>NC_081234.1:8091908-8728408 GCF_902713425.1 Acipenser ruthenus
CCGGGATACCTCGCTCTCACTGTTAGTCTCCGGGTATCTAACAATGCCTTCCTCTTCTCTTCAACCGTCTCTTCTTTGATCTCAGTCAGTCAGAGGACTTTGCCTCCCCTTCTCATCTCATCGGCTTGTTTTTCGCTCATATCTATTCTGTTTCAGCTGCCAGTGTTCACATCTATCCCACAGAGTGACTGACAGAAAAGGAATTGTTTCACGCCAATTCTAAATAACCCCAGGCCAAGACGTGCGCTCTGTAAAACTGTTGCTATAGGTTCACGCAGTAAACCCTATTTGGGGTGATGCAGCACTCTATCGAAGCTGGGTTATATGCAAGTTATTTGTTTTACTCGACTCTCTGAATAAACACTTACGATACTGGGTGTATTGAGTAATGTGTTTATTCTCTGAATGGCGATATCTGAAAAATCCAGGTGGGTGTTGTTATTTGTTACATTAAACTGGGCATCCATAGGGCGGGCTTACTATATTTAGGGGCTGCAGGTTGACCACTTGGGTAGCTGAATGTGGTTCAATGGCCCCAGGTTTCTCCACCCTGGTGTATGGGCATCCTCATAGTGCTACCATATTCACATCAGATGTATGGTACCATTCTATCAAAACCATTGTAGCTGCCCCTGTGCTAGCATAATGTTGAAGAACGTTTTTTTGATTAGTTTTTGAGAAATATGATTATAAAAATGATTTAATAAAGCCAACTGAGGACAGTTAATCAAATGCAATTATATCTATCTATCTATCTATCTATCTATCTATCTATCTATCTATCTATATATATATATATATATATATATATATATATATATATATATATATATATATATAGATATAGATATAGATATAGATATAGATATATATACACACACACTATTGTGAACCACTGGCGCATTATTCACACATGAGTCCATGTATTGATGTGTTTGAGGCATACCTTTATCGTTATTGACCATATAATTTTGCACACTGAAATTATTAACACATAACACTATGAGAGTTTTTACAGAAATCCAATGGACATTATAATAGACCTGGTTCCTTCGGGGTAATGCATTATGCATTAGTTTAGAAATTAAATTGCCATTTATAGTTTCTTTTGTAAAAGTATTTAACGCATATGCAAGCATTGTAAACAACAGTATATGGTCAAAGGGAGGCTATGGCGTGCAGAATGTTCCGGTTTCTCCGGCACTCCTTGAGAACAGCACTGTACAATCAAAGCTACATGAGGTACTATTTTTCTTCTTGGGTATTGATCAATTATGGATCAATTATTTGACCACTGGAACGCACCAGCTCACAAGAGGTGCAATGAAAAGCAATGATCAGAAAAGAAATAAATAAATATATAGCTACAGTTTCGAAATAAATCAAGCTAGATAAATTCCATTCACCAAAATTGAATTCGCATTTGTCTTGGAAATTGCCACTCCAGAGGCTGGCGATGCATTGCAATGAGAATTTTAAGAATCCGCTTTCTAGTTCGGCGCGTCAGTTTTATCAGTCATTCATAATTATCGGGCAAGGATCCAAGCGCAAGCAGGCTATATAGGGCAGCAGTGTGGAGTAGTGGTTACGGCTCTGGACTCTTGACCGGATGGTTGTGGGTTCAATCCCCAGTAGGGGACACTGCTGTTGTACCCTTGAGCAAGGTACTTTACCTAGATTGCTCCAATAAAAACCCAACTGTATAAATGGGTAATTGTATGTAAAATAATGTGATATCTGTATAATGTTAAAGTTGTAAGTTGCCCTGGATAAGCAATAATAGTGTATATATATATATATATATATATATATATATATACCACGATTAATGTTGTTATTTATTTAAAATGCTCTCTAGCAATAAAGCTAAACATATAACTATGTCTCCTCAAAGACCACAGAAATACCAGCGATGAACATACAGCTACTGCACGTTTTGCTCTCAGAGCAGTATAGTAACATTTGGGATACGTTATCAAACTGGAATATCCACATATTCTGATTTCGCAACGACTAAACGATGGAATAAAACTATATGGAATTAACAAACAAAAATACAATTCCTGTGGAAAACAGAACAGTGGCGGCATACCGTGATTACAATAATGCGTTTGACTAGAAGTCTTAGTTCTTACTTAGGTTTGTATCAATTATACAATATACAGCATGCCCCCCCCCCCCCAAAAAAAAAAGGTTGTACAGCATAGTGATACGGATGTACGGTATAGATTCACAGTGTATGTTATTGCAGTAAATACCGGTATGCAGTTGTGTGTGTGTGTGTATGCGTGCAGCTGGAAGCGTAGCGTACTGTATGATTAAACTACACTGTTGTGCTTATCATTACGACTGCTCATACATTTATTTTTGCTTGTTTGCATTGTATTATTTATTTTTTTTTCATCCCAGTGGCGCACGGCGATGCTACTTGTTGGACCTGGTACTCTGTTAGCAATGAGCGACCTGTCAGACAACTGGTAGCAACGCATGAAACCTTGTTTGAGCTGAGAGGTGGGCGTTTTGTGGAGTACTGCCAACCAGCCAATGAGCAGCGAGAGAGGCGGGGCGTAGCATCCGATGTTACTACAGTACCACGGGCAGCTGTGGAAAGAATCTCACAGTAGCAACAAGCAGTTTACCTCGCTAGTAAATGGATTATACCGTCTCCCTCCAAGTGCAGCATCAGTTAAAGGTGTTCCCTACTCACCTGTACCAGGACTACAGTTTGGAATTACAGGTAGGTCCGCAATAAATATCACTTTGTATCAATACACCATTAAAAACGGTTAAACTAGCATGTTTTCTTTCTACCCCAGCACTTCAGCCGAAGAGCGTGTTTTTGTCGTAACGAGCTATATAAAATGAAAGTGATTTGAAGCGTGCTGTCTGTATAAGTTTGGACTTTTGTATTTAAATCCAAGCTGAAAAGTGCTGCATTGCACGCTAGGAACTAAGAAGACGTCAGTTGCCATTCACGTAACATGTATGTCTGGACACATCCATTTTCACGCAACTAAGTGTGTGGGCTACAAACCTTGATACTGTGTCGTGCATGTACACGATACGTGATTTATCTTGTTGCATGAAATACTACTAGACCGCAAGAAAAACACGAGTAAGAGTTTGCAACAGCCTGCAACGACAGGCTCAGCATCTCATTAGCACACTTTGGCAATGGAAAATCCACACAGTGCGTGCGGTGAAGAGCCCATCAGAGAGTTGGATTGCTGTACAGTTCAGCAGGCGCACTCGCGGACAGCGTCTTTGAAATCTGCAGGCTTGACAGATTCTAATCTATTGCTGTACAGTTCAGCAGTCGCACTCGCGGACAGCGTCTTTGAAATCTGTAGGCTTGACAGATTCTAATCTATTGCTGTACAGTTCAGCAGGCGCTCTCGCGGACAGCATCTTTGAAATCTGAATCTATTGACCTGTATAACCTACAGGTGTGCCCAGAGTAAAAACGGGGAGGCTGGGGCACTTTATTTAGTAGTGATAGGATCGGGGACAATATCAATGCAATTAAAGAAAGACGTTAGATATAAAAACTGTAATTGCAAACTGTAACTGTAGTTTACATATTTAGACAGGACTGTACGACTAGCATTTCTTTATAACACTACTACAGCTATTACTACTAATGGAACATTTATTCTTGGATAATACACATAGGCACACAATGTTATTCAGGAACAAGAAAATCATATTTAATTTTCTATTATTATTATTATTATTATTATTATTATTATTATTATTATTATTATTATTATTATTATTATTATTATACCATTACATTTGGTTCCAGTATTGTGAAATTACTCCGTATTTTTCTTCTTCAGTTTGATAGCTTTAATACACCTACTATTGAAGGTACTGAAATGATTTAAATACATTTGGCGTTGTGAAGCGCTATTGCCATACCGCGTGGACACTGGCAATGCTTTTTCTGAGCAAGCTGGCGTGTTTACTCCTGTGCCCCGGATGGGGGCTGATGCTGTCAGAAGTGTTGTAAATTATAGTAATGCGTCAGAGGCTTTTATGACGTGTCATTTTGTTTTATTGGGCACAGTTTTGTAAATGGCATTTTTAAGATGAACATTTTAGTGAAAATGGCGACCTATGGGTCTATGTGTAAAAACTGCAGCCCAAGCAGAGTGCAAATATATATATATAGTGGCCGATAACTGGACTAGCTATTCTGCGCTTTCTATAAGTCATTTTAAAAATGTGTACTTTGTCCCTTAAAAAAAAAAATACAATATAAACTTCATTATCAGGGGTTGGTATTGCATTGGTTTTATTTATTTTTAATGTTGTACAGTACTATATTTTACAGCACAAGTCCTTGCGTCAAAAATACTATAATATACTAGTAGAAAAAGTAAATACCTAAAGAAATAAAATAAATACCTAACCCTAAATACCTTTTAAAAAAAGGTTATCTACGCGAATACCAAAACACAAATAATTTTCTATTTACGAACGACATACACAGTGTAACGACCTTTGTGTGCCCCTCTGACGTCAGTAACCAGGGGAAGCATCGTCGGGGGTTAATTGACCTGTAGCCTACCGGTACTGTTATTTAATCACAGCTTCGACTTCGTAATATGTTTAATCCAGCATTTTTGTTCCCCATTCGTAATAAATAATATAATACCCTGACCAGAGGGGTTGCTTCAGCGGTTATTCTACCTGTGGGGAAAATGTTATTACAATTTTTAAAGGTTATAAGTTGTGTGACGCATGATACGATCGAGGAGCACGCACTCAAAAATGCCATTCAATGTATGTAATATGTATTTATTGATTTGTGCTGCCGGAAAAAAAATGCAATTGATTATTCATTTATAAACCCATACGCCTGATATGCATTGTCAAATAATTTTACTTATTGAGTGATTCCTCGAGGTCCCAGACTAACCTCGTGCGCTGTTGTTGTTGTTGTTGATGACGGTAATATAAAATATTCAACAGCATTTTAAAAATACTCTTGCTTACGTCAAATAATTTGGAACTCCACTTGTCCTAAATTATAGTTGCTAAACTGGTGAATGTTGTTTTTGGTCTGGCATAAACTAGAACAATTTAGCAATGCAAATTCCCCCCCGGATGCGCTAAATATTAGTTTATGGATGCAACGGTCTATTATTATTTTCAGTCATTTTAAAACTATTACTGTTTGTGACGTAACATTCAGTCCTGGAGGGACCGCAAGGTCCCGTTTTATTTGAACCCCTAATGTTATCACCTAATCCCGTTGGAACCTTACAGGACCCCCAGTGCCAGTCTGAGGTAGGGTGTACACATACATGCCAAAAACCTTTTTTTTTCTTGTCCTATTCTCATGTATAATAAAGGAGTTACTGTACTTAATTTCGCATTCTTCAACTCTTCAAACAAATCATTTAGGGTTGAAAGGCTTGCTGCAGCTTTTCATGTTTTTATACACTATTTATACCTCAAATGTATTTCTGTGTGGGATTAGGAAGTGTATTCTTTACTGTACAGGAAAAACAGATCTCATACCGCCATCTGCAGTTCAGCTATGCCTACTGAATTATAAAATCTATATTTAGCAAAACAGACAGTAACCCAAACTGCAGGTGTGAAAAAAAATGTTCAGCCTTTTCAGTACTGTGATTGCCCATAGTTGTCTGCTGTCGGTGTTAGATTCTGTCCGTCTGTGTTGAAATTAGAATTACACGTTTCTGCAGGGCAAGTCTGTAATATATAAAATCTGCATCTCCCTGTTGCAGGTCAGCTTCAGGGATCTTCCAGGTGATAGTATACACTCAGACACAGGATTGGAAATAAGACTCCTATTGCATAACAGTTCCACCCATTCCAGGTATAACTAGGCGCTTGAATATTATTATTATTATTTATTTCTTAGCAGACGCCATTATCCAGGGCGACTTACAATTGTTACAAGATATCACATTATTTTTACATTATTATTATTTTTTTTTAACAATTACCCGGTTTTTACTGGAACAATCTAGGTAAAGTACCTTGCTCAAGGGTACAGCAGCAGTGTCCCCCACCTGGGATTGAACCCACGACCCTCTGGTCAAGAGTCCCAAGCCCTAACCACTGCTCCACACTGCTGCCCCACATAGCCACAGTGTAGAGGTAACAAGCTCAGGTGTGTCTTAGCGTAAAATCAGGATTGGATCAAACTGCTATGCAATGGGAGCCTTATTTCCATTCCTGCTCAGACATTTAATCCCTTATCACAGTTTATTAATCATAGTCTTGGCACACTTCCGAAATATCCCAGTAAACTTAACCAAATCATTCTCCTAGTAACTACTTCAACGGTGACCAAAGTTGGCTTCCAAGTCCCAGTAGGGTTGGACAGTTTTTGAGACCAGATGATCTTGTCTTGGCTGAAATCCACAGAATTTTTTAATAAAGCATGGTCTGTTAAGCTCTTACTCAGGGATTTCTCTGACTTGCATACGGTATGTTCATGTTTTGTAAAACGCGTTTTAATATTGATGTTTCCAGCTTGTGTATGATGTCCCAATTGTAACTTGATATGACCCTCGCTGCTTCCTCTTGTAAAGGCTTCCAAGACACTCTTGACAAGAGCACAGCTAGTTGAAAAGGACACCAGCAATGCTTCGTACGACGTTAAAACATACTGGGATTCATCAGTTGATCTAAACGCTGGCAGGCATAGAATTGTAATGACTTGATTAGCAACGGTGTTGAGATCTGCAGTACCAATCATACAGACTTCAGCACTGTTCAATTTGTTTTTGCACTATGCCTGTCTGAAATGTAGAATCCTATTCCTATTCCATTGCAATGTGAGGATTGTTCATGTTTAAAGATCCATGTTTTTTTTTTTTCTTCCACGACAAGGTGCTGTGCTTTACATAAGTGTGACATCTTAAAACAAACTCCTAACATACAGTATTAGAACACATAGGAAATTGCTGTGTCATTTATGTGGATGCACATTGATAATAATAATAATAATAATAATGATAATAATAATAATAATAATAATAATAATAATAATAATAATAATAAGGACAAACACGTTTTTGCGTTGAGTCTCTCTCATGACTGATTAAAAAAAAAAAGTATTGACATGTATTCTGTAATATATAAAAGCTGCGTCTCCCTGTTTCAAGTCATATTGATTCACAACAGACTTTGACATAAGGCGAACAACAGATGTTCGGTTGGCAGGTGCTTCTGTATCCAAGAATGTGCAAATTACAGATGCACACCACCAGATCCTGGAAGGAATTAGAGGAACGTTATAGATGACCGTTAATGATGAATCCTCTGTTGAATCATTTAGCTCAGGTTCAACAAACAATGCAAAAAACAAAAAGACAATAATCTGTCATTGCGGACGATCTGCTTATTGATGTTAATGTCTCCCACCTATTCCCATCACTAACATTCAACAGCTTTGCATTGAGCAGAGGTGCATATCACTTGGCCCCAGGGGGAGCTATTTAAATTGCTTAATATTTATTTCTCAGACCTTTGTTGCGATGCAGGATAACTCCCAGGAGGTTCCGTGCTACGAGATTTTATACCATATTGATTCTGATGTGGAGTTTCTGCACAGAAGGTAATACATCAGTAGATGAAAGGTCTTTTGGACTGGATCAGCTGTTGGCTTTATCAAGAGGATAGGCTTCTTTCAAGAGCCATCCAGACATCTGCTTGTT
The DNA here is from genome assembly GCF_902713425.1 of Acipenser ruthenus. NCBI lineage: Eukaryota > Metazoa > Chordata > Actinopteri > Acipenseriformes > Acipenseridae > Acipenser > Acipenser ruthenus. Next base: position 8,099,609 of record NC_081234.1, read on the forward strand.
CCTGGGAGGTGACCAAGCATGAATGCTGCATGGTGTTCTCAGGGCTGCACTGAAGGCGCATGGGAGGGAACACAAAGCAGGAATGCCACGTTTTACAGTCCTGGTACAGCTGGGAGGAAAGTCTTCGGAATTTTTAGAATAGAACATTTGACTCCTCACAATCTTTTTTTGAAGTGTCTCGAAACATATCTTAAAATACTTTGAACTAACAAAATAATTTCTGTAAATCCTATGAGGGGTACAATCAACAAGCAAAATCGCTAAGTAGAGCCCCCCTAGCGCTGTAGAACAAGGGGCCAAGGGGAGCTCAAACTGTATTATAGGATAATTGAAAGTGTGTGGAGGAGCTACAATGAGGAGCGTACGATTATATGTGAAAACTGTACAGTTACTGTAAATTGTCATTGTGTGGGATAGCCTTAACCACTGTTATTTAAATAAAACAGGGCTCCAGTCACAGACCACCAGCAGATCTTCCCAAATGGGCCACCTCTGGGTCAGTAGAATCCATAACCGCATGTGAAGTCTTGGACAACAAAAAACAGTTTTTTCTTAGAGGAATGAGCTAGTGGGTTAGGCAGCTACAGGTCTTCACTTTAAACACTGATCAGCAGTAATTGAGAACACTTTAAGAATCAAGACGCAAAACAGTAAATAATATATGCGTGAGGATCAAAATAGAGCACCAGGGTGATTAATCGATCTATGAATGAATAAATAAATAAAAGCCACGGCAATCGATCACTGATTAATCAATTCATTGAGCAGCTCTATATTTGACCCAATATTTATTTCCCAGGTCACAGTTTTCCGACACACGGACACCTGCTGAGGAAATGAATGCTACCACAGAGTTAGGAACCCCTTGGCAATGGAGGTTGTTCATAAGTCTGAAATGTTCATAACTAATGTCCAAATTAGGCAGCCTGAAACAAAATTGACCATGAGAGTCCAGTTAGCTTCGAGGTTATCCAACATAATGACTGCAGAACTCACAACCTCATCCATTGTCTCAGTTAGCTGAGTTGTAACGTATATAGTTATTTGGCTGAAGTAGAAAAGCAGTCTCAGAAAAAGTAGATGAATGTTTTGTCTAATGCCTACATCAGTCCACCTGACTACACGCCTATTATCTTGTCTTGTAAAAAGAAATGGCAAAACAAAAAAAAGCTACAGTGCACAAGCAATTTACTTGAAAAGTATTCATTGTGACACTGGATTGACTGCCTCTCCTCAGGCTGTCTGGAACCTTCACTTTACTCATTCCAGAATGCAGTTGTTCGGAACTCATTGAGGCTGAAGAGGAGGTGACTTGGAATTGAGCATGTGGGAGGTTTGTTTGCCAATAAAAGAGAAAAACAGGCAGAGATCAAATTCCACTTTGAGAAAATAGTGCGTTCGCTTGTATTACCTTTAATGAGAGGATGATGGCGAAAACCTTTTGAGACACCACGTAGATCTCCCTTTACAGCTTCCAACATCATTTAACTTAAACCTAATTCTCATGAAATGTCAACCCATGGCACTGTTTGCTAATACCAGGTGCTGGTTATTGTAATATTGACTTGCTAGTGCCCAGCTGTGCACATGTGTTTCTGATGCATCCTTTGTAGATCCATCACTTGTATGCAGATTAATAAAGGTTACTGTGACCTGTAATTTTTCGTTTCGTAGAATCAATATGAAATTAGATTTCAGCAATTTGTAACTCATTCAGATTATGCCCCTGCAATATGCATGAGTAAGTAATCAATTTTCTTTATTTTTTTTATATTGATGTTAATTGACATTTTTTTTTTTTTACAAATGGGACATTTCAAATCCTTGAAATATCAAGGCAGATTTATTCAGGTTCCAGCTGCACGGCTCTCAACAAAATTGCGAGACTGTCCTGTGTTAGTTGTGAATTTGGTTTTCCAATGTGTAAGGAAATTAAATTATGTCTGTAAAGGAGCGCACAAAACAAGGATTTAAGCAGAATTTAACAAGTTTCCTTTATTGATTCCAAAAGTCATACGTTATCATTAGACATAATAATGAGCCCGCTAGTTATAAGCAGAAATTAAGAAGTCTTTAGTTACCTAATCAAACATTGCTTCTCAAATACCTGTCTTATATATCTTGCCTAAACGTGTGTGTGTGTGTGAAGGTAAACCTTGCTTTTGCAAGCTTACTTTCTCTCTGTGTGTTCAAACCAAGCTCAAGGTCCCATGCCCCTCTTGCAGCTGTGCTGAGCAGTGTACGCAGTAATATTTATTTAAATCCCTTCTACATAGATTTTAACTACAAACGTGTTTCTTTCTATAAATTGAGTATCCACAATACTTTTCATTTGACCTATTACAAGTGGATTCCTTTAATTATTTTTTAAAGATTGACTGCTGGATGCAGGTCGACCTCAAACATTCAATAAACCATGACCTTAATGTCTGTACGGTGTCCCATTGACTATCATCGACTGGTTGTGATGTAGGACCACCACGTTCCGTACTCCAGTCTTACAATGAAAGTGAAGTTAAGCTTGGCGTGGCCGTGTTGCTGTGTGGCAAATTTCATCCAGACGAGTCATATGGGGAATTTCCTCCAATAGCAAATGTCGTGATGGTTTTGTTCAGGCGGATCACGTGACACATCATGGATTAGGGCAGTTTATATTATTATTATTATTATTTATTTATTAGCAGACGCCCTTATCCAGGACGACTTACAATTGTTACAAGATATCACATTATTTTTACATACAATTACCCACTTATACAGTTGGGTTTTTACTGGAGCAATCTAGGTAAAGGGTACAGCAGCAGTGTCCCCCACCTGGGATTGAACCCACGACTCTCCTGTCAAGAGTCCAGAGCCCTAACCACTTCTCCACACTGCTGCCCCAAACAATATATATATATATATATATATATATATATATATATATATATATATATATATATATATATATATATATATTAGAACTAGGAATATCATTGCGTAATAACAACAAAATATCTGTTAGTCAGCTGTTACTCCTATGCAAGCCTTTCAAACTATTGATATTCACAATAATTTGCAGCCATTATTCAAATATTATCAATTTGTCTATAATTATGTGGTGTTTTTATACATGTTTGTATTGCGCTGTTTGTACATTGTAATTGTTCTCTTGTTTTCCAGGACCTCTGTCTCAATGGGTAAATCTCCTGGTTAAATACATTAAATATTTAAAGTGCAGTAATATTTATAATTTAAGTCTAAATTCATACCTTCATTAAACCACATCTTTTTTTAAAATCCATATAATGGATAATCTGAACACTCACATTTCTTAATTTCTCATGTTTTTTCCATGGTTATTTTAGTCTGCCTTTACCATAGTTTACCCTGGTTTGCCATGTTTATTAATATGCATTACCATACTTCGTTAGTCTTTACCATGCCCTAACTATGCTTTCCCATGCTTTATTACACTTTGCTATGGGACATTTTTATAAGGGTAGTATGACCAAATTTAAAAAAAATGTTAACTGTCAAAAAACATAGTGTGACATGGAATAAAAATGTTACAAATATCTTGGGAAATGCCATGTTCAAATCAAGGAATGTCATGCTTGACCAAACAGCTTTAACAAAGCGGGCTAAAAAGAATAGACGGGAACAGGTGGCAACCGAGATAAACTGCTTGGAAATATCAGGCTTAGGTGGGAAGTGTCAGGGCTCACGGAAACTGATTCCCCGTGTCTGGATTTAAATCCCAGCCTTACAACAAATACCTGCAGAAATAAATTAAAAAGCAGTCATGCTTGCGCAACCAATTCAGCAGGCTGCTGATAGCACAGACTACAAACGTTATTTGGGACAGGTACAGCACTGCCCCGTGCCGATTAATTCCTGAAGCCAAACTGAAAGAAATAAAGCTCACCTATACAGAAAAAAAAAAATCTCATTGTGATCCTATTATAATGCGAGTGTATGCACTTCTGTTCGCCTTTAGCAGACCTCAGCTGTACCAGCCACGGCAACACAATGGTTTGGGAACTAATACTTTAACAGGTGATGCAATGGTCCTGATAGCACCCTGTCTGTTTGGTGCTTATATTGCATTGCAGCGCTAGCAGTGTTTGCTGTGAGTTATACTATGGGGGTAAATGCAGCTCAGGTGGGCCACATTCTGGGGAGGTGCTCCCTCCATTTGTGTTTGGTTATGGTGATGGTCTGAATGTCTGCAGATTTGTATAGCTTGTGTCAAGCGCTGAGCAGCCACACTTAGTCTCCTTTCCACTGTGGTATCATTCTGCCGATGGCAGTCTCATCCCAATGGCTTTGTGCTTTGCCATTGCCCCTCGGCGCAGCTCTGTTGCATTGCCATTGTAGTGCCACTGCTAGCCACTGATTGGAGATCATTTGGAAAGGGTGCACAGTGGCTGAAATACTGTGGGACCATTCTACAAATGGTAGCCTCATCTCTTACTGTGGAGAACACCAATGCAGTTGTAAACCAATTCATTCTTATGGACTGAACATCAGAACATGCTGGCATTGGTTTTACAGATACAACTTGTATTAATCAACACATTAAAATTCTACATTGAGTTGTGGTAGGTGTTTTTTTTTTCTATATTGGAAAGTTTAAGAAGGTGATGTATGTTTCTGTTTATTTTTTGATATTTTGTATTCTTTCACAGTTTTTTTTAGCGCTTTAGCATATTTTAAAACCAGCCCAATATTGATCAGTTTTTGTACTCTCTGTGTAATCCTTATCCATTTATTGAATTAAGCTAGCACAAATCCATAGAATAAAGGGCACTGATGCTTGTATTATTGGAATGAATTAACTAACCCCACTGAGGGCAGAGATGAAGTCAATTTGAAATCAGTCCCATTTGTTTCCATCAGCAGCAAACCAACATGCTTTCATTGCGACTCTGTAATAACCTTTAAGGTGGTCTTTTTCCAGTCATAAAGCAGAGTAATACAGCATTATAGTAAAGGTAATAAGACCCCATGGAACAGGTATTACAGCCGTGTAATTGGCTGGGAATGTAGTGGAACATTCTGATCGAAGGAAGCTATTATTATAATGGTATTAATATCACACATGAATACATACGTGATTGATTACGGATCAATGCTTATGGCCCATGAAGTACTGATTAGGCTGAAAGCTTTTATCAGTGTGTACCGTGAACCCTTATGAACCTTTAACATATCCTTATTGAACAATTGTGTGTCTCGTAGTAAAAGCATAGCAAAGTGTAAAAAAACACATTAAAAACATAGAGAACCATATTATAACTATGGTAAATGCATATTGTAACTATGGTACATGCATATTATAACTATGTTAAATGCATATTATAACTATGGGAAATGCACATTATAACTGTGGTAAATGCATATTATAACCAGGGGAAAAGTATGTGAAAACTGAAAATGTACCATGCATTTGCATGCAGTGTGAGCGTGTCTAATTGTTGTTGCTATAATTTTGCAGTTCGCTATACTTTGCCCATTATTAGACTATGCATTTCATACTTTCTGCTTATGGGGAAAAAATAAATAAAAAAAACAATCGTTTCAGGCTAGTGCTTTCACCAGTCTTCCTACGCGTTGTTATTTCATGTGTCAGCAGCTGTGGTTAATATGCTCGCCCCTTCATTCAAAACACGTGTCTAAACTACCATACGGACACATTGATGCCCTCTTCTGCATCAGTAAAGAGGCACTGCACTCATCCCTGCTGCTCTCATACAAAGACTTGTTAGCTTCAAGAGAGGAATGTTAAAACATGAAGACACCAAGACAACAGGACTGTAGCTCTGCAACTCTGGGGTTACATTAGCTGCTAATGGTATTCTGATTTCATTTATTCAGTGGTAGTCTCTGTTCATGATCTGAACATTACCTTTAAGCCCCCCCCCCCCCCCCCCCCCCCCGGGTGATTTCTTGACCACCTTGATTACACCACTGAACTAATGGAAAGAGGGCTGCAAAATATAATTTCAGGGACAGTGGTATTAAGATTGGTGTCTGTTAAGTTAGTCTTATGTTAGGCTTTGCAATTGTCTGACACAAATGTCTATATCATTTAATCTCACTGTAATAATGTGACTTTGTAGACATGGAAAAGCATTTATTATGAGACCTGTATAGGATAACGTGACCTATTTCCTTTGCCAAATCCTCCCAGGACATTCCCTTATAAAAGTATGGTAAGAAATATGGCAAACCAGGTTAAACTATGGAAAATGCATAGCAGTGTGGAAAAAAAGCATGGGAAACCTGAAAAAAACACCATGCAAAAATCCCCTTGGAAACTTTTATAAGAGATCATAGAGATCATAGACTAGCCTAAATAGCAGAGTATGCCTGCCATACTGCACTGATTAAGAAATACAATAATGTTTCAAAGGCAGGGGGCTTCCTTATCTGTCCTATTTGTAACAGGAAAATGGGATTAGAAACCCTGTTGCAATTAACTGCTCATCAACGGAGACAATTTGAAGTGGTCGAGTGGAAATTTCCGCAGGGTATTTGCTGAGTAAAATATATATCACTTCCAGCACACAGACTGCTGCATGACCCACTGATGGATCATAAGTGCACTGATTGTGAAAACGGATGGCCCTGATGGTGGTAGAGATGCTGTACCTAACACTCCTACAATTTTGTGAATGTTTTTTTTTTATGTCCACCTCTACTGCTTCGGACAGTTATTTATTTTTCTACATAATGAGGTCTTAAACAGCAACAGATATTTTACAACAAGCATGGATCTGTACAGCAAGCACAGATCTGTGCCTCTAAACAACATATTAGTTGCAATCTATCCATCTATTCTGAAGGTTATTAAATAACTCTAAAGGTAAAATGAATTGGATCCCTTCGAGCTACAGTGGTGTTTTATTTTTCTTTATTTGTTGTGGAAATGCATGTGTGTTTTTGTTGTCATTCTCGTGGGGAAAAAAATATCTCTAATCATTAGTAGTTCACCTGTTTGGAAGAGGCTGGGAAAAAAGTGGTTTGTAGCATTGAAACTTCCTTGTCACATGGGTTCACTTATTCTAATGAGAGAGAGAGAGAGAGAGAGAGAGAGAGAGAGAGAGAGAGAGAGAGAGATCATGTGACCTGAACACCCCCCTGTCTGCTAAGAATTTTGCCAGAGTTTGTGGTGGTTGGTTTAGTGACGTGGATAAAAGTCCAATGGGAGCTAAAGTAGGCTGTGATGGTAGGCCTGATTTTAAACCAGCCCTCAATGAATGGGGAATTAGCCTATTGCACTGTATGTAATTATTTATTAAAATATGCTACAAGACAACAGATTTGATTTTATAGAGGACAGGAAGTGGTTGTTGGGACTGTTAACAGTGTTACACAGCATGTTCTATTTTTACCAAACAACATTTTATGCCCCCCCCCCACCCCCCCCCCCCCCCGCTTTTTTATCTGTAAAAATTCTTAGGCAGTAGATACCAGTTCCATGACCAAAGTATAATGTGCTGTTGAAATATAGGAGCACAGTGCTCTGCTCATCACTCTTAAGAGTCTGGTGCCACCGTGATCCCATCCAGAAACAGGTGCATTGAGATGGGAATACAACACAGTACCACAGGCACATTTCCAAACCCGGGCTCCTTGGAAAGGCTAATTGAATTAGGAGCCTGTTCATGCTTTTATGCATAGCCATACACAAAACTAAATGTTTAATCCAGTGTTACGTGACACCACTGACGTCAGAGAGAATGAATTCTCATTCGCAATAGCTCAACCATATAGCCGGGCGCATACAAAATGCATGACCTGGAGACAAAAAACATATTGTTCCAAGCATGTGATGATGACAGGATATGGAAAGGAACAGTTGTATAATAAGAAAGTAAGAGGGGAGGGCTGAGTGGTTTCCACAACTGGAGAAGGGGCAACCGGAGGCCTATAAATTATTACTGGCTGACAGATTGATAAATCGTGGCAGCGCTGTGCTGGAGAAGAGCTCCCGGCTTGGGTTTCCCCTTGCGGGTTCTTGCAAAGTTTGCTTTAGGATCAGAGACACAAGTCCCACAAGCGGACAAGGCAAATACAGTCTCAACAGGTGGTAATGTGACGTTAATGTGGCCGTGATTTGCCTTGTGGTCATTTCTTTGTTGCATGAAAGAGGTAAACACAGTGAATTCACGTGATGCATGTATGAAGTAAAAGACATCCCCAACACCTTGCAGACTAAACATAAGATTGATATTATTCTTATAAGCCCAGTATGGACTTTGTTTTTTTTAATTCAGAGTGCCCAATTATTTTGCCCCCGATTTTCTCCCCAATTTGGAATGTCCAATAATTCCCCACACAGGTTCAGCGGGCGTCCTCCGATCCCACAACCGAGCCAGCTTCTTCTTCTACACCCAGGAACTCGAGAGCGGATGTCAGCGAGCTCCCGAACACTGTAGGACAAAGGCCAGCCCTGCAGGTGTCCGCCTGAGCTCACTGGACGCCAGGCCAGTAGGGTCCGCTGTAGCGCGATGAAGGGAAATTTTCTGGTTTTGCTTCCCTAACCCACGGGAGCACTAAGGCCAATGCGATGATCCCTCCAGAATCCCGAGGACGCGACTGTGCGCTTCCCTGCCTGTATGACTCACCCTGCACACCACGCGGACGCGCTCATAGCCAGATTGATCTCTCTAACCCAGTGGGAGCTCCAAGGCCAATGCATTGCACCCTGATCAGCAATTCATTAATGTAACCAAGCTTGCAGACTCACCTTGCACTCCAAGCACCAGTGCTTTCACTAGGTGAGCCACTGGGGACCCTGTCTGCTTCACTTTGTGTAATGAATGATGCTGTCTTCTACTGCTCTGAATACGACGACTGGGGAGTTGACCTGGTTTATCTGGGGTTTTTTTTAGAGGTAGAAAGCCTGGCGACTGACTGTGCAGTGAGGGTCTGCTAAACAATCAGGGGACATCCACAAAGCAGAAAGGTTGCTGTCTAGAAATAACTCTACTAATCAGACTGAAGGGACAGCTCTACAAGCTCAGCTGGTCACTGTACCATATAAGGATCAGCCTCGTTTATTCATAATGAAACGGGGTAAGCACAAGCAGGATTACTATATAGATATTAAGATCTGCTCTTGTTTAGATCATTACAACAGAGCATGGTGTACATGACTTGAAATATAGGGCATTATTACTGTAGCTGAAGCTGTAACTTTTGTGCATGTGCATTTCGTTTCAGAGCAATCACTCCGTTTCTGCCAGCTTGTGAATTGCATACAGTGTCTGTTAGTATTATGATAATGGGGGGGGGGGGGGGTTAACACGATTTTCATGCTTGCTTTCTGTTCAGGGAGCACATGAATATTCAAAGCCTGCTTTGGTGTCTTGATCCAGTAAGCACTGTGCTGTTCCAATGCTTGTCCTCCTCTCCCTCAGGGTCGGTCACGTCTCAGTAATACCTACAGCGCTCCACGCATGCACTTTAGCTGAAATTAATTCTATATTGGGCATACTGCGTCATGCTGAACAGCGTTTTACAATGTCTGATTGATCTTGCATTGTCAAATTAGTTTCCTATTCATGGATTTGCAGTTGCCCACAGTACATTGCATGGGTTCCAGTGCTAATAGACTACTGTGCAAGGACCAAAAAGCTACACTGAAATAAGGAATCGGAAATCAAACAAGTGAAACGGCTGCTGTGATAAACTGAGGAGGGGTGATTCTCACAAAATATTGTTATACCATAAACTGGGAATCAGTTCCACTACAAACCCGGAGAGCATCTTTTATTTGTATGCCTTGATGGCTCATTTTTTAATTACAACTGGGAATAAAACCTCCACTTGATTGTTTTTGAATCCGGAAACCCTGCCATGCGTAAGGTATTACGTGCAGCCACAAATGAATATCTCAGCATTGCGTCGCTGTTTTATGGTGCAAATGCGACTGCTCAGTCTAAATGTGTGAACACAGGTTAGCCTAAAATGGGACAGGGAGATTTCAGGGTGAGCTGGTGAAAGATCTCAAATTCCATCAATATCCCGTTTAATACTATAAATATCGGTCTGTTTGACAGTAGCTTCATTTGAGTTACACCTGCCCCTAGTAAATTGTAAAGATGCAGTCATTTAAGACTGCGATTATATGTTTGATGTTCCTACTACAGCTACTGCACAGTACACTAGTTTTCTAGTGCACTTTCTCTATATATAACCGCATTTACAGTATAGAACAATTCAGCAATTAAACCAAATGGAAAAGGCAATTACCTGCATTGGGAAAGAGGAGCTTGCCTGTCAGCCAGTGGGGATTTGAGAGTTCAGATGGGGTGAGTTGGCTGGGGCCTCAGGTATATTCACATTATGTGCCAAGTTTCTGAAAGTTGAGTGAATTGGCTGCCGATAGACTGATAGCCCCTGTGGGATACAACAAAAGGTCAGTCAGTAACCCCAAAAAAACAACAAGGACAGTGGCTTGTTTACGGCAGTGCCCCCGGAAGCCAGGCTGCAAAATAAAGATTGTTTTAGTGCCAGAAAGGGCCCTGAGGGAAGCATAGTTTCCTGGTTTAACATAAAGAAGGACATCCCACAGCAGACTCCAGCACACACAGTGTACACTTCAGCAGCACCTGTTCTGGGGTTTGGGATTAATTGGTGGTAGATGAAAATAGTGTAACTGAGCTTCAGCAAAGACTGTGTGTCAAATTAAGTGGTGAGGTGGACTAATGCCCACTGAAGCTATTGTTTATGGGCTATAAGATCATGATAATCACAATTATCTTTAAAAAGAAAAACCCTGTTAATTGCTGCTTTCTCCCTAGTTAGGGGTGCTGTCTCTTTTGCACTCTCTTTTCTTTGCCTGCTTTTTAAATAAAGCTGTACCTGTGTTTTGTCCAACAGTAGAGGACGTGACAGAGTTATCTTCTGAGGCCAACCGTCTCTTTAGAGACAAATCGCTTGTTTACAGGACGAGAGAGAGAAAGATAACTTTTTTTAACTTTAAATGGCAAAAAATATTGCAGATGTTACAGTTTATCGGTAATCATTTTTAGGTGCAATAAATAATCAATTGCCGATAATATCATAATAACCGATTATTGTTCCAACCCTAGTCCACTGAAAGAGAACTATTTTGTCCTTAGCTGGATTTAAAGGTGGCAGGCATATGACCATCTCCTGGGTAGTGCGCCAGCTTAGCCTTTCGCTCTTCGCAGCTTAGGTACCTCACTTCCATAATTGAATACATCCAGCGAGGTCAGGTAAATGTGTCCTTAGCTTTTATTGAGCTGCTCAGTGGAGTGTTCTCCTTAACCACTCATAGACACTCTTTATTGCTTTAACATCTTTTTTAAGCACTTTCTATTATATCAGCAAAGCCCCCCTCCACCTCCTTAACTGACTCCAGCAACCCAAATGTGTAACAAGCAAGCATTCTCTTTTCATGTGCAATTGCTTGCTGTTTTGGATTCTCAGCAGATCTCAAGCTATGCTGAGTCATTTCAGCGCTAGGTATAGTATTCTTCAAGGAATAGTTCTGTACTGTGGGCAGCAGTGTGGAGTAGTGGTTAGGGCTCTGGATTCTTGACCGGAGAGTTGTGGGTTCAATCCAAGGTGGGGGACACTGCTGCTGTACCCTTGAGCAAGGTACTTTACCTAGATTGCTCCAGTAAAAACCCAACTGTATAATGTGATATCTTGTAACAATTTTAAGTCGCCCTGGATAAGGGCGTCTGCTAAGAAATAAATAATAATTATAATAATAATAGTAATAATAATACTATAAGTCTGTGGTGATGCTAAATGTTTGACCATAAACAACAGCTGTCGCCAAAAGTTTTGCATCACCCTTGTTGGAAAACATGGAACAAGTATTGAATAGCAGTTTGCTATGCATGAGGAATGACGGCTGTATTCATGTTATTTTTCTGAAAAGTGATTTAACATTGGATAGAAAAAACTGTTAGTTCCAAAAATGCAAGCACTGCTGTAATAGATGAAGACTGGCTATATACTCTGGGTATATAGATACTTGCACTGCATTGACTCCGAGCAAGCAAGAAATAATAGCAGCTTCATTGAGCAATGGCTGGCCAGCAGCACACGGCTGTACAAACAAGTCCTTTGATCTCCAGCCCTGACATGAAAGAAGTTTGCCCTTCGGGGAGTCCACTGGGGTATAAAACTAGTTAAACAGGTTTTTGCTTAGAAAATACAGCTAGTTTATGAGGGGGTCATAAAGCTAGTTTTCAAGGGGACCAGAAGGAGCCAGGCTCTAAGACTTCAGAGAGATCCAAAGAGATAATGCCACTGGAATCAAAGGGTCTCAAGAAGATGACAAAAACCAGATGTATGGACCTTTGTGGCACCAGGGGTCTGGAGAATGCACTGAGTTCAGAGGTCTTCACACTAGATCACACACACACACACACACACACACACACACTCACACTAAATGAAATATATGGTAACAGGATAATGAGTTGTACCTTTTCTATTGGTTAAGTGTCAGAGAAAGAGGAGGAGAGAGACACCTATGCAGAAGGGTATTTAATGTCATGCAACAATTGTAAGAACGAGTATTCTGTTTGTCCTGTACCTGGGACCAGACTCCCTGCATATTTCAATAAACCTAACAACTGATTGAAGAAAAGGACTCTGTGCAGTTTCTTGAACCTACTTACTCACCATCCTTTTTTTTAAGTTACATCAACCCTCCATATAGAATTAACTAATTTTGCTTCATAAACTCGAATGAAATCTGCTGAATAATGTTAATGCATTACACGCCGCTTTGTAGTTTTCCATATACTTAACTTATACTTAAGTCTTTGATAACTTGATGTTAAATAAAATTATGTTTGTGTAGTTGTTTTTATATATATTATGTTCCCTGATCATTAAAAACAGAAGGCTCTTGTTAAGCAGATTTTTAGACGCATTCCTTCAAATGGAGCTGAATTAATTCATTGTTAGCACAGTTGCCACAGTGATGCTGAAGATTTATTAGCGACACTGGGGCTGCGATCATTTGTATGACAAGCCCACGTACTGAGGCTGTGCTTAAAAAAAGGATTTGGAGCTTCTAATAATTCATGCTCTTAAAAGCTTTAACTGAGCTCTGGTAAAAAAAAAAAAAAAGTCTAGTTGCTTTGGAAGTGCATAGACAGTAATCTCATTATTTTTAAGGAGACACTCAACCCAGGTCTATTTTCTTAGTCTAAATAGTGGTGGCTCTTAATACTGGCACAATGAGAGCTCTGCAAGAATGAGAGTCCACCTCAATCCTGACCTGAACACCCACTGCCTGCCATTCAGTTGCATTCGCAATTGTAACGGTTTGCATGGTGGGTGTGAGATACATTTCCAGCTCATTTCACCTGTAACCTGAGCAGTAATACTCAAGCCCTCCTGAGGGAAACGCATGGGATGCCAGTGAACTGATTTTTGCATAATGCATACAGCCCCACCAGGCTGTCGGGTGTCCTCACTGGTTTATTCTTAAAGAATGAGTAGCACCAAATTCCATTCCTTTCCTGTTTTTCCTTCCATTTCCCCTACTTTTTTATGGTGTTTGCAATCGTTCGGAGTGGTTTTTATTGCAACTACTCAAGTGCTGTTTAATTTTTATAAGTCTGTGTGAATGCGGTTTGACTGTGAATTCAGTTTTAGCTGCCATATGTAAAGCAGGTTTGATTCAATGTCTTTATATTAGTACCAAAAGGAAATCCAACGTGGCAGACCACTGGTTGTCGCTGGCTCTGCTATAAAGAAAAGACCTAGGAGTTTATGTTGACTCAGAAATGTCTTCATCTAGACAATGTGGGGAAGCTATAAAAAAGGCCAACAAGATGCTTGGATATATTGTGAGAAGTGTTGAATTTAAATCAAGGGAAGTGATGTTAAAACTTTACAATGCATTAGTAAGACCTCACCTAGCATATTGTGTTCAGTTCTGGTCACCTCGTTACAAAAAGGATATTGCTGCTCTAGAAAGAGTGCAAAGAAGAGCAACCAGAATTATCCCGGGTTTAAAAGCATGTCGTATGCAGACAGGCTAAAAGAATTGAATCTATTCAGTCTTGAACAAAGAAGACTGCGCGGCGATCTGATTCAAACATTCAAAATCCTAAAAGGTATAGACAATGTCGACCCAGGGGACTTTTTTGACCTGAAAAAAGAAACAAGGACCAGGGGTCACAAATGGAGATTAGATAAAGGGGCATTCAGAACAGAAAATAGGAGGCACTTTTTTACACAGAGAATTGTGAGGGTCTGGAACCAATTCCCAGTAATGTTGTTGAAGCTGAAACCCTGGGATCCTTCAAGAAGCTGCTTGATGAGATTCTGGGATCAATAAGCTACTAACAACCAAACGAGCAAGATGGGCTGAATGGCCTCCTCTCGTTTGTAAACTTTCTTATGTTCTTATGTTCTTCTTTTGTAAAAACATGTTGGTTAATCTAGCCTGTGTCACATACGGGTTGATGTGGTAAACTTACTTTCTGATCAACCTGTATATCTATGGAAGACAACTGATTCTTCTACACTGTGTAAGCGTCTTAACAAAGATGTATAATATAATAAAAACATATTCAGTAGTTGAGCAATTGCGAAAAGAAGAAATCACAAGGATTAAAAGGTAAAATGACAGTAAAAAAATAAATGACATTTGAAGGTTTTTGTGTCAACTCTTCTCAAACCTGCATAGCCGTGGCTAATCTTATTAAAGGTGTACTGAAGGTGTACCCTGTGTAATGGGCAGGGTTGTGTGATACACTGCTATTAAAGATACAATCCAGGGCTGTTTTATTTTTTATTTCACATTATTTCACATTTTTGGAATTGAAGCAGTCTCTTCCTGCCAGCTTGAAAATTGGGTTATTGTGACAGTTAGATAAAATCGAGGGCATACGTGGAAAGAAGTGCTACTGTTCATCTCAGACTCCAGTTTCTCTTTGTGATCGGCAGACTGTGGACGCGCAATGCTCTCGGGTTGTGAAGTGAAAGTCCCTGCGTTTCAGGAATAGTTTAAAACACCTGCCATCAGTAGCACACACTTGTGGTGTGGTTGTAGCGAACAAAATATTTCTGTTAATCTTCTGTACCGCCACTCGGGAGCCCCCCTAGTTATCATGTTTAAAAAACGAAAATACACATTTGCTATAACTTTCATAGCCTACATAAATCAGAGGTGACCTGAATGGACAGAGAAACATAATAAGTGATTTGCAGGCAAGACATGCCTGTATCATAATACAGTATAGTTTGAGTTTAACAAGGACATATTACGAAGTAGTTAACTCAGGGAATCTGAGGCCAATATGTTTTATAACAACTGTTAGTAATTGACTTCCAATATCAGAGTCACGTGTGCAATGTCAGTTGCCTCACTGCAGAAGTGAGGCGGATGGTAAAACTGCTAATGCAGTATTAACAAGGATTGCTGTTCAGAAACGATTATCTGTTGCTAATCAGCTTGCGGCCACAAAAACAAATTAGGAGATCGAGCAGGAGCACCTTTGAGCTTGTGAATAATTCAGGGGCAGTGGATATAGCTTGCCATTTACAATTCCCATTTGCTTCCAGCAGCTATTTGTATGGGGGCTGTCAGTTTATTTCCCTAAGGGTTCTCCAAGCAATGTGTTTTATATCAGACTTCAATACTGTACAGTCATATCCATTATTACCCTGTCGGAATTGATATATACAGTTGTAGTCAAAAGTTTACTTACCCCAATGGAAATTTATAATTTCTAGAAATTTTTCGAAAACAAAGAATTATAGGAAAAATCTTTTGTAGCAAAAGTTTTGCTTTTGTGGATGAGGAAAAGCAAGTTACAAGAAACAGCTATTTGAGGCCCCTTTAGCAATAATAACCTCTTTTAAATGATTAGGATATTTGTCAAAGAGCCTTTGGCATGATTCTTAGTGCTTTGTGGCCATTCTTCAATGCAAAATTGTTCCAGTTCATTCAAATTCCAAGGACTTCTCTTGTGCACATTCCAGAACCTTGATTTTATTCTTCTTTAACCATTCTGAAGTAGATTTGAATGTGTGCTTTGGATCATTGTCATGTTGGAACGTTCAGTTGTGCTTTATAGCAAGTTTTGTAGCAGAGGGTTTCAGATATAGGCCATTATCTTTTGCTATGCTATGGAATCCATTTTACCATGTATTGGAAACTAAATTTCCTGTGCCATTGGAGGAAAAACAGCCCCATAGAAGGATAGTACCACCTCCATGCTTGACAGTAGGTATGGTGTACTTTTCTTTGTACGCCTCACCAGACTTTCTCCAAACGTAACGACTATCAGCGAGACCAAATAGCTCGATTTTTGTTTCATCACTCCACAAAACCACTGACCAGAACTCATATCCATCATTCAAATGCCATTTTGCAAACTTTAAGCGATTGTCCTTGTGGTGATTTCCTAAGAGTGGCTTTTTCCTTGGCCTGCGACCATTGAGACCTTCACCATGCGATATTCGACCTAAGGTTGAAAAGGAAACCCCAGTCCCACTTGCAGCCAATTCACTTTGAATATCTTTGGCAGTCAATCTTGGATTGTTATTAACCTTCTTGTTCTTGGTGAAAGAACCTTACAACTTTAACATTATTTCACATTATACAGATATCACATTATTTTATATACAATTACCCATTTATACAGTTGGATTTTTACTGGAGCAATCTAGTTAAAGTACCTTGCTCAAGGGTACAGCAGCAGTGTCCCCCACCTGGGATTGAACCCACAACCCTCCGGTCAGGAGTCCAGAGCCCTAGCCACTACTCCACACTGTTACATATATCTTTCTGTTTGTTTTAGGCATTTGTGGGTAATACATAATGCTTTTTTCTGAGTTTAGTTAGAGTGAATTGAGGTGGTGTAACATTTTGCAGTTTGATATAATAAATATATTTGTCACTTTAATTATATGTAATAATATATGTAATATTGTATTTAAAAATTTGGTAAAATATGAATGTACTATTTCATACATATATTGTGCAATCTTTTTTTTTTCCTTCTGGGATACCATTATGTAAACTGCAGATTTTCATACATAACAATAGTAACAGGATTACACAATCTCATATATGCCTCTAGAATCCCTTGAATGAATTGCAGCCTTATAATGCATAATCGGGTATACGTGATCCCTCGTTGAACTATTGTGTTGCTTCTGAGAAAACAAAGACCTGCATTTCTTGGTTTATATGCCACCAGAACCCCTTGAATGAATTACAGCCTAATTATGCAGTATTGGGTGCACATCATTGCTTTTGAGCTGCCTTGTGGCTTTTGAAGAAACAGACCTGCATTTAACTATTAAGAGATCAATTCACTTTTACAAAAGGCTACTATGGTAATTGATTGTTACTTGAAACTTTCAGAAAGTATACATTTTGAAAAAATTAAACCACAAATGCCATACATGTTCTGTGCTTCTAGCTCGGAACAGCTGTCTCCTTTCTCCTCTCTATGAAGACATCTTCCAAATGTCCTCCAAAGGGACTCTGTACACAGGCTGGGCTGGGAAATCAAGGCTTCTATTGGGGTTTGAGTCTATACTTGTGGAGCTTCCTTGACAAGTACCAGGGGCCCTTAACAAATCACCCAACACATCTGTTCAACACACGTCTCGTTCAAATGACAGGAACTCCAACAGCAGCACTATGTCTAGCACGGTGAGATCTACTGCTCTCTAGGGGATACCCTTGTGGGAGAATTAAGGAGCACTGTATATAAACTACGTCCCTATGATTTACTTACCTGTTTAATGTCCTGTTACCTATGTGTCTCCTGTATGGTTCTCTGTTGTCGTTTTTGCACATGATTTTGCTTGCTAACTATTCCTGCATGAAAAGTTTCTGAAAAGACTGTGGGGGAGCTTTTTGTGGCGTTCACTGAAGCAAGCCTGTGAAATACCGTATAGATTTCACCCCAGTTTTCTCCGTTCTTGTTAGATATGTCAGAAAATAAAGCTCAATGAATAGAGATTCAACTAGTAATTGTAATAGGTTAATGATTTTTTTTTTTTTTGCTTGTTGCCTCAATTAAATCGATCTATAAATGCTTAATTGCCCCGAGGGCCTATTTGGAGGCTACCCAGAATTCCTTTGCACGTTATTAGACTAAAGCTTTTCCATTTGTTTTGTGATGAGAAATGGCAGAATCTAATGAAAATTAAGAAAAAACAGTACATGTATTTTTAATATTACTTTGCACAATAACATGCCGTTCGTGTTTTCAGTTGTATTTTCTGCAGAATATACACATTTTGGCTTCTCGATTTTGAATACTAAAGTGTTCTCAATCCCTGATTACACCTCTGCCAGTGAAGCATGTCTTTTGTATTCCTTTTGTATTGTGTGCAATACAGCAGCTCTTATCTCTTGATGGCAGCAAAATACACAAGAACAAGGGAGAGCATTGCAGAGCCTCACCGTTTCTGTGTAATTTGTATTGTACTGTAGATATACCGTGTATGAAGCTTTAAATGTAACACTGTGGTGCTTTTCCGTTATGTCTGTTTATGCACTTTAAATAAAAGACACTTTTTTGTAAGGATTATTTTCTTCCTTTGTATTACTGCTGCGTGTATTAAATACTTTTCAGCTGCTTTGTGGATGACAAATGCACTCTATTTATTTTGGTAGGGATTACAGTACCTGCTCATGACGAGACGTAACATACGTCAATATAATATTAATTTTAGACCTGCAATATAACATTTCAACATGCATTCTCTAGTCTAGCGCCAAGACTCCAATTTTATAAAACCATTCATTCATTCATCTGAATAAGCACGTTTGGCACAAGCGATATTCCATGCCTAGCGCTGTTCGTTTTTGGTTTTTATTTTTGATCACATGATGTCCCCCTTTTTGTTTTATTGAGCAGACTCCGTTCAGTTAAACTGTTGGTAAAGTGTTGATTGTGAAACTTTAGTTTTTTTTCTCCCGTAACTTGATTGAGATTGTGATTCTGTCTCATTGATAATGTAAAAAAAGACAAGCTATTTATTTTAAATTCAAACCGAACGCAAACAGCCAGTGAAGTTAAACTGATTTAATTAAATCGTAATTAAGCGGAAACTATTATTTGCAAAACAGGTTATAACATTTTTGCAACGAGTCATTGAGATTTTAAATCCGGGAAAAGCAATTTAACTGAACTCGCTTTTTGTGTTAGGTTTGACTTAAAAATAAGGAGCTGCCTTTTTTTTCAACGAAATAGAATCATCGTCTCATTGAAGTTACGGGACGAAAAACTAGTGATCTTGTTTCACAATCAATGCTTTTTAAATTAAGAAACAGAGTTGGCTCGATATAACTTTAAAGGGACATCACGTGACCAAAAAGAACTTGAAAACGAAGAGCCCTATTCATGACACACAAAACTCGCTTGAGTCGTTACATCAGCTTCTTTACTGAACACCAAAAGGAGCATCTTCTGACTGCTGAGGCGGGCTTTAAAAGAGGCTAGCTTGTTTCTTCTCAGGTCTGATCCAGGAGGATATTCAGATGAAAATGTGTTGTGATTTGAGGTTGCTCGCCTTGTACAGACTACAATGTGTAAGCGATTTGTTGCAGATGAGACACAGGCTTACCACTGTTTTTAGTGAAAGCAAACTCTTCCTCCCATTCTGGCTTAAAGCATCACACTTTCGTTTATTACTCCATGCTCCATGCCATTGTCTCCATGAAACAAACAAGCACTTAATTCAAAATGATGAAATTCATCCGGCTTTCACTCGAGGTGATCGAAATATTCATACGACTGTGCGTGGTGTCGCAGGTCACCAAGTGACGAAATGTCCTTGCAGTGAACATGCAGGCTGAAAGAAACAGGAGAGAGAGAGAGAACGAGAGAGAAGAACGAATAATAAACACAAATCAATACAGAGAACACAAATAATAAACTTGTTGTGTTTATTTTTTACTTTTTCTCTTTTCGTTTATTATTCTTTCTTCAGTTCGTTCCAGCCACAAAGTGTGCGTCACCGGGAGCCGCATGCAGCTCAGCCACCTCTGGTAGATACAGTCATTACATTCCAGCAACTGGAATAGTTGTGGCAACTAGATTTCCCTGTGAGTCATGGTAGTGTTTCTCCTCTCTATCTACCCCTTTAACTGTGACTGGGCTGGTCAGGGTGCTTCCTGCTGTCCTGTGTTTCAATGCACAGGTGCCTTGACCGGCGCAGTGAGGCGATCTCTTCAAAACAAAACCCCTTAAGTATGGTTTGCTTTTCCTCTCTCTCCGCAGATGAAGTCTACAGAAGTGGAGCAGGAACTGTTTACTGACAGCTACTGCAAAGTGTGCAGTGCCCAGCTTATCT
This sequence comes from Acipenser ruthenus, assembly GCF_902713425.1. Lineage (NCBI taxonomy): Eukaryota > Metazoa > Chordata > Actinopteri > Acipenseriformes > Acipenseridae > Acipenser > Acipenser ruthenus. The sequence goes on from NC_081234.1 coordinate 8,119,928, forward strand.
CTGAGTCCCAGAGAGTCGCCCACTACGAGGTGAGGACACTCGGCTTTCTCAGAGATGCTTAATGAAAGAAAACCGGAACGGGGTATCAGCCCAGCCTGGAGCTCTGTGTTAATTTCAGTATTAATGTTACATTTTTGTTTAGTCTGGTGAGGATTGTGAAAATGGTGCTGCATTAGCGTGGTGTCTTTCGTTTGACACAGAGGGGACTTTTATTGCAGATTAGTAAGAGTTGTAGGGATAAACTCATTTCATTGTGCGGGGATGGACATAAGACTCCCATTGAATAGCATTCCTGGTTTTACTGTGTTTAATAAGACACACCTGAGCTTGTTACGTGTACTCTGTGGCTAATCAAGCTTGTATTAAAATCTGGAATGGGCCAAACTGCTATGCAATAGGAGTCTTATTTCCAAGAACGTTTTCCATACTTAAAATAAGTTCATGCAGGCATGAACACCAAGGCTGTGAATATATTGAACTGTCAGGGAAGTATTGGAGGTTAGCAATTATACAAAAACCTCATGCATACAGGTGATCTTTGACTTTAGTGGAATGTCCAGCTGCAGGTCATGGACTGCACGTGGATCTGGTGACCCCCCAGATTTACAGACGGATTTCATGGTGCATAAAAAAGTGGACTAGACCAGATTTGTTTTCGTTTTCATGACACTTGCATTAACCTGGTGCCAAGCAATTTGAAATCCCGTCTCTCTATCAGATGGAGATCAAACCAGTTGGAATTGAGACTCCAGTCCCAAGATAGTGGCTCCCTGGCAGAACGTTGTTTGAATAGGAATAGGAAATGAATGCATATCATAAAGCAGCCCAGTCTTTTTGGATTAAATCCAACACTTGGATATCAGGAGTTAAATAAGCAATGGGTTAGGCGGATCGTTCTACATGCATATAACTAGAATTGAGAGATACACTACTGAATCAGAAATAACAGGTTTCTTTGTAATTTCCCTGTGCTGTGATCAATATTTAAAGGTAAGGATTGGGCACATTTTTCTCATCACATGAATATTTATCTTTTGTTTTTGTATTCAATGAAAATCCGGCCACATTAGTGTTATTAGCTGAGGTTATTGACGTGTGTATTTCAGTGCTAAAATCTATGGGTCTAGTTCAGTCCCTTGGTAGAAAGCTTTTGTGATAATGAATGATCTTTATGGATGCTAAATGGGATGGATAGCTGGTCTTGTATCCCAAGCGACATCCCTTACAGTGAAGTTTAAAAATACCTCTGGGTATTTAATAGTACTGTTATGTTACTGTAGTGCCACATTTGACAATGATGAACATGCATTTCAGTGCAGAACAAAATGTGAAATTGTTCGCCAAAGACAAAAAACTAAAGGGCAGTATTTCCACAGATCTATTGTTTGAATGCATCACCGCACCTTTCAATAGCTGCAGTAATAAACAACTTGCTTTAATGCTAGCTGGAGACTGAAAGTAACCTTCACAATGCAGTTATGCCCAGTCCACTTAATTCCATTTTTTTGCTTTCATTTTATTTATTTATTTTTTACGCAGCATGCTGCGGGGAAGGGAAAAAAAATACTGAGCGCAAACGATTTGTCAGCTGTCTTGAATCCGATTTTTCGTCATGGCTGTAATTTCAGCAAACCGCCGTTACTTGTGTCAGACTTGTACCCCTGCTGCCACAAGCTGCTTGATAATGAGTTTGACAATTGGAGAGACGGCAGGGAGGCTGGAACACGAATGTGTAAATTGGGACAAAATTACGATGCTCCTACAATAGACAGTTACTGATTGTATTTTATTGCAGATCTCCGACATGTATTCCCTAATATATACAAAGTTATTACCGGTTGGATTACTGTAATAAGTATGGTCAGTTCAGTGTTGCTACAGCAGTTGCTTGATTGCAGAGATTGCTAGCACCTAAATGTTTTGGCACTGGTGCAGTTTAGTGTGTGCAACTGGAAGAATAAAACAAATCAGTTATACACACTGTAACCCCATAATTACACTGCGCTGTCAACCTGCTTAACAGGATGCTGCAGGATTTTCAATTCTAGACCCTATGGAAAACCATGATAAGGTGCAGTAGCTTGTTGAAAAAATAGTACATTTCACAAATTAAATGCCCCCATTGGTTATTGTTCTTCTTGCCATCCACTAAATCTCTTAGCATAATTAGAATGCTCAAGCACAGTAAGCAGGGGTTATGACCCCCACAGGGGTCACATAAAGGTTGGCAGGGAAGGGCAGGTGGCAAATCAATCATATCGCCTACTGGTGCGTAATTACACGGGTCAAGCATTTCTGATTGGGTGTTGCATTTTTGCACAGCGGACCCAAGACATTTCAAATAGCACAGCTCAGCTGACTTCTTGCACAGTACAGTGGTCCTGATAAGCCAGCTGTCTGGTACTGATATGGCGTATGTGAGCACGTCTTATAATGTGCCATCTGTATGCAACAAGAAAACATTGCCTCTAATTCAAAGTGTTTATCTTAAACCAAACCTGTGAATTTCTGACACTCTGCCAGATCTCCCCAGTGTGATTCCCGAAACACTTTATGGATTCTGAAAGCATCTCCTTAATACCTGCACAGAAGCGCTCACTTGCTAATTTTCTTGCTTTCCTTTTACGGTAATGATATCAACCTTGAAAATGCGTCCGCCCCTGTCTGTTCTCATTCCGCGTCCTGGTGACTCAACTCAATTTGCCATCCTAGGGACAAGACGTCGTTACGAGCAGAACATTAATGTAATTAATAAGCGCTTTGCTGACAATCTGTGTAACCCGATGTCACAAAAAAGCAAGTATATGGTAATTTCTATCAGATCTTATCCCCGGGTACAGCTGTCACTTTGCATCCTATGCCAGGCGGCTTCAAAGGCTGTTATTTCAGTGCATTGGCGGGAGGCTCTTACTTTTGTACAACACAGTGCCTGTCTTGCTCAAAGGCAGCAGAGGCAGCATTGCCAGTGAGACCACCAGTCCCCAGGGTCGTGGGAATGATTTCTGTCAGCCAGCCATGTGGAAACTGGCTCGCTGAATCTGATGCAAGAAGAGGTGATCCAAGGTGGGTATCATACAGATAAGCCTGGTGATGGCTATCATACAGATAAGCCTGGTGATGCATGAAGCCATCTCATTGAAAATGGGACACAGGGCCACCATGGGCAGCCAGCCTGTTACTGATTTAACCTGACACGAGTGCAAGAAGGTCTGTATAAAAAATCTACTATCAACCCTCTATCAAAGTGCTCTAGCTCTGTGATCACACCCTAATACCTAAGCAACCCATACAATTCTGTCCTAGGCCTATTTGTTAAGGTGGTTTGGGGGAACTACTTTTGGGATTGAGAACCCTAATTAATTTCCCTTACTTACGGGGGTTTCGAACCCGGGCTTCAGGAGGTGAAAGACATGAAAGGTTAATGAGTTTGCAGCTATCTTTCTGATACAGCACATTTTTTCTTTTCTGACATTGGGAATATTTGGTTGTATCTGCAAATCTTCACCCCCTCGCTGAGCCTCTTGAGATCTGAACTACTGACTCCTATTCTCCTACGTATATCTGTGGAGCTGGCAAATAAAAAAAACCTTCTGCTGCACAAAATTCTGTTTTAATAGTTCCTATTTTAGTAAGGAAAACTATTGACGCAGTTTAGAAAGTTTCAGACTGCTTTCCCTGGGGGGGAGGGAGTTTTTATAAAGTTTCAAAACTCAAATAATAAACTCCCTTAGGAATGCTAGTACTGTAGGTGCCTACAGAATACAACTTATCAAAATGTGTAGCAGGCAATTTTTTTTTTTTTCATTTTTCAAGGTAACAATGCAGTAGCCCTTTTTTATTCCGTTGTAGGTAGAGTGAATGGCAGAAAACCAGTTTGCTGAACGTGACTTTGGCATAAGTGCAGTTGCTAAGGCAACGACCCACTTGTCCTTGGGCTTAGGATGTTGAGTGATAAAGGATGTGCTAGAAAGTATTGGAAAGGAGACCTATGGGAAACAAATGACCAGAGTAACCTTGTAAAAGAGAGTAGTTTGTGGTTGGTTGCACCTGCATGGAGTAACAGATGAAAATGAACATAAGAACATAAGAAAGGTTACAAACGAGAGGAGGCCATTCGGCCCATCTTGCTCGTTTGGTTGTTAGTAGCTTATTGATCCCAGAATCTCATCAAGCAGCTTCTTGAAGGATCCCAGGGTGTCACTTTCAACAACAATACTGGGGAGTTGGTTCCAGACTCCCACAATTCTCTGTGTAAAAAAGTGCCTCTTATTTTCTGTTCTGAATGCCCCTTTTATATAGTCTCCATTTGTGACCCCTGGTCCTTGTTTCTTTTTTCAGGTCGAAAAAGTCCCCTGGGTCGACGTTGTCAATACTTTTTAGAATTTTTAATGCTTGAATCAGATCACCGCGTAGTCTTCTTTGTTCAAGACTGAATAGAGTCAATTATTTCAGCCTGTCTGCATATGACATGCCTTTTAAACGCGGAATAATTCTGGTCGCTCTTTGCCCTCTTTCTAGAGCAACAATATCCTTTTTATAGCGAGGTGACCAGAACTGAACACAATATTCTAGATGAGGTCTTACTAATGCATTGTAAAGTTTTAACATTACTTCCCTTGATTTCAATTCAGCACTTTTCACTATATATACAAGCATTTTGTTGGCCTTTTTTATAGCTTCCCCATATTGTCTAGATGAAGACATTTCTGAGTCAACATAAACTCCTAGATCTTTTTCATTGCTCCCTTCTTAAATTTCAGTATCTCCCATATGATATTTATAATGCACATTTTCATTGCCTGCATGCAGTACCTTACACTTTTCTTTATTAAATATCATTTGCCATGTGTCTGCCCAGTTCTGAATGCTGTCTAGATAATTTTGCTGCTGCAACAGTGTTTGCCACTCCTATTTTTGTGTCGTCTGCAAATTTAACAAGTTTGCTTACTATACCAGAATCTAAATCATTAATGTCGATTAGGAAGCACAGAGGACCTAATACTGATCCCTGTGGTACACCACTGGTTACCTCGCTCCATTTTTAGGTTTCTCCTCTAATCAGTACATTCTGTTTTCTACATGTTAACCACTCCCTAATCCATATGCTTGCATTTCCTTGAATCCCTACTGCGTTCAGTTTGAGAATTAATCTTTTACATAACTGATTCTACTGCTGACAACTATAACTAGTGATTACAGAAACAAACTAGTCACGTAAGCTCTGAGCCTGCTAGAGTAGAGGCGTAGAGATGATGCAGACAGAGAAGCTCCCAATACTTCCAGGTCATCGGGTAGCATCTAATGCATCTCCAGGGGAAGGTAACCTGATCAATTGCCATATCTCTGTTAATACTAGTGGCACATATTTGATCTGGACAATAAAATGTTCAACGTCGGATGTAATGTGTGGCATTTGGAACTGATAAGCATTGTTAAGATTTGAAACAGGGTCTGGTCTCATCCTTATAGGGTACCAAAGCAGTTCAGTCCGTGTTTACCTTCATTTTGAACTCTTCTGACACCGTATTGGCTGGCACAGTATCCTTGGCAAAGCAGTAAGAACTTCACTTAACGTGCTGACGTTGTGCCACCCTGCTTCCTTACTGAAACTGGCAAGCTGAAGGACACCAAGCTCAACATTTCCTCTGAAAGGGACACAGCTTTTTAGTCATTGTTTCTGCGGCTCCAACCCTGAGTCCACTTGGTTTTACCCTTAACCTTCATTTCAGTTTGCCATGCTAATGCTATACTTTCACTCTGCCTTATCATGTCTTAACAGTGGATTTATTATATTCGACCATATCTGTGGTTTACAGGTCTTTCTCTGTTCTGTTACGACTGCATTTAGCTGTTCTTTTATTATGGTGTATTTATATTGTAAATTTACATTGTGCAGCTATGGCCAAAAATGTTGCATCACCTAGAATTTTAGGACTGAGAATTGAAAAAAAACAAAACATCACGTAATCAAAGAAACTACAACATGATCTAGTCTGCTGGAAGCCATACAGTTTTTGAACTGTTACATCTTTTTTTTGTTGTTGTCATTTTTTCGTTAAGTATATGGAAACCTACAAAGCGGTATGTAATTCAATATGTTAACGTCACATTATTCAGCAGGTTTCATTCGACTTTATGAAGCTAAATTAGTTCATCTTGTAGGGTGATGCAAAACATTTGACCAGAGCTGTATGTGCTTATACTCGGGTTTGCTGTCTTTAGTGAACAATCCTTTTCAAGCAATATTCATTCGCATTTAGACCGTATCCCATTTCTTATCTGCCAGTACATCTGAATATAGCTAGTCAGGGTAGTATCACCAGGGGGGAAAGGGAGGAAATGTTACAGAAGCATGTGCAGAATCTCAAGCACTAATTTCAGGTCTTAATTAATTACAAAGACAAATACATGGGTAAACCCCAAGGTTCACCTCATCACATGGTTTGCTGCTTTAGAGGTACGTATTGATTTTGCCTAATGATCACAATATGCTTGGTTGTCAGTTGCTTAGAATGAAGATGTCGCCGTGGCAACAGGATGTACTTAAAGTCTCTACTAGTTCTATCTAGTGTAGTTCAATACAGCCAAAAACGTCACTTTCCGAGTATAAAGCTGCACACCTTTTCAGAGTGCTGGTTATATGGGTTGTGTGTTGCGTATGGAGGGGTGTGCTGTCTACTTGAGTAATTTTATATTCCACAAGGCATATTATATCGTTTTTGTTAAGGTTATACTGTATACACCAGGTGGTATTTTAGACCTGAGGCTATCGTTGTGAACTAGGGGTAGAACTGATACTATATTTTGACAATAGTTGAGGTAAAAATAGTCGAATTGGTCAACTAGTCAAAACCTTTAAAAAAATATGATTAAGTCATGTGTGTCTGGTGCTCCATTTCTGAACAATTAGATTTGTGTGCATTATCTTTCTCTCTTTTGTGCAATGACGTTCACGAGATGAAACAGACTCAGAAGTTTTTGTAGCATCCCCCTTTAAAAACAGTTTCCCACAGTAAAAGCACAGCAAGGATTAATAACGCACGGTAAAGCACAGGCAAGCACTGTACTTACTGAGAGGTATGCTAAAGCATGTTGAAAGAAATGGTGAACCAGGATAAACTTACTAAAATGCAGAATATAACCATAGCAGAAACATGGGGAAACTGCAGAATGAATGGGCAGGTTTACTGTGATAAACTTTTAAAAGAGACAACTGATTCATGGCTCAGGATTTGTGGATAGAACTGCCGTATATATTTTTATAACCAAAATAGCTTTGGCTTGTACAGCATGACAGGAAAACATCACCTCTTGACAGATTTTGTGTTTCATTGTATGCCAATAAACATTAATTACACAGCGCTGTTCCTGCACTTAAGGCAAGCAGCCTTACAGTACTTCTGAGTAAAGAATGGATTATTAAAGCACTGCGATATCTCTTGAGAGCTTTTGAAATGCTGTAATCCTAGAATAACAATAACTAAATATTCTTGATTGAGCTGTTCTGACAGCCAACATCCTCTTCTTAATTAACTTGAGAAATTGTATAAACTCGCACGAAGTAACAGCCTATTATGGAAAACATCAGTTTGGAACAACGCTGTTAATTAATATTGGGATACCGCACCATAACTGTGTTCTTTGTGTTTAAAAAGCACTCAGTGTTTTTTTTTACGCAGGCGTTAATGAAGAATTATTAACTGCTTCAAAACATTTGCTGCCTTACGCAGCCTGATGCAGAAAAACTGTGCTGAAGCCAAGCTTTGATCACAACATTTTAAATCCTTTGGTTTAAACCTTTTATCAGAGTAAGAAAAAATCATTAAAATAAAATTATATTCACTATATATCCTGGCTAATTCTCCTTTTATTATATATTTTTTTTATATATGTGGTGTCCCTGATTTGTAGCCCTGTTGTATATCATCTTCATTTTGCAAAAATAAAAAAGCTGTGTCTTAAATGTTGGTATCGATTCTGGAGATTTAACACCATAACGTACAGGAAGGTGGGAGCAAGATATGGAATTGAGCAAGTGTCAAAATCCAGCTTAAAAAAATACACAGTGGAAGATTAAGCATGAGGAGATTTCCAGTACCATGCTAAATATTGAGATTGCATGTCACTTTACAGTGGTGATCAAATGTCCTGTAAGTGAGATTCTGAATTACCAGTAATTACAATAAAGGGGAGTACACAGGAATGACACAGATAGCCTCTGTCTTGTTCATAGATACAGTGCAGTTATCCAGTCTCGCAGATATTGTAGCACGCCGTAACCCACAGTCTCGGCTTTCTCAATGAGGCATGGGTTAAGGGAAGGAAAAAAAAATGTATTGCTGACTGTCCCCTTATTTTTGCATGGTATTTTTGCATGCTTTTCCCATGGTTATGCTATGCATGTTCCACACTTTACCCTGGTTAGCCATGTTTAATATGCTTCACCATACCTCGCTATTCTCTACAATGCTTAACTCTGCGTTAATATGCTTTCACTGTGATTTATTACACTGCTGTGTTTTTACTCGGGGAACCTTTTTATAATGGTCTGTATAAAGGAACTGGACTGGTAATGCGATTATCAAAACCGAGCGCATCCGCTAATGAGTTTACACTGTGCACACCAATGTACGTGGTGTTGAATGTATCTGAGCTTAATGTGGGTTTGCTCGACACACAGCAGACTCAATTACATCTCATCAGCACAAGGCAACATGTGGGTGGTCTTGAAGACAGTTTGAGCAAGAAGGTTGAAGACGTTTCACTAAAGCTTTATGCTACTCTAAAGGATATGGCTCACTTACATATATCGTGAAAAAAGATTTACACATTAAGTGCATTGTAACTATGCATAATAACATTGTAACGATGTGTAAGAAGACCTGTATTTACTATGTAACTACAGTAATCCGTTGCGTATTCACCCTTCACATATCCAGCCTGACCTTTTATCCACCTTGATCAAGCTCTTCAGCAGCATTAGATTATTATTGAACAGAGAAGATTCGTTCAGAGATTGTAGATCCTATCAAAGTTTTCGTACACTGTGTTGTATGTGCTCCGTGCGCTGCCATTGCTGGTAGTGTCAGGTGAGCTGTTCAATGTGTTGATATGTAATAAATCCTGTTTGCCTGCGGGGGGCGTATCAACTTCAACCTCCGTCTCGATCTCCTGCCCGTCACTCAGCAGCGAATGCACGCACCCACACTGCAGACGGCTACTCTGTCACAAGCATTAATACCCTGTATCTTTCTAAACAAGGAATTTAGGGGAGCTCCCTAATAAAAGCTGAATCTCAAAACAATAATTGTGTGAATGTAGTAATTGCTACAGCTGTGTGTAATGGTATTTAAAACAGGATTCATTTACATATCCGCCCATACCCACCGCAGTCGGATATGAGACAGATTACTGTACTAGAAATGCACAGTATTTAGAGACACTTACTGTAAAGTGTAACCTAACTATTTTGTTACTGAAATGGGTTTCCAGTGTTAAATACTGTGAGTGTAAACTGGACAAAAACTCTTAAGAAGTTTGTCAACTTCTGCGCCTGCTCCACATTTTTTTGTCCTTTTGGGTAAAGAAGGGTAGACACAGTGAGCTTTTTAAATCTAGCCTAAAGCACTTTTAACTTTTATTTAATGCAGTAAGCCAGTCAAGGTTTTACTAAAGCAGCTCCCACGGCCGTTGTGTGATGAGGCATTAAATGGGAATGGACAAGGCCCGGAATGACACAGAGAGCGATGCTGAATGTGAACTCTCCCTCCCATGTTAAAGTCACAGCTGAGTGGAAGGCCACCTACAGCCTGTGTAGGAGACGCTTGTTACAGTAAATTAGCTGTGTGCATTAGCTCCCTAAACTGTGTGTTTACTGTGCGCGTAGGGGCAACATGGCTGTCAGAATCACACTCATACACTTCTTGTACTGGAACAGAAGCAGTACAGTATTATTTAAAAGAGAATGGAGCATAAAATTAATTTATGATCAGCAGTTCGTAGGGCAATTACTCAGTTACTTTTTTTTTTTTTTTTGTTAAGGTAAGGTGCTTTGGACTGAGTTCAGGAGCTGCTGTTAAGTTCTAGATGCCAATCACAGATATAAGTAAAGCAGACCAAAAAAAAAAAAAGATCCACACTTAATTCATCAGATGTCGCTTTCTCTTTTATAGTATTAGGGATAGGATTTCACAATGCATTTTATATTTGTTCTTTCAAGATTGTGGAATAGTTGACATTTAACATTGTGGAATATTTGACATTTAACATGCAAATCTAACGTGAAATACTGTCCTACTATTATGGCTTCCGGTAGACTTTTGCAATATCATTTTGTAGTTTCTTTGATTACGTGATGTTAAATCTTATTTTTATAAATGATGTCTCAATCCTAAAATTGTAGGTGATGCAAAACTTTTGGCTATATCTGTATATAGATCTAGTGGATCACATGACAGGTCACGTGACCGCACGTATTTGCATACATTGGAGCTTCTCCCATGTGATAACCAGCCAATGTGAAAGATTTTGTATAGTTCGATATTTACGTTGTCCGTTTCTTTTCCTTTAGAGTCGGAAGCATGCCAACAAAGTGCGTCTGTTTTACATGCTGCATCCTGTCGACGGGGGCTGTCCTGCGAAGAGACTCCGGACGGACAACGTGAGTTCATTCCGTCTTGTCTTTCTTTGCACACAATGTTGTATTGGATTTATTAAAGCTGCTGCTGAGTTTCCCTCAGGACTGAACACGTAGCGCAGCAATGACATTTAAATGGCTTCATTTTAAAATGAGGTTTACAGTTGAAGCTATCACTGCAAGCACATGTCAACTCGAGAGATCTTGAGAGCCTCTTCATAAACACTCCCTCATCTGTCATGTAGTTGCTAATCTCACTTTTGTCCACTGGACCAGGGACACATTTTCAGAGCGTTTACACCAGTCTTTAAATCCATTTTGAAAAGAACACAAATGCAATAGGACTGCATTGGTTTTGTACCGCGGGGTACTGGAAAACATCAGAATCTACCCCGGGGATAATCTGGGAGGGGGGAAGATTTTCAGACTTTATAACGGCATTCCTATGAGACATTCTGTAGCTACTGCAGTATATTCACAAGTGACCATTGAGACGCCAGGAACCATGGAAGTACATGAAGCTTGATAGCATGTGACCTCAGTAAAATTGACACCCAGTATGCAACTTATGAGAGAGAGAGAGAGAGAGAGAGAGAGAGAGAGAGAGAGAGAGCGAGAGAGAGAGAGAGAGAGAGAGAGAGAGAGAGAGAGAGAGAGAGAGAGAGAGAGACAGCAGCAGCAAGATGAGCTCTTAATTTAAACTAAAAAATGTTAATCTAGAGTAAATTTAATTGTGAGAATTGAGAATATAAATCAGTAAGAACAAATAAAAAAAAAACAAATGGAAAACTTTTACTACAGAAATAAGACATCCAGGAAAAATTAAACAATTAAACAAGAAAGAAAGAAAGAAAGAAAGAAAGAGAAAGAAAGAAATAGAAAGAAAGCAAAAGAAAAGAACTGAACTGAAGAGGAAAAGAAAAGAAATAAGACCTCCAGGAAAATTAAACAAGAAAGAAAGAGAAAGAAAGAAAGAAACAGAAAGAAACAGAAAGAAAGAGAAATAAACAGAAAGAAAGAGAAAGAAACAGAAAGAAATAGAAAGAAACAGACAAATTGAAATAAACAGAAAGAAAGAAAAAGAAAAGAACTGAAGAGGAAAATAAAAGGTAAGCCTTTTTAATATAACAAATTAACTAAAACCTAATAGCTAAAAACTCTCAGTCACTGAAAGCAGCTGAAACCGGTTGGTTTTTGGCAGTTGGTCGGAATGGATAAATGTATCAATTTAGACCTGCAGAGTGGGAGGGGCCAGACTAGCAGTGTAATCCGATACCCTGATGAGGTCACCAGTGCAAAGGCAAAGAAGCTTTATAAGAACAAGCTAATGAAGGAGTCCCCAGAGACACTGATAACAGACTGCAGCCTGGCTGGGGGCAAGAGGACCAAAACCAACCTGCTGTTCTATACACAGCACCCCACTGCCTGGCACACAGCCCTCTGCACAGCACATAGTAATATCAAGCTGGGAGGGATTTGCAAAGGAAGACAACTGCGTATAGGAGATGAAACTGACCCTGACAGCACAAGGCTCAGCATCAATGTGTTTTATAATGGCACTATTATGATTCAGGGAACTGAGGCCAGCCTAGAACTATTCGAGAAAGATTTCCAGGCTCTAAAAGAACTGGCTGAGAAGGAGAAAAAAAATCCAGAGGTACTAGACCCAGAACAGCAGCCAGCTCCCCACACCGCAGACACAGCCCCCTGCAGCCCCCACACTGCAGACACAGCCCCCTGCAGCTCCCCCACTGCAGCCCCCCGCACCCCCCCGCTCACCCCCAGACTGCCCAGCACAGTGCAGCACTTGAAGGAATGCCTCTCACTGCTGGAGGTGGAGTTTGCAGAATTCAAGGAGCTCACCCTGACCACGCTGACAGAGAACGACCTCGTGCAGCAGATAAGAGACGAGGTGAGGCAGGTGAGGAACGAGGCCAGGGCTTCCATCAGGGAGCTGGGAGCTGAGATGGGAGAGTTGCGGCAGGACAACGAGGCCCTGAGAAACGAGCTGGCCAAGCTGAGAGAGGAGCTGCAGCGCAAAGAGAGGAGCATACAGAGCCTGAGAGAGCAGCTACTCAGAGTCACACCTCCTCCCCCCCACCCAGAACAGCAACACCACAGCCAGCCCAAGAACACAGGAGCTACAGCAAGCAGGGCCTGTGTGACTGACACCGACACCGATACACACACCACATCATCCCACACACACACTGATCCAAACACACACCCCACTCCCCCAGCACACCCCGACAGTGAGACACTCCCCCCCACCACACACACTACCCCCCACTCCCCCACCACACACACTACCCCCCACTCCCCCACCACACACACTGATCCAAACACACACCCCACTCCCCCAGCACACCCCGACAGTGAGACACTCCCCCCCACCACACACACTACCCCCCACTCCCCCACCACACACACTACCCCCCACTCCCCCACCACACACACTGATCCAAACACACACCCCACTCCCCCAGCACACCCCGACAGTGAGACACTCCCCCCCACCACACACACTACCCCCCACTCCCCCACCACACACACTGCCCCTCCCTCCCACATCACACACACTGCCCCAGAGACACAGACTCCCTCGAGTAGACAGGCTAATAAAATATACAGCTCCAAGGTAGCCATTCTTATCGACTCCAACGGGAAGTACTTGAACCAGCGAAGACTCTTCCCCAGCAGCCGGGTAGCAAAATTCTGGTGCCCAACTACAGAAAGGGCGCTCCAGCTGCTGTGCCAGTCGACCCTGAGAGACCCCGAGCACATTATCATCCACACTGGCACCAACGACCTGGGCTCTCAGGGGGAAGATGTGGCCGAGTCGGTAAGGAGAGTAGCGGAGAAGGCCACAAAGGAGTTCCCTGGTGCGAAGATAGTGATCTCCACCCTGCTGCCCAGAGAGGACGTCCCCCAGCACACTATTCAGAGGATCAACAGTGACATCTCCAGAGGCTGTGCCCTTCTGCCTAATGTCCACTTGGCACACCACCCCACCCTGAGCACGCTGCACCTGTACGACCATGTACACCTCGACCAGGAAGGCGTTAGGATCTTCGCCAAAAACCTAAAGGACACTGCCATGGGCCGAGACCCCGCCAGCCACCCCCGAAACAGGAGCACACCGGACCACCACCAAGGACAGCGCAGCCCTGTGCTTACGAGGAGACCCCCCCAAGAACACCAGCCTCTGCAGCCTGGACACCGGCAGCACACACTACAACAGACCAGAAGAGCCCAGCCCAGCAGAGCCCAGCCCAGAGAGACCCAGCCCAGCAGAGCCCAGCCCAGAGGGATCCAGGAACAGCAGCAGCTCCAGCACAGCAGTCAGACAGAGCAGCAGCAACACAGCTATGCAGCAGCTGCTTCCAAACCAAGGACCCTAGTCAGCTCTGAGATGGGGGAGATACGGCAGCTCCTGAACTTAATTTTCAAAATCATGAGCTAAGTACACCCCACTCTAAATGTATTAGAAAAGAAATGTACAACTAATAATAATTAGAATAAGAAAATAATACAAATAATAAGAAAATACTTAATAGTGTAAAACATGTTACTGATTTATGTTCAATGTTTCTGACATTATATTTTATTCTAGATAATAATTATAAATAGCTTAAATTATAAATATGAGATCGCTTACAATTAGCTCCTGGAATATTCAGGGTTTGTGTTCGTCAGTGTTTGGGCTGAAGAGCACAGACCCTGAATTCATCAGAAATATAAATAACATAGATATAATTATTCTCCACGAGACGTGGTGCCGTGCTGATGTGTCCACTCACTGTCCCTCAGGCTACAGGGAGATTATAGTGCCCTCCCTGAAACACTCACACGTAAAACGTGGCAGAGACTCAGGGGGGATCATTGTGTGGTACAGAGAGGAGCTCACCGACTCTATTAGACCAATAAGAACAGGAGAGACCCACCTGTGGCTAAAAATGAGTAATAGCATTGTCACCTGCCAAACAGATATCTACCTGTGTGCAGCCTACATCCCCCCATCGGACTCCCCTTATTACAAGGAAGACACCTTCCATGATCTCCAGACAGAGATCTGCCACTTCCAGGCCCAGGGAAGTGTGCTGCTCTGCGGTGACTTTAATGCCAGAACAGGCACTCTGCCTGACTTCATGAACTCACAGGGCAACAGCCACATATTCGGACAATCCCCTCTGTACCACACGCACATGACTACAAACAGGAATAGCCATGACAGTGTGGTAAATAAAAATGGGAGACAATTATTGAATCTCTGTCAAGGCCTAGGCCTCTATATCATGAATGGCAGGATCAGAGGGGACTCTTTAGGTAGGTTTACATACAGCTCAGCTCTTGGTAACAGTGTGGTGGACTATGCCATCACTGACCTGGACCCCTCCTCTATTAATGCATTCACTGTCAGACCACAAACCCCCCTGTCAGATCACAGCCAAATCACTGTGTTCATAAAAAGAACAGAGCAGATCAACAACACACAGACACAGCCCTGTAAGCTGTACAATCTAAACCATTCCTACAGATGGGCTCCAAACAGCACAGAAATATACAAAGAAGCAATTGGCACCAATGAAATAGAAACCCTAATACACACATTTCAAAACACACAGTATCAACACACAAAAACAGGAGTAACTCTGGCTGTAAAAGATTTGAATAACATATTTAGAAAAGCAGCAGAAAAATCTAAATTAAAAATAGTAAATCGGAAAAACAACCAAAAGAATAAATTCAAAGAAAAGTGGTTTGATGAAGAATGTAAAACTAGAAGGGAAAAACTAAGACAGCTATCCAATCAAAAACATAAAGATCCAGACAGCCCAGATTTACGCCTCAGATACTGTGAGGCACTGAATCAATACAAACACACTCTAAGAAATAAAAAACAAGACCATATTAATAAACAACTCAGCGAAATTGAGGAGTCAATAAACCAAAATCATTTTTGGGAAACCTGGAACAACCTAAATTCAACAAAAAAAGAAGAATTGGCCATCCAAAATGGAAACATTTGGAAAAAACATTTTGAAAACCTTTACAAAGAAATACAAAACAAAGAACAAAAAACTCAAAATGCCATTTGTGAAAAACTAAAAAATTTAGAATCCTGTATTAAGGACAATCAGAACCCCCTCGACACCCCAATCACGGTGGAGGAGCTGAGTGATAAACTCAAGGCCCTCAAATCAAAAAAAGCAAGTGGACCTGACAGCATCAACGCTGAGATGCTCAAACACAGCAGCCCCAAGCTGCAGGAGGCCCTGCTCAAACTCCTCAATCTTGTACTGAGAGCTGGGTATTTCCCTGAGACCTGGAACCAAGGGCTTATAACACCCATATATAAAAGTGGAGACAAATTCGACCCCAATAACTACCGGGGCATCTGTGTGAGCAGTAATCTGGGGAAGGTGTTCTGCAGTATCATTAACGCCCGGATACTGGCCTTCCTTACCGAACACAGTGTCCTGAGTAAGAGTCAGATTGGATTTCTACCAAAACACCGCACTTCTGATCATGTTTACACCCTACACACCCTAATCAATAAACACGTCCATCAAACTAATAAAGGAAAAATATTCGCTTGCTTTATAGACTTTAAAAAGGCATTTGATTCAATTTGGCATAAAGGACTATTTCTTAAACTTCTTCAAAGTGGTGTAGGGGGTAAAGTCTATGACATCATAAAATCGATGTACTCAGAAAATAAGTGTGGTGTGAAAATTGGCAACAAAAGAACAGAATTCTTCACACAAGGGCGTGGGGTGAGACAGGGCTGCAGTCTGAGCCCAACACTGTTCAACATCTATATCAATGAGCTGGCCACAGTGTTGGAGCAGTCTGCAGCCCCTGGCCTCACTCTACATGACACTGAAGTCAAGTTTCTGCTCTATGCAGATGACCTGGTCCTGCTGTCACCCACAGAGCAGGGGCTGCAGCAGAGCCTGGCACTGCTAGAGCAGTACTGTCAGACCTGGGCCCTGGCAGTAAACATGAACAAGACCAGAGTCATGATATTCCAGAAGAAAGCCAGATCTCAGGGAAATAAGTACCACTTCACTCTAGGTAACACCACCCTAGAGCACACCAGCAGCTACACATACCTGGGTCTGACCATCAGTGCGTCAGGGAGCTTTAACCTGGCAGTGAATGCACTAAAGGAGAAAGCACGCAGGGCTTTTTATGCCATAAAGAGGAGGCTCTACAATATAAATCCCCCCGTCAAAATTTGGCTCAAAATTTTTGAAAGTGTAATTCAGCCAATTGCTCTCTATGGCAGTGAAGTGTGGGGTCCAATCACCAACCAGGACTACACAAAATGGGACAAACACCCCACAGAAACCCTGCATGCAGAGTTCTGTAAAAACATCATGAGATTACAAAGAAAAACACCAAACAATGCATGCAGGGCTGAATTAGGCCTTTATCCATTGATTATTAACATCCAAAAAAGAGCATTAAAATACTGGATTCATCTAAAAACTAGTGACCCAAACTCACTCCATCATAAAGCCCTGCAATACCAAGAGCTCAGCCCAGAAAAGAGTCCCCTCAGCCAGCTGGTCCTGAAGCTCACTGAGCTGAGCAACACTGACATCAGTCAGCTTCAGGACAGCACTGCAAAAACAATTCCAATTAGTGTCAACCAAATTATAAAACACCTGAAACACTCCTATCTGGACCATTGGGATACAAACACTAAAACACAAAACAAACTAGAGTGCTATCGAACCCTAAATAGAAATTACACCCTGGCAGAATACCTGGTAACTGTCAGAAACACAAAGCAGAGGCAGATCCTGACCAAATACCGGCTCAGTGACCACAACCTGGCCATTGAAAAAGGCCGACAGAGGCAAACCTGGCTGGCCAGGGAGAACAGGCACTGTGGTCACTGTGAGACAGGAGAGGTCGAGACAGAGATTCACTTCCTGGCACACTGTGAAAAATATAAAAACATAAGGGACATTTTCTTCCCCAAATTCTGTGATTTAGTCCCAGAATTCCCAAAAATGTGTGATACCCAGAAGCTGTCAATCCTGCTGGGGGAAGACAAACACACAGCCAGACTGGCTGGTCAATACGTGGAGACCTGTCATAGCCTGAGGGACAGACCGTGAACACGTCACACTAGAGAGGGAAAAGAGAGAGGGAGGGAGGGAGGGATTCTGTTTAATATAGAAAGAGGGAGGGAGGGAGGGAGGGGGTATTGTTTAATTGAGGGGGGATTCTGTTTAATAGAGGGAGGGAGGGGGATTCTGTTTAATATAGAGGGGGGAAGGGGGTACTGTTTGATATAGAGGGGAAGGGAGGGATTCTGTTTACTGTATTAATATAGAGGGAGGAGGGATACTGTTAGTATTAAGAAAAATTCTTTGTCTGTATATTTGAGTTGGTTATGCCATGTATGTGCTTTGGCAACACAATTATTTTTATTGTCATGCCAATAAAGCCAATTTGAATTTGAGAGAGAGAGCGAGAGAGAGAGAGAGAGAGAAAGACTCTCTTTACGAACTCACTGGTCATCCTTAAGGCTCTTTTAGCCAAAAAGTTTAGACAGCATGGATTTAAATGTGATCGGCAAAGCACACCAAGACAAATTGCATGCATGATAAAAATGACAATGTACACTGTAATTTCTCATTAATCAGACTCTTTCATCTCATAATCAGCGCTCTGCCACAGTCCATTGCACCTGCTATCAAACGATTAGGGTTATCAGAACTGTGCACAAGCAAGCCACTGGATTGTCTTTTATCACGGACGACATAAAGAATGTGCACCTCTGGTAATTGCAATCATACTATTAAACACGCAAGGGTTCTTCACATTTTCATTTTAAAATGGTAGTGCAAGTTGAAGCAAAAAAAAAATCACTCGTTACAGTAAGAAAAATCTGGTCTTAACTGGTCTACTTCCAAAATCAGAGTGTGCTTCCCCATTCTCAAAGTTTTCTATTTGATGACTTTCAATATTACTATAAAGATTTCCATGACATGAGAGTAGGTGTTAAAACTTCATGCTGGTTTGAACTCAGCTCTTGCCAAGACAAACGCCAACTGAGACGTTTATATCTGAGTCGTCTATCCCTTCCCAGCACAGCACTACATCAGCACTTTATTTATTTATATATTTTACCAACATGCATCTGGGGAGGGTAGGCAATTATTTTTCCAGTACAGTAACTTTTACAGTGTTTTAAAGACCAGAACAATGTGAACTCTAACAGCAGGTTCGGGACCAGCACTGGCAGATATAGTCTTGAGTATCTTTGCGGATCAAAGTTATGATGGTCTGCCCAGGACCAGATTAACGCATGTTTTGTTTTTTTCACATATACAGATTTGACTGGAAAAACTTCACTCACTGACATTCGAACCGAGGCATGCATCTCAAAATCAAATTGTTCTGACAGGTGTTACGCAGATTTCTGTAACATAATTCTGTATCCCCACATTATTCCATTCTCGTGCAGATGCAGTTTTTAAAAGATCGCCGGACATGCACGCGCGATATTTCTGTGCCCGAGCCCCGTTGTGTTCTCCATTGAATTCTGCTGCAGTTTGCAACAAATATTGTAAACAAGACAAAACTAATTCTGTGATCAAATAAAATAGCACATTTAATACCACTGATTTTCTAGATATACAGTACGTTCAGCCTCCTGCGTTGCTCAATACACGAAACCTTTGATTAAAGTAACCTTATACAACTTTTTTTTTTAAAACACTTTTTATTATATTACATACTGTTCAGAAACATCAAGCGTTCTTTGAAAAAATGCAGCTGTGTCGGCGTGGAATCATCAGGAGTATAGAATTCTATAGGGTATAGACCTCTACCAGATGTAACACCAAAACTTACTTGTATGCCAAAACATTGGCGATTTCTCTGCTCTTGAGAAAAGAGCATTTTCTTTAATGAAGCAAGTCAAAACCCACCCGATCAACAAAACAAAACAAAAAAACAAGGAAACGTTATTGACGATTTTGCGTGCAGTAAACTGTAACGTCTTTGACTAGACAACAATGTACAGGCATGTTTGTTTTTTACTATTTATTTTCGTGGACTATTGTGGAGCTACCGTTAGTGAACAGAAGTTTGAGCACCCTTCTGTATGTGACCTTTTTCAACTTCATGTTTGTTTGAACTGCTGCCTTTTTAGTCACTAAATCAGGAAAAGTCGTTGTCGAGCTGTGCTACAGGATTTAACTTGGCTTCAGTTTTTTCCCAATTTTATTCTGAAATGTATTTAGCACACCCCCAACAGTTTAATTTTATGTCCCATTCATTCAGTCGTTCATAATAAATTCAAACTGAGAATTCTACCTGTTGTAAAAGGGTGGAGGGCTAGTTATAAAGGCTAGAATGTATATAGGGGTGTGTGTGTGTGGAGGGGGGGGGGGGGGGTTGCTGTTTGTCCAGGGGTAGGGGGCCCGCAAGTGTATGCTTGCCTAGAGCCCAGTGATGGGTTAATCCGGCCCTGGGTCTGCCTGTGTTTGCATCTACATCAGGAATGCATTGCTAAAGGGTTTGGGGAAACACTACATACCTGTCTGTAATTACTGTGTATTTGCATAGTCGTTACATATTAAATATGTGGTCATACACATAATTGCAGTGTTACTATGCATAGTTACAATGTACTTAACGCGTAAATATGTTTGCACGATATATGTAAGTACACAATTGTATCAGAAAACGGTCAGAGCTAGGTTTAGAGTAAGGGTTAGTGGGGTTAGGATTAAAGTTAGGGTTAGAGTTCAGGTTAGGGTTATATGAGGAAAAAAAGTGTGCACATTAAGTACATTGTAGCTATGCAAAATACCATGTGTAGAGACACTTAATGTAAAGTGTTACCGGGTTTGGATATGCTTCGTTTCTCAATCGGAAACTCTGCTTGACAACTAAATATTTTCAAAGTTTTCCATCTGGAGTACTGAATGACCTTCACCCCAAACTGCTCCCCCGTGCCATCCACAGATAACAGCAGAAGACTGCAACAGAACCTTCCCCTCTCCATCTGCTTTGTGTGAATCAGACTGACATTTGTAATTAATAAGAACATTGCCCAGAGGGAATATAACTAAACTCCAGAGCATCTGCATGTGTGTGTGTGTGTCTGCGTGGAATACCCCAGCACAGTGGATACAATTAGCAACTTGGAATGACATTCAATTACCACAACCCCTCTCCCATTTCATGAATACCTTTTAAATCAAAGGCTTTGCCACCTTGCTTTTAGGGGGTAATCAAACAAAAATTATAGGAGACAAGGAAATGCCAGCCTTTTTGAACTCCAGTGCGCTAATCATGTAATCCAGTTCTTTAGCGTTCAACCAAGAACCCGTTGAGATCGCAATATCATTTTCTAATGGGGATCCTGAAAGCACTCCACTAGAACATACCCAGCTTATCCAATCAAAAGACAGGAATGCTCAGCCTCAACCAATAAAAACAAATCAAGCAGCCAGTGCCACTTGCAAGCTGTAAGAGTGTTTTATCTGCACCTTTTGGACCAGAGCAGAACATCGTGGGCAGAGATCGAGACAGACTGGTGGAGTGGGCAAGGTATGGAAATCGTCCAGGTTTCTTATTGTGTGTACACTGGTGCAACGTGTATATTGACAACACTAGGTGGCTGTAAGGACTGTGTACTGTATAATCCCTGGTAGTGTGTCAGTGTAATAATGAAAGAAATGTGGATTGCCTGCAAACCTGTGTGTGGATCCCTTCATTCTCCATAACCCGATACTACTGCCTAACCAAGTTCTTCAAACAGTAACACTTTACATGAAGTGCCTCTAATTACTGTGTAGTTGCACAGTAGTTACTAAGTAAATGCATATGCACTTGCACATAATCGCAGTGTTATTATGCATAGTTACAATGTACTTAATCGTTTTGCACGATATTTCTAAGTACACAATTGTATCAGAAAAGGGTTAGGGTTAGGTTTAAAGTTAGGGTTATATCATGCAAAACAATCTACACATTAAGTACATTATAACTATGCATAATAACATTGTAATTAAGTACACATGAATTTACTAAGTAACTGCTATGTAAATACACAGTAATTAGAGACACTTCATGGGAAGTGTCACCAAGTAAAGTGTTTCTGGACGGTACTATAGTGTTTTTTTATATGGGCAATATAGGGTTAAAGGACTGCAGTATATATGCTTATCCTGGTTTATGAATAAATCAATAGAATAAATAAGTAAACATATTTGAGCTCACAGGTGCCTCTCATCTTGACAGCCACTCAAATGGTGCAGATGATCTATGTGAAGTGTGCTACTTGAACCCGGAGCTGTTGACACTGCAGTGTGTTGCGCAGAAGCTGTAGTGAGAGGGTCGCAGGAGTAATCTCTTCAACAATGCTGTGCTGCAGGATACTGCTTCTGGATGCCAATCACACAGACACGCACTACATATCAAAATCTTAGCTCAAGCCCTCCGGCAACATGTGGCATTGTCAGCTTGCTTCAGATAGTGCAGATTTAAAGATTAGCTTTGTAAGGTTTATCGTTGATGAATCAAGGTAAACAAGGTAATTAACTACTTTGTTACACTATAAAGGTGACACCAGGCCACGTTTCAAATTGTAACAATGTTTACCATTTATCAGTTCCAAACACCCACAAACAGTGAGCGTTATTGTTTAGATGCAATGCGTGCCGCTAGCACTCACAGAGAAAGGCAATTGATCGGATTACCTGAACCCTGGAGAGAGCCCTCAGATGCTACACCCATTGTCAGCACCTAATCCAAATAATCGAATAATTGTTTTGTGCAGCACTAGTTAAGATTTTTTTTTTTGTTGTTGTTGTTAGTTTGGCTTGGGTTCAAGTTATTACCATGTACAGAAGCTTTGTGAACGTGCTCAGTTTGCCAAATACCAAATATACAGCTGGTCCAATCCGAGTTCAGTATGGACTCCAGGCTCCAGTTTCTGTGCCAGGTTGCGTTATTTTAGACGCTTCCAATACCAGATGAAATCGTCAATAGAATAGCTAGTTTCTTATTTGTCCCTCGATAAACAGTACATCCAATGATCAGCAAGGAAAGGATTTATATCTTACCTCAATCCATTACCTCCCTGCTGGGCGCCAGAGTTATCACATTTTTGTGCCTTGCTGTGCCTTACCCATATTCTGAATGCTCTGAATACTAAGGGCAATGGCAGCCCTTATGGCAGTGTAACAAAGCCTGTAGCATCCTTAGCTAAGCCGATGCCTGGAGCTCCTTGTAGAAATGCAGATACGCCTGGAAATGTGCATTCACTCTGTTACTCCATATGCTTGTGTTGCAAAAAGGCTTCATCCAGGGGGAAGGAAAGGCAAACATGTTACCAGCTGTGTTTATTAGTCCCCAAGCAGATCAAAGGCACGTTCACAGGGAAGAATATAATAATTGTAACTGCATAAAACTAGTAAGAAAAAGGAGCCAGTTTGAGGGGTCCCTGAAAAGCTCACCTGGTAAAGGCACGACTGCATGGTAGTCGAGATAGCGCACAGGTTCATGTCCTGACTGTGCCAAGTTGCAGATCTTCACTAGGAATGGAAGTGTATTGGCTCGGTCACTCTCACAGGTAAGTGAGGCAAAACCGCCAGGAACTGTTTCTCCTCATCAAGCTACAGAGGACACTTGCAAGGCTGACCTTTGCCCACCAGGATCCTGTAACACGCCAACATCCGCTGCAGAGCTGGGTGTAAAGACGTGATTGGTTTGGTTGTGGGATCAGAGGACGCCCACTGAACTGACCTTCCTCGAGAACATTTTGGATGATGATTAATTTAACTTAAATGATTGCAATTCGAATCAATAAAAGAAAACAACATGGGTTCATTAAAAATGATATCATTTGTAACTTGAATTAAGAACCCATCAATGAATGAAGTGTTAGTAATAACAAACTTCAGTTTTTTTTACATCACCCACACAGTGATCTTACATATCAGTTTTATTTTGTGGGTTGTACAATGGCTGTCACGGCGTGTGCAGGTTTTAATGTCAATTTGCGGGTCTGACCTGTGAAATGCGGGTCACTTGGGCGGTCTGGAATGTGGAATCGTAGCCCCAGAAAGTCAAATAAAGCTCCAACAGCTGTTTCAGTGAATACATTTATTTAACTGATTTCAGTTGCTTAATCCATTAAAACCTCCAACAAAATTAATAAGTATAATTATGTGTGAGTTTTGTCTCCTCGGTGCATTTCCAACAAAAAGAACAAACTGGAGCTCATCGTTGCATATTGATCAGGTGGTGATGTGTCTTTGCTGAACAAGGACTAACTTCAATTTTATGCACCACTGCATTGGCTTTCTTCAATAGACAAGTAACGCTATCCGACTGCATTGTATCTGGGATCTCAATACACAAATACAGTACCAGCTGGGTAATTGAAATCTCTGAACCAGCTATAACATAACTACTGAGCCAGAGAATAAAGGACTCAGAAGAATACTTGTAAATAAAAACATTATGCAGTATCTGTTACCATATTTCTATTTTATCCTGGCACAGAAAATAAAGTGCATGTGCTACAGGTTGTAAATCTATCTCTTAAGTGTTCATGTGTCATCCTAGACAACAGAGTGCAAAATTGAAAATGCAAAAAAAAATTATGAAACAGACTAGAAATGTTTCAAATGCGGAACCCTAGTGTGAGAGTGCAAATGAAATCATTTTTCTAAAGAGTATAAATGAACCATCTCAAGCAGACTTGAGGTATAGAGACTGAACCAGAACTCTTTTTCATTCTAACTGTGTTAAAAAAAAAATTACAGTACTGCAGTAAAAGTTTTCATATGTAATTCTCAATCAAAAAGCCTCCTTCACATTTCAATAGACCGCCATGGTTACCAGGGTATTTTCAGATTACTTGGGAACTTGGGATAATCAAGTTGCCATTCTTCTTCTTCTTCTTCTTCTTCTTCTTCTTCTTCTTCTTCTTCTTCTTCTTCTTGTAGGTGCTGTCCCAGTGGAGCCCAGGCTTGTGTCCTGGCTGTACAAAATCCCTAGTGTTCTTCACTAGGGATTCCACTGGTAGCGTCGCATTGACTCTTTTGCTCCTTCAAGCTAGGGAGGCAAAATTGTCAGTGACTATTTCTTCTCACCTTACAGGCCAGGTTACCGGTGAGCTCAAAGCACACTAGGGGCTGGTAGCTTGCTGGTACCCGCTGGAGAGCTCCTAGGTGTAAAGAAGCAATTCGGTTGGTAGTGGGACCTTCTGGGCAGAAACTGTCTGTACAGATTCAGATCCCCTCGACCCCACCCCCCAGCATTCAAGTTGATGAAACTTGGGACTTCTGAGATTTGTTTCTTTGTTGAAAAAATATTTTAGTAGGGGTTAAAATGACAGGTAGGGTGGGTTACTGCAAACTTGTTTCTTATTATGGCTTTACCAGTAGCATTTAGGAGCTGCTAGGGATGCATCTGAATTTACTGAGCTGTTTTATTCTAGAGTAATGTCTGATTTATCATGGTAAAGTCAATAAGCAATAAAAAAAAATACAGCAAAACTAGAAGATGGCACAGCGGACAGCACCATTTACATTTCATTCCTAACGAAATTGATCTGAACATTGCAAACTCCAAAACCCATCAAACATTTTATGGGCAGTATTATTCATGTCCTGATTACTGGGGCTAAATTGCGTTTTGTCAAGGATCATTTCTGGGGCTGACAAGGGCCATTTTTCCAGACTATTAAATGAAGTATCCTCCTATATCCTAACATTTTTAAATTGAATTAGTGTGTTGCGACAATGCTGTGTTTAAGCCGTCACATTTCAGTTTTGTCCTGTTTGGTCCTTCAGTTTTTCCTTGCTACTTCGCCACTCATTGTGAGACACAGAAATTGTTAAAAGCACAGCTGGTGGTAATGCAGTAGTTAGATGGTGGCGTGGACACAGACAGTAATTAGCCTCAGAGGCGCTTGAAATGTGAGCTACCGGCAATTTTGTCTGAAATGTCTGTGTCCTAAACATAAAAATAACCCAATGATTTAAAAAAAAGGGTTAGCAAGTGCTGCACATGCTATTGGAGAACTGAAGGCTAGCATATACAATCCCATGCGTACCTGCTTTTGTCTCATTCCACAAAACCACATTCTATGATCCGTTGCTTGAACGAAGACAAAAGTCTATTTGTCACTGACTTGTGGCATGAAGCAAACAATGCATGAGATGACTCCTCATTCACACTGGCAGCTTAATTTCTGAGCATTGTGATGTCAAGTTGCCTTGGCGTTTTTGAAAAGCACTTTGATTTTTATTACACACACTGGCCTGGCTCCTAAAATAAGATTAACTTGAACTGGGAATTCGCTGCGTGCAATCGCACTCATTGTATTGCTTCTTAAATGTATTAGAGAAATACAAATAGCGTCACTGACGCACAGCCCTGTTGCCTAACAAAAGATTGATCATTTTGCCAATATTGGTCTTTGCCGATGTTATCTGCTGTGAGGTCTCCACATGCCCTTTCCATTAATTAGATGTTGTTTCTGATAAATTGTAGGGTTGTTTTAGTGCCATTAATTCAGTCCACACAACACTGACATATATCCGAAACTCCATTAGGTTTCCCTGGAGGAGAAATCAAATTATCGTCGGCTTGTTTTAGTGTATAAAACACTAGAAAAAAATACTGAATACCAAGCATCCAGTACCATAAAGCCCACTCCTCAGTAAATACAGCGATAAAGGCATTTCTCTAACTAGTTCTGTGGCATTGCATTTCTTCTGAAACAATGTAACTTCTATGTAAATGCACAGCGATTAGAGACACTCAATTTAAAGTGTTACTGTTTTTTTTTATTGGGCATGTTAAGATATTTCCTTAAAGACCAGTTAGATTGGTGCTGCTGGAAGCAGTAACTCAGTGAAGAGCACTTTGTCTTCTCTTAGGGCTAAACTAATGCATAGGGTGCAACGTGCTCTCGTAAGTGTCATTGATATGAAATGTGTACAAAGCAAACTTTAAAGATCCCAAGACAACGAAAAGAAGATATTTAAAATACCGGTTAGGGGTTGATAATTATACTTCAGGAAGGTGATCGCTTTGTAATCAGCGAGTAGGCAGCTTTCAAAGGAATCAATTATATGCAGTCACTTAAACACAAATGGAATTAAAACGGATTCTTCATTTCAAATCGTTCTCTATAAATGAACTCAGGAACTGCTAATTGTGTCTTAAGAGTGGTTGTAAATCTAGGATACTGTGCGGTCTCCGGTAGGATTTGATTTTGCAACTTGTTCGATACCTTAACTGCATTAGCTACCACAGCACTCCAGTAATCTTACGTAGTATAATTGAATACATTTTACGATGTGGGAACCCTGTACTGATTTTATCTATTAACTGTACAAGCCAAGGACACCATTTTGAAGGTCATGGCTTAGAAGATGGATGTGTTTGAATGCATGTGTCTTTGAGTGCAAGTGCGTGAGTGTGATCATTAGGGGCAGCAGTGTGGAGTAGTGGTTTGGGATCTGGACTCTTGACCGGAGGGTCGTGGGTTCAATCCCAGGTGGGGGGACACTGCTGCTGTACCCTTGAGCAAGGTACTTTACCTAGATTGCTCCAGTGAAAACCCAACTGTATAAATGAGTAATTGTATGTAAAAATAATGTAATTGTATGTAAAAATAATGTGATATCTTGTAACAATTGTATAAGGGGATACGTCTGCTAAGAAATAAATAATAATTGTGAAACCATTGGTTTGTGAAAATACAGACATTTTAGCACTGCGGTACAACCAAAGGCAGTCTCATCCCACTGTAGCTTCCTTGTGCGGTCATTGATACCAAATACTGAACCACTGGAGACTGTTAGGGTATCAAGCATAAGGTGTCAGGAATTGAGATGAGCCTTGGTGAGCCTTTTATAATATCTAGATGGATAGAGTAATTGAATAGTGTCAGCAATATTGTGTATGTGGAATTGACTTTAACAACAGTGTCCTGTAACTTTATTTTATTGTTTAGAGTAGTTTTAGACAGGTCTCATATCATTTTTTCTTTTCTTTTTTTTTCCAGTCTGGCAGCTCAGACATAATTGGCCAATGCTGTACTGTACAGATTCCAGGAATCTTCAATTTGTTTTTAAATTGGAGATTTACTAAACAAACAGGGATGCGGGTATGAAATGCAACAGAGAATGCTTTTTAAAAAAAAAGTGTCAGTTCTGCTGTAAAACAAGTGACAGAGCCCCATAATATGTCCTCTTTCTCAATGCTGGAGACTGTTGACCCCTGTGAATTGAAAGCAGAATCACACTACAGCTGGAACTAGCAGCAGGGTGTCAGAAGATGCTCACAGTTGGTAACCTGCATAAGACAATCTGCATACAATAATTCAGATCAAATTGCAGAGCACAATGCGAACACACGCAGAGATCTTAATACCGACTCCTTCTTTCGCTACTATTTTTAAAGTACTTGGTATTACATTTTTTATTTTTATCATTTATCTTGCATTTACTATATTTTGGTTCACTGTTGTTGTTTTTGCTTAGATCATCCACCACTTTTTATATCAATTGAATAGACCCCAGCAATGGTTGATACTCCTTTTAATAGAGGTATTTGTTTTCCTAATACAGGGAAGCGAGGACGGAGATGTGGACAAGAACAAATGTTGCACGCTCTGCAACATGTCGTTTACATCAGCAGTGGTGGCGCAGTCTCATTACCAGGGAAAAATCCACGCCAAGAGGCTAAAGCTACTGCTAGGGGAGCAGCCTGCCATAACAAAAGGTAGGTCTCCTTCCATGCATAACACCAATGCACAGGGGATTTTTCTAATGCTACACAGAACTTTTCATTTGAACGAGAGCAATTTACCTTAGCCAAAACAAAACACTAAGTCCACAACTTCCCTCGATGTAATTAGCAGCTCAGCTGTTGTCTTTTTTTTCTTTTAATATTTGTAAATCTGGAAAACACGGTTGTCCAACTGTTCCTATTTTTTTTCCACGCGGTTGTCAAGAACGAGCAAATTAAAAAGAAGAAGAAAGAGAAAAATAAAAAAAAGTGCAACGGGATTGTTTTTGGAACAGCAGGGTTTTGGCTGTAGGGTTTATAAACCGTCCTCGGGGGGGACTGAGCATTTGGTGAATCTGAATAATGAAATGTGGGCAGGAGTGCATTGATAATTTAAGCTTGTCCTTATTAAGCTTTTTTTTTTTTTAACTTGAACTCAGTTATTCCAAATTTCTAAAACTGATAACACAAGAACGTAAGAAAATGAACGAACAAGAGGAGGCCATTCGTCCCATCTAAGCTTGCCCAGTTCCTACTAGCTGATTGATCTCAGAACTTTGTCATGTCGGGTCTTAAAGGATCCCCGTTCTATACACTCACCACTCTCTGTGTGAAGAAGTGTCTCCTTCCCTCTGTCCTAAGTCTGCCTTCACTTAATTTCCTCTGCTTCTGGTTTCTGTACTGCGCTTAAAGTAATAGTTTGGGTTAACTATATCAACTCCTTGTAAAATTCTAAAGACTTTAAACATGTACCCCCTGATTCTTCTTTGTTCCAGGCTAAGTAGCTTCTGATCTTTCATCCTTTCTTCATCGCAGTCCTTTAAACCCTGCTGGGATCAGTCTGGCTGCTCTTCTTTGGACTCTTCGAGGCCACAATGTCCCTTTGGTGTTGTGGTGACCGGAACTGGACACAGTATTCCAAGTGCGGACAAACTATCAGGAACGTAGTACACGATCTTTCACTGTAGAAACGCTATGATTTAGTGTTTGAAGTTATGGATAAATAAATAGAAAACACATCAATAAGAGTCCATCCATGCACTCAATGGTGGTATGTTTTGTAGTACTAAAAGAAACATTTCAATATAAGGCTTTGAGAAAGAAATCTTTTTTTTTTTTTTATTTCTTAGCAGACACGCTTATCCAGGGCGACTTACAATTGTTACAAGATATCACATTATTTTTACATACAATTACATTCTTTTTTACACATTATTTTTACATACAATTGCCCATTTATACTGTTGGGTTTTTACTGGAGCAATCTAGGTAAAGTAAGTTGCTCAAGGGTACAGCAGCAGTGTCCCCCACCTGGGATTGAACCCACAACCCTCCGGTCAAGAGTCCAGAGCCCTAACCGCTACTCCACACTGCTGCCCTACTACTCCACACTGTATCACTAAATACATACTGTCAATACATCCACACCAACATACCTATTCACAGCCATACTTATATAGTAGTACTAAAATACTTTTTTTTCCAGTGTCTTCATTAATAAGAAAGTGACATATTTACCAGATTGCTTCCTAGTGCTATTCTGAGACCTGTTCTGGAAGAGAGCTTGATCCCAGTTGACAGCAGACAGCAGCTTTGCAAAGTTTACTCATCTCTGTCCTGTTGAGCGTTGCTAATGTTCTCTGACACGCAATGATTGTCCGGACAGCAAATGGAGTTTTGCGTTGCATGTTCTAGCTTGTAATTCCATATGTTAACATAACATTATTCAGCAGGTTTCATTTGACTTCATGCAGCAAAATTGGTTAATTGTATAGAGTGATGCAAAACGTTTGGCCATAGCTGAGTTGAGTTGAGAATCATTTTGCCGGCCTGCATAGGGTGCTGTAGCCGCAGGCTCTGTTCGCTCTCCACTTTGAGGGAGGTTTTGGAAACTTTCATTTGAAACATCCTGACAGGCTTTGAGGCAAGAAAGAAAACAAAAACTAATGGCGCATAACTTTTCAAAACAAATTAATTTTAAGAAGCAATCGTAGCTGAGTAATTACTGACCCAAAAGAAGGTTGCGCAGAGTAGAGTACGGCGCCCGCATGCTAAAATAAAAACATTTAGAAGCTGCTTTCAGAGATGGCTTAGGTTAGAAAGTCAAATGTTTTTCTTGTCTTTATATTTCGGGGCTGTGTGTCTGTGTGTTTTGTTTCGCTAGAAGGCAGTTTTTTTGTTTACTGCATGTAGCCTGTGATGTGCATCATGGTGATGTCACTGGATTATGGCCACACATAAAGCATTCTGGTATGTTTACTACAAAAGGTCATTTGAAAAATAGCCTGCCTTTTGCTTTTCAGTCTTTCTGTGTTGCATCTGTATGCGTGGTATTGGCAAAACCATTCCAGCTGACAGTAAGGCCTCCATATTTACAAATATTTATAAAGATTACAGTCAGTGTTGTAAACCCAACTCTACTGTTTACACTAATACGGTTTGAAATCTAGGCTGTCATATGGTTCTCAAGATCCAAATAGTGTCTGTAAAGGTGAATCTGTACAGTAACAGTGCACCCCAATCTAATGTATAGATTGTAGTGAGGACCATGTGTAACACCCCTTATTAAAGTTTACTATTGTAAAAGCATAGCAAAGTGAAAGCATGTTAAAGGATAGGGAAGCACTGTAAAGCTCAGAGAGGTGTGATAAAGCATATTCAAAAACATGCAATGCATAGTATAACCATAGGAATACCATGCAGATCTACCGGGGTAAACTTTTATAAGAGAAACTGTGCCAGGCTGCTCCCCACAAACTGAAATGTGTATTTCGGTTAAAAAAAGGTGTGACTGGTTAACAAAATACTGTATTAAAATATGAAAAAAAAAATCTGCACGCCCAATATCTTTGTTTTTGAACCAAGTTTCATTTGGTGCAGTTAAAAATTGTTTCCCCCCCCTTATACATTGGATAAGGGCGTCTGCTAAGAAATAAATAATAATAATAATAATAATAATAATAATAATAATAATAATAATAATACATGCTTTTTACATGCCTCTTTCTCTGATGGATACACTCATTAGACAAGCCATCTGTGGCTATTGTTCTGAAACAAAAGTTGCAAAGGACCCAAGTGGGAAAAGGAAGACAAACCCATCAATCACACAGTCACAGTGGGCACCTTCCCAGTTGGTTTGAGGAAGCTGCTGTCCCTGATCACTGATTTTAGCAAATGGCTTTACTTTATTCTAAGCGTATGCGTCGGGGTGCTGTAATTCTCCATCTGCTTTTATAGTGGCGTCACACAAGCAATGCCTTGGTTACAGTGTTACAGTGCAGTGAGGCTCTGCCACTGCTTACTGCTGGCAATACAAAATCATTGAAGACGTTTGTATAACGCGTGTGGAAATAAAACATCTAAAAGTTTACCATAGTAAAAGCACAGCAAAGTGTAATAAAGCATCGTGGTAAAGCAGGGGTGGTCAAAGTCGGGTTATTCCACTCCTGGTCTTTGTTCCAACCCTGTTCTTGTTTAATTGAACCAATTAATCTAGACCCTAAAGTAGTTCATTATCTCATGTTACCTGTTAAACCTGGAGTGGAATGGTCCTCCAGGACCGGGATTGGACACCCTTTTGGTAAAGCATAGGTAAGCATGGTAAAGAATAGCGATGTATGGGAAAGCATATTAATGAACATGGCAAACCAGGATAAACTATGGTTAATAACTATTGAAAGAGTGCTGTAATTGTAAATGGTTGAACTAGGGAAAAAGAACCAATCTTTATAAGGATCTGATAATATTTCAGTTGCCCTAAAGCAGGGGTCTCCAGCCCTGGTCCTGGAGAGCCCCTATCCAGCATGTTTTATAGGTGTCTTTACATCATCAGTGGCTAAAGATCTGGAACACCTATTAATCTTAACTAATTAAGCCAATAATTGGTGCAATTAAGTAACTGAGAGATTGTTTGAAACGAAAACCAGCAGTCCCAGTAGCTCTCCAGGACAAGGGTCGGAGACCCCTTCCCTAAAGTTTCAATAGCCATGGTTTTAAAAAAACAAAAAAAAGTGTTACTGTCTTTGACTTTCTCGTTGCAGTATATTTGGAAGTTTACCTGTTTATTCAATTGTCATGTATTGGTTAAAATAACACAGTCTTTCTTTTTACATCAAAGCTGTTAGAATCACTTTCACTTAAAGTCATTTTTCAGTTTCGCCAAACTACGTGGCAATTGTATACCACTATTGATTGCATTCCTCTTCTTCAATCTCGATGAATTTTTTTTCTTAAGAATTCAAGTTTTGATAGATATGAAAAAAGATAGCTTTTTTAAAACTTAGGTGTCAGAATATGTTTTGGTGCAGCTCGATAAATATTTATTGCTTGTGCGTGTGTGTATTTTGTTTTCTCAGAGAGTCAGACAGTGATTTATTCATAGTGAACAGGAGATGTCAGAAAGATAAATTCTGGATGTATTCGTGGCGTCTGCAGGATTGTATTATTGATTTTTTCATAAGAAGGGTTAGTGAGGTGGCAGTCTGCTGGCATTAAGCTCCTCGCATACTGAGGCTTCCAACAAGGCCCTGTTGATCTTGCTGAGGCTCAGTCAATATTAAGCAGTGTTGACTCGCTGGGGTCTTTACTAAGCATGGAATCTGCAGGGGTTCCACCAGTGGACCTCTGGGGCATGTTTGCTTAGCCTGTGAACCAGAGAAATGTTTTACAATGCAATACAGTGGAAACCTCTTAAAGATATACTTTGTATCATTTTCATCGGATGCACATTTTATAGTTATGTAACAAGTTAAATTCACTTTGGAAGCTCTTTTCTTTCAGATTGTTATTCTAAATAGTTTTTAACTATAAGAGTTATTATTTACAGT
This sequence comes from Acipenser ruthenus, assembly GCF_902713425.1. NCBI lineage: Eukaryota > Metazoa > Chordata > Actinopteri > Acipenseriformes > Acipenseridae > Acipenser > Acipenser ruthenus. Next base: position 8,153,183 of record NC_081234.1, read on the forward strand.
TGCTCAGTCCGATTTACACTCTAGAAACTCAGGTCTGTAGAGGTTGGCAATAAAAGGGTTAATCCAGGAGTTACCAGGTGCATTGTGGGCGTCTGATTGTCAGCTTGAATAAAATGATATGATATTATTTGTGTTCTGCAGGATTCCCTGAGTCAGCTTAGATTATGATTCGCAACGCTTAATAGCTTAATAGACTATTTTCAGTAAGCAGTACTTTCTGTTTTGGGTGAAAAGCAAACGAAAATGCAACTGTTCCTTTTATTAAGATTAATTTATTTGCTGTACAATTATACACCTTGCAGAACCTCATTCTAAAATTTGTCCTCTGGAAATGATTATCCGACAGCCGAAACCAAGGAAGGTTTTATCTGTTAAATATAAAAAGTGTGGGGTAGTATAATAGAGGCATAATGGCATTCACCTTGGTTATCTGTTAAGAAGACACAATACTGCCTCATACACTGTGTGTATCACGTAGCTATATAATATGATTATAATTGCACAGCAGCGCTATAGATGTTCTGTAATGTATGTACCATCGCACCCACAGAAATTGAAGGTCAAATCTCACACATAGAAAACATGACATAGACTTTGGGATTGGAAGCCATAATTATACTGCAGCATCCTCCAGTTCTATTATTATGATTCTGACTAATGACCCTTGCAACCATTCTTAAACATAATGATTATATTAGTAAGTTGTAGATGAATACAGTGAATGGTCTACCAACCCATCTACCACGATTAATATCTAATAATGGGATTTTATCTTGTGGGGTAGTTTACTTGTGACAGGCTCATTAACTCCAGATTCATGTCCTGTGTAGCAGGTAGCAGATGCACAGTGAATGTACAAGTTAATACATTGCATGCAGGGGTGTCTCTTACTGTATACGAGATGTCATCTCATGCAGTTTGAGTGAGAGGGCTGCAAAATGAACCTGAGCTTTTAATAAGAGACGTGTGTGAAATGGCATCTCTTATACCCTACTCAACTCTGGCCCTCGAGATTTATTCCAGTCCTGGTCTTTATTCCAACCTGGTCCTGAATTAGTTTATTGCCTCTTAGCAGCTACATTAGAACCTGCTTGGAGTAAAAACCTGGACTGGATTCGATCTTGAGGGCCGGAGTTGAGTACCACTGCCCTCCACGTTATAACTGCACTAAACTACGATTAAACATGCAAAGCTGTGCAGCGTGTTCTCTGCATGTCTGCACTTGATAAGTGAAATGCGTGAAGGGTGGCACGCAGTGGTGAGCAAGACCAGAACGACAGGCCCGGCTCACCAAGCAAACACGGTCAGAGCAAGTGGAAAAAAATAAATAAATAAAAGAGAAAATTGCCAGTGCAGCAGTTTGTGACGCACTGTTTCCCACCTAGTTGAATGCAACAAATCCCAAAGATAAAAAAATAAGTTTACAAAGCACTGCTGCCTCAATGCATGCTGGTAGGAAATACACATTTTTTTTGGTTTCTGTCTGAGAAGAAGACTAGCAGCATTGATGAATTTGTCTGTGGTTGGCGATGGTCATACAATAGTGGTGGCTGTCAGCCTGCACACATGTTGCATACAGTCGTGTGCAAATGTATTAGAACACCTCAAAATTGGTCATGTATGTTCTTTATATGCCTACCTGTGTGAATACCTCCAGGTGTGAGAATTTGTGGTCAGTAGTCACTGATAAAGAAACAGTAGGCACGCTTGTGAAAATGTTAGACCACTTTGTGCTTTAATCAGGCATCTTAAACAACTTCTGAAAAGTCTCGTGCATTTTACCGTGTGTGACTGTGTGTTCCTTTTCTCTTACTATTTGAAATTAATTCCACGGGTGGTCTATTAAAGTCATCCATTAAATTGGATAATCACACAGTTTCAGTTCCAGTGGTTTGATTTCTTATGCACAACAAATCAAAACAACTGAAGCAATGGGGTGTTCAAATATTTTTACACACTACTGTACATCTGTGAGCTATTTTATGGGCAGGGGTACCTCGAATACTGAGGTCAAAGGCCATAGAATGTAGTGTAAAATATATATAATGTAGTAGTGTGGTCTAGTGTACGCTTTAATAAATAATATATCGCATGAGTTTCCTGAACAAATTTCACTTCACAGAACTGCATACTTTTTTATGTTTTATTTTGGTAGACTAGGAGGACTAACAATATCTACAAAGGGGAGTGATGCCCTGGGGACTGGTCATTTTAGTGCCTTGGGATTAAACATTTTGAAATGTGCCCTTTCACTGTTTTTTTTTTAAGGTTTAAAACTCTCCACAGAAAATGTTCTACACAGCTTGCAGCTCAAGCTGTGCTGAAGCTCTGACCTAGTTCATAAAATATCACAAGAAACCTTTTGCTTTGAAAAAGGGGCTTTGTTCTCGGGTGCATTTCTCAACAGAACAATCGTTACCCTCATTTCTGGATTAGGGGTTAAAACATGATTTCTACCCCCTGAATGGTTAAACCTGATTTAATTCAAACGTACCTTTAAAAAAACTAAAACCCTGTCGGATTAACATTGAGTAGCTTTATAAATCGAGCGATTTTCTTAAATAATGACTTTGTGTTAAATTGAATCATATTAAAAGGGTAAGGTTTTTTGATTTGTTAAGAGTGTAATGAAATGCACACCGATTTCACCTTATTCTGTATGCTTGTGGTGTTTACAGTCATTCCGAGTGGGTCTGAGTTCTGGGCTTTGCCTGGAGAATTCTGCTTGCCGGGGCCAGCAGCCCTGTTCATTCCATTCAAATCATGTGACCATGTAACCTTTCAACTCGCCCCCACCGACTCTCAGTCTGTATATATGTAGAGTTGGTGGGGCTTGTTAAAAAGTCACATTGTCACCCGATTTGAATGGAATGAGGAAGGCTGTTCAGTGCTGGCAGTTAGGATTCTCCAGACAAGCTCATCTCAAAACAAGATAAAGACAGAGAAGCAAAACTCAGAATGGGAGCAAATTCTAGAAAAATAATATTCCAACTACGCCGTGCTGAAAACCAGCATTGCTGGAATGCTGGATTCAATAAGACTTTACATTAAGTGTCTCTAATTACTGTGTATTTACGTAGAAGTTACTTAGTAAATACATGTGTATACAATGTTATTATGCATAGTTACAATGTACTTAATGTGTACACTTTTTGCATGATATAACCCTAACCCTATCTCTAAACCTGACTGTAAACTTAACTCAAAACCCAACCCTAACCCTAACTCTAACCCTAACCCTTTTCTGTTACAATAGTGTTACTTATGTCGTGCAAAAAGATGTACACATTAAGTAAACTGTAACTATGCTTAATAACATTGTAATTATGTGTAAGTAAACATGTATTTACTTTGTAACTACTATGTAAATACAAAGTAATTAGAGACAGTGTTAGCGGTTACCCTAGATTCATAATGCTTGAATGCTAACTTCAGAAAACTGTAACCCGCATTGGTTATTTCTGTAAGTTTCACTGGTAGGAGAAGGCTGGTCACATCATCCACCACATTGAGTTAATCTATTTTCATATCTGAAATAACCATTACATGCCACACATTGCCCATCTTTGAAAAGAGGCCATTACAAAAAAAAGCAATTAAACTAGATCATTCCATGCAGTATAGCTATCAGTCAACTGTAACGGAAAATGATGCTATTAATTAGATCATCCACATTTAAAACGATAACAGTAATAAACTCTACCCTAAGGCATATAGTGGGATAAACCACTAGCATAGGGAAACTGCTTTAATACCAGTGTAATACCCTGAATTACCTGACAAGTGGTATGTTCTCTGTCATTCACATTCCCCTTATAAAAGTTTTCAATGGCAAATAAAGCACAATTACAGTATGGTGAAGCATAGGTAAGCATTGTAAATAATATTGAGTAGGGTAAAGCATATTAATAAGCATGGCAAACCAGGGTAAACCTTGGTAAATGCATAGCAAATGCAAAATTACTGTGCAAAGTTTTAGATATTTATCCGGTACTTGCACCAGCTTCGGGTAAAAAAACTTATGTAGTCAATGGAAATCCCCCAACCAAAGGGCTCCCGAGTGGCGCATCCAGTAAAAGCACTCGCGTAGAGTGCAGGATGCTCCCTATAGTCTGGACGTCGCGAGTTCGAGTCCAGGCTATTCCTTTGCCGACCGAGGACGGGAGCTCCCAGGGGGCGGTGCAGAATTGGCCGTGCGCTGTTCGGGGGGTGGGAGGGTTAGGTCGGCCAGGGTGTTCTTGGTTCACCGTGCACCAGCGACCCCTGTAGTCTGGTCGGGTGCCTGCAGGCTTGCCTGTAAGCTGGCCAGAACTGCGTTGTCCTCCGACGCTGTAGCTCTTGTGTGGCTGCATGGTGAGTCTGCAGTGTGAAAAAAAGCGGTCGGCTGATGGCACACGCTTCAGAGGACAGCGTGTGCTCGTCTTCACCGCTCCCGAGTCAGCGCGGGGGTGGTAGCGGTGAGCTGAGCTAAAATAACTATACAGACATACTGTGCTGGGTATGATCTCAATATCAGCTTCACAGAAACCAAGTCAACAACAACTGCGACACAGCAAGGTCATGAAGGCAAGCAGATTAATATAGCAGCAATTAGGAATCCGCACAATGCAGACTGTCTTCTAAGGCTTTACACAATAGTGTGACCCTTTCTAATTATATCCAAGAAGAAGAATCCCTTGAAACGAACAGAAAATTGCTGCATTCTTTTTTTTCACTTTTCTTGTTTTTTTTTTCTTTTTTTAAATCCGCTGCCACAACGGCAACACGCAATTCTCATGTCCAATTTCTCAGATTAAATTGTGCCTTGTGTAAAAAGTAAGCCAAGCAAACAGCTAGGCTCCCCTCATCCTTTTCATTCGAATAGAAACCACAGGATCAAAGACAGTCCGCTCATTTGATTCTACCTGTGGGTGTAATTGACTACTTTAATATAGAATATAATAATTGGAATGTCAAGCGTGGTTGCTAGGACGCTGTTTTTAGTTGTGTCTGTGTGTTGCCATGGAGCTCCCAGGGACCAGTCTGTATTGTTGCTGTACACAGTGCCTGGTTATTGTCAAGCCCACATTCATACTTCAATTTAGTCACCAGCCTACTAGTTCTGTGCATTTTCAAAAGAGGCTTAACTCTTTAGAAGCAAGCTCTAGAAGCATTCTCATGTCAGCATTTAAGCCCAACTTTTACCATTTGCACATCTGAACTGCAACTTTGATATCGCCTACAATATTTAATAACGGTAGACTTCAATACCTGGCCTAAATGCTGCACAAGTGCAATATTTGTTTGTCCTAAAGGTAATCTGCAGAGGCATTATAGTGCCTTCACAGTTGGTCTGAAAATCCTCGACTGCAGATATAAGTAGATCATCAAACAGTGTGTCTTTCTGTCCAATAGGGCTGTGACGATACACCGATGTCATGGTGCAATGTGTATTGCAATATGCAGGTCATGATATGTAGTGGATCTCTATACATGGGATGGTCCTAATGGGCTAGTTGTATGACAAATATTAAGATCAAATATTCATTGAACGAGGGACCATTTTTGTTCAAAGACAGAAATGAAATGAGATAGGGAGAGGGTGTTTCGATACCAACTATTGTATAAAACACCCTTATTTTTCATTCTTCAATGTGCCCCGAGGGAATCATAATTTATTAATGAAGAAAAGGATTCAGATTAAAATAAGGAGTGGCACCTGGACTCCTCTGATTAGTAAATGGTTGCTTCTCTCATTCTGCGGGTTTCGAATACGTATGTTTCTGTATCAAAATGTTATTTGCTTTATCGTGCAGTGCTGTCCGGTGATCGATGACAAGATGGAGAAAGACACTTTGTGGAAATACTTACTAGAAGTTCAGTATGCAAATAAAATGTGAATTCTTGTTTAAGAACATCTATATTTTAGAGGTGTTCCGGTACCTTCAGATTTAGGACTGCACTGCTGGTCTTAAAGTAATTACTTAGATTACTTATCTGTCTGTATTGTTAAAATAAGGCACCACTCTACATGGCTGGGTGTTGACTGAGACACCTCTAAACCTGTATGGGGTTGCACTCTGCAGCTGACAGAGAAGCGCTGCTAGATGACATCATGCCAGTGCAAGGGAAGAGACCGCTTGGTCAGCTGCTGCTTCCACCATGAAGAATATGTTCATGTTATGCATGCAGAACTTTGGATATGCTAACGTGCACTCGCTCACAGTATTTACTATTTCCTTTTTATTTTGAGAGCCCCCACTCTTACTTATTCATAAACTGTTTGTTTTTTTCTTTTTCCCCTCTTTTTTGTTTTGTTCTGCATTTGACCTTTATGGTTTGATTTAAAAATAATAATAAAAAAAAAAGTCATCATTATTATTTTTTTAATCCGTAAATAAATAACCAAGACAATATGTCCAATGGCCCCAGACATACATGCTTTGACAGTTGTGTTGTTTTGTATCACAGAGGTGCCGCCCAGTCCGGTGAAGACCCCAGAGATCATGCCCGCGGTCACTTCGCCCCGGGAGCGGCGAGACTCTGATCGGTACTGCCAGCTCTGCAACGCCTGGTTCAACAACCCGGGCATGGCACAGCAGCACTACGATGGCAAAAAGCACAAGAAGAACGCAGCACGGGCGGACCTGCTGGAGCAGCTGGGCAAGACAATAGACCTGGGGGAGCTCAAAGGTAACTTTGAAACGCTTTCCATGAAGTGTCTCTAATTACTGTGTATTTACATAGCAGTTACTTAGCAAATACATGTGGACTTACACTTAATTGCAATGTTATTATGCATAGTTACAATGTACTTAACCGGTAAATCTTTTTGAACGATATAACCCTAACTCTATCCCTAACCCTACCCCTAACTCTAAACTCTCAAGCTAGCATCCCATGTTACTCGCCCACCAGGGAACTGGGAGAAGTGTTAACTCATGCATGAATTCATGCCTGCCTTATACATGTGATCAACAAAGGAACATGGAATGAATATGGGTAGTTTAATCCACATGAATTAACAGGGGTTGAATTCAAAATGAATTACTTCAGAACTCAGAGGAAGTGCTTAAGATATCCAGGTCTTATTCCTGTGGGATTCATGCTGGAATTCATTATGAATTTAAAAGAATGCACTAGATTGTTCCTCGCATGCAACACTTTTTTTTCCCCACTAACTCAGCCCTCTCAGAGCTGAAGGCCTCAAGGAATTGGAATGGTAAATATGTGGCTGCCGACAGGATTTCTCTCCTTGCAGGTTGAGGTTTGACAGATCAGATCGTGGCCTCACCCCAGGGGGAGCCCAGTGTAAGGGCGAAGGGAGGGCAGAGCTTCTTACAATGTTATCTCCAAGGGAACTGGAGCTGTACTGGCTGTGTGCTCTGATGACATTACTGCACTTCAGTGCACTTTACTGATGAAGCCCAATGAATCACACACACCAGCGCATCACTGAGCCTGACATACACGTGTTTCAGGTATTCCTGTCAGTATGAGGACCAATTGCTGAAACAATTTGCAGTGCATTTCTCTAAGACACTGCAAAGGGAGTGCAGTGTGCTAACCCTGCAATAGTTCTGTATCACACTAAGGGGATTCAGAATGGTTGGAGAAGGGCAGCTATAATGAGATGAGGCTGCCATTGGTAGAATGATACCGCAGTGGTAACATTTAAAAACAAATGTAAACCACAAATCACAGCAGGTTTTACGCTAAACAAATATGCATTTCTCAAAAATCACAGATTTTTTTTACAGTTTTTTCCACCAGTCAGGCGGTTGGATCATTGGTTCAAAGATCACACAGTTTTGTTGTGATGTGCCATAACAAAAGCTTTAGGATTCTCAAAATCCATCAGTTGAGCTAAGCATCCTCCTCTCCAGCCTCCACCTCCCCAGCATCCACCTCCCCAGCCTCCTCCTCCCCAGCCTCCTCCTCCCCAGCCTCCACCTCCCCAGCCTCCTCCTCCCCAGCCTCCTCCTCCCAAGCCTCTTCCTCCCCAGCCTCCTCCTCCCCAGCCTCCTCCTCCCCAGCCTCCTGCTCCCCAGCCTTCACCTGCTTTTTGGCTTTGTCTAACGGGGAGGGCAGCTATCCTGCACCCCTGCCCATGGCTTCCCTACGGCCAGCCTCTCCACTTATTTACTAGCTAATTTATGGGCAAGAATGGTAAATTGGATGTAAATAAATATTTACTGGCTTAATCAACCACATTCTTACCTTTTGATTCCATTTTCATTTGTCTCCAGATCACTGTGCACACGAAGTACACACACACGCAGACACGCACACACACACACACACAGATCTCTTAAAGATTGCTATTTTGTGAAGGAAGCATGTACTAATAATTGGTACAAGCACTTACAACCGCTTTCAAGGTGGTACATGTACAAAACAATCTATATATAATGTATACACTAGCAATCATGACAATAGAAAAATCATAGTCGTGTCTACATGAGTGTTTTCATTGGTTTCATTGATGCTTGCTGCTGCTTTAAATTGGCACAGACAGTCAATGGTTCATACTGTTAGACTGCAATCGAAGAGCCAAAAACAATATCCACTGGTCCTGCTTTCTCGATCTGAAAATCATTAACATTTCAAAGGAGAAGCTTCTAAGACTGGAGAGTTGGGGTTAGGGTTAAAAGTGTCCAATTTCAGTAGATTTGTTCCAAGCTTTATGTTGACCTTCATATTTAAACTGGTAAGCAATTCCTTTTTGGTATTGTTGGCTTTAAAATGCTTTATGCGTGTAGCAATATCTTCTTTTTTTTTTTTTACTTGGAAATAATAATTACGACAGAGCGATCGAGATTGAATTTTCTTTATTGCATTTGTTTTTCAATAAACCAAGCTGTAGAAATGCGAATAGTCCTACAAAAAAAAAAATACAATTCAATTGTAAAGGAGAGCAGTCAAGGCCTTATTGCACAAGTTATTGTGTCATGTTTAGTATAACATTGTACTAGTGTATAATAAATGCAGTTCTTGTGCAGGAGGTATTAGGACCCCTTGTGAGGTCCTAATATCTGTCAATGTATGGTGTGGTGGCATGAGAAATAGGCTTCACTTTCCTCAATGTGAAAAGAAAGCCATTGCCCGCAGTGGATAGAAGAAACACCCCATTTGTTTAGTGTTGCATTTCCTGATGTATTTCTTACATAAATATTTAAAAATACCAGCTTCTGCTTTTGCTGCCCTCTCAGACTGGAATAAACTACCCACAGAACTCAGATCCACAGTGCCACTTTCATTTCGAGATTGCTTTTTGATCACTTGAACCAGCCTTGTGATGTGAGGTGAATACAAGAATACTTGGATCGTGACACTGTGTGCTTACTGCATACTTGTGTGTACCTGTAACTTGCTCCTGCCTTCCTCCTGGGACGTCTTTTGTAAACTAGCTGTTTTTAGCTCTTTGGCTTTTCCAGTGAATACGATTTTCCATTTTAAATAAATAATACATCCATTAGGGTCAGAGCGTCGCAGTCGTGCTTAAACCTCTTTTAAACAGGGGTCCCCAAGTGGCTTGCCTGGTAAAAGCACAGCTGCAAGGTATGCAGGGTGAGTCATATGGTCAGGGGAGCACATGATCAAGTCCTGAGTTTGTAAAGTCTTTGTTGGGGATTCTAGAGGGAGCATTGCATTGGCTTTGGGTCTCCCGTGGGTCAGGGACTATTTTTCCTCAGCGCTCTACAGCGGTCCATACTGGCCAGGCACCTGGTGAGCTCAGTCGGACACCTGCAGGGCTGGCCTTTGCCCTCCAGAGGGTGGTAACTCATTGACATCTGCTCTCGAGTTCCTGGGTGTAGAAGAGGAAGCTGGCTCGGTCGTGGGATCGGAGGATGCCCACTGAACCTTAAGTTCTCCTGAGCTGCGGGGAATTACTGCAGTAAGGGAAAAAAATATGGGACATTCTAAATTGGGAAAAATTTAGGCACTCCTAAAAAAAAAAAAAATTAAAAATCTATTTTTAGCAGTCTCTCTCAGAAACTGATATCATTGCTTCATTTCTGTTTTTAAATATTGGCCTCATTACTGTGTCCCATGATAATGATTAATCTGTAAAAGTGTGACTGTTTGATTATTAGAATCAATAAAGGAAACTTGTTAAATTCTGCTTCAATCCTTGTTGTGTGCGCTCCTTCACACACACAGACATCATTTTGTTTCCTTACACCAAGTCGCTCTTTTAAGATATTTTCAGCTCCTTTCAAAAACAGTCCTGCATACAATCTCATGCAGTACATGGATGCACCCCATACATAAGCACATGCACCTGCTTGTTATATACCAAGGGGTACAAGGGAGGACACTGCCGAGGGGGAAGCAATTCAAAAAGCAAGTGTAGAAAGATACCTGGCTAATTGGATACACTTCTAGATATTAAGACAAGCATTGAGGGCTTAATTAAGCAATCCGAAAATAAATGAGTAAATTGTTTAATGAAATAACGCACTCCCTTCCTTGCTTTGCCTAGGCTTCCTTGAGACACAGCCGGCGCGGTGGCAGTCATGCACCCAGTCTCCAACTGTTTATGTCAATCACACCCCATAAATACCGCATGTAAACAGCAATTACGCGAAGGGCTCGGATATTAAGACAGATGCCATTAAAAGCAGATGTGCCGGGGGTGGTTTGATTGTCGCAGCAGGATTTCACCACTGCTGCCGTTTCATCTCAAGTAAGGCAATTGCAGGAACAAAAAAAATGCTGTACTTGTCGGTACATAGCTAACCCCTCGGGCAGCATCGCCAGGAACGCCTGCATTAACAGTTGATTGAATTAACTTATTAGGTATCAAGTCCACACATATTAATTAGCATTAATATCAAGTTGGATGTTCTGTAGTTCTATTCAATTGTTAATTTTAAAGTGGAGTTCAGGGGCGGGAGCTAGGGCTCCTCTCCTCCTATTTTTCTCCTGCCTATCAAAGCTATCTTCCTGTTTAAACCACTTTAAATCTTTGTTCTCTCTTGCGTTTTGCTTTTTCCTCCTCCTCCTCCCTCCTCCTCCTTTATATTTCAGTTGCCGCGTTGCCTCTGCACCGGTCTCCTCTACGGGGGGTTAGTGAGTCTCACTTCCCCGGGCCTCGAGTCAGCCGCAGCTACTCATGCCTTCATTAAAAGGGGGGGTCCTCACCGCAGCGGGTCAGAGGGGACCACCGGCCACACTGTTCTTTCGCAGCTCATGCGCTTTTTCTTGTCTCACCCGGAGACTCTGTTGTTTCTCTCTCACTGTACCAGTAAGAACTGTACTCATCTACGATCCTTAAATATTAAAACCAAATACAAACGAACTCTACCTTTCAGATACCCCTGCGGGCGCACTCCAGTGCCTGGCCTTGGAGGACCCGCCTCACCTCTTTGAGGGCGGCTCCTGGAGACAGGGGTTCTCTTTCCAGGTTATGAACCTTTCCGTCCTCTGGGGGCATGGCCCGCGAGGCAGCGCCTCCAAGGATTCTCCGCAGAGTCCGAGGATTTCTGTGTTTTTCAGGGGGTCCCCGGGGCCCATGAGGCAGACCTCCACAGTACGAGGTTCTTGGGGTGTAAAGTCCGGACCCCGTCCTTTGCCGTGGCCCGCAGGCCACTAACAGTTCAAAACAAACACTAACCCATATTCTTCACGCAGCCCTAGCTCCCGCCCGTGAACTAAACAGTGGCTGACCTAAATGCTGCTATCATCTAAATAAAGAGTGCAGGTTCACGTCCTGGCTGTGCAAAGCTGTCACTTCACTGGGGATTCCACAGGGAGAATTTAAAAACCAGCAGGGACTGTGCTACAGCAGACCCTACTGGCCAGGTGGCCAGTGAGCTCAGGCGGACACCAGCAGGGCTGGCCTTTGTCCTCCAGAGGTAACTCGCTGACACACGCTCTTGAGTTTGAGGGTGTAGAAGAGGAAGCTGGCCCAGTCGTGGGATTGGAGGAATGGCCACTAAACCTTCAGTTCACCTGAGCTGTCTAAGGAGTTGCTGCGGTGAGGGGGGAAAATTATTGGACACCCAAAAAAAAACATAGTTAAAGCATAGAGGAGAGAAGCAAACTAAAGGACATTTGAAGCTTCTGACTTTAAATATTTAAGCATGCCCTTCTCAGTGCCTTTTTTTCTTTGGGTTCATTGATGAAGCTGGAATTTAAATCATCTGTCCAGAAGCCACTCTAGAAGCTAATCTAAATGCACTGAGGCATGTGTGCCATTGGAATCTGTGTGTGGAATTACAGGTTTGTGCTAATCTAATCCAGATTGTTATGATTCCAGCATCCCAAGCCACTGCCAGCATTATAGTGAACATATGTTACTGACTCTCACCCTGGCTGCCTGTCTTAGCTACTGCATGGAAACAGACCATAATACGACAGCAGGCTGTAAATCACTCCAGTAATATGCAAGCTTTTATTTTATTAAATCTGCTTGGAAACCTGAAATCATTATGTTCATAAAAAAAAAAAAACTATTGGCCACAGATGGGGCTTCTGTATTAAACTCAAGTGCTTTCTATAAAGGCTTAATTAGATTCCAGTGGCTGGAATGCCTTACTGCCATCTTCGTCCCAGTTTATTTGAAATCATTTACATTTACTATTCCACCAGAGTATATCCATTAAAATGACCACACACACCGATTGCCTGATGGACATCTCTCCTACCCAACTCCCTTTGTACTATTCTTGTCGATACAACTTGCTTGTTTGGGTTAATGTGTGTTTTGATTGACGCCTTTCGGATGTCCTCTGCAGCTGTCATCTTCCCCCGACCAGTCAATTCCTTTCCCACCACACGTATAGTTGACTGATCAGTGTCTGTCCTAGTGGAAATTGCCATTCCGTATAAAACAGGATGAACTACATGTTAACTATAGGGACAAATTTCGGTACCCTCGAGATTGCAAACGGTTATATCAGAATCACAAGATAATTTATCTTGCGATCTTGTCAAAAGAGATTTATAGTCTTTTCCAAGTCTTCAATGAGCCTCTGTATTTTTATGGCCAGCTGACTCAGGGGTCGTCCAAACAGCATGCTCTTTTTTTAAGAACTGCAAATGTGATTTAACTGAACTTAACAAAGCATTCATCAACATCCTACATGCTGCTCAAACTCTGCAAAATGACAATGCAAAGAGACACCTCACACACAGCATATCAACTATTTATCAATCAATCAATCAATCTTTATTTTATATAGCGCCTTTCATAGTGGACCACCATCACAAAGCACTTTACAAGATGCAGTAACAACAAGAAAATACAGAGAAATGCATAACACATGCTATGCAGTGGGGAAAAAAAGCATTATACATTAAATACAGTGGAAAGTGCATAATACATGAAATAGGAGCAACAGCACAGCAGCTAATAGCAGATATCAGGCTTAAAGAGCATGGAAAGCAAGAGAGAACAGGTGGGTCTTGAGAGTTGATTTAAAGCGAGCGACGGTGGGAGCATCACGCACCAAAGCTGGGAGAGAGTTCCAAAGAGTCGGAGTCATGAAGCTAAACGAGCGTTCTCTCCGAGTGTGCTTGGGGATAACAAGCAGGACAGAGTCAGAGGACCTCAGCTTGCGTGCAGGGACATAGCGGGTCAGCAGGTTGAGGAGGTACTATATATATATATATATATATATATATATATATATATATATATATAAAACTGTACACTGGAATTGCTATTAGACAGTTGGGTTGTTTTGTTTAGTTTTAGGCTGCAGTGTTCTGTTCACAGCATGACATCTGTGCACAGGATAGGATGTACTGGAATTCTGGCAAATCTACAGCTGTTGATTTCTTATTATACATGATTTATGATCAATCACCCGGGGCAAAAACGATCTGTTGTTAGAGGAAGAAACCAAGAAGCCGTAAAATTTGCTAAAGCTGCAGTTCCCCCTGTTTACAAGACTTCATCAAAATGAACACTTTGCCTTGAAGTTCCCCTCTTTCATAGGGGGAAATGAAAGACTGAACCCAGGAGGTTCTGGAACACGTTTGTAAGGAAGATAGATACTAAAACGATTATTCCCTTCACTGCTTCGCTTTTCTCATTTGCCCCTGCTGCATTACATTTGCAAACCTAAGAATGAACGGAAATATAATAGAATGAACTACTCCATATCTAGATGAGTGAAGTGGTGTTGTGAGACGATGCTGAAGCAGCATCTTACAGAAATGCGTTTATTTCAGAATTAGAACTTGGAACTTGGAACTTAGGTCATACCTTCTGGGTGTCTTTATAAAAAAAAAATCGATTTAATAATTTAACCAAATTCGAATCCTATTTTGTTTTGATAATACTTCATTTTTGCAGTCTCTTATTTTTTTCATTGTAATTTGCATCCTAAGGCTTCGATTTGATCAACCTACACTCTGATAAGCCAGCTAAGTTATTTAGCACATTTTACATTACTGAGACATCACCATGGATTTCATCTACCATCTGTCTTTGCTTTTATCCTAAAAAGAAATGCTTGATGCAATCTAGGTGCATTCCCTGGTACTGTCAAAAAAGTATCCGGCTGTGACTTACTGAGTCCTGCTGGGATATACATTGATCAACCCCTTAGTGATATAGGGGGGTATCATATTGACTAAACTACTGCAGTTTATTAGAGCATCTAATGAGATCAAATGAGGTTCAGTGACCTTACCAGATGAAATCCACTTCCAGAGTGATGCAGTGCTGGCTAGATTGCAGTTCCCCTGCTTGTGTTCATTGATTAAAGGGGTCTTGCATATCAGCTGATGTTTTTCCGCATTGTGTTGCAGCTCTGAAACGCAGTTACACCTGTGATGTCTGTAGTGTGACGCTAAACTCAGTAGACCAGTACCACGCACACCTGCAGGGGTCCAAGCACCAGAACAAGTGAGTACTCCTTTCGTCCTTTCTTACATTCTTTCTTGCTTTTGTTCTTTCTTTCTTGTTCTCCTTTCTTTTATTTTCTCTTTCTCCTTTCGTCCTTCTTTCTTTCTCCCTTACTTTCTTTTCTCACGTTCTTTTTCTCCTTTCTTTCTCTCTCTTACTTTTTTCTCCTTTCTTTTATTATTATTATTTATTTCTTAACAGACGCCCTTATCCAGGGCAACTTACAATTGTTACAAGATATCACATTATACACATTATACAGATATCACATTATTTTTTACATACAATTACCCATTTATACAGTTGGGTTTTTACTGGAGCAATCTAGGTAAAGTACCTTGCTCAAGGGTACAGCAGCAGTATCCCCCACCTGGGATTGAACCCACGAGCCTCCAGTCAAGAGTCCAGAGCCCTCACCACTACTCCACACTGCTGCCCTACGTTTCTTACGTTCTTTTTCTCCTTTTTTCTCTTTTTCTCTTTCTCCTTTCATTCTTTCTCTCTCTATCTTTCTTTGGACGACTTCAGATTTTAGAACTATAATGTATGTTCTATGCCCAAAATAAGATGCGCTTGAATTTGGACACAGTCTTCACGATTTGGCTAGTCTCCCCTAAGTAATTGATTTCATTGGCTTTTAAAAGTGTTTGATTGCGTTGCATGTGGGAGAAACCCAGCGACTAAGAAAAAGACACAAGACCAATACGGACACACCATCGACAAACCAACCTTCCAAAAAAGAGAATTCATAGTTACACATGTACATCTTTTTGCATGATATATGTAAGTACACAATTGTATCAGAAAATGGTTAGGTTTAGAGTTAGGGTGAGTGGGGTTAGGGTTAGGGTTAGAGTTAGGGTTAGGGTTAGGGTTATATCATGCAAAACAAATTACACATTAAGTACATTGTAACTATGCATAATAACATTGTAATTATTTGTAAGTACAGATGTAGTTACTAAGTAAATACTATGTAAATACACAGTAATTAGACACTTGATGTAAAGTGTTGCCAACATTTTTAAATGGGTTCCTCGTTGGTATTATCGTGGGACCCAAATAGGGTTTTACAAACTAGTCTGAAGCAACTGATATTTTTGCAACTGTAAAAATGCCTCTGTGACTCAGTTGCTGTCACACAGCAGAACTGTGCTTGGTGCAGTCTAAATGGAAACCAGGGGCTTAGGGACAATTGCTAAAAGCTGGTTTGTATGTTTGTTTTTTTCTGCCCTGTTTATAGAAAATTCCATTGCAATTCGAAATGCACCTGTGCAGCTCAACGATACTGAGCCACGATTATGATCTGCGTGTCAGAAAAAAATGTATTTCACAAAAAAAAAAAAGATGTACATGTGTCTACTGCTGTGTCAGTAAAATGGATAGTTATTTTTATCTTTTGGTCCTTGCATACCATACAGTGCTGTGCATGTTGAAATATAGGAAAAGTATGCTATAGTAGTTTCTGCTTCTTTGTAATTCAAATCTTCCAGTAAAATATTCAGTAAATGCACACCCATAGAGTAACAGATTATGATTAATATCATTTAGTAATTAAACAATTCAATTTAAATTAAGGTAGATATTTATTTTATAGATATATACACATTCATTTTAATATGCATGACTAGACATACAGTATAATATACATACATATACACAGCAGGTGTTTAACGCATACACCTTTTTAAATATATGTCATCCTCTTATTGACCCCAATTAATATAAACTGGTTACAATTTAGTATAGTATTTAGACAGACAGTATTCTGAATCTCTAGGGGTTTCTTTTACAATAAAAACAGGCAGACAGACAGGTAGGCAGGCACACAGACAGGAAGGAAGGCAGGCACATAGGCAGGCACACAGACAGGCAGGCAGACAGGTAGACAGGCACACAGACAGGCAAACTCATTCTTGACACTTTAATGTTTTATCCTGCAATGACTGACAGCTCTATCTACTGTGTCATTTGCACGATAAGGAGAGATATTGCAAGGATGTTCGATTAATGTTCTCTGTCGCTGTTTCTTCATTAGCTCTGCTTCACAAAGCACATCTCCTGAGTCAGTATCTTCTTACCTCTGATAAACAGAGGGTCTTGGGATTGATGCAGGCTTCACTACAGGATAACGCTCGCTGTCTAGTTTTCTCTAAGTGTGTATGAACCATGTGCTCTTAACTGGCATTGGATTTTGCCCTTTGGGTTCATGAAACATGAAACACGAACCTAGTCTAGAGAAAGCATTCCATACACTATATAATGAGAGAGAGAGAGAAGGAGAGATTCAAAAACAGCAAACCTGTCCAAGAAGAATCAGGATCCAATAGGATACTAGGATGCATATATAGGTTTGAAAAGAGGTATAACTGCAGCGTACTGAAATTAAAAAAAAAAAAAAAAAAAAACTGTTTCACTTGTGCCTTCATCAGTGTAACATTCAGGTGCAAGACTCTTACCCTAAGTCTCTGACTGCCAATGGTGGCCCTACCTGACCCCTACTGACAGCGTTATAGTGAGTGTTTCTATATGATTTGGTGCAATCCCTGTACATGTATTGCTGGAACCATAAAGAGCAGAATGTACCAATATTAGAATGTAGAATGCATTAGAATGTAGAATGCATTAGAATGCAGAATGTATTAGAATGTATTAGAATGCAGAATGTATTAGAATGTATTAGAATGTAGAATGTATTAGAATGATACAATGATCTTCCATTTCAAATCTTGAATTCCTGCCCAGAATCGTTTGTGACTCGATGTGCACTAAATCAGCCACTGCTTCCCTGGCTACCTTTATATTTAATAACAACTTCAAGTTATTGCCTCCGGAAAAATCATTATAGAAAGCATTCCCTATCAAGATTACAAATGAATGTCCTTTTTTTTTGGCAGTCTACAGTATTTCCATTACCGCTTACCGTACTTTTTTTTTTCTTTTTTTGACGCCTGGTTCAATTTTTCTGAAGATAATGCAATTCAAGTTTTCAAACAATTGATACTGAGTTTGTGATCTCTGTCATTACAACAATGCTGCGTTCAGGGTTTCTCTAGTCAAAATTATGAATCTGATGTGCAGTATGTTTGAAGAATTAAATAGCACTAGTAATATACTCCTGGAGCTAAACTGTTTAAGAGAATACGAGCTGGCAGAGAGATATGGGAAAATTTGAGCATAAATAAACTGCTTGAATGAACCATCCACTATTATTAACCCTTAAAGTGATTAGATTACAAAAAAAATGCTTTCATTCTCAAATGTGCAGTTCTGAAAGAAACACATAGCAAACATGTATTTTCAAAAACTTGGCATTTGGTACTAGAGGTTAAAAAAAAAGTTCTCAAATGTCCTTGTAAAAATTTGAACAGCAGTTGTACAGTTATTCTATGCATTCTCGTGGTTTACCATTGTTTGCCAAATCTATGCTTTACCATGCTGTCACTATGCTTTATTAAACTTTGCTGTGCATTTACTGTGCAATAAACTTTTTAGGTATTTCCCATGCCCTATTGCAGGAAATCCTGTGAATCTTGCACTCCCACGGTCATTTCGCACTTCTGGGTCAAACCATGTTACTGTCTGAAAGCATGTTTGTCAATAGGGGAAGCAGCTGGTTGGTTAATCACAGAGACAGAGTAAATGGCTTGAGAAAGACTTGTGGTCGAAACATTTGCTGTTGAATAAGTTTCTTTGTGTATTTCAATGCGTCTCGGATTTGTTTGAGTACTAACATAAAAAAAACAGCCTTTATGAAATAATAACCCTTCTGATCCAAAACTATAACCGTTGTAAATGTCTTCTATAGCTTCTGTAGCTGCTATCTACGGTGGCTCTTTGAGGACATTTCAACCCGTTCTGTCGAGATCCTGAGATCATTTATCTTGTGATCTCGACAGAACACGTTTCTGACCCACCATGCATTTCAGAACATGGCTCGGAATATAGGTCAGTCGAGGTGCTCCTTAGCAACTGCAATGTGAGAAACTTGTTAGAAGAATATACAGTAAAACTTCAAATAGTCGCCGGTCTGCAATACTCGCTGGGTCTCTAATAAGCGCCGGGGCTGCTGGGAAATATGGTAAATAGACTCCGGGTCTCTTTTAAACGCCAGGTTATGAATAATAATATAATCATATGTATCAATGTACACTTTACAAAAACAAATGAGTCACTTTTGCTTTGATTTTGTGATAAACCTGGTTCTTGTATTGATTTTATTGTTAATCTTTAAACAGTTTGAAGCATTTTTGAGTGTGTTATGGGCCAACAGTATGAACTTATTTTTCGTATTAACACAGTATTTCATGCGGTTGTTTTGCAATGAAGATTCATTGCTGGTTAATTTTTCATTGATTGGCCATGCTTACCCACTGACACAACCTTTAATGACATTGCAGGAATATTGTCGTTTCTATAAGGTTGTGTGCAGGCAGCTTTTTCATGATTGCATCTGAAGTATTTGCAGATGTTAGTGATCTTACATAATAAACGCCGAGTCACAAATAGTCGCCAGTCTCCAATAGGCGCCGGGGCTATATTGTAAATAAACGCCGGGTAGTTATCATATTACACCTGACACAGAAGCACAGGTCCCATAAGGGGAGACACAAGACATTGGAAAAATGATCCATAATAATGTGTGTGCACGCTGTCTCCGTATACCAGCTTTATCAGCTTTTACAAATGCCCTTATTATTCATTTTGTAGAAAATGACATTTTTATCTTGTCCCATGGGTGCATCAATCTGTCACCCTGTCACCGAATCTAGTCTCTGCCCTTGATTCAGATTTAGAGCCTGGATCCTGGATGAGGCAGGGCTCGCAAATGAAGATGAGTTTATGGATTCTGTCCGGATCCCGTCTTTTGCATCTGATACACATTCTGGGGTGTGTGTTTTACACTTCACAGGAAATTCAGAGGAAAATCCATCTGGCATGAAGTCTTGAGCTATATCTGTGAGGAAACTAAATTAGGCATGTATTTGTGTGCGAAGGAGCCGCACACGACAAAGATTTAAGCCGAATTTAAATTGATTCCTTTATTGATTCCAATAATCATTTTACAGCTTAATCGCTATCATAAACGCCTGTCTTACATATCTTACCTAAACGTGTGTGAAGCTAAACCTTGTTTTTGCCAGATTAGTTTCTCTTTGTGCCAGCAGTGGTCCAACCAAGGTCAGTCAAGTTCCCACAGTATTTGTTTAACCTTCATCAGCGTAACCTGTTCACACATGCTGCGGCTTGTCTAGATGATGGAGGGTGCTGCATTTTGCTTTATGTTAAAATATTTTTTTTTTTACCATGTTAATCAAGGTAATCTTACTTATAGATTTACAAAGTTAATACTAGATCAACTGTGACGAACAAACACTAGCTTTTGAGTCTCAGGTTAAAGTGGAAATGTAAAGAAACTGATGCAGGGGATGAGACTTCTTTTCAGGTTTTGCAAGCTAGTTTTTGTATGTCGCAGTTTATAATCTAATAAAAAGTATGTTATTTTTTTTAATGCAATGGAGTTATTTAGTTGTACTGTGCAAAGAAAAAAAATAAAGGGAGAATGACAGCTTATGACCCCAGAAAAAGAACCGTACAACAAGCAGATTCCCTTTGTAAATAAGCATCCTTGAAGAAATCATGAGAAAAAAAACTGGAAAGTTACTAGAAAGTCTGATTTAATTTTAAAAAAAAGAGAGACAAACACCAAAGAAGTCCAAGTTGCCTTGCCAGCGTGATTAATATCCTACAAGCCCACACTGTGAAACATTTGTCGCCTGGTCAACCAGTCCATATTAATGTTCCCGTGTGATAAATCCCTGAGGCTTCTGGCTTTCACGCGTGACATTAACAGAATACATGTTAAATATACCTTGCCCTTTTAGTCATGGGATTGAAGCCGAGCGACTCGTTTGCTAACGGATATTTTTTATGTACTGTAATATGAATCTGTAATATGAATTGGGGGTTGGCAAAACATTCTCTAATAAGGTTGTCACAATGGTGGATTTTGATTGGATCGGACCAATTTATGCATCGCCATCTTTTTATTCATTACGCTGGCTGCCCTGTGAAATGAATCAATTCTGCCGTCGCAGTACTGCAGTTACTTTGTTGCAGTGCTAGAAAAAATTTATTCCATCTTGCCATGCTTTTACTATAGTTAACTTTTCTAAGCATCTGTCCGAGTGGTGTGGAAAGCGCTGAAGTTAACTTGTTACAGTCCTACAGTGTGTTAGGCAGACAGTCTGGCGTGGCACTAAAACACCTTCATTATTACCAAGTGGATCAAATCTGAGACGGAGTCGAGGTTTTTGTACTACCGAGGGAGACAAGACGCTCCCAAGTACACTTACTGCTTCCTAGTCTGACTTTCACCGGCATTCATCGGCAGGCTGTGTGCCGTGCTGTGGATGGGAGCCTTTGTGATGTTTATCTAAACCGTTCCTGTTCTGGAAGGATTTGGAATCTCAATGAAAGGGAATGGCACAGAGATGACCCTAACCCTGCTAACTGACTGAGACCACTGACTGCAGTCGTATAGTGTGAGAAACAGACTAAAATAGTGTAGTTTGAGTAAATCAGCTGCAAAGAATGCTCAGCATACCAATGTTCTGAAGTGAACCTTAAAACTAGAGGCTCTGGATTTGAGCTTTTAAAGCGGGAGCTTTTCTGGCTGCAGTGTTTTTGATCTACAAAGAAAGAGCATCGGTGACTGAGATGCAAATGCTCCTTTTGAAGAGCATTGAGGGGAAAGGCCCTTTGTTGCCATGGTGATGCTTTTTTTTGTTTTATTTATTTTCCAGCCAGTCTGACGAAACGCTGAAAGGTCATTTAATAAAAAAAAAATACAAGAAACCCTATTAAAAACGTCCATCATGACCTTCATATGGTAGTAGCTGTTCACCACAGCAGACCATGGCACAGTTTAAAGTAGCTGACAAAATAATTGCATAGATCTCACCTGTCACGCACATTCATTCACTAGGCCTCAAAATGTGCAGTTTTGAAAGAAACACATGTTATTGCAAACATGTCATTTTTTATTTTTAAATCTGTTACACTTGCATTTCCTGGGTCGTTTTGCAGTTAACCAAAAGATTCAATGCACAATTAACCCCTTAAGGTCCACAAGGAACTGAGCGCTTGTTCAAATGGTTTCTTCTTCTTTAAACACGTTTGAGAGCGACTCGAGTATCACGAGGAGGAAACTGATGATTTGGACGACCAGATCCAACCTATCAGTAAGCTTAAAACCCTGTTTCGTGCCCCTCATTGCAAAAATAAGAAAGTTGGCATCATTTTATTTGTGGGACACAGATGTCCCTTGTATCTTAATAAAGCAATTAAGAGGTAATGAAATGGAGTGTTGGTTACCTTGGTGTATTTCAAAAGGAGAAATGTAATAGGCTGTTGACCCTGGACAGTGTAATCCGTTCTGTTCAATTTCTCTGATCTGCAGCTGATATTACACATTGCTCTGTCCTCGGCTTCTAGCAGAAACGCTGCGGTCAGTTCTGCTGACTGACTGTCTGTATTCGAGCTGTTCAAGCGGATTATGCGAGAGTAATGAATCCTTCCTCCAGGACTGATTATTGTGAGAGTCACGGGCAATGCGGCGAGCTCTCGAGATAATCACTCATAGGCAGCCCCGTGGGAGCCGTACATTTAGGTCTTCGTTTTAAGATACTAATTGTAATTAGCTGATGAGGCGTACGGAAAAGTTAATATTAGAGGGGGGGAGTTGTTTAAATGGACACGAACACATTGCTTGTGGGTCAGTAGATTTCAACACAGACACGGGTGTTCTTCAATGTGTGCATAAGAAAAGTTTGGGAACGAGAAAAGGCCATTTGGCTCATCAAGGCTCGTTCCTTTTTAGCGCACCATTCCCCCCTACTGGGGGGGGGGGGGGGCTAATTTAAAAGCACAGAATCTAGTCTTTTTTTAATTTTTAGATCCTTTACCTGGTAGACTGTTCCATGCATTTCTAACTCTCAGTGTAAAAAAAGTGGTTCCTACCTTCTGTTCTAACTTTTGCTCAGCTTCCACTTATGCCCTCTTGTTCTTCATTGAAGTCGTGTCTTGGTTTAACTTTATATATTCCATTTGTGATTTTATAGACTTCAAATGACATTGACAATACCCTATACTATATTGTTATATTATACTGTATATATAAATAAATACTATTTAAACAGTGTAGGTAATGTGATCTCCATCTGCTGTGTCTGATGCAATCTGATACCAACTATCTGAAACAAATACATCTGATGTAGGTATCGCATCAGTATTAGGGTCTGCTATATAGTATATAGTGTATTATATATGATATATATATTGTATAGTAATAAATGAGTTTTTCAGGAATTTCTTTTTTAAATAAAACAGAAATGTATATTCTTTTATTTATAATTGGCTCAAGTCTCTAAATAAAATGAACATGGTAGCCCTATACTGCAAACACTCATTTGCAGTACAGTTCTTTCAAATCTTTTTGATACAGTCATTTAAAAAATTCTGTTATAAGATCGAATAAGAAAATGTTCAAACAGTGTGTGTGATCCAATATTCAAAGCTCTAATATATATAGACAGACAGACAGACAGACGGACAAGGAGGCCTGCGGACAGACTGCCTAAGAAAATATTAAACATTTAAGAGAGAACCGTTTACAGATTCCTTTTTAATGTGAAAGACATGCCCTGTTTGTGGGTAGATATGAATAGCAATGACCCAGCGATATCTATTCTGTAATTAACACTGTGATTGTTCAGTGTCCTTAAGTGGAATTGTGCCTTTTAAAAGCTTGATAAAACGCTGCATTATTTAAAATGCATGCTATTGTTATTCCAGTATTATTATAATGGCTGATGTTTCTAATTAGGTGTGGGGGTATCTGGAAGAAGTGCATCTGAAGAGGTGGTTTAAGTATATTTAAAGCGCTTCTGTATCTAGGGCTATACATAGCTCTCTGAAAAAGGCTGGCCCAGTTAAGCTCTGGGTGTTTGATCTAGTGCTCTACCTGCTTGGTGTAATTATCATCCTTACAGATTCCAGGCAAAAGGAGCAAAGTACAGTTGTGAACAGAACAGCCTTGTTCACAAACCAGAGCTGACCCATGCATTAAAAACATCCCTATTTATTATTATTTATTTCTTAGCAGACGCCCTTATCCAGGGCGACTTACAATTGTTACAAGATATCACATTATTTTTTATATACAATTACCCATTTATACAGTTGGGTTTTTACTAGGTAAAGTACCTTGCTCAAGGGTACAGCAGCAGTGTCCCCCACCTGGGATTGGACCCACGACCCTCCGGTCAAGAGTCCAGAGCCCTAACCACTACTTCACACTGCTTCTATATCTCACCAGCTAAATGAATATTATTGACCTCATGACTCACTGGGACAGTTTGGGACAGTTTGGGACAGTTCGGGCTTTTTAAATTCCATCCTAATGAATTCTGGTAAGCGTAGTCCTGCTTCTCTTAAAGAAGCAGGACTCTTGAAAAACCTGGACTGTCCCAAATAGTGTGCTATTTTACAAGTGATGTATTTTATTCTCAGCTGAGTTCAGAGGTGAAGCAATGAGGCCTGTTTGCCCTGTTTCCATTCTCTCGCAGTTATAATTGGAGCGTATTAACTTATTATACCGTCAATCACAAAAATGAAGACTGTACAAAGTGTTGTTGTTGAACTATGCTTTATGTTCTTCACATAGGAGGCCACCTGTACACAAGAATAGCTGTGCCCTGCGGTCCTAACCACCAATGGAATGAAATGAATGATGTATTGAATTGACAGATAAACCCGCCCATATATGCTTACGTTGTTGTTTTAATTTGGCCCGTGGCCTTGCCCATTGGACCGCGTTAGCCACCCCTGTGCTGGCAAACCTAGAATAAATTAACTATTAGATGAAAACTGATGCCAGCAAGCCGGACAAGTGGCACCCAGGGCCACCTTCCCCTCAGATAAGGCACACTGCAAGGTGGAGACAGGGGAAGAAGGAAACCAAACAAACGCTGAACGATAAGGACTGTAGATGACGGAGGATATTTATGTGGTTCGATGATTACGTCTTTGATTAAGGGGTGGTTTCTCCTTTCAGAAATACAACTGAGTTTCTAATCTTTAACATTTCTGCCTGTCTGTGTTTCAGCCTAAAGAACCTGTTATGAGCCGTTGCGGTAGACGAAAGAAAGGAAGGATCAGCTTCGACTGGGTGATAAAGCTAGACCCGGGACCACCAGGAACCCCGTGTGTGTACATGTGTGTGCGTGTGTGTGTGTGCGTGTGTGATGTGTGCGTGTGTATGCGCCCCAGCAAAGAAAACTGTGTTTTGGATTTCACTTCCGAAGCACATCTGAACTACCAGCCCGACACTCCCTCCTGTTTTCGGATCTTGTTTTTCCTGGATCCTGAATAACCCTGGATCTAGCCTTTGCCAGCCATGGATTCAAGCTTTGTCCTTGAGTACCACTGGGACCAGCAGTGAATACTGGTGCTGCCCAGCTTGTGAGGCAGAATACAGAAGACTTTTGCTAGAGGCAAGCCAAGCGTCACTGCTCTGGATACCTAGTGGTGGCAATTCAGCTGACAACAACATTTTGATCAGGCCGTTAATGTGTTGGCTAATACTTTACATTAAGTGGCCGGGATTCAATACAATATTTATCAGATGTTATATGATTTCTTATTGAATCGATCAGTTTTTTGATCTGAGTGTGTTCCTTTTATTGTGTACTACTACTGCTATTATGACTACTAATACTAATACTTTCAAACCCGTAGCAACTTTAGAAATGTCGCCTGTTTTCAGTCTGCCAGCAAATCGTTTTTGCACGTTTTCTATCTTTCAACAAAGTCGGTTTGCTGGTTATTTTTAGAGGCTGGCAAACGTGATTTTAGCTGAACTAGTGGTTAAAGAGTTTATCAATATGTAATCTATAACTGTGTAAAAAGATGTTCCACACACGTGTGTGTGTGTACAGCTCTGGAAAACATTAAGAGACCGCTGCAAAATTATCAGTTTCTCTGGTTTTACTATTTATAGGTATGTGTTTGGGTAAAATGAACATTTTTGTTTTATTCTATAAACTACTGACAACATTTCTCCCAAATTCCAAATAAAAATATTGTCATTTAGAGCATTTATTTGCAGAAAATGACAACTGGTCAAAAGAACAAAAAAGATGCAGTGTTGTCAGACCTCGAATAATGCAAAGAAAATAAGTTCATATTCATTTTTAAACAACACAATACTAATGTTTTAACTTAGGAAGAGTTCAGAAATCAATATTTGGTGGAATAACCCTGATTTTCAAGCACAGCTTTCATGCGTCTTGGCATGCTCTCCACCAGTCTTTCACATTGATGTTGGGTGACTTTATGCCACTCCTGGCACAAAAATTCAAGCAGCTCGGCTTTGTTTGATGGCTTGTGACCATCCATCTTCCTCTTGATCACATTCCAGAGGTTTTCAATGGGGTTCAGGTCTGGAGATTGGGCTGGCCATGACAGGGTCTTGATCTGGTGGTCCTCCATCCACACCTTGATTGACCTGGCTGTGTGACATGGAGCATTGTCCTGCTGGAAAAAACAATCCTCAGAGTTGGGGAACATTGTCAGAGCAGAAGGAAGCAAGTTTTCTTCCAGGACAACCTTGTACTTGGCTTGATTCATGCGTCCTTCACAAAGACAAATCTGCCCGATTCCAGCCTTGCTGAAGCACCCCCAGATGAGTCCAATTTTCAGCTTTGCCCAACACCTGGTCGTCTATTGGTTAGACGGAGACCTGGAGAGGCCTACAAGCCACAGTGTCTCGCACCCACTGTGAAATGTGGTGGAGGATCGGTGATGATCTGGGGGTGCTTCAGCAAGGCTGGAATCGGGCAGCTTTGGCATGAATCAAGCCAATATATAATGTATATATAATATATATATAATCTTCAACTATTCCCAAATAGTCAATGAATAATCAAAAACTAAAACCCCTAATTATTACCCGAAATGTATAATTATGTACCAAGTCTTGCAGTTACTACATGGTGGTTGAGGAGGATTCCTATTGAGGAAAATGCTAAATTCAATAACTTCAAAAAAGGCCATTAAACCAGTGGTTAAAGATACTTCATTGTTTTCAAATATTTGCCCACTGAAATAAAATATTCAAATATCTCAATTAATTGATCAAATTAAATCTAATTGAAATAGAGCAGTTTCCAAAAGATAATTGAGTTGTTAACAAGGACAGGACTTAACCTGCTTAGAATGCAGGATAATAATTAGGCTGCAGTGTGTTACAGTTGCATATTTATGAAGAGTTTAAAGTATTTCAATGGATTTCAACTACTTTACTCATATTTAAATATTTTCAAATAATAATTGCTTTCCACAAACCATATTTAAATATTTCCAAATAATAGTTACTTTCTGCAATCTGTGTTTAATTATTTTCAAATAATAGCTACTTTCTGCAATCTGTGTTTAATTATTTTCAAATAATAGTTACTTTTCACAAACCATATTTATAACTATATTTATCCCAGTTCTGGTGCCAGCAATTAGGATTCCCCAGGCAAGCTCAGACAAGGATTCTGCAGACAAGTCAGGTAAAGTCACATTCAGTAACAGCTTATTAATAAGATAATCAAGGCTTTTAAAATCAATGTTATTTCTTCACATAGCATTGTCATGCAATGGAAATCTTAGCTCCTTTTTAAGAAGAGTAAAGAATAATTTCGCTTGGAGTGAAACTGACCTACAGCCACAGGAAGTGGTTAAGTACCAGGAAGAAGTCGCTGGCTTTAACATTGTATTTGAAATAGCTCTGCCTATTTTGCATACACTGTATACAAAGCAAAGGATCTTTAACATAAGGCGGACCAGTGGTGTAGCAGGACGGAGGCTGGGCACCACAAGGGAGCGTCTTAATCACAGTGCAATAGAGCCGGCCTCGTCTGCATTCATGGTTATAGAGCTGTTACCCGACTGGGGACAGAATCCGTAACAGCAGTGTATTATTATTATTTGTTTATTTAACAGACGCCTTTATCCAAGGCGACTTACAGAGACTAGGGTGTGTGAACTATGCACAGCTGCAGAGTCACTTACAACTATGTCTCACCTGAAAGACGTAGCACAAGGAGGTTAAGTGACTTGCTCAGGGTCACACAATGGGTCAGTGGCTGAGGTGGGATTTGAACCGGGGACCTCCAGGTTACAAGCCCTTTTCTTTAACCACTGGACCACACAGCCTCCGTATCACACAACACTGCCCGTTACACTAATGCTGATTAGTGAGAAAAAAAAACAACTTGATATCAAAGTGTTATTACATCTGGATCCTTTGTGTAAGACCAAACTTCATATTTTTCTGGAATAAGAAAGTGGAGTTGCAGAGGTTATGAAGAGAGTTCTAAAATTTATTACAGATTTTTTTTTCCTTGAATGTTTTAAAAAAAAAGGCTCATGTTAAAAAAAAAGATGTATTGCTGTTATTATTTTATTGTGCTTTGCATTGTGATTGCCGTGAAAAGCGATTTGCAAAACCAATATTGTACGTCCTTTAAAGTGAACAAACAGCACAACCTGACAGCGGAGAAATGTTGGCTTATTTCACAGTCTAGAAAAAGGAACTTCAATATATATTCACAATTCAAACATAATGTGTGTGAAAGCATATGGTCACGTTGTAGCATTGTCACATTTGAAATGTCATCATATTTATTTATATGTGATAAAAAAAAAAATATTACTCAGAACTAACTATAAAATAACTACATACATTGTGAAATCCGTGCTACCAGTGAAAAAAATACATCATGTGCAAAAAGAGAAAGCACTTCTTCCTGTTTCTGAGGATCTGGTACCCCGAGCACAACTGTTCATGAGACACGTTTCATATTGCAGTATGCAAATGTTTCTTTTGTAAGAAGCTGTGTCCTCCAACTGTTATTGGGTCGTTGTCTCCCCAGCGCATCACACTGCAGAGGTTGATAACAAGGTTGTGCCAGTTTCTAATCTATGGCTTCAAACACTCGATCAGAAAGCACTCAATAAAACAAAAACAAACAAAAAGTTCATCCCATTTCAGATATCCCTGAAAATAATGAGTATCGACGCAGGGGACTTTTTTGACCTGAAAAAAAGAAACAAGGACCAGGGGTCACAAATGGAGATTAGATAAAGGGGCATTTAGAACAGAAAATAAGAGGTACTTTTTTACACAGAGAATTGTGAGGGTCTGGAACCAACTCCCCAGTAATGTTGTTGAAGCTGACACCCTGGGATCCTTCAAGAAGCTGCTTGATGAGATTCTGGGATCAATAAGCTACTAACAACCAAACGAGCAAGATGGGCTGAATGGCCTCCTCTCGTTTTGTAAACTTTCTTATGTTCTTCTTATGTAGTTACAAACTGGATGATTTTTAGAAAGAAAGAAAGAATGAGAGAAAAATTGAGAGAAAAGAAAAAAGATTTTGAAGTGTCTGTCGGCCACACAATAACAACACAGTTGAAAAGAGCTGCACTGAAATATTAAAATAGTATTTTGTAAAAACACTTGACGATTGGAAGAATAGGTACAGTACAGATAACATTGCAGTCCACAAAAAAATGTTTAGCCGTGATGTGATTTTAAAAAAAAAAATTATTTAATTTTTTTTAAAGAAACACTGCATACTCAAAACACACTGGTCTTGTGGTATTGTAATATGAATTCTAAATGGGAATCAGTGGTCTTTAATGGTCTCTAACCCTTTAGAATATTACAAAGCCTCATATATTAAAACAGGAGGTGGCCAAAGCTGCAATGCTGGTCTTTGTTTCAACCCTGTTCTAAATGGTTTAATTGAACCCGTGAAACTTCCATCCAGACCCTGAAGCAATCGGTGATATAACTGTACCTGTTAAACCTGCAGTGGAATGGCCCTCCAGACTGTGATTGGACACCCCTGTATTCAAATATTAAAAGATACAACACTTATCTGGATCTGTTGGTCATTAATTACTATGCATATTTAGTTGCATTCCTTACAAAACAGATACTGCATTTCAGAAACCTTCTAGTTTCTATCCATGCATGGCCAGTGACCAGGGACCCCACTGGTAAATGCATTAAGAACAGGAGTGACCTTTTGAAATATTCATTATGTGCTGTTGTCGTGTTCACAAAACTAGATTAACATAGACACTGATCAAATATATACTGGGGATACATATTAATGTGTGCTGACCTTTAAACAAGGGAAACGCCTGAAAGATTAGGTGTAAATTGCTCCAGCAAGGCAGCCAATAGCCAATAATAGGTTATACATATATGGAGTCACTCTTGGAGTTCTGTGTCGGATTTTCATCAGGATACGGATTGTTGGGAATGTGGTGACGCATTCCATTCTAAAATGACTTGGGATCAACATTCTAAAGAGCTTCAATAAGCTCTGGGAATGTCAAGTATGTCTATTTTCTAAGTTAATACGTTGTGCGTAGGATGTCTCTTATTGGTATCAGAGATACAGTACCATCGCATGCAGTTTTGGGGACGCAAAAGGATACAGGGCTGCTGTGTGATGGTACATCTAAAAAGACTTGGGATCGGAACTGGAAATGGATTTGACAAGCCCTGGCAATTGTTTTAACCCTTCGATGCCCGAGCATTTTGTTAAAAGAGGAACGCTAATTTATTTATGTAACTACAGTAGATTCCCTTGTACAAAACTTTTTTTTTTCCTTGTCCGTCAACGCTGCAGATACTGCAGATGAAGAATTCTGGCTTGTGAGGCTGGATTTAATATAGAGGGGCGGCTAAGCATTGTATCAGACGTAATACAGAACTGGGCTTTGCAGGGTTAAATATGTCTATTTTATAAGTTAACAAGTTGCATGTAAGGTGTCTCTTACTGTTACAAGACGTCGCGTGGGCAAGAGGACTACAAAACTGCTGAGCAGAAGGATTCCTGTTACAATATGAGGTATTATAAATCACAAAATGACTATTAAACATAAAACGATATACAGAAATGTTAACAAAAACTTAATGGGGATTGGTTGATTTCCATTTTCAAATTTTCCATTGCCTAGAATTTTAGGATTGATACATAATAATAAAAAATTTTAGATATTTTATTTAACATCATGTAATCAAATAAACTACAAAATGATATCGCAAAAGTCTACCGGAAGCCATAATAGTAGGACAGTATTTCATGTTAGATTTCAAAATGTCAATTCCATTTTGGTCAGTTTTTTTGTTCAGTATATGGAAAACTACAAAGCGGTATGCAATTCAATATGTTAAGGTAACATTAGTCAGCAGGTTTCATTCGACTTTATGAAGCAAAATGAGTTCATTCTATAGAGTGATGCAAAACTTTTGGCCATAGCTGTAGACCAACTATACTATTGCTAAGAGTAACAAGGCTTGGCCCTTATGCATATTCAAAATTATTGTAACAAAAAAAGTGAAACAAAATAATTTTCATTACAATAATGGTCAGTAATAATGTTAATACGTGTTTTTTAAAGCAATAGCTTTTCAGCAGGCTACTACCAAAAAATTGCATTGACTAGACTTAGACCATCGCTATCAATGGACACCAGTTCATATAAAATATGTCCTAAACACAAAGAGGATGGTAATGGATGAAACAAGAAGTGACAGAATGGTGACCCATGACCCCGTTAAGCCAGGAGAAGAATAAAGATGCTGATTTCAAATCGATACAGAGCCACTGTGTGGAATGCCCTGCATCACTGAGTGCTTCGCTGCATCTATAAACATCTCATAAGCTATTCAGTTGTGTCCACTGGCTTTTCCCATTGGGAGCCATTGATCCCCAGAACGCACACTTCACAGGAGGCAGTCATAATGGATACTGCACATTTCCTGTCTATAATACAGTTATTATTTGTATTATTCTATTTATGTACAATGCTCTTTCTATAAAATATATCTATCAGGAAATTGTGAAATATTACAGGCAGTGAATTTCTATGATGCACTTCCAACGTAACCTAACCATAAATTATTTAACTGTGAAATTATAGAGGAAGATTGTATATCTTATGCTGAGTTATTAATCTACGCCTTTAAAAAATATGTCTTCTTGTTCTTCCATTTTTTTTAAGCTTGCTAGAACAAATTTACTGTGCGTTATATTCTTTGTCTGTGTTTATAATTGTTATTAAGAAATAAATAAATAACACAAGTGTATATCATATTCACAACTTTTCTAACTATTATTATTTGTTTATTTAGCAGATGCCTTTATCCAAGGCGATTTACAGAGACTCGGGTGTGTGAACTATGCATCAGCTGCAGAGTCACTTACAATTACATCTCACCCGAAAGACGGAGCACAAGGAGGTTAAGTGACTTGCTCTGGGTCACACAATGAGTCAGTGGCTGAGCCGGGATTTGAACCGGGGACCTCCTGGTTACAAGCCCTTTTCTTTAAACACTGGACCACACAGCCTACTACTTTTCTAATACTGCATTCTAAACACTGTTAAATTCTGAGGTGAATAGCAACACAAATAGATACGCGTTTCATTAGTGCCTTCATTGGTGTAATTAGATATTGTACTGTAATTATCTATTCTTGGTACAGTAGTTCATTTAAGGAGTTATTAACCAATTAGCTACTTATTAACTGGCATGCTTTCAGCCAGTAACATGCTTTGAGCCAGAAGACACTGCTGAGTAAAATGACCAACAGCATTATCATATAAACTATGAACTTTTCACCTAGTGAACAAATCAATTTTTGCTATAATATGTGTTTCTTTCAAAACTGCACATTTGAAGGCTATGCAGCCAATTGAAGTGCATTTTGTTAGGTACAGTTACTTTACCTCTCTAGTAAACCGATTAAATCCTATACTACTCGGTAAATATTGGTATGTATTTCCTCACCTATATTCGGTTGCCATTCTGCTGGGGTTTTTTTCTTCATTTTTTTTTTTGTTCGCTCCTAACACCACATCAAATCCCATCGAAACCTGTATCATTTCAGCATCTCATTCTAATCTTCAACATTATTTTGTCTCCTAAGGACTGTATTTAATGAAAGCTGCATCGAGAAGTCTCTTTATAATACTTTTTATGGAAAT
Organism: Acipenser ruthenus; assembly: GCF_902713425.1. Lineage (NCBI taxonomy): Eukaryota > Metazoa > Chordata > Actinopteri > Acipenseriformes > Acipenseridae > Acipenser > Acipenser ruthenus. The sequence goes on from NC_081234.1 coordinate 8,186,145, forward strand.
GGCAAGACTGCTTTGATGAAAGACAGAACACAGTGTCCTTGGGACTATATTGAATTACTGGGTCTTTTAATACCTTGATTCCCACTTAGGGAAGATAGCATTTACTTGGCAACTTTGACAGCTGTTATGACAGATTGCCCTATGAAAATAAGTGCGTTGTTCTACATTTTGATAAAATCGCACTTCTTTGAACTTGCACAGAAAGCTGTGCGGTAATGAATTTGCTGCGGTTTCTAACACACAGGAATAGATTGAAGTTGATAATCCAGATAATCTACATAACAAAATGAGAGACAGACAGACAAACGTATGGGCACGATCAGCACCTAGGAGTCTCCATCCTTCATGAATAAGGACCCTAAACAATTCAAAATGTTGTGTGAGTTGCAGTTATTTGATTGATAACTGACAGGCCTGGTTATTTTCAGTGATTTGCACTTTGGGAATCTGACATTTGTGCTGCTTTGATTTTCTGTTGACACCAAGAAATGAAACCCTTACACCTTAAACTTGACAAGCAAAGATTACGTTTCTGAGAGAAATAGAGGTGCTACAAAAACAAACCGTTGGCTGTCAGAAATCTTACAGAATCCAGTTATTATGCATAGTTACAATGTACTTCACGTGTCATTTTTTTACATGATAAAATCCTAACCCTAACCTCTCTAAACCTAACCCTAACCCCACTAAACTCTAAACCTAACCCTAACCCTTTTCTGATACAATTGTCTACTTACAAAAACGTGCAAAACTATTTAAACATCAAGCACATTGTAACTATGCATGATAACATTGCAACATGTGTAAATCCACATGTATTTACTATGTAACTACTAATTATGGTAGTGTCACCAACTTAAAGCAAAATATATTGGAAACATGCAATATGATTTAAGAACAGTACTGGTCTGGACATCGCATTTCTGGTGCAGAATAATGAATCTTTAGATGGGAACATATTGCTGCTTACGAGTTTAAATAAAAATGTAATTCAAGAAAAAAATATCTCAGTGCCGTAGACAGAAGTTATCTCACTGTCACACCACAACAATTTGATATACTGTATATTCACGTACATATCCCTGCCATACATTCCCCACAGAACATGCAATGAAAAATTCAACCATTTTAGGAATGAATGAGGTCCATTGAGACAATTCGAAAAAAAATCGATTTCAGTTCAGCGGCTATAGATCGTACTTCAGATTGGGATGTTGGCTGCTGCTTGTCAGATAAGTGTTTGGTCTCTCTGGTACTCACCGTCTTCTCTAAAAGCAATTTATAAGAAACACACAGGGGGCTGGTGTTCGAAACTTTGAAAATGAGAACACTTCAGTTTTTGTACCAAGTTGCTCCAATCCATCTTAATCACCGTGCCCTATATTATCATCTTTCCCTAGCTTTATTGCTACAGGCTGTGGGCTTCTAAGTTACATCTCATTTTTTCGTTTCTAAGGTGATAACCATTCCTCTCTGTTATGTCCACTTGCTCTACATGATGCTACAGCTATGGCCAGTGGTTTTGCATCACCCTATGAAATTAACTAATTTTGCTTCACAAAGTCGAATGAAAACTGCTGTATAATGTTATGTTTTTTTTTTTTTTTTAATTTAGTCGTTGCCAATGATTTTTACCCCATTTTTCTCCCCAATTTAGAATTGGCAATTGTGTTATTATTAATCCCGGTTGACCGCGACTATAGTGCCGGTGGACAACACAGATCTGAACGACTCCACTGCAGACCCACAGGCGCCCTATCAGCCACAGGGGTCGCTGGTGTGCGGTGAACCGTGGATTCCCCTGCCAACCTAAGCCCTCCCTACCCGGGCGGCACTCGGCCAATTGTGCAGCGTCCCCTAGGAACCCCCGGTCACAGTCGGCAGTGACATAACCTGGATTCGAACCTGCGATCTCCAGGATATAGGGCGCATCCTGCACTCCACGCAGAGCGCCTTTACTGGATGCGCCACTCGGGAGCCCCAAACAATATTATCTTTTATTATTTCTCAGATTTCACAATGCTAAACATACTGTACTAAAGACTGAAGTTGGTTAAAGATGGCATTCACATTAATAATGGGTGCGAAGTAGGAATACTACATTAAAATGAACTAAATGGTGGGCCTGCATAGGATTCAATACACAGAGGTGAAATAGGGAGGTAGCAATAGACATGTTTATTTCTGCAAGTATGCCTTATGGTCCATTAAAGGTGAAGCAAGCTTCATAGTAAATTTTTCATTTTTTTGCCTAGACAAAAAAGTTGAGGGCTGAGTCTGCTGATCGCTCATGGTTAATCTAAGCCACCTCCACCTTTCACAATAAGCCACTGGCCTGGCCTGGACTGCTGGGGCTTTTTATATCACGGTGGTGACAGGTAAGTCTTGACATTATCGTGCACATTAAATGATCGCTCAACATACATACGCTATGGTATGTAAATTAGCCAGATAGTGTGCATGTAGATTAATGTGTTCTCTGTTTGTAAATGGGACAGTACATTTAGATTCATGGTGCATGTTAGACTTGCTACTTAATGTGCACATCACAGCTACATTTAGTGCCCTTTCGTAAATGAGGCCCATAGAGTTGATATTTTCTGTATAAGTTATTTTCATATAACTGGAAGCCAGATGCTACATACAAAAGTGCCTTGTAATTCTTCAGCAAAGAACTTAAAATGGACAGCCCTGTCAGCTGTGTGCCACCCATTGTAATCAAATAGATACATTTGTTCTGTTTTATCTTTTTTCCATTAACGTTTGCATCACACATTTACAAAAAAGGGAAATAAAAAGCCAGTGTCTCCTTCTAACAGCTGCTGAAATGTATCACAGTTGCTTATATACATCAAGAAAACACATGATGGTGTGTCCAAATCCCAGTTATGCATTGTTTTTGATTCAATCTCCGCTAACACTAAAAGCATGTTAAAAGCAGCACGTTTTGATGTTTTGTTTTTTTTTTATCCTGGTTATATAAAACAGTTTGAGGGGGTAAATAGGCCAATGTACCCAAATACTGTCAAATGTGGGCACCACTAAATTGTGTCAAAATTTCTGCCTCAAGCCTGCTCTGGACTGGAGGGAGCACTCTTTCTCTTAGGGGGGTGAGGGAGGGAGGGAGCAGTTCAGTCTCCATGCCTCAAGCCTGCCCTGGACTGGAGGGAGCACCCTTTCTCTTAGGGGGGTGAGGGGGGGAGGGAGCAGTTCAGTCTCCATGCCTCAAGCCTGCCCTGGGCTGGAGGGAGCACCATTCTCGAGTTGAAAATAGGATGAGTTAGTCTCTTGATGTCTTTTCAAGGTAAAGTATTTATTGTGACAAAACAGAAAAAAAACCCAAATACATGTTTAACTTTGACAAAGTAATATTTCCACAAGCGCTATTTAAATTAATTCTGTGAAAGTCATTCAGAATGTAATTTAATAGTGTAGCACTTTCTGTTTGCACACTGTCTCAGGAGAGAATATTTATAAGTCAAATTTGCAGAATTCACATTCATATCTTACATTTCCTTCTTTCTTTGTTTGCTTGCGGATCATTTATATACCAGAACCCACCACCTTCTTCTGGCTAGATAAGGAAGAACACAGATCACCATGCGCAGTATACATTACAATCCCAATTATAATATTAATAATTATAAAGAAAGCTATGTTATAAATCGAGTCTTTCAAGCCTTGATGAACTCTATGTCACAGTGGCACACATTGCTCTGCATGAGCTTATCTGAATCAAATCTGTTCAATCAGGTTGATTAATCCTTCCCAATAAATTGCAACACTACTTCAGGGAGCTTACACTCGGCACGCTAATCTGTTGTGCTCTATCACCGCTTATCAGCAAATGATTCAAAAGCAAGACTAACCTGAGGTATCAAGCAGCGAATCAATTTTTATGTATACTGTTCATTAATTTGGACTACAGATAACGTCAGGGCTGGTTCACAAGGTTTATACATTATGGTAATAAAGCGCTTTTCATTGACTCACATCCATCTCACCTTGTGTATCCCCCCAAGTCAAGCAGGGCTCCCTATGATACACTGCAGGAAATGGAGGCTTAAATGAATGATACCCAAGGCTTTAAAATCAATTGCGTCTTGCAAGGATTAGCGACATCAGAGATTTCCAATGCACATTCTTCAATCCGCAAACACAGCTAAGTTCTGTGTGCACAAATCATTTAATGTGTCAATCTTTTTGCATGCTATAACCCTAACCTTAACCCCCAACCCTTTACTGATACAATTGTGTACTTACACATTAAGCACATTGTAACTATGCGTAATAACATTGTAACTGTGTGTAAGTATGCATGTATTTACTATGTAAGTACAATGTAAATACACTGTAATTAGAGACACTTAATGTAAAGTCTTACCATTATCTTTCCCTATACTCTGTTGCTTTTTGACCAGGGTATGAGAATTGTAATAAATATTAAAGCTGGTAAAAATGCAGAAGACATTGCTGCAATGTAGAGATTTTGCAAACACAAGAGAGCCCTGTGCAGCTGTAACAGTGTCTTTCATTACTGAAGAGATCTGGGGTTATAGTATACTGGGTGAAGCTAATAAATCAATGCAATTTGTTCAGTGGGAACCTATTCAATCATTAATGAATATGACGCCTTTCCTCAGGGTACAAGCATCGTGATGGAACTGTAAATTAGCCTTCGTCAAATGTGGTTTAAAACAGTGGCGCGGCTTGCCCCTGTATTAATAATTCAAAACCATTTTGATTGAACTGTTTGTGGGGAAGGAATGACACAGGAGCATAAGAACTATTTCCGGTCGGTCAGCTACACTTTTAAGAGGCTTGTCAAAGAATGGTACAGCTGTGTTAAAATGTGGATATTTTGACATTTTTTTTTCACCTACAATACACACTGCTGCTAATCTTTTGCTGGCAATTTATTCGTTAAGACTGGTGGAAAATGTATTACTACCGTGTGAATCACATGTTAAGAATTAAGAAATAAACTGATTATGAGCACATTCATATTTATACACTTGGGTAACACATTAAGTTTCTCTAGTTATTGTGTATTTACATGGTAGTTACTTTGTAAATGCAGGTGTACTTACACATAGGTACAATGTTATTATGCATAGTTACAATGTACTTAACATGTGCATCTTTTTGCACCACATATGTAAGTGCACAATTGTATCAGAAAAGGGTTTGGAGTAAGCACACATGTATTTACTTAGTAACTACTATGTGCATACATAGTAATTAAAGACCATTAATGTGCACGTTATGTAATAAGTCATAGTGAAAGCAAGGTAACGCATGTGTAAGGTAACGCATGGGGCAGCAGTGTGGAGTAGTGGTCAGGGCTCTGGACTCTTGACCGGAGGGTTGTGGGTTCAATCCCCAGTGGGGGACACTGCTGCTGTACCCTTGAGCAAGATACTTTACCTAGATTGCTCCAGTAAAAACCCAACTGTATAAATGGGTAATTTTATGTAAAAATAATGTGATATCTGTATAATGTATAATGTGATATCTTGTAACAATTGGGTAAGGGCGTCTGCTAAGAAATAAATAATAATAAAAAGTAAGAAATGTAAAGCTCAGTAAGATATGGTAAAGCATATTTAAAAAATATATATAACATGTCAAGCCATGGTAAACTACAGTAAATGCATAGTATAACCATGGGAAAAGCATGGTTGAAATTGCAAAAATACAGTGCGAATTTACTGAGGTAAAGTCTTGTAGGGGTCAGAAGCCATTTTCTTTTCTTTTTTGTAGTATAACAGAGCACAGTTTGAGGCAATCTTATTCAACTACCTTTGGTGCTGCCTGTGGTTGTAATTCAAAGGACCTCAATGGAAAAGTGCTTGCACATTTGTAGCTACAGTAATTTACAGTCCTATTTTTTTCATTTGAAAATGTACCACCTAGCTCAAATAATGATGTACTGTAGTGCTGATAAAAAAAAAGGTAATTGCAAAATCTATACCTCTGCAGCTTTGCTGCATTTTGTAGAAAGATTTTTAAAAAAATACGGGAGAATGGATTAAGATAGTGCTGTATATTCATTCTCAATTATTAGAAAAAAACAATCTGCTCAAGCAAAGGTAACACTTTCCATGAAGTGTCTCGTATTACTATGTATTTACATAGTAGTTACTTAGTAAATACATGTGTACTTATACATCATTACAATGTCATTATGCATAGTTAGAATGTAAATGTGTAATTTGTTTTGCATATAACCCCAATCCTAATCCTAACCCTAATCCTAATCCTAACCTAAACCCTAACCCTAGCTCTAAACCTAACCCTAAATCTATCTCTAACCCTAACTCTAAGCAAACCTTTCAAATTACTTTTCATTGACGTCAGTTCATAGCTTTTGACAGCAAGTTGATGTAACTGGGTATACTGATTTCAAAGTTATTAAAAGTCTTCGCAATGGTTTGAAAAGAGGGAAGTGGAGACGAGTAGCCTGGATCATTGGAGTGTAAAGAACATCAAAAGCAAACCCATCTTAAGTATCAGCTGCACAACGTAACATGAATTGAACCTTGATATATCCTGTTGCATAGCTTCCTTTTCAACAGCTCCATATACAGTATGTAACAGCTGTGTGTATGGCATAGAAGAAATCTAATATGTGATTATTGAAACAAGCAAGGGAATACTGTAAAAATGCTGTGCAGAAATACCATGGTAAACATTTCTAAAAGGAGTCAGCTCAAAACACATTGAAAACAAAGAGCCTTTAGATATACATATCAATATGACAGCCAAGCTGTGTGAGACGAGAGAGAGAGAGAGAGAGTCCTATTAAGAAAGGCACTCTCATATTAATTAAACATTAATCACGTTGGGCCTATCCTTCTGTGGTAATCAGCATCCAAGTGAATTGTATGAAGCAAGGGTCGCTAATGAACCACAGGAAATTCAAAATTAAAATGACTTCTCTCTGGCATCCCTGATGAGAACAACACAATCGGTTCCTTTAGATGTATTGTCTGTGTCCCAGGACGACAGGGAGTCTAAATGCTACATCCTTCAACAGCCCCAAATTAGCTCCCTTGTAGTCAGTGGCTTAAAGCTACAGTGTATCATTTTGGTGATCAATTGGACACCTTTACCCCTGTTACACTGGCACATCCGAGCCACCGGGCCCCCTGGTCCGCACGGTGCGGGTGGTTCTCCACTGGCTATTTGTCGAGCTGAGCGAGAACCAAACCGTGAAACTCTGGCCTCACAACACATCTGAATCAGGCTCAGAGCCAGGGTCAGGGCTAATGATTTCCGTCACGCATTCTTCTCCTCTTCTTTGTCCTACAAATATATGCGTTAAACAATAATAAAGACAATGACAGGTATTATTCAAACGATATCTGATTAAGCGGTTTATTAAACAGTACTCATTCCATTATTGCAAAGTAATATAACAACAAGCAATCAGAGCAAATATTTTCTTCTACATCATATATTAGTCACCTAGATTACGGTAACAGAAACAGATTGATCAAGTCTACCTGTACACCGGACACTCTTTCTCAAGGCTGGAAGTTTCATCCTCTGGTGCAGAATACCCCAAGTAGTGTGGCGATGTCCAGACCCTTCTCCTTTAAATACTAATTTAACAACTAAACCTGACACCCTAATGCATGTCCTGAACTGATTAACCCTTTCATACCGTTCACAGTACAAAAGACACTCCCTCCACGCAGTCCAGTTGGTGTTCATAGTCACAATAATATTTCCCTACGACTGTTCTCTCCCGCAATAGATGGGGCAGTGAATGATCAGATGCCTAGTGTAATAACAATTAACACCCCCATCTCTTTATGGTCAATATTGTTGTCTACAGGAAGAGAGGGGAACTAAATATCTCAGTAGCCGTGGCATTGGTCCTTTTTAGCTTGACTGTCAGAAATGCAATCGTCGATAATACCATTATCCATAATAACATTTCAGTACAATAAATCTATTAAACCAATATCTGTTCCAACCCTATACGCAGCACTGTGTAAGTGAATAGCACATAAATGTGAATGCAACAATACCTATACACTTACATATAATACCTGATGTGTGCCACGTTAATGCAAATCCCAGCAACACCTTAGTGTTTCGTTTTTCTCTTTTCATGAGCTGATTTATTTTTCCACTGAAGCTACCGATGGGTTTTCCTTAATTAAACTTGGTAATGGGTATTAATAGAAGTCTTGCTATTACAGAGCTGAATTGTGGGCATGTCTGCCTGCTCAGCTTTCTAATAAAAGAAAACAGTTTATTTTGAGTGTCATAAATAAGTATTTAATTGATATGCATTCAACTGTTTGCAGAAGTTTAGTTACGTGTTAATAACCAGTCTATAGCTGTGCCATGCATGGGGGTGTATCTATCATTAGACGGTCATGTGAGCTCATATTTCATATGTATGTTTTTCTAGACTTGGTAGTTTCCTGCTCCAGTAAAACAAAACACACATTCAAAGACTGGCGATGCCGAAAATAGAGGGAAGGTTCACTTAACAGAAATGCAAAGAGAGGCGACGGATCGAAGGGTGACATGAATGTGCATTAGTTCATTGTCTGCTTGAGCTTTGTTGATGGCTGCCAGGATTTTCTTTAAAGGGGGCTCATGTTAAAAACCTGGATGCCATGTAGGAAAGAGGATCCTCAAATGAGTAAAGATGGTCAAGTGGGCCTGCATAGGAATCAAGATACATGGAATAAATGAGAATGTAGCAAAAGACAAGGGTAACACTTTCCATTAAGTGTCTCTAATTACTGTGTATTTACATAGTAGTTACTTAGTGAACACATGTGTACTTACAATGTAGTTAATGTGTACATTGTTTGCATAATATAACCTTAATCCTATCCTTAACACTAACCCTAACTTTAAACCTACCCCTAACTCTTTTCTGGTACACGTTAAGCACCTTGCAGTGATGCATAATAACATTGTAATTATGTGTAAGTACACCTGTATTTACTATGTAATTACTATGTAATACGCAGTAATTAGAGACACAATGTAAAGTGTTACCCATCACAGTGTAAGCTATTACAAAGTTATTTTCTTCCAGGCTCATCTAGCTTCAAGCACATCTTTTTCCTGCTCTCTTCTGCTCTTTGTCACATTAATATGCTGAATCTTCCAAACCCGCTGCGCTTCCCTGCCCAGTGGGGGGGTGCCCTGCTCAGATTAATGTCCCTTTTCCAGCCGAACACGTTGTCGCCTGCATGCGCTGATCAAAGCTGCTCCCTTCACGCTCGCGTTAATCAGTGCTGCTGATGCGTCTTTAACAGATAAGTGTCTGGAACGCGTTCCGTATGCTTGGTGGTGCCACAGCTGCCCCCGACTCAGGAGCGAGAGCGTGGCGCTAATGAGAATCCGTGTGTCTAACAAATGCTCCGTGTCACAGGTGCAATCTGACTCAGTTTATCTTGTTTGCTTTATTTATTTATTATGTTTCTGCAAAAGCGATCTCATTTCTTATTTACCACCGCTAAAAGAAATCTAGGCTGTATCTGTAATGGAACCCAATTATATGTCTGAATTTAATATGAATGCTGGTGGTGTGTTTTAAATAGATTGTTAACACACATATATAGCATAGCTATCATATATAATATATGTTCCAAAAATAAATCACATACAAATTCAAAGCAAGCCTCCATACATCTAGCCAAAATAGTATTATTGCAGCACCTTTTCCACTACTCCCTCAATCATTGCGTACCGGAGTACTATCCTGGCAGAGGGAAGCCGTTCAGAGGTTAAAAAAAATGTTCTTATCCTGTATTGGCTTCAATACCATTTTCATTGCTTCCCTTATCGTTGTGTAGTTCAACTTTTCACTTCAATGGAGAGTATTGGTGGGGACTCTTACGCCTGCGCACCAGCATGGAAGAGTAATGGTTTACAGTGTCGTACTTTCAGAGATATTTCAAAGTGAAGAAAACGTGGTCATGCAACCATTGCCAGCAAATATAAAGTAATTAACGAAGTAACTAGTTGTAATCCTCTGTTACACAGTAAATAATAGTGACTGTTAATAGTTATTAGGTTGAAGTTATATGGTTTGTGAAAAAAGCCTGGTTTTAGAAAATCTAGGGCAGGGAAATTCATGTTATAATCATCAATCTTTCATTTGTTTTTGTTTTTATTTTAGTGGTGTCTCTTTAAATCAGCTGGGTTTATGGTTGTAACTTTGCTGAAGTTTAAATACATGCGTATCCCAGTTTATAATTCCTACTGCAACCGTGACAATGTTACTGGATTTCAAAGAACAGTGCAGCAACTTGAAAAACACGACTTCCTTTCAATAGAAAACAAAGGACGCATTTAACATTTAATAAAAAGCCAATGACAACAGTTAGATCTCATTCTGAGTTTTCTTTTCATATCACACTCTGGAGAGACATGCTTTGTCTCTAAAGATTAATATGTGAACGTCAGTGTGACAGCCATGGCAAGATCTCTTTTGAAATTGTAATAATTAAATTCACAAGAGAAATAACTTGAGTTGCAACACCGTACGAGATGCGATTTTTCCAGGGGTATACAATAGTTACTACAGAGTCGCTAATACAGCAGACTCTAGCAAATGCGAAGCAGTTGGGATTGATTCTGCTTCATAATGTCAAATGAAACCTGCTGAATAATGTTACCTTAACATATTGAATTACACACCGCTTTGTAAAAAACTGACAAAAATTGGACATTTCGAAATCTAACTGCAGTACCATTATGGCTTCCGGTAAACTTTTGTGATATCATATTGTAGTTTCTTAAAAGATTTAAATTATGTTCATAGAGTTTTTTTTTTAAATGATGTCTCAATCCTAAAATTCTAGGTGACGCAAAACTTTTGGCCATAGCTGTGCATGTTGAACACGATAGCTGCCTTGATTTTAATCTTTACCAAACTGCTGGTCTCCTAAAAAACGTTTCGGACTGCATCTAGCTGTAATCTGATTAAATATTTTTTTAGTCATTCAGGTTCTGTGTGGCTATTGCCTCAATAATGCCTCTTTCACGCAGCCGAATCAACAAATGTTGCCATCTGAACCGCGTCAGTGAGCCTGGGTAGTCTCCACCTGGACCTGTGGACTGCTTCACCAGTATGAGCCAGTGAAGTGTGTTAAAGTGAAGCAGTCCTAGTGGAGTGCAAAGGCCACTGCAGCACCCACATGTGGGTCCAACTTGGCAAGACCAGGATTTAAAACAATGAGCTCCAGCTTGCATGACTCCCCTTGCACTTCACACTGGCGATCGCATTGCTGTTTCTATAGTCTTTCTACAAGGTTTCTTCAGGGTAATACATATATAGCCAAAAGTTTGGGGGCATAATTAAAAAAAAAAAAAAAATCTCTTATTTAACACTATGTAATCAAAGAAAATATTAAATGATATTGCAAAAAAGTCTACCGGAAGCCATAATAGTACAGGTATATCATGTTAGTTTTCAAAACATTTTGTCAGTTTTTTCGTGAAGTATATAGGAAAAACTACAAAGCGGTATGTAATTCAATATGTTAACATAACATTATTCAGTAGGTTTCATTCCAGATTTGCATAAGGGCAAGTGGTGAGGGACTGGAATCCACACAGTATTCCTGTGGTTAGCAGTTTTATGTTCTTGTATCTGGGCCCCACCTCGGGCAGACCGGGTGCTTGTAGCCATTTAATCATCTGTGTTCCTTCTTCAAGCAGAAGACGAATGTGTTTGCGGGTCGAGGCCTGGCTAACGAGATTGTAAGTGAAGGAACGTGTGCCTCTAGCGACCTCGGATTAATCTCAAATAAAAAGCTGCTGTCCTGCCACAGAGCTGCGGGGCGCAAGCTTCCAATCTCATTGGAATCATATTTACCAGCAGGAAATGGAATTACAGATTGGTTTTTTTTTCTGTCAATATAAAACAAAATGCCTATGCTTCTCTAAATTAAAAAGACATATTTGTCAAATAGAAAGCAAATTTATTAATATTTATTTCATAGTAGATGCCCTTATCCAGGGCAACTTACAATTGTTACAAGATATCACATCATTTTTACATACAATTACCCATTTATACAGTTGGGTTTTTACTGTACTCAAGGGTACAGCAGCAGTGTCCCCCACCTGGGATTGAACCCACAACCCTCTGGTCAGGAGTCCAGAGCCCTAACCACTACACCACACTGCTGCCCTGTCTTACTTATGAACACTGCTGGTGTCTTACTGAAGTGTGTTACTACTGTTAAACTATAACCAGTATACTAAATCCCTAAGTATGTGCTAGTGTATTCAGTGGTATACTGTATTTCTGTGCACCCAAGTACTTAGTTCACAAGGATTTAATAGAAGTTACAGGACAATTTTCAGTTGAAAGTACCCTTATATAAGTTTACTATGGTAAATTATTCCCATGGTTACACTATGCATTTACCATAGGTTTTATTATTATTTATTTCTTAGCAGATGCCCTTATCCAGGGTGACTTACAATTGTTACAAGATATCACATTATTTTTACATACAATTACATTATTTTTTACACACAATTACCCATTTACACAGCTGGGTTTTTACTGGAGCAATCTAGGTAAAGTACCTTGCTCAAAGGTACAGCAGCAGTGTCCCCAACCTGGGATTGAACCCATAACCCTCCGGTCAGGAGTCCAGAGCCCTAGCCACTACTCCACACTGCTGCCCCATGGTTTGTCATGTTTTTCATATACTCTGCCATACCTCTCTGGGCTTAACAATGATTACCTATGTGCTTAAAGAGTAAACTTGTATAATCCAATCAACATACTAGAATAATGCACAGCAAGTACAGATGGTTATCAATTTTGATGTATAAAGGTTTCCCACAGTAGATTTGCATATGTATGGTGAATGTGGTTCACTGTCTTTATATTAGAAGAACAGTGTAGGGCATTTTGGAAATGAGAAAAGGCCATCTGCAATAGAAAAGTAGCACAGAGACCAAAGACCTCATCCCTCACACTTGCACAATACTGAATGACAAATCAAATGTGCTTCTTAAAACTTCAAAAAAAAATTATTCCATTTGATCCAGGCTACGAGTCGTCTGAATTATTAATTGCAATGCTGTCAGCGTTCCTGTGGCGATTCTTTTTCATGACCCCCTCAATGAACATCGAAGAGGCTGGAAACACCTGCATTATGTAGCACACACTTTCAACTGCTGAAATTGTTGTTACATGACATGCACTATGGAATATATATATATATATATATAAATAAATAAATATATATATATATATATATATATATATATATATATATATATATATATATATATATGTATACATACAGTTATTGCTCAACTAACTGCTGCCCCTATTGACTGACATGATTTCAGACAGAAACACGCTTTAACCTAGACTGGTGAAATGATTTTGGAAGTGAAGCAGTAACCAACTACCTGAGATGCTAGTAAACATTCTTTAGCTTAGCATAGTGCCAGATGATTTCAAATACAAATACCCTGGTTGCTACAACATGTGTTTCTTTGTAGCAAATGGAAGCGCACAATTGTAATATGTGACCGCATCCGCTGAACTTGCTTTTGAAATACAGTGGCATTCTCGGTTGGTGTGATTGAAAATTACATTGGATAGCTCATCAGGAAGCAATGAACATTTTAGTTGGCTGAAAATGAAACCCTGGGCAACTGGAGCCTGCTTTGTCTTGAACTTCAAACGCTTCAAATCAATATCGGAGATAATTATCTCGACTACTGCTTGAGCTGTATGGATAATTAGCCCGGAGCCATTCCCTTCCAACAGCTTTTCATTTTTTGTTTTCACTTCATTTTTTTTCTTAATGAAAATCATTCAGGAAATTAGGGAAGTTTGTTTTTTGTCTGCTTTGAGGTCACTGGGCCAGTAGGGTCTGATGTAGCCCGGTGTTGAGAAACCTGATGATTTGACCTCCCTAATCCGTGGGGCTGCCAGAGCTAACAGAATGCTCCCTGCGGAATCTCCAGCAAAGATCAGCAACTTCGCACAGCCACACCTGCACCCCCTCCCCCCGACAGTATGACTCACCCTGCACCCCCCGCGGTCAGGCTATATTTTGTGTGTGCTTCGTCGTGGCTTTCATATCCATTATATGAAAATGATATGAAAGCACTGAAGACATATCCGGACAGAAATGGTCAAGCCCCTTCAAAACGGCTTTATTCCAAAGACCAAAGCACCCTGCCATCAGAACGGCTCTGGGGAAGGGATCATGAATGATGTATCTCGAGATTCGACGCCACCTTTGAAAGTAATCCTGGGAAGACAGATTGATATTCCGCTGCCAAATTCAATATCTATCAATCAATCAACCAATCAATCAATCAATCAATCAATCAATCTTTATTTTATATAGCACCTTTCATAGTGGACCACCTTCACAAAGAGCTTTACAAGATGAAGTAACAACAAGAAAATCCATAATACATTAAATAGTGAAAAATGCATAATACATGCTAATAGCATAATACATGAAATAGTAGCCGCAACACAGCAGCTAATAGCAGATATCAGGCTTCAAGAGCATGGAAAGCAAGAGAGAACAGGCGGGTCTTGAGAGTTGATTTAAAGCGAGCGACGGTGGGAGCATCACACACCAAAGCTGGGAGAGAGTTCCAAAGAGTCGGAGCCATAATGAATTGATCAACACATGTATTGGTATCTTAGGCACGTAAACAAACCACCCTTAAAATGGTGATAATAAGCCAGCAATAGCCTGGCTTAAATTCTGGTTTGAATGACAACACAAAAGAAAGTATTGGCAATAAATATGCCTGCTTGCTGTTGAGCTCAAATATAGTACAAGGTGTTGATAACAGTTTCCAGTGTTTTAAATATTCATTCAGCTTCACTGCACAAAACATTGTTCTAATAAAAAAGCGAGAGAGCAGTAAATATACTCATTTCTCACTGTGTTCTGTGTGCTACCATGTGCATTTGAACATTGCAATACTGTACAGCAACTTACTGACTTGTAAACCTTCTAAACGCATGCTTTTATTTCCCAAAGTGAAGTAGGGAGGAAATCAGTGTGAGTGATATAAACAATATAAACCTGGACTGCGACATTATTAGAAAGAAATGAGGGAGTTACTCTAGACTTTTTGTTAAAATGTTTGGGAGACTTTCCATTGATTAATGTTTCTCTTTTTCATTTTAACAAACAGTACCATACTTGTTTACATGGCACTTGGCTTCCATGAAGTTCTTTTTCTTTTTTTTTAATGGAAATTGTGTAATTTCTGAAATATGGATAACCACAGCGCCTGCAGATGCCACGTCGCTCAAACTTGAATTACTGTGATTGTTCAGATTATTTCTCTGTCTGATTGCAAGATGCAAATTGTTCCTTTACCTTTATTGTCTTATTGATTGCAATTAACCAGCTTTTGTCACACAAGTCGCAGAACTGAAGGCCGTTTTTTCGAAAATAGAAAGTGTGCCTCAAAAAATATAGCAGCCTTCTTATAAGACAAAGACAGTAGATCCAGCGATTAAGTCTGTCGAAGAATTGCCGTTCAATAAACGCAGCTCAGTGTGTTTCCTTCACTAAAAATCACATCGAAAACCTACTAAACCATAAAAAAAAACATGAACTAAGGATTAAAAACAATCAGCTCTTAAGGATTTCTTCTTGCGTATGTCTGTAGATTGCAAAAGCCTTATTTTGTCTTTGTAACAAAAGAGAATACATTCCAGTAGTAGTGCCCTATCCTATTCCGTTTAAAAATTCCCTTTCTAGTGTGCTATGATATTTACAGAAAGGAGTTTTTGATAGCACTTTTACAGGACATGAATAACCATTACATTGCAATAACTGGGTACACAATTGTATCAGAAAAGGGTTAGGGTTAGGATTAGGGTTATATCATGCAATTGCACATGAAGTACAATGTAACTATGCATAATAACATTGTAATTAAGTGTGAGTACTCCTGTATTTACTAAGGACCCGCTATGTAAATAGACAGTAATTACAGACACTTCATGTAAAGTGTTACCTAAACATTTTACTACCATGCCATTTTTGCTTGCGATTGTGGCACCAGACATTCAATTTGTTTTCCTAATGTGTTGCAAAAGTAATTTATTCTGAACGAGCCATAAATGATTCAGGGGCTGCGGTAAATGGAACCGTAGGGTACATACTGATGGATCACTTTTATGAATAATGGCATCATCAGCATTTAAATGAAGTGGGAACTCAACTGGACTAGTTTGCTAAAGCAGACAATGTTAGCAGACGTGGCAAAGAGGCTGAATCGTGAATGATGTTTAAGGTAGGGCTTGAACTTGTATTAGCCAATTAAAAATGCACCTGTGTTTGAAAGGTTATGTTATATAAACAATGATAGATAGTTAGTGATACCAGGTTATGCAGTGTATAAACCAGCAACATATCATAATGCTTTTTATATAATATAAGGTAAGATGTTAAATATCCCATTAAATGTAGAGGATATTAAATATCCCATTAAATGTAGAGGATATTAAATATCCCTTTAAATGAAGTCGGTGGTTCTTTTGAAGTATTTTCCCCCAATTTTCAAACTGAATTCAGTTTCTACTAAACTTGAGCACACATTATCAACCACCACGCACAAACCAGAAGCTCCGAGCAACATTCTCCGAAAAACTTAACAAAAAAAAACACAGCTTGACACTTAGTAATTACACCCTCCCCTCAAAATATAATTTGCATTTAATGTTTTTTTTGTTTTGTTTGGTATTTTACGTTTCAACTGCTCTTGCATGGGCTATAATTATCCCATTTTCACATCATAATTATATTGCTTGAAAGTAGCTGCTTTTCAGGATAATTCATTGCCTTGCGGTCTGATGATGTTCAGAAGCAGAATCCATTGTGCAGCTTTGGCATATTTCCTAAACGGGTACATGCTTGGTTTTTAATTTCAGACTGAGAAGCACAGCTACAGGGCAAATACTGTACTGAAGTTTATTAGACCAAGTTAGACTCAAGAGTTATCAATACTTTAGAGGAATGGCTCTGTTTCATCTCACTTTGAAATAAAAGTAGGGCTTTAGTTTTGTCGGTTTATTTATAGAAGGTTTTTTTTTTTTTCATTTTCTGTTTTTTTGTGATCTGTGTTTATCTGGGGCTTTTTTTTTTTTTTTTAATACACTCTGAAATTGAATCGACCGTTTCTTTCTATGATTACCCAAAACTACTGTTCTGGAGTTTAGATGTCTTGCGGCATTCTGAGGACTGTTCAAAATAATATAAGATGGGCATTTTGGGTACACAATGCGGATACATTAAGCACATTGTAACTATGCATAATAACATTGTAATTATGTGTAAGTGCACATGTATTTACTAAGTAACTACTATGTAAATACACAGCAATTGGAGATTTCTTAATGGAAAGTGTTGCCATCTTTAAACAATATTATCTCTTTTTTTAATTTATTTATTTTTAAATTTAGTCAATCACCAATGGTTTTTTACCCTGGTTTTCTCCCCAATTTGGAATGCCCAATTATTATTTGTATCCCGGTTCACCGCTTCAACCCCCTGGTGACTCGGGAAACGGAGGCTGGAACACGCGTCCTCCGAAACGTGCTCCTGCCAATCTGTCATTTTTCACACTGCAGATCCACAGTGAAGCCATCAGACCTATAGTGCTGGAGGACAACATAGATCTGATGGCTCCACTGCAGAACCACAGGCGCCCTATCGGCCACAGGGGTCGCTGGTGTGCGGTGAACCGTGCCCTCCCTACCTGGGCGGCGCTCGGCCAATTGTGCGCCGCCCCCTAGGAACCCCCGGTCATGGTCAGCAATGACATAGCCTGGATTTGAACCTGCAATGTCCAGGGTATAGGGCGCATCCTGCACTCCACGCAGCGCGCCTTTACTGGATGCGCCACTCGGGAGCCCCAAACAATATTATCTTTTATTATTTCTCAGATTTCACAATGCTAAACATACTGTACTAAAGACTGAAGTTGGTTAAAGATGGCATTCACATTAATAATGGGTGCGAAGTAGGAATACTACATTAAAATGAACTAAATGGTGGGCCTGCATAGGATTCAATACACAGAGGTGAAATAGGGAGGTAGCAATAGACATGTTCATTTCTGCAAGTATGCCTTATGGTCCATTAAAGGTGAAGCAAGCTTCATAGTAAATTTTTCATTTTTTTGCCTAGACAAAAGTCCCTTCTTCTCGGCCCTTGAGCTTTCACTCAATCTCCAGAAATGCTCCGAAGTTATATTTCAACTGGACTGCTTTGAATTCTTTCAAATATCTTTGCAGTATTTTTCAAGGATAACAGTTTCTCTTTTTCTCTCACTTTGACAAGTCCTTGCTCCCTGCTGGTGCCAGCAAAACAGCAAGCAACAGCAGCTTGTTGAAGTGCTGAACTTGACAACACAAACATCGCTGTAAAAAAACAAATTAAAAGGCTAGAATGTAACCCCCCCTGTGAAATAAATAAATATATAAAACATGCTGTGATGAAGACAATATGTCGAAATGCGTAAGCTTTATTTAGGTTTTATTTTGACCTTGTTCTTAATAAAATATGAATAATTCAGAGACACTTTAGGATATAAATTGTTCATTAAGCGAGAGCTGCCGTCTTCATTCTTCAGTGGTGGAAACATCATATGAAGTAGTTTTTCTTTCAATTTTGTTTCCTGGTACGAAGCACCATATATATATATATATATATAAAATGTGCTTTTTCTGAAGTTTTCAGGCTGCTGCCGTTGCTGCTTCTCAACTGATAGCAAAAGTGCCCCGGTTTCCGTGGCAACAGTTCAAAGTGGCTATAATAAGAAACACACAGAATTCACTTTTTTTAAAATGTCAGCCGAGTCTCCTCAGAGCCTGTTTCGATAATCACATGAGATGACACTGGACAGCTTACTTAGTTATCTTGTCACCTCTCTCTCTCTCTCTCTCTCTCTCTCTCTCTCTCTCTCTCTCTCTCTCTCTCTCTCTCTCTCTCTCTCCCTCTCTCTCTCTCGCTCCCTCTCTCCCTCTCTCTCTATCCCTCTCTCTCTCTCTCCCTCTCTCTCTCTCTCTCTCTCTCTCCCTCGCTCCCTCTCTCTCTCCCTCTCCCTCGCTCCCTCTCTGTCTACCTTATCACTGCTGACCATGCAGACGGTTTGACTCTCTTGCCAATTCTGTTTTCTCTTGCCCTGTCAAAATCTAAGACAGCTAATGGGAATTAAGAATGTCAAAGTAACTTTTATGGTAATGCAGGTTACAAATGACATCCCTTGGTTCCAACATCAACAACAACAACAACAGCAACTTTGATTTATATAGCGCCTTGTCACGTGCACACCTACACATCTCAAGGTGCTTTCCACTGTTAAAAAAATACAATGTCTAAACAATAAATAAACAAACCAATCATAAAATCAGGACATGAACAGGAAAAGCAAATTTGGCTATAAAAGCAAACAGACAGCAGAGGACAACGAGAGACGCTCTTCTCAAGGGCCTTAACCAAATGTGAGACCGAACAGATAAGTCTGAAGACCTTTTTTAAACCTATCTACTGACTGGCAGTTCCTGATGTCAACGGGGAGGTCATCCCATAGCACAGGAGCCAGGTGGCTAAAGGAATGGCCTCTGAGACCAACCCGTTTCACATCAGGAACAACCAGCAGGCCAGCCTGGGAGGAGCTAAGAGAACCAACCGTAATTCAGTGAGGTAAGCAGGGATCAGTACCACTGAGTGAGCCGGAAGTCAAGAGAAGTAGTTTAAAAGAGGTTCGATACTTGATGGGACGCCAATGTTTAGCCAGGACTGGTGTTATGTGGTGGTACTTTTTCGTACCAGTCAAGATTCAAATAGGGGGTTACAATAGTCAAGCCTAGAGGTTACAAATGCGTGGATCAAAATCTCAGCATCAGCGAGAGAGAGGGAACAACGTCGTACTTTGGCAAAGTTATGTAAATGGAAAAAAGAGCATTCGACAACAGAAGTAACATGTGTCTCAAAAGACATTGTGGTGTCCAAGTGTACCCCAGGGCTCTTTATAGAAGCTGAAGGCTGCAGTAGATAGTTACCATAACTAAACTGAAAAGAAGTGAAAGATTTCAGTTGTGTTTTAGAGCCAGTAAGCAGAAGTACAGTTAGCATTTAGCAGACATCTAAGATTCAGTGTCTGCAAAACACTTGGGAAGCACTGATATATGAGAAGAAATAGAAGAAGAATGAGTAAGAAGTTTCAATAAAAAGTCGGTTTAGATAAAGAACCAGTCTTATGGCAATGATTTATCCAATCCCCACTGTACTGCCTGTTATTACATACCAGTGCGAGCATGAGGTAATAATGACTTCTTGTGCTCTTAACATTATACACAGCAGTCACGTCTTTTACTGTTTAATGAGTCTGTAAATTATTTATTTATTTAAGAAGGAGACAGTGTGGTCCAGGGGTTAAAGTCCAGGGCTTGTAACCAGAAGGTCACCAGTTCAAATCTCACCTCTACCACTCGCTGCGTGACCCTGAGCAAGTCACTTCACCTCCTTGTGCTCCATCCTGCAGATGAGATGTTAAATCAGTGTCCTATTGTAAGTGACTCTGCATATAATGCACAGTTCACAGCCTACCTCTGTAAAGCGCTTTGTGATGGTGGTCCACTAGGAAAGGTGCTATATAAAGAAATTATAATTCACCATTGTTTTGTCCAAAGGAAGTCAGGTTTATAGCTACTTTTTTCCATTAAAAAAAAAAATTTAAATCTTGACTGACGTTCCCACAACTTTTGTAAACGATGCACCAGATTTTAAAGAGCCTGCATCATCCTAATCTGCATATCCAATTAAGTTAATTAGAAAAGCTTCTTTGCTCGGTTATAAATAACAGTGTGTGGCAATATTGCAACAGAGCTGCTCCAAACCAGTAGTGGATCAGTGCTTGATTACAAGGCAATCATATCAATGTCAACTTGCAAGAATATCAGAGGAAAATTTTAAATTAATGCAGCAAATTGTGTGGGGTTTTTTTTTTCTTCGTTCTAAGCAAATGGAAGATTTTCAAATAAAACAATTTTCTGTTCTTTTGATTCGAGTAGCTCATATGCAATTTCTGGCAAACCAAGCACCTTGGTTATAATTAAAAATAAATAAATTTAAAGCAAATTTGCAAAGTCCAAAAGGACACCCACACACTTCTTATTTAATGTTCTAGTAGTATAATGTAGAATTCAAAGCTTTTCCTAAAGGAGCCTTACCATACCCATTCACAGTCCTGTATAAGAGAAAACAATTAATAAAAAAGTTCCCTTGCTATATTATGGTGTTTGCCATTTTCTCTACATTTTAGACTTTACTTGACTTTGAACTGTCTTTCAGCTTGTCTGGAGAACCCTAAGTGCCAGGATAGGAACAGCCTCCCTCATTCCATTTAAATCATGTGACAACATGACCTCTCAACTCAGCCACACCTACTCTAGCTTTATAGAGAGTTGAAAGGTCACATGAGCTGAATAGAATGAGAAAGGCTGTTCAGACCTGGCACTTAGGATTCTCCGGACAATCTCAAAGCCAAGTAAAGACTGATAGAGAGAAATCTGATAATAACTCAGTATTGAAGAAACCCAGAAACTGCACTAGAGGAAGTGTAAAAAAGCACTTGACATGAGACAGCTCCTTATTCTTTAAATCAGTACACCAATTTCTCCTGTAGCATTTTTTATGCTACAAATATGATACCGGAAAATTCACATCACCCTTAACATAACCCAGTCCAATTCTGATCTCTCCATTCTCCACAAATGTGACAGATTTCTTACTTTTATTGACATTTGCCGTAACAATCTCTCCCAGAAGAAACCGTGAGCCGAAAAAAAACACGCTTATAAATATATGCATATTCTGTGTTGTTTTCTAGGGAGAATATAAAACGTACCAAGAAAAGCTAACAAACCAGTACTAATGCTCTGCTCCTGAGACCTGACAGGGTGGAATCACTGCATGATTTCGTTTCGCATTATTTCAGATGTGTCCTGAAGCAGACAAATTGCTTTAGACTGTAACTCTTTGCTAAAGGTTCAGTTGTTCATTTATAAAACATTCTCTCTGCAAACTGCAATTATGCCTGAAAAGCAATGCAAGATTAAAACAGTAGTGAGAATATAAACGATACAGTATGAAGCCATATAGTTCATAGTAAAAAGAAAATGCAATGCCATATGCTGTGACCTGCATCAGAGCTGTCTGCTTTTTTGGCTAAGAAGAACCATGCTGACGACCAATGGATTCTCAAAGAACCAAAAAAAATGTCAATAACACGACATACTGTAACTTTAAAGAGGTTCAGTTTAATCAATCTAAAAATGGCAGCAAAGAAACTGAAACTGCTTCGCATTTTAGCGTACCCTCTCCCAAAGACGGCCATCTTCAAATCAATGCATTATGTACGTGTTGAATTACATTGCCCTCCGTGGAAGATTAGAGGACCACTCCTCATCCTCCAGTTTGCCCGTTTTCCTACCTGTCTCCTCAGCTACTTGATTCCTCAATCCGTTTCAGAGAACAAAAGCTGAAATGATATATTCATTGACGCGTAAGCCACCTACCGCTCAGCAGAAAGTTCACCCTGTCATTTTTACAACAGGAATAAATTGTGATAATTAAAAAAAAGCCTGTGATAGACATGGCTACTGCCAGTGCTGGAAAATGCAATATGAAAAGCTCATTAATCATTGGAACTCATACTTACTTCCCATTTATTGGATCATTTGGAGTCCCCAAATTGCTCATTACAAGGTTTATAATTATTCCATTCAATCAATGTTCCATGCTGCACGTCATTTGTCTCTTTTAAAACCTTTGAGGCCCATCTATTTGTTTTCCAAAGGGGTATTGTGGTTTGGAAGCAGATGGTTTCTGGCCAGGGTGAAGACGGCTGTAATACATTAGTTCCCAAAGGCTTCACTCTACACACAACTTATTCAATATAATATATTATAATTATCAATATTAATTCTTCTGGTTATAAAAACACAACTTGAGGGACAAAGGTGTGTGCGTGTGTCAGCGCTAGAGAATCGGATACGAAAGGCAGACAGCAACACTTTGTCTCGCTGTTTAGTGAATCATTCATGGTCCTTTAAGACACGGGACAAGATTGCCTGACAATTATTTAATGCAATTAATCTTGCATAGTATAAGTGAGCTTTTGTGGCTATCGAAAACTGTTCGAGTCACTTTCTCTTTGCAGTCTCGGGGCTCTCTCGGAGAGCACTGTTTCATCTTTAATCGTGCCCAACACACCTCCTAGGGTAGCAGCAAAGAGTGAATTACAAGCTGACAGTAGACTATATGAATCATTAAGTGACAGCGGCTGCTTTAAAACAAAGTCTATGTTATATGCCAGTCATAGCAGACATGTGAAATGCAGGAAATGTTCTGCTTTTAAAACTCTTTAGTATTGTATAAAACATTGATGTTGATTAACCCAGTACAACTAAAGTATTTACTTACACATAATTATAATGTTCTTACACCTAATTACAATGTTATTATGCATAGTTACAATGCACTTAATGTGTACATTTTTTGCATGATATAACCCTAACCCTAACTCTAACCCTAACCCTAACACCTTTCTGATACAATTGTGTATATAGCATGCATATAGCATGCAAAACGATGTACATGTTAAGTGCATCATAACTATGCATAATAACATTGTAATTATGTGTAAGTGCACATGTATTTACACAGTAATTAGACACACTTAATGTAAAGTGTTTTCCTTATTTCATAATACGTATGTCTATTCAGACTGTGGAGTCAGTCTTCAGATCACACTTCATATAAGTGAGAGCACAGTTTTGCATTTTGATAATCTGCAACCTTTGCAAAAAATGTGCTTTAGTTGGTGCATGCTGCAGAAGAAACAGATAATAATGTCACTGTATACCAGTGTGTCCACCAATCAGATATCATTTAAAATTATAATCTTTGAGTTCAGGCATAATACAGAATGTCTCAATTCGGTATGGTTTGGGTTCCAGTTTAGTGGACACCCTAATATATTTTGCATAAGAGAGAAAGTGTTACAATTGCAGAAATCACCCACAAAAAAAAAGTGCTATTACAGAAATCTTGATTTACCGTTTAGCATGGGAACAAGACGTCTCAATATGAACAATATCCAACACAATAGTTGGATCATGTCTGCTGTCATTTACGCTCTGAAGTGAAAACGAAATAGTTGAATTAAAAAAACAGCTGCTACAATGTTACGGCTTAATAATAATCTCAATATAACTCCACCGAAATGATTAATAGAGGGGGGTACGCATGACGATAATGATCCACTCTCCTGGTAGCACGCAAAAGAAATCTTAACCTAGTAAAGACAACTCTCTGGAGGGGCTGAAAAGCCTATGAAAGCTGGCAGTGATGTAAAAAACTAAAGTGTGCCCCGCAAGCCGTAGTGTTTGTTAGGCTGCCGTTTGAGGGAGAGAAGCTCAGGTCATTTCTGGATGTGTGTTCGTATGCTGTCCTTGTTAATGTAGTGGCACCTAATCAAGAGCAATTTGAATATGGTGTTTGGCAAAGATCTTGTACAGCTACAGGTTGCCCTGTTCAGTTCTTAGCACAGCAGAGGACAATATCGTGTGCCCCTCCTGCCCTTTGCTGTCCTATAGTCCAAAAACGGGATTCGGAATACAGTGAGAGTAATTGCTATACAGTGAAAAAATAAATAATAAAAAAAATATCGATTTACTGTAATACTTACAAGCCACAAGATTACATTTCTGAGTTATTTCTGTCTGGTTTAGTAACTGTATTGGGTGCATTTTCAATTTCTAAAATAGAAATAAATAAATAAATAAATAATGACAATTTGGGAGGCAATAGGTTTGGCAGTCTCTCTAGCCCACAATGTGTTGATGTGAGACATGTCCATGAGAGCTATTTTTTTTCTGGAGGTGGAATGTTGATTATATAACACCACAATGGTAACCAATAGCAACGTCACATTGAGCATTAATGTCTAACGCAGCGGTCATTACCTGCTGGAGAAGTGGCAGCGGTGACAGTTCAGTGCTGAAGACAGCACTTAACGAGAGACCAGATCAATAATGTGCAGGTAATGACCACAGTAGAGTGCTGTTAGAAACCAAACAGATGCTTTATTGGGTTTGAGGACGTATTTCAATTTCAGGTTAGATTTTGGACTGAATCGCTTCAGCTACTTGGCATTTATGCTGCGGTTAAAAACAAGACTAAATCCTAGTAGCTTTTAATCTACCATAGACTAATGATATTGGAAACCTGGCTGAGAAAACAGAAGACGTTTATAATATAGTAGAATGATTTTTTTTTTTTTTTTTTATAGCCAGGGGGGTAAAAATAGTTTTTGGTTATATTTTATTAAAATAACCTGTATAACAAAATTACATAAAACAGCTGGAAGTTAAAAAGGGCAATCGTGTTACACTGATTTGTGGTTTGTACAGGCTAATTAATAAACCAATTAAGTCCAGATTCCACAGTAATTACATGACCACAGGTTATTAACTCTGCAGAAATTCGTCATTTTGTAAACCTCAGTGGAGCCAGCATGTTTAAAGCTATCATGTAATTATAATGAACAGAGACTTGAATAAGTATAAAGCAGCATGATATTTTCCAGTGCCTCTAGTAATCTGCCTAACTAATACACAATCCTCGTATGTTGAAGACGTGGCTGTGAATGACGTGCATGGCAATCCTGCGGTTTCAACGAAATCAAATGACCAAGGCTTGCAAACATATCCCATCCCCTAAACGAATCCCCTATTCTTAAATACCAAGGACCCCGGGATACACATGGTGATCCTCAGTTGCACTCACCATCACCGGTTAAACACACGGTGGTCACTTGGTTCACTCACCCTGGATACACACACAGCCCTGAGTGATCTGCACAGATTCACAGCCCTTTACCTCCGGCTTGTAGAGAAGCATGTGACCAGGGTTAATTGACAATCAATTAATCAATTAACGCCTGGCCACATTTCACGCTTTTCCCAATTACCAAGGGGATTCTAAACCCCAGCCCTGCCCTATTTAGAACTTAAATTTGAATAACTATTAAAAAAAACACACACTATTTACACGTGCCAGGCTTCAGCCCTGCCCCACAACCCATGCCCCATGCCCCATGCCCCATGCCCCATGCCCCTATAGGCTGATAATGAATCTAAATGTGATCTGTCAAAAGGCTTCAGTCCCTGTAGCTGTCACCCACTCACTCTTCACAACTCTCATTATCAAGCTCCTTAATCCTGCCAACGGCAGATAGTGCAGCTACACATATCAGAAATGTAGCATCCCTAATCCTAATGAAGTCCAAACTGCGGCTGGCTATCTCCCTAAGCCTCAAAGTGACGCGGATCTGCTGTATGCTGGCATATCCAACGACTTTGTGTTGTCAGACAAGAGTGAAATCCATTAGGACGCATGTAAACTCACACGCTTACAGCTCCAGACGTCTTGGTTTTAGTTGTACAGTAATCCCAGTTCTTTCAAACAAAACACAACCCCAAATGCATGTTTATTTTATGTATTGCATTGAAGTCATGTTCTGTATTGGTTGTGCATTCGGATGCTGTATGAAAATCTGACAGTCAAGCCTAGTGTAATTCCATTAATTTTACATGAGCCATTATTACCCATCATTCTTATTCTCCTTCAGCATGTGATGGTGGGTTAACCCCTTCCCGGTAGCCAAAGTGGTTCATCTGAATATCTCTATCCCGTCCTTATTAAAAGATCCTGCTCTGTACTGTTGGATAACTATTGTAGTTCATGTATGATCATAAGAAGTTGGGGTGTTGAGGGGAGGGGGGAGGGTCAAGGCTCTGATGTCAAGCTAAATGCGAAATAAATTGAAATAAGCACATTTCTGCAAAAAAAAAGGCTGAAGACAAAAGTTTTGTTTGAAATTAGACAAAACATGATGATATAATCCTTACATCCCCCACACAAACCCCACCATATGAGAAGCATTTTTTTTTTTTTTTTTTTTTTAATTTAGTCGTTGCCAGTTAGTTTTTTTATTATTTTCTCCCCAATTTGAAATGCCCAATTATTTTTTAGGCTCAGCTCACCGCTACCACCTCTGCGCTGACTCGGGAGGGGCGAAGATGAACACACGCTGTCCTCCAAAGCGTGTGCCCTCAGCCGCCTGCTTCTTTACACTCTGCAGACTCACCGTGCAGCCGCCTCAGAGCTACAGCGTCGGAGGACAACGCAGCTCTGGGCAACTTACAGGCAAGCCCGCAGGCGCCCGGCCAGACTACAGGGGTCGCTGGTGCGCGGGGAGCCGAGGACACCCTGGCCGACCTAACCCCCCCCCCCGGACAACGCTCGGCCAATTGAGCGCCGCCCCCTGGAGCTCCCGTCCACGGTCGGCTGTGGAATAGCCTGGACTCGAACCGGCGACGTCCAGGCTATAGAGCGCATCCTGCACTCTAGCAAGTGCTTTTACTGGATGCGCCACTCGGGAGCCCTCATGAGAAGCATTTTAGCATAGATTCCACAAGGTGTTGGAAGGTGTCATTACATTCAGCCATGCAATTGGAGCAGACAGGCAGGCAGATGATTGTGATGACTGTTCATGTTTTCCCAGACCTGCTCTATTGGATTGAGATCTGGATTGTGGTGGCCATGCTCCTCAAACCATTTGACAGCTGGATGGGTGCACTATCATCTTGAAAGTAGCCATCGCCATCAGGGGACGAGTGCAGCACTGCTGGGTGGATCCACAACGGTAGTAAAGCATGCGTTCTGCCTTCCACAGTAATCAAGGGACCCAGCGTATACCAGGAGAACATGCCCCACACCAGGGTGATGACCAATCTAAATGGGGCACATTCCTAATAAAGTGTCCGAACGGTGTGTGTTCTGCACAGGTGTCAACCAGATTAAGCTGTCGGAATGTTTGAAAAAGGGCTTGATCTGAACAAGCTGAGGTTCAGAAATAAATGGTGCCCTACTTCATTAAAATCCGAGCCAGTACAAGCAGCAAAGTCAAAATCAGTGCCAGTACAAGCAGCACAGTCATTGAGATAAAAGCACTTCATTAAAATCAGATCAAAGCAGCTACAAAACATCGAGGACAACAACAGCAAAAAAAAAAAAACACATCAAATGTTAAACTAATCATCCTTTTCGTTTTATTTTCAAGTCAGATACTCCCACAACACACCCTCCCTAAACCCATTGACTCCACACAGTAGCTGTGCTTTTGTCCTCTCGTTACTTTATTACTTCATTACCACGCGTTTAACTGCTTTAAAAAAAAGTGCTGGGAGGAAAGATGTTTCTCTTCATTATAATTACTTCCACGCTTTAGAAAAATGACTCCCACTAATAAGCCTGTCTCTCAAGTTCTCTCTGAGAGTATTTCCCATTATACAGACAAGTCCCTGAAGTATTAATGTGAGCGAAATATAAATTGCCTCCCTACCTCCCCTACCGGTGCTCGGTTTAATCTCCGATTTCTAATATTCCATTGAAGTGAGCCTGTTGGAAGGATTGGAATCCCATGGGCCACTTGTGGGGTGGATCCTAGCAGGTAACAACATCACGTCTGTTTCTCAAGGTCATGGAATGGTAGCAGGATAGGGAGGGAGAGAATAGGGCACTAGCTCTCAATTCAGGTACAGCACTGCTTTTCATCTTCATCAAGACAGCTAAAACTGAGGCTCATTTGTGCCGGAATGTACTGGGTCCCAGATCCAGTAATTTTGTCTGACAGGCGAGAATTGTACCATTTGCAAATGATTTGCAAACTCTATATACATAACATATACGAAAATAAAACGCTTCCCTGTTACATGAATTGAATAACTAAAGTGTACCGTAATTACATATTTTAGGATAAAACATTACTATTTTTACAACCCAGACTTCGAAACAGCATAGTGCTCTTAAATTGGCCCGCCACCGCTATTGTTCAAACCTGAAGATTATGTTAAAACGTGGCTAGGCAAAGGTGGGCATGTGGCTGCCTACATCAACAATAAGACACGACACCCACAAGCAGAGGAGAACTTGAAGCATATATGGGAGCTACTGCAAATCAAGGTCAGTATATTAGGTCTAGAAACTAAAAAGCTATCCCTCTTCCAAAAGAGCCGGTACCTTTTTGTTTACAAATTAATCCCTGGTGGTTAAACTCAACAAATACCACGGCTGTACATGCTGAATTATCACAAGCTATCACTATGAAGTTGAACACGACTCATACCAACTGTATGTACAGAATAGGATTAAAAAAAAAATTGCCAGTGAATGATTTAATGCAAACTGGAGACACCTAAGACCTAAGACCTTTTCCAGAGACATGCCAAAATGTAATAAAAACGTACCTCCATATCTCTCCAGATCCGAATGCTAAATAATGCTAATTCCAAGTTTCATCACCATTGGCTCAGCAGTGTTTAGAGATACATGGGAACAATGTGTACCATACATACCTGTATGTACGCATGACCGACTCCATTAGATCACCATTAATGGGGCTCCCATCCCCTGAGAAATACAGCACATAAATAAATAGATATGACATTGCAACAACATCTCTGGAGCAAAGGATGCATACTCCTTTAGACACACAAGCTAAACGTGTCTCCCTGTAGTAGTAAACGCATCTTGAGGATTTAGTTGACGTTCTTAACCTTTGGGTGGAAAAAACAAGTTTATGCTACTGTTGTCTGTCAGATTGGAGCAGCTTTGCAATTATTCCTAGAAGGACCTTTACAGTGGCAGGGTGATTGATGAGCTAAACGAAATCAAGCTATTGACAAGACCGCAGGATCAGAGAGTAAGATGAGGAATGCAATGGCAGAATTATCAGAACTGTCCTCTGGTCCTGTTTCTGTCCTTCAAGTTTTAAGATTTTAAAGACTTTGATCTAGGCTAAATAAATCCTACAAATCAAAGGGATAGTCTGGTTGTTCTTCGCTGGACTCTCTCCAAGGCCACTGGTGGCCAAAATGGAACAGTATTCTACTGTCTCACCAGTGCCTTACACAACCTCCTTTGATTTGTACTCTACACTTTTGGTTATAAAACCGACTAACTACAGCTGTGGCCAAAAGTTTTGCATCACCTTACAGAATTAACTAATTGCGCTTCATAAAGTCGAATGAAACCTGCTGAATAATGTTAAGTTAACATATTGAATTACATACCGCTTTGTAGTTCTCCATATACATAACAGAAAACCAACAGAAATTTAAATCATTTACTACAATTATGGTTTCCGGTAGACTTTTGTAGTTTCTTTGATTACATGATGTTAAATAAAATATCTAAAACGTTTGGCCACAGCTGCACAATGCGACATTTCAGCAATATTTTCTAACAGTCAGTGGCTTTTTGCTAGCCCCAGGAAGGTAGAGTAATGTTCTGTCATCCTGTTAGGGAAGCACTGCTATAACACTGAGACTGTGCTGTCTTCTCTCCATGTGGTTCAGCGAGACTAGCAAATGAATGCAAGATGTTTGTCATTGTTTTTGGCAGGAAAAGCGTGAAGTTATTCAGCGGGAGAGACTGTTCACCTTAAACGCAGTGTTAAACACAGCAGCAGAATCATTAGCATTGCTGGGAGCCTGAGCAAGTGCCACAAAATGGGTCTTCTCGATAGATCTTGGTTAATAAAAAGGTGAATTATTTCTATAAACTATACAGGTATCAAATATCTGATTTTAACATGATATCTGGTACTGTGCTAGATTGGTAACACTTTAAAATAATAGCTGCAAATTCATCATGAATTCCATCTGAATACCACAGGAATAACACCTGAATATCTTCTGCAATTCTGAAGCCATTCATTCACCCTCTTACTCACCCACCAGGGGACTGGGAGAAGTGTTAACTCATGCATGAATAATTTGTTACAAAGAAATATGAAATTAATATGGGCAATTCAATCTACATGAATTAACAGGGCTGAATTCAAAATAAATTGCTTCAGATCTCAGAGAAAGTGCAGAAGTGCAGACCTCAGTCATTTCACCAGGATCGTTATTTGTCCAACCCCTTCAATGTTTTTTTTTTTTCTGTCATCAACCAACCAGGTACTTTCAATAGTGATTGACATGCTTTGCTGCCAGTAACACGCTTCCTGCGAAACGACCTACAGTAGGAAGTGAAACAGTAACACACTTCCTGCAAATAAGGCAAGCAAACCTCAGGTTATTTCCCATTCTTTAAAAAAAATAGAAGTTAATTGGAGTCAAATATACCCCCCAAAAAATCTGAAAATGTTACCAGCGCTGTACCTATATGCTTAAGGCTCATCCCATTGTAGGTTCCATTGTGCTGCCATGGTTTCCTCAAAGTGCAGAACCATTGCACTGTACTTCTGCTTTGCATTACAAGATCACTAGACTGCAGTTAAAATGTTTTATTCAGAGCTGTACTAGAATCTGAGTTTGTCACTTGTATATAATGATGTGCCTGCTACTCTCCGTGGATAGAGATCTGCACAAGCAGTCTCTTTGATCCCTCAGTCTCCGTATACTTCCAGCTCAGGGATCTGTCTTCATCTTTCTATGCAGGAATCTAGTCATTTGAAGGTAGTCTTGCCAGCTGTTGACTGACTGACAGCACAATTCAGAAACAGGCAGGAGTACACCCCAGTGCGGTAGCTATCATACAGACAGTGAAGGCACTATCCTGAAACGGTTCTTCTAGTTGTACCTCAGTGTTCGATTTTATAGATCCGATCCAAGCACTGGGATACACACCTATATTACCATGCACCCAAACCTGATATACATTAAATTACTGGCTTTCAAGTAGTCATAAAGAAATACATTGTATCAACTCCTAAAATATATGAGATGTATTCTGTATGGCTATCTATTAGATTACTAAGTGTCATATGCTTCTGAAAAGATTGTGGGGAAGTGGGGACGGGGAAGCATATTAGTTAACCTTGGGCTGATGCTTGTGCAACACTGATATGCTTCCCCACCTCACTTCCCTACACTCAGCCCTTGCTGGAATAGTTAGTAAGCCTGGTAAATAGTGATCGAGGCAGAAACAACAACAGAGAATGATAAAGTACACCTATAACAAGATATTAAACATGTATGAAATTGAATATTAGGGGGAAATGTAGATGATACAAAGTAACCCTGTAAGTTGTTTTTAAATTGTTAACGCTGCGTTACTTATTGGTTGGTTGTAAGTTTCAAACAGTATATACTCCCCTATCCCCATGACGGAAAATGTTTGAATCCATCAATTGAAGGAGACAAGTCTCCAACAAGCTGTGGTCAGGAGGCTAGGACCATACACATCAACTAAAGGGGGGCTGCCTCAGCCAATAGGGATTGGCTCATAGAGACGGACAAGCACATCAATGACATGGGAATCTGGTTTGCAGCCCAATGCACACAGAATTGCCCTGTGACTCCCATACTTCATAGTAATGACAGCTGTGTGAATCGAAGCATGCCGCATGACACAGGTGAGACATTGCTTATGGAAACATCCCAACTACGGTACCATTCATTCGGCTTAATGACCGCGTTCGGCATTCAAGTGTGTGTCACAGGATAATTGCTCAGTACACAACACCTCTGCTTTTGTTGAACGTACTTTTGCAGATTCTGATACTCTGTATAAGTTGTGTTAATGATTTTCACATTTCATTACACCTGAGCAAATGGTTCTTTAGGTATATGTGTGACATAAGTTTGATGGACAGACAGCCCACCCCATTCTTGTCCTCTCAATAGCCTGGAGGTTAGTGCAGAAATTTACCGGTGAAAGTTTTATACATGAAATGTATTTCAAATTAAACATTTACCAGTGCTGAGGTCGCTGAGTGACGTAAACAGGAGGTATTCTCGCGTACCAAGGAGCATTGCTGAATGCCAAGAAATGGAAACTGGGAGACAGGAGGCTGATAAAAGCCCACAGTGCCGCACTGCATGGGAAGAGCAGCCAATCAGACCTAGAGGTGACATCATTCAAACAGATTCAGTGGGTCTTCACTACACAGTCTGTGACACACGTTTCAACAAAGATAGCCAAGGCTGGGGTCACTTTATTAGGAACACTGCAGTTGAGTTGTAGCATTGAGGTGACGCACAAATAAGATAGAAAAATAAAAACAGAAACACCCAAAAATAAAATCCATGATGATAAATAATACATGAAGTGGTTATTCTAGACTTTCAGCCAATCAGAGCGAGCATTTCACCTTCTGTATTCCACGACGCTTCACAGAGAAACCCTATCCATGACATCATCAACTGTGCCGCCTTCAGTTTTTACCGTGCTGTATTCTCCATATCAGCACGGCTGACGTCACCTACTGGGAATCCCATTGAACTGCAAAGCTGGTTCAAAACGTTGACGTCACAATCGGCCACGTACCTCAGCCACTTAACAGTCTTCTTTTCCCTCCGTGGCGTAGTGGCGGGTGGTCAAGGCTGGTCAGTGGCAGAACTAGCAAACCCTGGACACGGAACTGCAGTTTAAAGCACCATGGAGCACTTTATTCACAAATAGACCAATCAAAACACAGAAACAAATCAAAGAGTTGAACAAAAACCTTCACCAAACAAAACACTAGAACACATAAAACAACACCAAAGCTACAGCTATCCCGCTGTGGTTTCTCTTACTTTTTACTTCCTTTCTATTCCATTCCATTCCATTCCCTTCCCTTCCATTCCATTCCTTTCCATTCCCTTCCCTTCCGTTCCATTCCATTCCATTCCATTCCCTTCCCTTCCATTCCATTCCATTCCTTTCCATTCCCTTCCCTTCCCTTCCGTTCCATTCCATTCCCTTCCCTTCCATTCCATTCCTTTCCATTCCCTTCCCTTCCGTTCCCTTCCATTCCTTTCCATTCCCTTCCCTTCCGTTCCGTTCCATTCCATTCCTTTCCATTCCCTTCTGTTCCGTTCCATTCCATTCCCTTCCATTCCATTCCTTTCCATTCCCTTCCCTTCCGTTCCATTCCATTCCATTCCCTTCCCTTCCATTCCATTCCTTTCCATTCCCTTCCCTTCCGTTCCGTTCCATTCCATTCCCTTCCCTTCCATTCCATTCCTTTCCCTTCCCTTCCCTTCCATTCCCTTCCCTTCCATTCCTTTCCATTCCCTTCCGTTCCTTTCCATTCCCTTCCGTTCCGTTCCATTCCATTCCCTTCCCTTCCATTCCTTTCCATTCCCTTCCCTTCCCTTCCCTTCCATTCCATTCCATTCCTTTCCATTCCCTTCCCTTCCGTTCCATTCAATTCCTTTCCATCCCCTTCCATTCCCTTCCCTTCCATTCCATTCCCTTCCCTTCCGTTCCGTTCCGTTCCATTCCATTCCATTCCATTCCCTTCCATTCCTTTCCCTTCCATTCCTTTCCATTCCCTTCCCTTCCGTTCCGTTCCATTCCATTCCCTTCCCTTCCATTCCACTCCTTTCCATTCCCTTCCCTTCCGTTCCCTTCCCTTCCATTCCTTTCCATTCCCTTCCCTTCCATTCCGTTCCATTCCATTCCTTTCCATTCCCTTCTGTTCCGTTCCATTCCATTCCCTTCCATTCCATTCCTTTCCATTCCCTTCCCTTCCCTTCCGTTCCATTCCATTCCCTTCCATTCCATTCCATTCCTTTCCATTCCCTTCCCTTCCGTTCCGTTCCATTCCTTTCCATTCCCTTCCCTTCCGTCCCGTTCCATTCCATTCCCTTCCCTTCCATTCCATTCCTTTCCATTCCCTTCCCTTCCGTTCCATTCCATTCCCTTCCGTTCCGTTCCATTCCATTCCCTTCCCTTCCCTTCCATTCCCTTCCCTTCCCTTCCGTTCCGTTCCATTCCATTCCATTCCCTTCCGTTCCTTTCCCTTCCATTCCCTTCCATTCCGTTCCATTCCCTTCCCTTCCCTTCCATTCCATTCCGTTCCATTCCCTTCCCTTCCCTTCCATTCCTTTCCATTCCCTTCCCTTCCGTTCCATTCCATTCCCTTCCTTTCCATTCCCTTCCATTCCGTTCCATTCCATTCCATTCCATTCCAGCTGGGCCAGTTGCCTTCAGTTGCCTTCACCTTCCAAACAAACATTTCCTTTGTTCCCTTTTATGGGGTGTGGTCGGGATGTAAATTCACTTCAATCATTCAATTGCTACCTGGCCACATTCCACACTTTTCTACTTAACTAATAAAACAATTGTACAATTAAACATTTTACCATGTGGCTGTGTAAAAGCGGCTATCTTGCCCCAGGCTGCTCCTCTACACCTGAGCCCAAGACGGGCTGCCCACCACCAAACACACATTTTACTTGTGCAGGGTCTCTGCCCTGTCACACCCTTCTTTCAATGAAACTGGCCATGTACTCAGCTTCTGCTAGTGCCAATATTACCCACATACACAGACGTCAGCCATCCTGTAACCCTATATTATTGCATCTCTACAAAACGGTGCATTTGTAAAGTGATAAAGCAGCCAGTTTATTAGACTGCAGCATGAATGTGTGTTTTACATTTAAAAAGAGCTATTGAAAAAAAAAAAGATAAAAGCACGTCACTAGCATGCCTCCCCCCGCCACGGCTGTAAATTCAAAATTAGAGCAACAAGCATGACGAAAAGTAATACTATAGAGCAAGAAACGCCAATCAACAGGCAGTTGCAAAAATGTAAGAATGACATCAACTGCAATTCAAACGCCATTTCAACTATAAACCTGTTTTCGCTTTCCAAAAACCAATTTTTTTTTTTTTTCTTGAAAGATAAAAGATCTTCTCCGCCTTCTTGCTCTGAAGTGTAGCTGTATGGAAATGTTCTCTCTGTCCTCATTTGCTTTTCATTAAAATGCATGCACTGCCACTGTAGGATTTGCAAGCACTCCGGCATCAATAAATATGCTTTTAATGGGGGTCAGTTGCTGTACTAATACACCAATATAATTTGCTGTTCGCAAACACAAACATTAGGAAAACAAAATGCTAATAAATATGATGGGGTCTGAAGGGAGCGTTTTTTTTGTTTTTGTTGTTTTTTTTTTTCTTTACTAATAACGAACATCAGTTATGCTACGTTATGTTTTGCATTATGATATTGAGGCTTTAAATAGATAGGGGAAAATAAATATGCATTGCCATCTCTGCAGCCTACATTTCCCATAATAAAAGATACATACAAAGTATTATGAAGATACCTCACTGTTGCACTCAAGAATTCATACATAGATTAATGTCTTAGATTTAGTGCAGTGTAGTGTCATAATAATATATAATATGTACCTACATCACACGGTCTTATTCCAGCTAGACCGTGGAGCAAGTTTAAACTACATCACAGGAAGGGGCTAAGAATCATATAGTTTGCAGCAGATGGAAATTCGTTCGCCATACTCTTTAATAGGGGTAGACTACTAGTCAGTAGGGGTCAGCTAGTCGCCACTTTCAAAAGTATATGAAGTGTTTGATCACACCTGGTCCTCTGTTTGTGAACATACTACTTTGTAACTTTGCTGTTTTAAAACTGCTTTGGAATTATTTGGGGTATGTATTCGTGTTCTAAAAATGTCATTTATATGTTAATAGATGCCATCTGAACCCTCATGCAGCACAATGACTTCACGTGACGCGCGATTGGTCAGCTACCAGTTTCGGAGGTCAGCTGTCAGTTTTCTATTCGACCAGTCGACTATGGTGTGCTGCCCAGTCTGTTTCATTATTCAGTGTATCCCTATACTGCATGTTATAAAGACATAGTCTAGGGAGCAGCCAGCAAGTTATCATAATACAAGTGCTAGTGCTCAGAAGGGGTAAGAAGATGGTTTTTAAAACTTGGGTTATCACTCCATTAAAATACAGTTTCTCGGATGTTACGTGTTGTATCACTGATAGACAGTCTTGG
The DNA here is from genome assembly GCF_902713425.1 of Acipenser ruthenus. Classification (NCBI taxonomy): domain Eukaryota; kingdom Metazoa; phylum Chordata; class Actinopteri; order Acipenseriformes; family Acipenseridae; genus Acipenser; species Acipenser ruthenus. The sequence continues at coordinate 8,223,039 of NC_081234.1, forward strand.
GCGCCATCCTTTTAACTGCGTTTTTGGGGAAATGAAATCCTGTCAGAAGCACATTGTGTTTGATAGAATGGGTGTCGCTGGGTTGCAAATTGACGGCGCTACAGAATATTGTTATTTTGAAGATATTGGAATATTTGACAGTGCTGCCATATACCTTTTGATTGATGGCACTAAGGGAATTTGACTCCAATAATACATCTCCTGGATGCTAAGCCATATATTCTTGTCACAAGGGAGGGGTGGGGGGGGGGTGTCACGATTAAGAGTTTCAATTTGCATTTTAAGTCTGTGTCGCTCATATTTGCGCTCTAACACAGACAACTTCCTCTGAAGTCATTTAAGAAGAAAGTTACGCGCACGTGCCTTTCTCGCCTGTAACTTTAAACACTCAGTCATTTGATCTCAACCTTCTGATCAAACGTTCCATGCACTACCGTTCCATGCAGCCTCTTAACAAAAATCAAAGCTCAAACCACATGCATCCCATTGTGGTATAAATGCTATTTATAAAGTCATTCACCAACCTGAATATTTCCCTGACAGTATCGTTTATACACAGCCCTCGTGTTCTGCTTGCTAATTATATATCTTTTTTTTTTCTCTCTGTCACGTGCAATACTAAATGGGGCAGCGAGAGTCCCAATTAAAATCTCTGTCATCTGCTGCTTATGGTAATGAACGTATTTTAGTCCCAGTGACAGATGAAAAGGTGGCACATGTCTGGCTGAATAGATGGACATGCTGGCATTTTAGTCTACTTGAGTTATTTTTACTATACTAGACTGGTCTGCAGTTATGAATGGAGTTTCATAGACATGAATACAAGTCTACAGTGTTAACATAGAAGGAGTATGAAATAGCCCCATCACAACCCCATCTTTTATAGCATGTGCTGCACCATGCCTAACTATGGTGTAAGAAAACAAGACCTACTGTTTTCTTATATTGAGATCTTAAGATTAGAATTACCAGACAAGACGAACCAGTAATCAGGTTTTATTATGAACATACAGGTAAAGATATACCGAGCAATTCACGACTACCAGTATATGAACGAGCCCTAATAGAGAGTAACAGATAATTAGGGCTTTTGTTTTTGCGGTTTGTATTGATTTTATTTTTCAGTGCTTATTTGTAGCTATTTTCGGGTTTTATGTAAATCTTTTTTTTTTGTTTTGTTTTGTTTTTTTTCCTGGGGCTTTCGCTTTTTATATATTGTATGAAATTATTGTTTTCAGTTACTTTCCAAAATGCTTGGGTGTTTCTTTCTGTCACAATATGTATAGTAACTCGACAGTACTTGCACACTTAAGTCGTACCTTCTCTCCTTTGCTCTTCCACAACTAAATCCTTATGGTCATAGGGGAATATTCTTCTGGGGTCTTTGTGTGTCTAGTCTAGGCATTTTTTTACATTTTGCTGCAATTTGCAATTCAGTTTTATTCTATCTAACTGTAATATAGCTTTAAATCCTGCAAACAAGCCTAATTACAATCTTGTTTCAAATCTCGCAAGCAGCCTCCTATAGAAATGTAGGAATTTGCTGCTGCTGAGTAGAACCGGTGGGTTTAAAGTATTCAGAATGAATCAATGCTAGATACAAGGCAGCAGTGTGGAGTAGTGGTTAGGGCTCTGGACTCTTGACCGGAGGGTTGTGGGTTCAATCCCCAATGGGGGACGCTGCTGCTGTACCCTTGAGCAAGGTACTTTACCTAGATTGCTCCAGTAAAAACCCAACTGTATAAATGGGTAATTGTATGTAAAAATAATGTGATATCTGTAGAATGTGAAATAATGTATAATGTGATATCTTGTAACAATTGTAAGTCGCCCTGGTTAAGGGCGTCTGCTAAGCAATAAATAATATTAATAATAATACAAGTCAGGACGGAGGCACATTGCAACTGTACTGGGTAGTTTGTATTTGTTTTTTTAAATGGGAAAGGGGTGAAGTCAATGTGAATTGAGTAAACATTTCCAGTGTTTATTTTCTATACACCGATTAAATTAATTTGTATCAGGGGTGTTTTATTGTTCTTTATTGGTTAAAACCCTACTGATAATGTAAAATACTTAGCTATTAGCTCTTGACAATTGGCGATGTCAGTCCTCTCCTGCCTTTTCCAACTGTGGTGAGTTTAACATTGTAAGGCACACATACAACCCAAACCCCCACCCCAGCCCACGTTAGAAATATTCGCCAACCCCCACCTTCTACTTGTGACAACACATACATCCCCCAGATAAGGTGAGAGAGAGGGGGAGAGAGAGAGAGAGAGAGAGAGAGAGAGAGAGAGAGAGAGAGAGAGAATGAGTTAGTCAATTCAACGCTTACTAAAATGGTTAAAAGTACTGGATGTTACCATGTTATTCAGACTACACCTCAGTAAACTTTAATCATGAGAAATTCAACTAAGAATCAGAGTTGGTCACAATAAGAGCATCAGTATAAGCAAGCTGAAAGGGTCTTTGGGGAAGTCAGCAGGAAATCTTTATCTTTGTGATCGCTCCTGTTTAGCACACTCTTTGCGTCAGATTTTAAGCCATGACATTTGCAGAAATCAATACTACAATAGAAGTCGCTTGCAGCGTCTGTGGACCCACACACTTGCACACAAAGAAGACAGTGTGGAGCACAGTGTTTCCAGACTCCCACTGCAATCCCTCACTTGACCTTTAAACCCTGATGAAGGAGCTTCAGATTGGGTCATCGAGCACAGTCGGTCACGGCATCTTGAGCAGAGCAGGGCTCTTACTGGCTTATTAAATCATTCGGATTGCTGTAATACAGTTTTATAAATACTGGTTGCATAGTCTTCAGGAACAGCAGGGCCTCCCACAGGCTTCAGGGCTGTGTATATTCTGTCTAATTGACCGTCAGAGGATTTTGTAGGTAATAACCTGTTCAGTGTCTGGGAGGTTCTGTCCTTTTTTCCGTCCACTTAGTTGTGCCAATGAAACTTTTACAAATATTGTGGCTGATTTCCAAAGTTTTATTTTTGTTGTTTTGTTTTTTAAGTGTTTCAATGAGTTCCATTCTTTTTTATGGTTTTATTGTGCCTTGTGATCATTTATGATGAAAGCTTAATTATTATACCAGGTAACGCTTTACATTAAGTGTCTCTAATTACTGTGTATTTACATAGTCGTTACTTAGTAAATGCATGTGTACTTACACATAATTACAATGTTACTAACCATAGCCTTAACCCTAACTGCAAACCTAACTACACCTAATCCTAACCCTAACCCATTTCTGATACAATTGTGTGCTTACATATATCATGCAAAAATATGAACACGCTAATTAAGTGCATTGTAACGATGCATAATAACATTATAATTATATATAATTATGTGTAAGCACGCACTTATTTACTTTGTAGGTTTAAGTGGATAGCTGAATTGCTTTTGAAAAACGCGTCAATCTCTTTTTGTTCTTTCTTTCTTCACAACAGCAAGCATGCCCAGTTTTCAGTGATTAAAAATTAATCAAGTCGTTTACCATTCATCCGGCTGGCAGCTCACAAAGGACTGACTCGCTCCCTGACTCTCACACGCAATCAATCCTCAAAAAACATTACCTTGATCGCGCGCAGTGCACCAGAAATGGGACCGTTCTGAAATTAATTGAACAAACATCATACAAAATCTTAAAAAAATTCAGCTCTGATCCCACTGTTACTGCAGTCTTAAACAATCTCTGGTTGCCTCGGTGAAATGCCCTAATTATAGAGGTTTCTTTCCTGTCTGGAATGGTCGTATTGACTAAATCAGCTATTAATTATACTCTCGGTAACTTATGCTTACCAAGTTTCATTAGAACTGGATATAACTGGTTCACTACATTAAAAACGTCACGTACTCATCTGTATAGTCCAAGTACCTGCACTGTAAAAAACTGAACACAATGGGCTTGTGATACAGTAACACACTGCCTGCCTCATTTGATGTAGTACCTCAATGGTACAGTACTGGAGGACTCATGTGTAGCGCTGGTGCATGGATCGGATACGTGTTCAACAGACTGAGATCCGGAGATCGTGGAGGCCGTGGAAGATGCCTGAAGCCTCCGTCATGCTCCTCAAATCATTTGTGCGCATTCTGGCACAGTGGCTGCGTGCATTACCATCTTGAAAGTAGCCATCACCATCAGGATACCCAGCATAGCTGAACTTGATCATCTTTAATTAAACTACGTCATTTGCCCCCTCTACAGAAAGGACCCAGGGTATACCAGGAGAACATGTCCCACACCAGGGTGATGCCAGATCCAATAAGGTAACCCTAATGAAGTGGCCAGGCACTGTTAGATAAATAGATTCATATTGCATCTGTTTAAATGAAGCAAGTGGAAAATATTCACACAAACCCCTCTGAATGTCATTCTTATTCAAAGGTTATGTTATCCCATACAGGTACATTTCATCTCCATGCCACTCTGATCCCTGAGTCCACAGAGGACTGTCTCCTGGCATGTCCTCCTCTTAAGTGCAAATAGAAATTGTGTGATGCTGTAAATGTGCTTTCAGTTGAAGTATTCTGTGATTTATAGAAAGTAAGCCCTGGGCTATAATCACTTGACCATTTCCAACTGAGCTCTCCTGGTGATGTAACAGATTGAGACAGATCTATGTAATATTGTACATTTAATATGCAATTCAGCCATTAGAGTTGCCACCTGTTTTTTGGTTTTTTTTCTGGATCGTCACAGAATTTGCAGGGTGAGTCATGCAGTCAGGTGAGCACAGTTTCGTGTCCTGGCTGTGCAAAGTTGCTGGTCTTTACTGGGGATTCTACAGTCTTGCATTGGCTCTGGTGATGTTTCTGCATCAGGGACTGTTTCTCCTTGTCGAGCTACAGCGAGCCCTATTGGCCAGATGCCCGGTTAGCTCAAGCAGACAAATTCCCGCTGGGAATCTGCATGTGAACCGCAGTGAGGTCTGCAGGAAACGCAAAAGACGAATTGAAGAAGATCCACTTCTTTGATTTTCTTTCTAGGTTCCGAGTTAAAAAGAAAAAAGCCAGCATATGAAATCCTTCAGTTATAATTAATGAGTGACCTGCTTCTGTTAGGATGTAAAGGACGCCTTGGTGTGCTGAGCATGTTCCTCTCGCATCGCTCCGGCTGGGTTTCTCTGTGTCACGTTTTCTCTGTACTGAGATGCTCACACTGTACAGCAGGCTGAAGTGTCTTCATGACTCATTACATTCTGAGTGGTGCGAGTCGCATGAAACAGAAGGTACATTGGTGCTTTCATCTCATTGAGTCTCAAGGGGTACTGTCTCTGTGAAGCAGGCTTCATAAAGGACAGAAATATTCAGTCATAAGAAACCCGTCATGCAAAACTAGCAACCTTTTTAACGGGATATTTTTCCCCAAAAATGTAACAAAATAAAATATGTAGGAGAGACAGGGTACGCCATTATGTTAAAGAATACAGAATCACCTATCAATCGCAAGAAATAAAAAAAAGTTAATGAACCAATAGTTCAACACCACCTTTAGAAGAGATAAAATGAGATAACGTGCAAGAAAAATAAAGGCAAATAAATGGATAAATAGACTCAATACCATGATGCCTGTTGGTTTAAATAGAAAGGAATAGTAGAGTTGCAGGTGTATTATAGCCTTGAAAGTAGCCCTCGCAATCAAGCATAACAGTGCTCGTTTGATACGAAACAATGCTTAAGTAAACTACAGCATCCGTTCGGCTTTCCACAGTAATCAAGTGTAACACGGTAAACCAGGAAACATGCCTCCCACCAGGGAGATGCTAAATCCGATCGAACAGACAGGTTTGTGTTCAAGTCTCACTTGTCACGTTGCTCGACACCAGGATTTGATCCAAAGCAGGATTCATCATCACTGTAATCGCATGTGACTCAACCATTTAATCTTAAACACAAATGCAACCATATAACCATTTAATAGCTGAGTATATAATTATAGCAGGGTATATTAGTAGGAGGTAAAAGAAACGTGGATCTTAACAAGGATTGGATTGAAACCAAGAGGATTGTGGAGTTTAATAAAACAATGTTGATCTTAATCAGTATGATTTGGCATGGATGTGTATGTACGCAGCAGCCAATGAGTTGGGTCCTGACCTCAGATTAGTGGTTTGCTCGGAGTACCGGTCACTCTCTGTACCACACTATTAAAAAAAAAACGTTCTAATCTTTGTTTTTATGTTTTTTCATACTTTCCCCCCCCCCCAAAAAAGGCAGGTTTTGTATCTAGTTCTTTGTGTTTGCTAGAGTCTTTTTTTTTTTTTAATACAGAGTAAAAAGAGAGTAAATGTTTTACATGCCAGTCACGGAATTATAATAGTGAACTTTGGGTTTGTTAGCTGCTATCAGCCTGCTTTTCATTATGATGGATCAGATTGTAGGACAAAGTTAGCCCTTCTAGTCCTGGTCTTTGTTCCAACCCTGTTCGAAATGTTTTAATCGAACCAATTAAATCTCCATCTAGTCCCTAAGGTAGTTAATTAGTTAATTGTATCTGTGAAACCTGGAGAGGAATGACCATCCAGGACTGTGATTGGACACCCCTGGTCTACATTTACCTTTGACCTATGGAACCACAGCCTCTAGACTGTCCCACGCTGCAATGACATCATCATAACCAGGGGGCGTTTTCAGACCGTCACTCTCGTTTACTCTCAGCCCCGGTGAGGCGCCTGGCCTTGCTGGATTAATGATGACAGTGACAGACAGCACAGGAGGGCAGCTTTCCCAGGGTAGCGGTGCGTGATGGAGCCAACAGCACGGGCAGGGGGAATGAATTGGCCATGGGGATAGAAAGCGTTTCACATCTAGGTCGCCGCTTCGATTGATGACAAGGTCAGCTGTGATTGAAAGTCAATTTGATCTGGTGCTGTTGAGAGATGATTGTAGGGGTGGAGGAGGACACAGGCAATAGTTATCCAAACGGCAGCCTGTCGTGTGCTTACCATCAGTTTTTATTATTTATTTATTTATTAGCAGGCGCCCTTATCCAGGGCGACTTACAATTGTTACAAGATATCACATTATTTTTACATACAATTACATTATTTTTTACATACCATTTATACAGTTTTTTGGGGTTTTTTTACTGGAGCAATCTAGGTAAAGTACCTTGCTCAAGGGTACAGCAGCAGTGTCCCCCACCTGGGATTGAACCCACGCCCCTCCGATCAGGAGTCCAGAGCCCTAACCACTACTCCACACTGCTTAAAGTTCTATTTAAGAAAGGACAACAAGCTAAATAAGAAACCACATTTATTTCAGCTCTCCAAACAGGAGCTTCTCCACGTTTCTGTGTTCTGGAGTACTCTGGTGCTAAAAGAGCATGCTGCCCTTTGTAACACTCTCTGCAACCAATCAGAAGCATGCATTGCCTGCACAACTTATTGCCCAGTTGAATTACATGCATTCATGGCATTTGCAAATATTTGCACCACAGAAACACCAGGTTTCTTATTAGTAAGAATGCATCCAACAGCACAGTCAAAAGCAGCTGCCTTGCCATAAGTTAGTGCATTCTGCGTATGGTTCCTCTGGAGATCTCGTTTGCAGTCTGCCTTCTCAAACTGGGCGATGGCTCTTGTAACACAAACCAAGCCTATTAGCTCAGAAAAATGAAGATTTAATACTTTTTTTATTACTTGAGAATTCAGACATGATCTTGATTGCTTCTCGGGCATGAGTTATAAATCACATCTCGTATGGTATAGACACACAATGCTCACTTGTGATCTGCAATCATTTCCAATCCATTGCGTTGCCAATAATGCTGTGGTCAGCTCTTGACTGCAGTATACTGTAGCACAGACTGTCGTGTTTTAGGACGGTAGCAGTTTAAAGCATAGATTTTTACCAGGCTGCACTGGAGAATGTATCCCTCAGTGTGCAAGTCTGCCTCACAAAGCCAGCGTGCAATTCTGATTGAAACGCGATGGTCTTAGTCTTAGGAATGCCATTCCGATTAATGTCTGCTTTGTTTAAATAATAATAATAATAATAATAATAATAATAATAATAATAATAATAATAATAATAATAAACTTTATTTTCTATAGTGCCCTCAAAAGCAATCATCTCAGAACGCTTCACAATTAATAGTACAGAAATAAAATAAAAGATTATACATAAAAAAAGCACAAGGATCATAAAAATCATAAAAACGCCTTTCTAAAAAAGTAAGTCTTTAAATTAGCTTTAAAAACACTCAGAGAAGCTGAGTCCCTGATCTCTAGTGGAATAGAGTTCCATAATTTGGGGGCACAGCAACAGAAGGCCCTGTCGCCCATAGAGCGCAGGCGAACAGGCGGGACACACAGCAATCTGAGATCAGCAGAGCGGAGGTTGCGAGTGGGACTGTTAAAAAATAAAAGATCTGACAGATAAGTCGGAGCTAGCCCATGAAGAGCCTTATATGTCAGCATTAAAATGTTAAAATCAATTCTGAACCTGATAGGCGGCCAGTGCAAGGCCTCCAAGACAGGAGTGATGTGATCTCTTGAGCGGGACCGACACAAAATTCTGGCTGCAGAGTTTTGGACAAATTGAATTTTAGTGAGGATGCTATTATTATTACAGTAATCGATCCTGGAGAAAGCAAAAGCAATATACGGCAAGTTCAATTACAAAAAGCAGAAGGAAAGCTATTTTTAATCCGGAATTAAATATGCATTCCCTATTTCACGTGCATTACATTTCCTCTGTAGACCAGCTCTGTCCCTTAACTGTTTTTAAACAGTCTGTCCTCCAGTTTTTTTGTATTTTAACAAAATGACACTTTAGTACCACCTATTGGTAAAAAAGAAACAAACAGGGTTTTTTTTATTTATTTTTTGGTCAGGTTCTTGCTTATGGAGAAAACGTTTCTGAAATGCTTCCTTGAAAATAAATATGTGAAGGTTTAAATATATTTTATTACCGAACTGATTCACCACATTGAATACTGAAGGTGAATGAAGGGGTCCCCTAAACAAAAAAAAAAGGTCTAAGGACCGCTGCTTTACAAGATTTGGGTATTATTTATTCCAAGCATGAATGGATCTAATTCAGTATTTATCTTCTTAAAGTGCATCTTGGCCTCATCACTAAAGTGCTAATTTTACAGTCGTTATTAACGGTTCTGGTTGAGTGGTTCTTAGCTGGCTGCGGCGGATCATCTCATCTTGGGTTAGCGGAATTCAATTTGAAGGCAGTGTTGCTCCCCTCCACTCCGCTCCCCTTCTCTTCCGAAAGCAAATTTGACAGCTCCAGGTTTCGTATAAGATTAGACCGGGGCAGGAACGAGAGCGGCAGTAATGAACACTTGCTATTGTGTTAGCTGTAATGTACAGGGCAGCTTCCATCCGCCTTCCAACGGAGATTGAATTGACCTGAGCTGAGATTGAAAGAGCCCGGGTCTAATCGGGGGAGCAGCTGTGTGCCTTCGGACTGAGGTGGAGATCTGATAATATGATCCAATATAATCAGAGATAGCAGCAGCTCTCATATCTGTAAGAAATCATGCACATATTCCTGCTTTGAAAAAAAAAAAAAAAAAACATTCTCAAAAGTGCTGACCCATATTGACAGTTTACGGCGTCCGTTTCAAATTTGATTCTGAGAATATATTAGCTCTGATTGTATAATGAAATTCAGCGCGGTATGCTAAATCAACACGATTGCCCGTCACAAAACTCAATTTGCCGCGGTTCACAGTTGCCAAGTCCGCTTATAATAAAAAGGTCGCTTTTTCTTTTTTTTTTGAGAGTAGCGGGTTGTGTGAATGACTGGTGTCAGTGTCTACGCACGTCATTAAAATGTTATAATCATCATATCCCCACCTGTTCAACTAAGAAAAGCGAACTACTGAAATGAGTTGGGCTTGTTTTGGGTTTGTGCCGCTTTTTTTTCTCGTGAGATTTGGCAACATGCCGCGGTTGCTTTTGCGATTCATGTAAATGACTGACGGCTCGAGCAAGCGAGTCCCTCTTAACAAAAACAAATCCGTTTCCACCAGGAAACAGCTGCCTTTTTCACATTTGCTTTCCCATTAATTTAAATATTAAAAGAAGCGAATTCATTACAAGTGTAGTTGTAGGCATTTGGAATTAATTGGAGTAATCTATCTGTATAGGTCACAGCACTCAACGCTTTGTATGGGCTGGAGTGTTTAATTAGCTAAATTCATGAGCAAACAAATAGAAATTTGACCCGCTGGGAATCGTTAGTTAATAAATAGCTGTTTTAATAGAGACTGCTGTCTGATTATGAACATATGATTAATTATTTTGATGAACAAACTTCCTTTTTTTTACCAACATTTATTTCCTCCTTGACATAACTGCCCTTTAAGTATATTTTTTCCTATGCTGAAATGGACATCATTGATACACTTTTGCAATCTCCAAATACGGTCTGTTTTTAAGATTCGCTGAAGGAAAGGAAATTATACTTTTTTCCTTAGCTCTTACACATCCACAGAAATGGAGAAATAGCGATACACTGCAATCTGTGTGGGGGGGGGGGTATACTGTAGAGGCGACTGTCTGTGTGTCAATGTGAATTTTCTTTACTTGTGCAGTAAGGTCCACCTTTAACCCTTTAAGACACAGGGGACATATGTGTCCCACAAGTAAAATGATGCAAACTTTCTTATTTTTGCAATGAGGGGCACGAAACCGGGTTTCAAATGTACTGACAGCTTGGATCTGCTCATCCAAACTGTCAGTTTCCTCCTCGTGAAACTCAAGTCACTCTCGAATATAGTTTTAAGAAGAAAAAAAAAGTTTGAACAACCGCTCAATTCCTCGTGTACCTTAAAGGAGTGCTTGCCCAATCCAGTTCTTGCCTTCCGTTACAATATCACAGGTAATAGGACCTTTCCAATCTGAGCATCTTGTAATATCACTAATAAACTATATAGGTTTAGGAGGTGGCTCTTTTAAAAGGGCACCCTGGTAAATTTGCAGTGTTTTCAGTATTCCAATGCTTCCCCATGGTTGCCATTGTTTACCCTGGTTCGTCATGTTTTCAAATATGATTCACCGTACCGCTGTGTGCTTTACAATGCTTACCTAGGCTTTGCCGTGCTTCGACTGTGCTTTATTACACTTTGCTCTGCTTTTTAGGCTAACAGCTAATGTGGAGACTGAGAATATTTGTCACGTACCACACTGTAGCTTCAGACAGTTTATAGTGATGCTTGATATGAATACATTACTTGTTATCAGTATAAGTAAAAAATAAATAAAAAAAAAACTACAGGAAGAAGCAGATCACATGACCTACATTCAGTACAGAAAATGAAAAAATAACAACCTCTATAGAAAATAATCAAGAATTCTTAGAAGAATCCAAGAACAAAGTGGAGAGAGAGAAACGGCGCGCCCAGAAATTGTCCCATAGACAGATATTAACAGCGCTGCTTCTGAGAAAATATACTACGATAGTTCTGCAAACCACAAATATGAACAGACTTTAACTGCAAGCACTCGACGATAATTCTGAAAATAGTGACGTGAAATCTAAATGAAATCTAATATTCATGATGTACACGGTGAGTTTTTAAACATATACACTGGCAGTGTGACTCTGTTAACTTTATTAGAATAAAGTGTGATGGGCTACTGTTTTCTTTCTTTTCTGGAGAAAATGCTTTTAATTGGGGTAAAACCTGTTTAGACTGCATTTGTGTTGTCAGTCGGAATACAATAATAAGATTCTGCTGTTGCTGGGGGTTGAGAGAGAGAGAGAGAGAGAGAGAGAGAGAGAGAGAGAGAGAGAGAGAGAGAGAGAGAGAGAGAGAGAGAGAGAGAGAGAGAGAGAGAGAGACCCCAATTGTCTTCACTTTTAGTGCTAACCTTTATTGATAGGACAATAAGTAACAAGATGATATTATATAATATGTTAATAAACCACACCACCAAATATAACTGCAGTAGTTTTCAACTGCTATATGCTTACCAAATGTTTGGAACAAAAAAAGTTTCGCTATAAAAATCGCTTCAGCCTTGCCACAGTTTGCTGGGTCGGCACCTCAACCCTGCAATAGGATTTTATTCAGAATATATGTCAATGCAGCACTCCGTCCACTAGAGGGAGCCAGTGACGAGCATTTGAAGTGAACTGGAACGCTTTGCAGGAGGAAGGCTGCATTATTAATAAGCGACAATGACTGCCACAGTGTTACAAAATCTTGAAGTCCCATGTTTTGAATTAAGCCTGCTTTTGGTTATTTCCCCCAGTAACTGTAGCTGACCTAAACATGTGCGGCGTGTGCAGTATGCAATTAACACCGCAGCAGGTGAGTAAACAGTCATTTTAGTTTCGGTTCATTGAAGAAATTATTTCTCTTGGACTTGGGGCCCAACGCCTTCCTCATCCAAACAGACCAGTGGGAAAGGTTTAAGCTGGTCTAAAAGCTGCGCTGTGTTCCGTTAGCACACAGCACAGGGAGGCTTTATGAATGAAAAGGTTGAATAATAAAAACAGTCTGTTCATGTACCAGCTGCAGACTCCGAATCAGGTGAGAAAAAGGGGTGTGTGTGTCAGACTTTTTGACCGCTTTCTATGTGCATCAACTACACAAATATTTTCGCTTGAAAATGTTAAAAAAAAAAGCTCCCAAGTCCACCTTTAATTACCGTACTGTGGTGTGTCAGCTAAACACACACTTAGCTAAATATCTTCAAGGGCATTGGAGCAGCTGAACTGGAATGGCATAGTTACAGTGTACTTAATGTGTCAATCTTTTTTGCAAGATATATGTAAGTACACAATTGTATCAGAAAAGGGTTGGGGTGAGAGTTCGAGGGGTTCTGTCAGTATCATGCAGAAAGATGTCACACATTTAGTACATTGTAACTATGCATGCTAACATTGTAATTATGTGTAAGTTCACACGTATTTACTAAGTAACTACTATGTAAATACACAGTAATTAGAGACACTTCATGTAAAGGGTTAGTCGGTAGTGTTTTCTGTCAGGGTTTTGTGTCTATGCATTTGCATTACAATAAATGTACAGCAGGGGGTGCCATTGGCACATGAAGAATTGACTTTGTAAGGAGAAGCAAGTTAACCACTGTCCTTAGAAAGACTTCTGAACTCTGGCAAAAAAGCAGTATTTGGTAACAGTGATTTCAGCAAGTCAAAGTGCTGATTCATGCTAGCACCACTGAATCAGCCCATGAAACACGAGGCAACTTTGTGCCGCTAAATTTTCAGACCACAGGTTGTCAGTGACATTTTCCAAGCAGCTTTCATCAAATTGATAAAACCCGGAGAATATTAAATAGAGCTGTGATTCATATTTGCCGTGTCTGGTTAGGTTCGGTTTCAAAAAGTTGTTTGTGTGAAATAAGCCAGATCAAACTTTTTTTCTTCATTAATATTTGTATTATTTTATCAAAATCAAAACCCCTATTAATAACCGTTCTTTAATTTTATATTTATATACAACAAAGATGCGATATGTCCTTAACTGCAGTCTCAGAAGTATCCTGGTATCAGTGTATTTAACTCCCTTACACAACACTTTTCTTCTGAAGTTCCCCTAGAAAATACTGATGTTGCTTTACAAGACTCTTTACGCTGTTGGGTAACCACGGAAAAATGAGCAGGAGATGCATTTGCTGTTGAAGAAGCCTCATGCCTTCCAGGAGACGAAATACCAGTCTAGTTCCTTCTCAAATCACTTGAACCAAGCTTTCATTCTGAAGTGATTCTGAAATGTAACACTTGGGGAAATAAGTTGCTTTCATAACAAGTCACAGTACTGTTGTAGGACAAAACAAAACTAACTACGCTTACACTGCAATGATACTAAATATGCATCTCTTGGGTTTTGTGAAACAACACTCCATTATTTCAATACCAAACTGTTGGGTTGGGTGGGTTCCAAGGTGTGGGTGTCCTGGTCCTCAGAGGAGCTTAAAGGCTAATGAGACGTCTCTGTTATGTCAGACTAGCTTTTTCTACCGTTCAGCTTGGCGTGTTCTTACACAAGATTCAGATTTGTTTGTTTAACCTCCGAGACTTATTTCACAAGCGCATCAGCACTGCGCTGTCTCTAGATGACACATCTTCTTTTTAATGGTTTGTGGAGTCATTGCCAGGGACAGCGGGGTTTGATTATTTGTAAACGAGGAAGTCTGTGGAAGTCGTTTTGCCTTTAATGGAACTGCGAGTAGAAATGATCCTGTCTGTTGTCACATTCCGCCCCCCCCCTCCTCCCCCCCCCCCCCCCCCCCCCCCCGTGTGTATTGAATCCAGTGTAGGCCCACCCATTCGTTTCTCCTTTGCTTCCATTTTTAAATGAGAGTGGCAGTTTTAAACAGTAAATTAATCACATCTCCTAATGCAACCCCACGTAACCAAAGCTGTTTGAAACTGTTGGTTTGAAATTACAAGGGCAGATGCAGAGCTTCTCAGAATTCAGCTTTTTAAGTTAGGTTCAAACATTGTACTTTTTTTTTTACATAAAAAGACTACTCCGTGAATGATCGTGCAGTGCAGTGTTTATTTCTGAATAACCAACTAGCCTACAGTAAGTATACCACGAGAATACTCTATTTAAACATGCTAGAAATACCCCTATGGTGAACCTAAAGTAAACTTACACCATGCTTGAAGAACTTCCAAGAGACAAGCTAGTGATAGCCACTTCATAGCTATTGATACCTTGGAGGTCACTGATCCGCTCCTAAGAAAACTATAGCATTCGTTCCTCCTTCCAGAGGAATCAGGAGGCCCAGGGTAAGCCAGGGTACCGTGCCCCACACCACAGCACCCAATACAATTGGATAAAGCTGCCAAACAGTATATAATATGGAGAACTGCTCTTCCCATTGCGATATGACTGGGTGGTGAGGGATTAGCACAAACTAACTCAACTGCAAATCATTCTGTGAAGTGTGTGCAACATGTACAGCTGGATCAACCAAAAGGTTATGATGAAATGTTAAGCATCAAAAACATCAAACAAAGAACAGACAAGGAGTCGGGTACAGATTCTGCTCATTAGCCCAAAAACACGGATCTGTGCAAGGTCCCAACTGGTTTGGATTAGTTACAATCTGACCTGCTTTTGAACACTAATGTGTAATTTTCTTCCACAACGTTGCCCAATTCAGGCCCCTGGATTTGGGCAACACAAAGCTGCTCTCCCTCTCCTCAGAACGTTCCCTAATCGTGAGGGCTTCTGACCTGCCAAACTGAAAAGCTACAGTGCACTCGCTTAGCATCTCAGCAGGATTTGACACTGCAGCGTCCCTCTTTGATGTTGAAACAAGGTGATTGTAGTCGGTTAGCCACTTTGCACTGCTGCTGTGGAAAACCATTCCTAACCGAACTGATGGATGCCCCTCCTCAAGTGATCCGCTCCGAAATGCAGCATTTTGTTGATTGGTATCCTTGTTTGAAACCCCATTCACTGTCTGTCTGTCTGTCCGGCTGTCTGTCTGTCTGTCACACCCTACGTGGTGAACACGATAATACCTCCTACAGGCTTTTCTGATTGCATTCATGCTGATAAACTGTTGATTTATATACATTTGTAATTTGTAGATTAATGTAATCTCAGATTATGAGGACCCTCCTCATGTGTGCGTACAGGGTCAATGGTAACCTGAGAATGGAAATGCCTCCTAAAACAAAGGCTGGCCGTACAGCAATAAGCAGTTATTTCAATAATATTTATTCATGTTTTTGCTGGGCCCTATTGTTCTCTATACCGTACATAATTTAAGGACTGTTTATTATTTATTTCTTAGCAGACGCCCTTATCCTGGGCGATTTACAATTGTTACAAGATATCACATTATTTTTACATACAATTACATTCTTTTTTTATACATTCTTTTTTACATACAATTACCCATTTTTACAGCTGGGTTTTTACTGGAGCAATCTAGGTAAAGTACCTTGCTCAAGGGTACAGCAGCAGTGTCCCCCGACCTGGGATTGAACCCACAACCCTCCGGTCAAGAGCCCAGAGCCCTAACCACTACTCCACACTGCTGCCCTGTAAGGAATTCCTGTTTTAAGGAATGTGTTTTTTAAAGAGTGTATTTAAGGATTCTCTGGTTAAACAAGTTTTTTGAAAAAGCATAATAAGCTTCTAAGCCCTCTGTAAAACGGTTGAAAGGGGATTGTGTGAACTGTAAGACTGGTTTTATTAATCAAAACGGGCTTTGAAACAACAGTACTTCACAAAACATTTCTTAAAACAGTCCTTATAGGGCTGAATATGGGGACATATCTCACTGCTCTGCAGCAAATGCTGCTGCTCACACTGCAGATAACAGAAAAATAAACAGCTCGCACTGTCGAACTTGGCATCTCTTTGACTATATATGGCTGTGAACCTCAATTCCCTTATCTCTTGTTTGTGTGTAACAGCAGCTGCTGTGACCGTTCTTCAGGGAAGTCTTCAGTCCCCTATTGGAATATTGTACTTCCAATGAAACTGTGAAAACTTCCCTTCTGCAAGCCAGCTGTTTACGGGATAAAATAAATTACAGAGGAATTACTGAGGGAACTGTAATACTTGTATTGTGTCAAGGCTTATTAGCTAAATGAAATAATAGGAAATGACTATGAAGTATATTCCGAAGCAGACCCTAATATCGATGTGATACAGCCGTCAGATATTTCTTTGTAAGAGATAGTTTGACTCAGGCAGGAGCGAAATTACAGGTGCAGGCCTGTATGCGTTTATAAGTGTTCCCTTCAGAGGAGCCGGCCGGGTTCATGATGTGTATAAACAATGATTTCTCCTTCAATATTTTTTTTATTTCCTTGGCACAGGGTTTGTAGCTTTTGGTTACAGCATTAGAATACAGAGCTCAAAGACACTTGCTCAAAGTACCCGGTGGCAACGATCTCTCCCCCTAGTTCCAAGACACAACCTAACTCCCCGCAGTTCAGCAGCTACATCACAGTGCGTAAGGTCTTCCAGTTAAAGCTATGGTAGCATTAGCGGCGCCGTACAAAACAGAGTGCCAACGAATCGTTTGTTTTTTTTCTTTCTAACAACTAATAACATGAATAAAATAATCTAAATAGTGCAAATACTATAACCTGGCCAAAACAATAGAAAATACATTCCAATACACAGGCATTATTCCAGAGGGAGCATTAATCATTAATGCACAGAGCCATTACTTCTAGGCAGTTCAAACTAAAAAAAAACAAAAAAACCTGCCTATACATTCAAACCGGGGGGGTCGGCTCGGCAGAATCCGGTACACCTAAAAAGTGCTTCCAATTTTAGTTGTGCCAAAGCAAACTGAAGTGTTGCAGAATCAACCATTTGCATCCTTATGATATGTTTATAGAGATCACTGCCAGTTCTGTAGATAGCAGTTTGATTAATCTAATAAGAGGCTCTCTATTTTCAGACATCTGCCCTGTTTTTAGATGAAATGAATCAATAGGGTCATGTTTAAAGTACTGCTACAAAGCAAGAGTGTCCTTTTCTTGAGAACCTTCCGGTGACCGGAGTTGTGACCTACAGTATCTAACTAAAGCAAACGGCTCGCCACACAGCTGACCCAAATTCATAAATATCATCGCTACAGATTTAGAAAGCAGGCGGTGTTTTGTTTGCACAGTGCTACCTGTCTAGGGGACGTCTGCAAATTACAAGAGTGACTAGCAGCACTGAAGCATGTTCCTGCTTTGATCTTTTTTTTATTACCTCTTTAAAATTGAATCTAGTAGGAGCTTTCTCAGAAGCAGACGCAGGGATTGAGAAATAACATTTTCTGCTGGAATAGTTAAACCTGGTAAATAATGATCTAAACAGAAGGAGTAAACACGAGAGAGATATTAAAACAAATCTGGACAGTACAAAGTACAGTATGCTGACTGAAGTAGGCAAACGTGGCAAGCATGAAGTGTCCGCTCAGACCTGTGCTAAGACCACCAGAGCTCCCATCCTCTTACTAAAACAGCATGTTTACAAGAGAGTAACTGTAACTGACCGAGAGACCATCTCTCCCTTTTACCCTAGAGTTCATTGTGTCCAGCTGACTGGACAGTGAATCCCAGTAGGGGTATAGATGGACTATGTTTGATTAGAACAGTTTTAGAATTATTTAGAGTACATGCTAACCCAAGCCAACCGTATACAGAATTTGACAGAATCTATAATGTTACTATTCTGGAATACAAACGTTACTATCCAATCTGTTCCTCACCCGCTAAATCAAAAGTTATTTTTACCAATTGTAAATCAATTCAGTGGTTAAACTACCTTGTAAATGAATTACTTTCAAATTAAAATTTCTGTGGATATGTCTTGTATGAGTTATTAGATGGTGTGCAGGCATCTCGTATTATTATACAATGCGTCATCACATGCATACCTGTATAATGGTTCTGTCAGCTCAAACTGTGCCAAATTATTTCTGTTATAGCAACAGACGCACTACAGTACTCATGCACTACAGTACTATTAAACCAGAGTGTGTTTTATTTTTTTAAATTTAGAGTGCCCAATTATTTTACCCTCTGATTTTCTCCCCAGTTTAAAATTTCCAGTTCCCCCCCCCCCCCCTCACCGCAGCAATTCCCCACACAACTCAGGAGAACTGAAGGTTCAGCAGGCATCCTCCGATCCCACGATCAAGCCAGCTTCCTCTTCTACACCCAGGAACTCGATGTCAGCAAGCTACCGCCCTCTGGAGGGCAAAGGCCAGCGCTGCAGATGTCCGCTCTGAGTTCACTGGGAGCCTGTTCCGGCAGGGTCTGCTGTAGCGTGATGAGTAGAAACAATCCCTGACGGTTTTGCCTCCCTAACCCGCGGGAACGCCAGAGCCAATACGACGCTCCCTCCGGAATCTCCAACAAAGACCGGCGACTTCGCCCAGCCAGGACACAAACAGTGTTTTTAGTTTTTACTTTAGAAGTAGCCGTAAGTTCTATACATGGGATGACATCTGTACACAGGATAGGATGTATGAGAATTCTGACAAATCCTTAACGCGGAGGAGATTAAATTCCTCTCATTATGTTTTTGTATTTATAAACATATAAAAGAGCCTGTTACGAGAAAGAAAAGGCAAACCCCAGGACTGTATCAGTTGGAACTGCTCCCAGCTCAGAATGAATCTGTTTGCACTTCCCCTGGATAACGTCTGATGCTGGCCTCAGCTCCCCAGTACTCTGCAAAATGCGTAAACTGTCTTCCACCATTGTTTGACCTGGGGGCTTGAGTGAGACAACAAACCCCTCCTAACGTCAGCAATTACGCAAACTGGAATCTGCCTCCAGATTCTAATCTGTGAGCTTGGAGGGTGGTGTCTGTGAAGCACACACTGTGGAAAAGCAAGCATGGTTTAACTGGGGGTGCTGTGCATTGGACTGCCATCACCATGGCTTAAAAAGATTGTTGTAACCCAAGCCAGGTTTCTCATGTTGGGGAGGTACAGCTATGGCCAAAAGGTTTGGATCACCTAGAATTTTATGATTGAGACATATATATATATATATATAATTATTATTATTTATTTCTTAACAGACGCCCTTATCCAGGGCGACTTACAATTGTTACAAGATATCACATTAATTTTTACATACAATCACCCATTTATACAGTTGGGTTTTTACTGGAGCAATCTAGGTAAAGTTCCTTGCTCAAGGGTACAGCAGCAGCGTCCCCCACCTGGGATTGAACCCACGACCCTCCAGTCCATAGTCCAGAGTCCCAACCACTGCTCCACACTGCTGAAATATATATAATGATTTCCATTACATGAGAGTAGATGTTAAAACTTCATGCTGATTTGAACTGGGCTCTCGCCAAGATAAGCAACAACTAAGACATAGCTTTACAGTAAACTAATGTGATCCATCTGCATCTTCATCCATTTGCGTTTCTTTCCATCTGATGATGTAGATATCCTTCTGCCTGGTGTTGATGGCTGAAGTGTAATGCTGGCTCCAGGGATCAGCTTATTTTTGCCTCCCTGGCGCATCAGCACACACAACGGCTGCGATGCTGGCTCCGGGGATCAACCACAGTGCGGCCTCCCCAGCGCATCAGCATGACAACCGTCTGGACTGAGCTAAGTAGGGTACATCTCTGGGGTCTTCAAGTGAGCACCTTCCACCCTCAGTATGTATGTATGTGTGTATATACAGACGTGCTCAAAAAACGAAGAATGCACAATTTTCTCTGAAATAACTTGAAACTGACAAAAGTAATTGGCATCCACCATTGGTTATTCCATATTTAATAGAAATCAGACTTTGCTTTTGATTTTTATTCAACATAATATTGTAAATAATAAAACAAATGAAAATGGCATGGACAAAAATGATGGGACCGCTAACCTAATATTTTGTTGCACAACCTTTAGAGGCAATCACTGCAATAAAACGTTTTCTGTAGCTCTCAATGAGACTTCTGCACCTGTTAACAGGTAGTTTGGCCCACTCTTCCTGAGCAAACTGCTCCAGCTGTCTCAGGTTTGATGGGTGCCTTCTCCAGACTGCAAGTTTCAGCTCTTTCCATAGATGTTCGATAGGATTCAGATCAGGACTCATAGAAGGCCACTTCAGAATAGTCCAATGTTTTGTTCTTATCCATTCTTGGGTGCTTTTAGCTGTGTGTTTTGGGTCATTATCCTGTTGGAGGACCCATGACCTGCGACTGAGACAGAGCTTTCTGACACTGGGCAGTACGTTTCACTCCAGAATGCCTTGATAGTCTTGAGATTTCATTGTGCCCTGCACAGATTCAAGGCACCCTGTGCCAGGCGCAGCAAAACAGCCCCAAAACATAACCGAACCTCCTTGACTTGCCAAAAAGCTCCAGTTTTGACTCATCTGTCCAAAGGACATTCTCCCAGAAGGATTGTGGCTTGTCAATATGCATTTTAGCAAATTCCAGTCTAGCTTTTTTATGTTTTTCTTTCAAAAGTGGAGTCCTCCTGGGTGTTCTTCCATGGGGCCCACTTTCGCTCAAAAAGCGACAGATGGTGCGATCAGAAACTGTCGTACCTTCACCTTGGAGTTCAGCTTGAATCTCTTTGGCAGTTATCCTTGGTTCTTTTTCTACCATTCGCATTATCCTTCTGTTCAATCTGGGGTCGATTTTCCTCTTGCGGCCGCGCCCAGGGAGGTTGGCTACAGTTCCATGGACCTTAAACTTCTTAATAATATTTGCAACTGTTGTCACAGGAACATCAAGCTGCTTAGAGGTGGTCTTGTAGCCTTTACCTTTAGCATGCTTGTCTATTATTTTCTTTCTGATCTCCTCAGACAACTCTCTCCTTTGCTTTCTCTGGTCCATGTTCAGTGTGGTGCACACAATGATACCAAACAGCACAGTGACTACTTTTCTCCATTTAAATAGGCTGAATGACTGATTACAAGGAGACATGTGTGATACTAATTAAAGAAACTAATTAGTTTGAAATATCACTATAATATATATATATAATCTCACACTGCTGTGCAAACATCTTAGACATGTTGCATTTTTCTACTCTGATGCATTATGAGCATCAAAGCCTTCACTTGTGTTTTCTACTATTATAACAACCTTGACTTGCATAAAAACAGAAAAACGTTGCGTGAAATAGCTTACATCACTCGATTTTCAAGGTGTGGTATCCGAAGCATAATCAACAAGTACAGAAAAACAGCATCTGTAATTGACAAACCCAGGACTGGAAGACCCAAACATCTGTCTAACAAGGATGTGCAATACTTGAAGATAATATCCTTAAGGAATAGAAAGAAGACGGGCATTGAATTGACAAAAGAACAGGCAGAAGGCACAAGTGTCATTGTCCATCCATCAACAGTCCAAAGCACCTTTGACCATTGTTCCATAGTCCAGTTTCTGTGTTTTTGTGCATATTTTAGCCTTTTAGTCTTTCTTAACAGAGGGATTCTTCCTGCAACACATCCTTTAAGTCCTGATTTCAAGAGTGACCTTCGTACTGTTGATTTGATGGACAACGACACCTGTGTTATGTGGGGAGAAATACATCTGGTTTTGTGTCCCTCGGATTTACAGCTCCACTGTAATCTGTCACATTTTACATTGCGTAGCACCAATAAGTATTCATCTGAAATGCAATTTGCCTTAAAGTGAAGTTCACTTACAATATGCTACACAGAGTTATGGTTTTACTCACTAAACCTTTGAGCAGAACCAGCGTGTTTCTGTTTATCAGACTCCAAAATCAAGACCTGTATTTCAAACCGCTGAGCTATTCTGCTTTAAGTCCTCTTCCTGTCCTGAAGACACATGCTGACACAATGTGCGTGACAATCCATTTGATTAAAAGAAGTGAATTAAACTAAGCTAAAATCAAATATATCTTCGTAACACTTGGAACACCCACATCATTACAGCAGTACACTACATTAGAAACCTTGTAAATCGATTGTGTATACAGATCTAATGTTACTAAACAAAACCCCAGCCACTGCCCTTGGGCTGCTTCTGATGCTGTTGTGTACAGTAATACCACAGCTGCAGGGACATGACCAGTGCAATTTGCCTGCAAGTCACTTTCTATTGGCATTCCAACTATTATCCTCTAGAACAACACGGTGCAGATTCAATAGACGTCACAAAGGATCCATAGAGACAACAGCAGGTTGGCAGCCGGTCGCCATTGATAATAATAACAGGCTATAGCAATAACATGTAGCTATAGCATTTATAAGAAAATGTCTTTATAACTGCGGTTAAGAGTTCACCTCATATCACATGCACAGCACCCCTCATCTGGAACCAAACAGCAGCTGTATTCCAAAGTAGATGAAACGTGTCGGTTCGAGCAGCTATTCAGAGACTGCAGCTGTGCAATGTGAAAATTGAGGCTTGCTCTATGTGTTATAATAGCAGGTATAAAGCATTGGATCCCTACATAAGGTAATCTGATCCAGGGCTTGGACCATCTGAATGCACAAGAAGATAACTGAATTAAATTAAACAAGTTGGTCACAGGGTCCAGCGTCGATGCACGGTTTGTGAACCGGTAGCCTGTTTATTTTTTCTATGGAGCTTTCCAGCTTCAACATTGCAAACACAAGCAAGCAAACAGCTCTGACGTTGACAGGCAAGCACAGAACCCACCTATTCTATTTGCAATTGCAAACAGAAGGTCATAAAGTTAGAAGTGGCCAGAAGAAGCCCAAATGTGACTTGCACAGTATGTGGCTTAATGCGGTTTTATACTTTAAGTATTAAACCAGGTGGATTGTTCTAGTTAATGTGAACTCGTTTATTATATGATTTGTGGGGGTTCTATTTATAGCTCCAGTTCCACAGATCCAAGCACTTCTAGAACAATAAGATACCCCCACCCAACCCCTCAAGCCTGGCTCTCCAGAGACAAGCCGTCTGTGTAAATGTCAAACACACCCTGCACTGGAGCCAGACCACAGGAACAGAGAGCGTTACAGGAAGAGACTCCGTAAAACACAATGCAGACCAGCGTGGGGGGATTTCTGACAGCTGTTAATAGAGGTTAGGCTATGAGGCTCAGTGATATAGCAGTGGAAGAAAGATCTCTCCGATCACTGAGACCCATTCTGTATTCTCTTTTTATACTGTACCAGGGCAGTGTTATTCATGCTTTTTTTTATGGCTTGCGTGTCAAAATGCATGCATGAAAAAAAGCAGTCGAAATGAGATCCAAAGTGCAAGATCTAGGTTTCAATAACCGTTCTTGATAAAGAACCTAACCTCCTAAATCTTCCTAACAACTCCTGCTTTTGCTTACACATTGAATTCTAGGAGATAGCCGTTAGTTCCATGAAACAGAAAGGTGAACTTGGCAGTCTTTTTCTTTTCTTTTTTTCTCCCTACATAGTACCTTCATGGGACACAATATAATGGAGGGTCTCTATGGGAACAGGATTGTGGGGGCCTGGGTTTGCTGTAGGCTTGCCCCAAGGTGGCCCAGAGATAACACAGCCTTGCCGTTAGTAATCACAAATAAGGATTACATTAAAACATGTGTTTTAAATTGCATTGAAGTTAATTGGAAAGGTACCATCCACAGAAATATATTCCTATTTATTATATAGATATATATATATATAGTTGACCCTGATATTGATGCGATATAGCCACCTGATGCAGACGTATATATATATATATATATATACAAGGCACTGTGTGTATATATATAGTATAGTATAGTATAGTACTGTAGTGTGCAAATGTATTAGAACACCTCAAGATTTGTCATTTACTGTATATCCTTTATATACATACCTGCATGAAAACCTCTGGGTGTAAGAATTTCAATTTTCAGGTCAGTAATCAGTCATGTAGAAACAATAGGCACTCTAATTAGGCATCTTTAATTAGGCATCTAAACAACTTGTAAAAAGTCTCCTGCATTTTATCTTTTCTGCCTCTGTGTTCCTTTTCTCTTACTATTTGAAATGAATTGCATGTGCGTCCTATTAAAAGTCATCAATTAAATTAGACCATCAGTAATGTGCCTATGTTGACAGTATTCCAGTTCCAGTGGTTTGAATTCATATGCACAACAAATCAAAACAACAGAAGCTATGGGCTGTTCTAATAAATGTGCACACTGCTGTATATATGTTCACTCCTTCCCTGATCACTGTGTAGTTGACTGGTTTTCAGTGAGTGCAGGACTCAGGTAAGATCCTATTACTGCAACGCAGGAAGTGGACGAAGAAAAATGGACTGCACCAAAAAGTCTGGAAAACAAAATGGGGCAGCCAAAATGTAAGGGACTAGGGCGTTGTCATCCTTCTAAAAGTTTACTGTGGTAAACCATGGTAAAAGCCTAGCAAAGTGCAGTAAAAGTGACTGGGAGCCACAGGCCACCATAAACTTTGGGATTTGGAAAAGCAAGCAAAAATAAAAAAAAAATAAAGACAGTAAGCATTAAGTTTAGTTAAAGCAGGATTCAAAATTACTGTGCAAATATACTCCAACTTATAAAGGTTTACTCTTACTTCTTTTAATTAATGAGTTAAACTCCTGAGCAATACATCCAGGGACTAGAAAGTAAAGCTTGAGGTCAGAATCCTTTGCCACGGCTGGTTGTCTCTGAATCCACTGTATGAATGTTTGTTGGCTCCGGCGAGCCAGATGCTGACGTTTACTTCCTATTCCACGCCCTGGTCAGTCAGAACTAGATTCTGCTGGAATTTAAGGAAGAGGTGTTCAGGAAATTACACACACCCACCCCACAGCTCTGTGTTGTCTTGTTGCTATAACAAAAGAGAAAACGGAGGGAAACAGCGCAGTTGCTGTGACAAGCAATGCAGTGGGTAACCTCATACTGACTGACTCATTAAGTACATAGGTATTATACAGCTGGGAAATTTGACAGTATTAAAAAGGAGTTTCACAAGTTAGCAGTTTAAAGAAAGTTAAAAAAAAACCTAACAATTCAGCATGAATTTAAAAAAAAAGTATTTACTGTCTTTGTCTAAGATCAACTTTAAATAATAACAAAATCAATTTGTAAAGCACACTAGACCAGATCAAGGGTTACCTACATGGGCAAACTGTCACCTCGCTCCAAGTTATTTCAATCCTAATATCACCTGAAAATATACCTCGGTCGTCTTGAAACGATATGATTCAATCTAGTCGATCGATAAAAACCTTACAATACCAGAGCTATTGTCCTCAACACAGCAGAACTACGCTATAAAGAAAGCGTTTTCTGAAACATTTACTTGACTTTTACACTAAGTCTTACCTCAGAACGTATGACTGCGTGTATGAAGTTCAGGATGATGTATCAAGTAGGGTAAGGTCAGAATGGTAATGTGAAGTGGGATTTCACTGATAAGGTTAGAAACCCATTGTCAGGCTTGCATGTAACCACGTTTCTCTATGTGTAGTTAGTTTGAGATAGAGCCACTATCTTACCCAAGCAAGTCACTGTGAAGTTGCCTATTGCAAATCTGGTAGATGCAGTAGGTTCAAACCAGGGGAGGTGCATAGCACAGATAGCTATTGCCCCTAGATTTCAGTTACACTTTGCTACCGACTGAGAAATTCTTGTATAGGTGCCCAGTCCTGGTGTTAATAACCTTTGCAGCAAATGCCTTATCTTGCAGGCACAAACCGGTTTGCTCCAACAGCCATAATCCTGAGCAGTGCTTAATAAAACAATCCCTCAATTCAAATATTGAAATATGATTATGATAAGCGCATTCTTTATCCTAAAGGAAACTATTAAAAAATCTGCCTGGAAACACTGGAGCATTAAAGTCCTTTCCAAATATAAAATAATGCTTTGTGTGTGTGTTTTTTTTTTAATCGTTATCAACTAATTTTCTGTTTTGAAATGCAGCTGCTGAACTTGAACACAAAACCAAAAGTAAAACCAAAAGTAAAGGCACATTTCTTGTACTTCTCGCATATGGACCAGCAGGGCTTATCCTATCTTTAAAAAATAAAACACAACTTTGGGGCACTGCTGGCAGACTGATCATTTAAACCGTTACCTGTATTTGAAGGTGGGACAGTAATCTATTCAGGGAATGCATATATTAGTCAGGAGGTCAGGCACAGGTGGGTAAAGAAAAGCAAACCATTCTCCAGCAGCAAAGCTCTCCAGGAAATCCCATTGTGCTTTTCAGTGCATTGCTATGAAGCCACATGCTAATAGATACACCGACCTTTCTATAAAACACCCAGATTGTCATTGCAATGACCATTTCCTATGGTGATGGTGGGTTAGTTGTATGTAAATTCAGCAGGCTTTATGTGATGTAAAATGTTACCAGGTGAATCCGCCCAGAAACCTTTGGATAAGACGTTGCAGGCATCAATTCATTTTTTTTAAAGAGATTGAAAGACTAGTTAACAGAACCTGAGTGCAGCAGAGTTTGTTATCTCCTGGCTTGCAATGAAAACTCTTTCTTTACTGTTTCATTCAAAACAGCATCCCATTCATTATAAAATATGTAGTGTGTGTTCTGGTCCCACATATCTAAGATAACAATTTTAAGAAAGACAGAAAAAAACCTTTCATTTCAATAGAATATAAATAATTTATTGTGTTGATTACATGACATCCTCAGTAGGTCAGTCAAAACATTTTGTGTCATGTATATTTCTCATCACAAAAAAAAAAATGCGTGGCAAAACAGGTAACCACTATTACTAATACAAATAACATAAACGTGGTTATTGTAGTTATCACATTTATTGCCACAAGAGACCGGGTACAGAAGGTAACAATTCAGTCACACCCAATGCAACACTTTCCTCAGTTTAGTTTTTAAGTGTCCAATGTTGTCCAAAGTCTCGCAAACGTGTTGCATCATCTGCTGAACTTACAGCACCTGTAAGGCGCGATGTTGACGCATTTTAACAAATGCATAAAAAGTCAAATCAATTAACCACCGTGGATTAATTACAGCAGTCCAATACAGAGTCTCGTTTTCTAGTTTTGCTTGGAAACAAAGGACCCGTATTAAAACATGCGTAGTTCAGAACTTTTCCTTTTGTTTTTGTTTCAGTCACGCATTTCACACTGTCTCTGGTGTTCTCAAGTCCTGTGCGTGTTTGTATTTTGTCTTCATAATTTTGCATGCTCCTTTATCGTGCACAAAAGGGATGTCGTTATCTTGTATTCGCTTTCATCATTTAATCGCCATTCTCTGTGCATCATAGTGCGTGTCGCTTGACTGAGCAGCGTTTCGTGGCTCTGCGCCGTGTCTTGCTTCAGTCGTTGTCATCAGTTGTTCTACAGTAGTCGTAATAGCTAGCCAAGTCCTTAACCGGCTTTTTTTTATTTGTAGCTCAAAGCAGTTTCACCGAAGCACGGATAAAGTTTGCAATCCGGAGCAGCTTGTCTTTTTTCCTCTGTTTCAGTGCCATCAAGCCTCTCGTCATCTCCTCGGGCTCTTGGTCCAGGGAGAAGATGATTTTGGTTCTCTCCTGTGCTTTGCTGTCCCCGGTTTTCTGAAACAGCTTCAGAACCGAATCTTCGTTGACGTTTTCGAAGATGTTAGCTACAGCTTTCTTGCGGTGGGCCGTGTCGAATTTATTGGTGCCGTGAGCCGAGGGGCTGACCATGAGCGAGTCTGTGCTTCCATAAGACATCGTGTGTGTTTTCTTCAGATTCTTTACAGTCTTGCTCTGGTGTTGAACGAGTAAGACGGGCAAAAGCTGTAATGCAATCGTCTCTGTCAGTGGCTGCTATTTATGGGAACTAGGGTCTGGCACGATTCAGCTCACAGCGGTGACATCACAGCGCCTGCCTCGGGAACGCCTTTTATACAAAACACGTGTTTTATTTCATATGTATCCTATTGTTAAGCTATTCTGCTTTATGTACAGATCTTTGCGGCAATAATTGTAAAAAAAATACTGCAATAATTAACTAAATAATGATGGAAGATGGATGCAATACAGTATAGAACTAGAGGAAATAGCACATCTATCTTTTACAACAACAAAAAAGCTTGAGGTCAAAATCTTTATATATTTGCTCAAATTCTAGTTGTTGTTTTTTTTTTTAATCGTTATACATGCGTTCCTTTATTATTATATATATAACATTATAGAAATGTAGGGTTTTTTGTTGTTTGTCATCTTCATATCTTGTCCTTTGGCTATTTCTAGATTTTCATTTTTATTTATGTATGTATTTATTTAGCATATTTTCATAAAGCTAGTTTTATCAAAAATGTGTTTTTTCTGTACTGTTCTTACTATCATTAGTTTCACCTATAAAGTCTTGCATAGCTCATAGCTAACCGTTCAGGTTTGATACCAATCTGGCTGAGTGAAATAGGAAGCCAGGGGGACACATGAAACAATAGCATTCTCTGTGCTTCCTGCACGAAAGGGATTCTGATCTTACCTTCAGGGACAGATAAAGAGGGTTTTAGAGATAGCATCATTCTGCTAACAATTTCTGTCTGTATCAGAAAGGACCGAGCATGCTTGCATCTCTCATTGTTTTCCACAGAGAGTAAAGACCCAGCTCATGTGATCCACTGCACTTGTAGATCTCTTGATCCACCCCTCCTGCTCTGCACTGGATTTGCCTGATCTATACATGACACAAAATGTTGTGACTGCTATCATGTCTTTGCAGATATAACTTGCTCTAAACTTGTTGCATCTTATTTCATATTGTATTTTAATAGTATAATTTATTATTATTATTATTATTATTACATTTCTTAGCAGACACCCTTATCCAGGGCGACTTACAATTATTACAGGATATCACATTATTTTTACATACAATTACCCATTTATACAGCTGGGTTTTTACTGGAGCAATCTAGGTAAAGTACCTTGCTCAAGGGTACAGCAGCAGCGTCCCCCACCTGGGATTGAACCCACGACCCTCCGGTCAGGAGTCCAGAGCCCTAACCACTACTCGACACTGCTGTAAATTATACTGAATTTAAATATAGATTTTTGCATTGTAAACCTGTACTGCCCTGTAACAACTGTAAGTAACCTTGGATAAAAGCATCTGTCAAATAAATAAATGCATAATAATAATAATAATAATAATAATAATAATACCTTAGCTAACCCCACTGCGCACCCCCCTTGTTGCTAATGAAGTGACTTTAGAAACACTAAACGAGTTTTGACAAAGACTTCTAGTCGAAATGCTTGTCGCTGAATTTAATACGTTTATTTTAGTATTCCTAAATATAATCTTATTGAGTGTTTAATAGAGTGACCTTAACCCTGTAAGGTACAAGGGACATATGTTTCCCACGAATAAAAATGATGCTAACTTTCTTATGTTTGCAATGAGGTGCACCAAACAATGTTTCAAGAGTACAGGTTGGATCTGGTTGTCCATTTTACAATTCTCTTGTTATAGTAAGAAGGAATAAATCCTTAACTATCTCTCCCCATGTAATCTCACACACCTCCAACGCCCTGTCTGTCTGGGGAAATGGGATAAGATCTGGTTACTTTGAATTTCAAAGCCCCCTTTGAAATTCGGGCTTCGGCTGGATGGGGGGGCACGCAGAAGTACCAATACCCAGTAAGAGGTCGCTTTACCACTGGTTACGTGCCAGAGACAGGGGAGGGAAACCACACAGTGTAAAGGGGTATTTAACATCTTGTAAAGTCATAATAACTTTGAATCTGTCTGCTCTGTGCTTGGGACACGATTCCCTGCATGTATTATAATAAACCTATTATTAATTGAAGAAAAGGACTTTGTGTATTTTCTTCAGAAACATCAGAACTCACTTTTATACCACCATCAATTATCTCTCTAAACTAGGTGGAGGCCAAACGAGCATCTTAGCCACTGTACCACAGAGCCAGGCTTGCGTGCACAAGCAGTTATTGCGCTTGTAACCACATATCACCTGTAGGGGGCAGAATCCCTTACCGAAGTGCAAACTAGAGAGTGACATTAGGACGGGACTCCCACAGTACGGGAATAAATGTATCTTTATGTTTGCGGGAATGGATGGAAACTGAAATTAAACTGGCAGGAACGGGTGGGACTGGGAATAAAGAGTTTTAAATTTCACAGGAACGGATGGGAGTGGAACTGAAGGCTGTGTGAAGAGCAGTACAGAACCAAACTTTAGTTTGTCAGATGAGCTACAAGAACTTAGATGTTGTAATATTAAACCAATTAGTGATTTCACTGGCCCACCCTTCAATTCAACACCACTGCATCTTGCTATCGTTGATTGCAACCAACATTTACAGTAAAACGGTAAAATACCTAAACTACTTTTAAATATGTCAACCTCAGCAAATAACTGGATTAATTAAACTCATTGGGAGTTCAAGTAAAACTCAAAAGACTGTGGCCGTCGATTTTGCTGGGTTTTATTTCTGTTATCAACACGTTATGCATAATAAAACGGTTATGGTAGGCTTGTGTGGTTCTTGTTATTCTTACAGGTAATATGGCAGTAGTGAATGACATTTCAAAAATTCAACTGGGAACAGGATGACAATGAAATCAGTCTCTTCTCTTTTTCTTAAATATGACGAGACGGGATGGGACAGGACATTTTTTAAGATGGGAATAAAAAAAAACATATGTACGGGATGGGGAAAATTCTGGTGGGACAGGATGGGTACAAAAATTACACTGAAACATTTTTCACGGGATGGGATGGGACAGGAAAATGTATGATGGGACAGGATGGGACGGAACTCATGTTTCATGTCCGTGTCACTCTGTGATGCAAACCACAGAGGCAGTACTGCGTTGTATGTCATTACTTATATTGGGCAGCAGTGTGGAGTAGTGGTTAGGGCTCTGGACTCCTGACCGGAGGGTCGTGGGTTCAATCCCAGGTGGGGGGGGGGGGGGGGGCACTGCTGCTGCTGCTGTACCCTTGAGCAAGGTACTTTACTTAGACTGCTCCAGTAAAAACCCAACTGTGTAAATGGGTAATTGTATGTAAAAATAATGTGATATCTTGTAACAATTATAAGTCGCCCTGGATAAAGGCGTCTGCTAAGAAATAAGTAATACTTGCTTTAACCTTCACAAATGTTAAATGATCACAATAGTTATGGCCAATTATCCACAAGGATGATGTCACCCCTTCAACTTGCCATGTAGTCATTTTTTAATAATCTTAGTTATAATACAGTAATATAACATTTGCTATGCTTGTGTATAACATAACTTCACTGAGTTCAGGCCACACGGCACTTCCAATAATGACCCCAGGAGGCTGGAGTTGATTACTTCAAAGATGTGAGGAGAGATAATAACCCAATCAATTCACAGTTACCAGAAACGAGATGGAAGATATAAAGTAAACGGTGGTGATTCTACTGGAAAACTCTAGCGCTATTCCAGTAATTTTCAAAGAATTCCCTTTTTGCAGTGTTCTTAGGAACAGTATCACAGTGTTGCCGAATTAATTGTTTCATGCTCTATTACTGTAAAATGACTGGTGTTCAGAAAAATATATCCTGATTTGGTCTGTGCCCATTTGCATTGTAATACTGAGGTATGTTTTTCAGGAGATGTGTTTTTAAGTAGTTCTTCTTAACAGACCCTGTTAATTTGGATACGTTTCAGAATGCAAGTAAGTTAACTACAATAAGTTACACTGTAGTCATTATTCACTGATGTTTAGGACATGCATTTAGCACACAATTTTGCGAGGGTGGAAATCCATACACTAACAACATGTTCATATACTGTAACTGAGATATAAGTGCAAATAATGTAACAGGCAGTGTACACTAATGTACATTTTTTAAAGCCTTAAGCTTTTTTCCTAAATCACTATTGGAGTCATTGGCTATTATCAGGACAAGATGAGACATACAAAAAAAGATTTGGTCGAGATTCTTGACCTTTGCAATAAAAGACCACCACAGACCTCATAATTGTTCCAATAACAGTTTCTATATATAGCAGGGATTGGGATCTGTGCTTATGTTTTGACATAGTTTCTCACAGAGTAAAACCACAAGAGACTGTCCTCCGCCCCCAGAGACATACAGAGGCATAACATGATGCTATTTAAGTACAGAGCAGGAAATGCAATGAGGATTGTAAAACAAAACAAAAAAAAAAAACTTAAAATAAATAGATAAACAAGCCACTTAAAACATTTCTCTCAAATGAAACTGAACCATAGTGCTGTATTTAATAAGAACATAAGAACATGAGAAAGTTTACAAACGAGAGGAGGCCATTCAGCCCATCTTGCTTGTTTGGTTGTTAATAGCTTATTGATCCCAGCATCTCATCAAGCAGCTTCTTGAAGGATCCCAGGGTGTCAGCTTCAACAACATTACTGGGGAGTTGGTTCCAGACCCTCACAATTCTCTGTGTAAAAAAGTGCCTCCTATTTTCTGTTCTGAATGCCCCTTTATCTAATCTCCATTTGTGACCCCTGGTCCTTGTTTCTTTTTTTCAGGTCAAAAAAGTCCCCTGGGCCGACATTGTCTATACCTTTTAGGATTTTGAATGCTTGAATCAGATCACCGCGTAGTCTTCTTTGTTCAAGCCTGAACAGATTCAATTCTTTAATAGAGTCAATTCATAACATCACTGTATTCAAATGGTGGCCCAACCCACTATTTGGTGAACGTCCTATAAAATGGAACAGACTCCTTGAGGTGCATGAAGTGGCTGTTTCCATTGTGATGTCATTGCTGCATAATCGGTTGCATCACCTGGGAAATAAAAAGCTGACATCACTGGCCAAGCGTTACATAATAATAATATCTTTATTTTATATAGCGCCTTTCATAGTGGACCACCATCACAAAGCGCTTTATAGAGGTAGGCTGTGAACTGTGCATTATATATAGAGTCACTTACAATAGGACATTGATTTAATATCTCATCCGCAGGACAGAGCACAAAGAGGTTAAGTGACTTGCTCAGGATCACACAGTGAGTCAGTAAGTCAGTGGCAGAGGTGGGATTTGACCATCTGGACACTGAACCACACTGCCTCCAGACGTGGGCTTATAATGCCCTAAACTATTAATTATACACTTACGACACTGGCATCATCATCAACTTTTAGTCTATTACCTTATCGTCCTAAGAGAGAGTAACGATTCTCTTACATTACATTCTTCATCATTTTCAAAAGACAAGAACACAGTGCTTCTCTTTTTCCCAGGAGCCCTTGTTTTTTGAGCAGAGCAGCGTGAGGCTCATTCTCGGAGGTTTGAAGCAGATAAAAGGGATAATAACTAGTCTCGACTCCTGTACAGTAACTCAGACTCTATTGCTAGCGTGCCAGTCAGTTCGTAGTAAGCAGAAAAATACCGATTTTTGGCTTTATAAGCTTTTTTTTCCCCTCCGTCAGTAAACCCCGAAAAAGGGAAGCGCTGCTGTTTCAGATGAGATGAACTCACGTGATCCAGCCTGCACTCTCTATAGTTTTGTTTGTTTGTTTTAATGCAGTTTTTGTTTTGCGGTGTTTATAGTCATGAAAATGTAAAACACATATTAAAACAATTTATTACCAAACAAGTTTTAATAAAGTGGTTAACTTCCTGGGCTTCCGCACAGCTTCCTGTTCTGTTATTTGCAAGGATGATTTATTTATTGAGGTTGATGCTGACACAAATCCTGCTTCCTTGCTCCCACTCACTCAGACAGCTCTCATAAATGCCATTATCTCCGCTAATCCAATGTGTTCTGCAGTAAATTACAAATGATGTCAATAAAACATGTTTTTCTGTCTTTTTTGTTTGTTTGTTTTGAGATCACCAAATCTAATTTTTTTATTACCACCCGAAAACAGAAAAACCTTTATTTAAGTTTCCAGAAAAAATATTTTTGATTTATTTTTAAGCAAAACGATGCCCTTGTACGTTTATCTGGATTTCATATTGAATATGTGGTGTGGGTGTGTGGGGAAGCTAGAATCAGAATTTGATTTTTCATTGAACCCATTCTATGGAATCTTGAGTCATGATTCTTTACATGACCAAAATGAAATGGCTGCAAGTCCAAATAGCTTCTACAGAGAATTCCCCAGGAATCACCGCTGCCAGTATTGATAGAAGATCAGATCCTGTGGAGGCTGGAGTTGATTGCTTTGATGATGTGAGCAGAGATAATAACTCAATCAGTTCCCATTTACCAGAAATGAAATGTAAGAGATAAGATAGTGATGACTGGGCTTCCCCATCTTCTACAGGAAAGCTGTGAACTACAGGACTGAGTGTTTAAAAAAAAATCCCATTTAAAAACGTGTGCTTCTTTTTATTTTTTACAACAAAAAAAAACACGCACACACAATGTTGCTGAATTTATTGTTTCATGTCGCTATAAACCAAAAAGGGCTCTTTTACAGAAAACGCTCTTCTGATTTAGTATTTGGTCAGATTTCAGCATTTTTTTTTAAGCCCAAAGGGAGCACGTCGTTCTCGACAGAATGTCCAGGAGCCACCTTTTCAAAGTGGGCATGCTGTCTCCAAACATTTACACTGTGCAGACAGAAATCCTAACCATGCAGACAGGAATACCAACTAGAACAATAGACCAGAAGCACTAAACAGTGAAAACAAAGGCATGAAGATAAATTTGGCAGCGTGTACAGCGCTGGTAAAGGCCCCATTCCATTGTTCTGCAATTCCTAAAGATGGCTTTTCCTTAACACTGTGTTCTCACTCCAGGCAGACAGACAGTGCCCTAGAGAGGAAAGCACTATTGTTTTGGAGCCAGCTGGTGTGCAAGCTGCGCAACAGACTCACCAGCCTGACTAGCCCAAGCCCTGTCATGTTCAAGGGCTTAATAAAATAAATGAATGTTTATCATTGGAGGCCCTATTGCCAGGCACACAATGCACACCTTTTTTAAATAACAATACAGTCCCGGCAGTCTGTGTTATGTCTGCTGTGCAGTACATGGAACCCTGTGTATTACACTAGAGTCAGATTAAGAAGCTGGATCAATGGATTCTGCCTGTAGAGTTGCTGAATTATCCAGACTGCTTAATAAATCATTAGGTGTCAGAATTACAGTTGTTAAACGCTGTTGTAAACAATTACTACAACAGGGGGAAAAAAACAATACAAGAAACTATAGGGCTGGTATAAACTTATACTCCGATAAGCCACAGTTGTTTTTTATTGCCGTGTATTCAAGCTCTGGCATATCACCTTGGGTTTGTTTGATGATTAGAATCTCTGATTCTGTCAGGGCAGCTTTTAATTGAATAGAAAAAAGTGACTAGGCAGTTTTTAAATAAAAGTGATTTTCTTGTGGTGGCCCCAGTGGCTCACCTGATAAATACATACAGTCATACAGTCAGGGGAGCGCAGGTTCACGTCCTGGCTGTTGTGGATTTTAGCTGGGGATTCCGAAGGGAGTGTTGCATTTTCTCTGGCGCTCCAGTGGGTTAGGGAGGCAAAATCGTCAGGGACTGTTTCTCCTCATCACGCTGGTGAGCTCGGGCGGACACCTGCAGGGCTGGCCTTTCTCCTCCAGAGGCTGGTAGCTCGCTGACATCCGCTCTCGAGTTCCTGGGGGTAGAAGAGGAAGCTGGGTTTGTCGTGGGATCGGAGGACGCCCGCTGACCCATCACCCTGCGTGGGATCTGCAGTGAGGGGGAAAAAATTATTGGACATTCTAAAGGGGTAAAATAATTGGAACCTCTAAATAAAAAATAAAAAGTTTTCTCCAACTTTAGCTTTACTCATTAGTAAATTCTTTTACCGTGTAATCGAGCATTACTTCTGTTTTTCGCAGTTTACAAAGTGTAAAAGACACCGCAGATTTAGTACTACACAGCCTTCATCATGGTTGACCAAACATTTCCCTGACTTCCTAATCCCAGCTGTGCCTCGGCAATCCCCTATCCCTCATAACTGGGATTCCACATGCTGACTCACAGACTGAGACAAAGGAGAGATCAACACTGGAGCTCCACTGAATAAGACCAGCACCCAAACAACAACATGTCACTTCCGTCACCTTTTGTTGAAAAAGGGCTAAACCAAAAGGCGATGACTGCATTCCATGTACGTCAATGCCTCCCACTCGATAATAAGGCAAGCTGGTATTCTGCAGCTATGACATCACAAGACAAGCGAGGATGGCCTGACCACGCACAAGTGGTGAAGCTATATATTTGTCATTTATTGTACACATATTGATCCTCCTTGCTAATTTGTTTCTTGAAAAATGTTACAATTGTTTTATTGATCTTTAAACATTTCTCTGTGCTTTTTGCACGAGCTTCTCAATAGGCTCAAAAGACAGCTAGTTGAGGATATCATAGTCATTGTTATTACTGCAATAGGTACAGTCGTACAGAGTGGTAACATTTTCATATTTTGACAATGGTGTGAGCTCAAGAAACACACTCGTAATCCGATTGCAGTACCATACAGTTATATAAGAAACATGACAGCATGCTGCTGTATCAGGACCACTGTGCAATATCTGTGTATTTGTTGCCAGTGTCATAAAATATATGTTTTCATTGAATATTTCTACCCCCTTTTTTGTTTGTAACAAAGTAATCTTTCTTGCATATATATCTATAACCATGCACTTTCAACTAAAACCTTACGTGTACCATCCAGTCCCTTCTAATACATCCAGTCTCACCTACAATAATACATGATAACAGCCTACAAACAATGCACACATTTACTAGCATTATACATGCATAATTTACATACAAATAAGATACATAACAAACATGCATGTAGTGGAGTAACAAATATTCTTTCCCCTGGGGGTACAAATATTCGCTGAATATTTGTTCCTGCTTTAAGTATACAAATCTGCTATTGCGATTCTTCTGTGTTCAGTCAGTCAGATTGAAAATGAAATGAGTTGGTGCCCTACTCTATGTTGGAATAAAGTTCACCTTACTGGTTTTACGCTCAGGATCATATTGTTCTTAATAAAACTGCCTGTATGTAATTGAGTGATAAAGTTTGGCTTGCCAAATATTTTAGAATAATAAAAATGCTGGCACAGGTTGAAAGATGTGGAGTCAATGCCAAGTTTATGTGTATGACAGACAGGAAGACGTTTTATCGAAGATCATATTTGGGAATCTTAAGCGCTAGTAAACAAGGACACTTTTCAAGTACATTTAATATATTCTTCTAGATTTTTAGATTTCTTTGAATTTTTTTATTTTTTTATACCATAAATTTCATTTATATTTTACAGACTTACAAAACGACCTTGTACTGTGACTGTGTCTCCAGGATTGGGCACTCTTTTTCTGGTTACAGGTCTAACTTTACCCAGTGGATTCAGGCCTACCAATCAATGTGGGGCAAAACAACTACTACCCAGTGATTGAACAACATGGCCAGGGAACCGTACCCTCACCACCCTCTGTCTTGAGTCTATCTCCAGCTGTGTGTTCTCCGGTCCTGGTTTCTGAGCTTAAGGTTTTGGTTAGTTTGTCAGCGCATTTTGAGATTGTCAGACTTTGATCCAGTTTAAACCTGGAGATGGCTGTTCCCTCCACGCACCCTCTAAAGCAGTTATCACTCAGTTACAGAACAACAGACAGCCAACACAACACCCAGCGAGTTCTCAAGAGTCTGTACGAAATAGTGACATTCCTTTATAAACTGACCACGTCTTTTTTTTGAACATCAAGTGCCACAGACAAGCAGAAAGACACGCTGAGCATTGTAAGTAAGCAGAATATGATACATGCAAAAACATGCCCACACAAACAAATTCTATAATCTAATCATTAATGCTCCCTTTGTCTGAGAAGCTACGTCAGCCTCAGTAATTCATTTACTAAAGCTTGTTGACTGCGTTTTCAGAAGCGGTATGTGAAGGCTGGGGCTGAGATGCCAAAGTCTAAGTGCCACTTGGTTTGCTGCTGACGCCGTGCTAGGGAATGTCAGGACATCCCCTCATTAAACTGGGCAGTGGCCCAAAGGCAGGCGCTGTTGCTTGGTGGCTACAAAGTCCAGGATCTGTCCTTATCAAGGAAGCTCAAGCCATCCACTGGCGCCACATCACAGATGTGAAATCCAGAACTGCACAGCTGTTAGAACACAGATCAGGGGCTGCTTGGGAGGTCAATGGAATGCAGCTATTCATGAAAGAAGCCATAAGCATACATAACAAATCCTTCAAGTATATGAACTGTAGTTTTTACTGAACTGTAACTTTTAAGTCACAAAGTTTCTTCTTCTTCTTCTTCTTCTTCTTCTTCTTCTTCTTCTTCTTCTTCTTCTTCTTCTTCTTCTTCTTATTATTATTATTATTATTATTATTATTATTATTGTTATTATTATTATTATTTTCAAAATCATGTAAACTCATGACAGTTTTAATCTAGTCTGGTACTAAGGCAACACAAGGGCACTCTGTTGACGACATGTGGCATCTCAGTTGTATATCCTGGAAAAGGCAATGCAAGGCAAATAGTCATCACTATAGAGGGAGGTTATGGCCATCCCCCTTGCAAGGAAATAGTCATTACGAGTTTTAAAATCCGGACATAACAAAATATTGATAGTCACCAGGATTTAGACGGTCTAAGTGGGCATCGCATTACTATAATACTCATAGTCGTATGCCGTGCAATCTCTATTGATTACTGAACTATGAATTCTTTATTACACCAACAGGCCAGACGACCTTTGTTTGCACCGCTCTCCTCTTAGCATTTGCATGTACAGTAAGGAGCACCAAAGCTAGTTCAGCTGAGTGGAGCACAACCAGCTAAAACTGGATCCATCAAAGCAGCAGCAGTCAGGCGTTCGATGAGGAAGCTTGCCTCTGCCTGTTTTGTTTTTGAGTCATGCATAAACCTTGGCAGAGGATCAAAGCGAGAGAGTTAAGGGGAATGAATGTACGATTTCAACAAGTGCCTTTTATCTTTGCAGTATTGAAGACACAATAGATTATATTGGACAAGACCATCAGAGTCAATTAATAAAGCCTTTTTTCCCCCACACGGTCTTCTAAAGTTTAAAGGATGAATTCATTGATTCTGCTGCCCTCATGTCATTGTTCTTTTTAACTGGACGTATTCTTCTTGTTTACGATCATTTTCTGTTTCATTTTCTGGTGACTTTTTAAACCACACTTTGTTTTGTCCAGATCTGAAGTTAAACTCACACCTGTTGCCTCAAAAGGGTTTTGCATGGGGACGGGTTAATGGTTACACTCTGGTGTTCCAGCTTCTCTCTAAGCTAGTACACTAGAGTGTAACCATTAACTGGTCCCCCTGCAAACTCTTGCCGCAAATGTAAAAAATACCATGTTTGTTCTACAGCTATGGACAAAAGTGTTGCACCACCCTATAGAATTCTACCTAATTTTGCTTCATAAAGTCAAATGAAACCTGCTGAATAATGTTACATTAACACCTTGAATTACACACCGCTTTGTCATTACTCACATAATTAACGAAAAACTGACAGCAATTGACAGTTCGAAATCTAACATGAAATACTGTACGAGCATTATGGCTTTCGGTAGACTTCTGCGATATTGTTTTGATTGCTTTAAATAAAAGATTTAAATTATGTTCTTTATAGTTTTTTTTTTCTTTTCAATGATGTCTCAATCCTAAAATTTTAGACGATGCAAAACTTTTGGCCAGAGCTGCGCAATCTTACACCCAAAAATTTGGAATGAGGTCAACCCAAAAGACGCTCTGCCTTGAGTTTACTGCTAACAAGACCTGTTCACCCGCACAGCTGTTTTTTACTGAAATACAAACTGTATGAATTACAATGCAACTCAGTCTTTTAAATGGGGTGCTTATGCAAATATGTCAGAGCTCTTCACTAAACTATTACCTTACACACTGCTGATTTGAATTATGTCTCGCGAAAGCTGGAGGGAGGGAATTCATCATGTTCAATTGCATTGGCTACAGATAGATTTATAGGTGGAAATAGCAACACGGAGAGACATATTTGATCATAAATCAACCATAACTTCACAAGCACCATCGCAGATTCTAAGATGAAACGTTTAAGAGTCTCAGGGAGTTCTTGATCTGCACATCCACTAGGATAAGCCTTTATTTAATTAGAGTATTTTACAGCACTGACACGTTGCCCTGGATTGCATCAAAAGCTCTTTGTGATGGTGGTCCACTATGAAAGGCGCTATATAAAATAAATATTGATTGATTGATTCATCAACCCCCTACCCGTGGTTATCCCAGGATTTTAAAAAGCGGTTGATGAAATCCAGAGTAATTCTCCGGTGCTGTAAAATGCTCTAAAATAAAAACAGCAGCCACATATTTCAGCTACTAGCTTCACACTGATGATGGTGGACTTACACCAAAGTATGTGCTGCATATTGCATGTGTTCCCAATTTGTTGTCCTCCCTCTGCATGTTCTTAGATTATTTTCCCCCGTATGGGGTAAGACGTCTTTATTTCTGAACACCAGGCTGCTCAGAACGATGCCAGTGTCCCTGTTTATACGATCTGTGTATGTATGTGCTTCAGTGACAGAGATAGGACGCGAGTAATGAGTCACAACTCTTTGAAGCTCTTTTTCAACTCCTAATTCTGTCCAATTAAGCCATGTTTACCAGCAGTCTGAGATCATTAGCCCTCTCTTTTAGCAGCTTGTGAAATTATGCAACCCCCCCGACATCAACTTTATTTGGAGCCTCGGGGCGTACTGTATGAACATTCAAAACGACGTTTTAAAGACCGAATGTAGAGATACAACACCTTGAGGTTTGTCATTTATATCCTTTATATACCTGCCTGCATGAAAACCTCTGGGTGTGAGAATTTCAATTTCCGCTCAGTAATCAGTGATATAGAAACAATAGACTCTCGTGTGTGAAAATGTTAGACCGCTTTGTGCTTTACATCAGACGTCTTAAACAACTTCAGAAAAAGTCTCATGCATTTGACCATTTATGGCTATGTCTTCCTTTTCTCTTACTATTTTAAATGAATTGCATGTGTGGCCTATTAAAGCCATCAATTCATTTTCCTATTTTGCAAATTTTCCAAGATTTTCAGTTCCAGTGGTTTGATTTAATCTGCACAACAAATCAAAGCAGAAGCAATACTCTGGTCTAATAAATCCACTTAACTTCTTATCTCTCGATCATAAAACGTTCCGTTAGTAATAAAAAAATAAACTGAGTAATAAAAAACAAGCATTTCTGACAGGAAGTCTTTGTCAATCATTCATAACTTAAAAATACAGTATAATGCATTTCGGTCTTGCATATATCGTGCAAAAAGGAGGCTGTGTGGTCCAGTGGTTAAAGAAAGGGGCTTGTAACCAGGAGGTCCCCAGTTCAAATCCCACCTTAGCCACTTATTCATTGTGTGACCCTGAGCAAGCCACTTA
This sequence comes from Acipenser ruthenus, assembly GCF_902713425.1. Classification (NCBI taxonomy): domain Eukaryota; kingdom Metazoa; phylum Chordata; class Actinopteri; order Acipenseriformes; family Acipenseridae; genus Acipenser; species Acipenser ruthenus. Next base: position 8,264,795 of record NC_081234.1, read on the forward strand.
ACCTCCTTGTGCTCCGTCTTTCGGGTGAGATGTAGTTGTAAGTGACGCTGCAGCTGATGCATAGTTCACACACTCTAGTCTCTGTAAGTTGCCTTGGATAAAGGCGTCTGCTAAATAAACAGATAATAAAAAAAGATTCACACTTTAAGTACATTGTAACTATGCATAATAACATTGTAATGATGTGTAAGCACACATGTAGTTACTAAGTAACTACTATGTAAATACACAGTAATTAGAGACACTTAATGTAATGTGTGACAGAGTATTTTAGCTTTTTTTTAATTATTATTATTATTTTTAATTTGGCATACTTAGTAGCCCAGACAATTAACACACAATAGATCACGGTCCTATACAGATGCTCAGAATGAGCTGGAGGGGTTAGTGGCACATGTGTGCAGTCTATTGCTGACATTGGGGAAACCAGAAATGTCATAGAAATTGTTTTCAAGGCTTGTTAGTACACCATGCTTTTAGGAAAAAATAGGTACTTGGGTGTTCGCCTCAAAAATGCATTGAGCACAACTGGCAACGGACGAGAAAAGGTGGACTGGGAAATGCAATTGTAAGTGTCGCAATTGCCGGCAGCTTTAGTGCATCTCATTATAATATTTGAGAACCCTCGTTTGCACTATCTCCACCCCATTTTTGCGAATTTATGCAGGAACGCCCATAATTGCATATTCATCTAAGGCTGAACCGTAAAAGAAAAACTGCTGCCGGAAAGCATTCCCTAAAAAACCAACAGCAATGCGCTTGTTTAGTACATTTCACCCTTGACTTCTGACTCGTTTGCAACTGGCTTGCGACAAGCACAACACTTTAGTATCTAGCTTTAGTTAATTCAAACACAGCCTTTTTCCTGTAAAACACTCCATAACTATTAAACACTCAATAGAGCTGAATTCAAAGTCTTTTTCAATGTCGGATCCTTAAATTTAACAGGATTCTTTCAGTGAATGTACTAAATAACTGCTAGAATTCTTTAGTCATGGACGAGCCCCTGCACTGTTCTTTCAAGTTCTCTGTAATTCTGCGTTTTGCAATGGAAAGAAAGGAAACCGAGACAGCAATCCAGCGTGCTCAGGCTTGGCAGGCGTTCAAGACTGCCAAGTGTTTTTCTGGAGACAGCAAAGCCAAATGTTGTAAACAGATGTCAAGCAGCTATTGCAATGAGCAATGGGGTCAGTCTCCAGTCAGGGGTTTAGTGGAAACAACGTCTGTGCGGAAAGCCAATGTATAAAGTCTTTCCCACTGGGGACATCTTACTCATGCTGGTTTTTTTAAACAAAAAACAAACAAACACATCTTTCTATGCACAAGTCGCAGGTCAACACAGTCCGAGTGATCAATCATAGCTCTGTATACGATATAGCAAGAAGGTTTGATTTAAGGCAACATGCAAAGAAACAAACAAAACGCGAGAGACGACTACTCATTTTTTCCGTTTGTTGTGCAGCTCACTGTATTTCATGTTTATTTCGTTCCTCCCTGGTTCGTGACGCAGTTTATTGTATTTTGTGTTCACTTCTAAGGAAAAAAAAAATTGTGATTTCATTGGAATAATAAGGGAAAGCCTCTGGAAGAAATCCCAGTAAAAACAATTTACAAATAAACTGATAGCATCCTTTATGACCCCGTGCAAGCCCTTTGATTGCTCTGAGCTGAGAGGTTTTTTTTTTCCAACAAGAGGGTATCAGGCTGTAACTGCCCTGTTTAATGATCCATTTCTTACTCTTAAAGCAACGATAAATACAGCAAACACAATCGGCTTTGTGGTCCTTGTTTGTTTTTGCTTCACAAATTCCTAACCCTCACATAACCTGTTAATTCCCCCATAAATACAGAAGCTGTTTATTCACACACAGAGTGAGGAGCGGCGTGGATGTGTTGTATGATCTGCTTTTCCCTGCCCTGTTCTGCCTTCTATTCGCTCTCAGCGCCAGCACGCTACTGCATTCCTTAATTCTGAACACAAAACAGCCCAGTCAGGGTAACTGAACGAACCCTATTGTGCACCTGTAGCGGGTATTAGGGGCTTACAAGAACCCGACGCTCTCTTTGCATCAGACAGTTTGTATCAGATTGGCTATGATGTTTGCTTAACTACATATTATAAAAAAAAAAAAAAAAGATATAGTGCTGTGTAACCTCATTTATACCGCATTGATGCTTCTGTAAGTATATATATATATATAGTGTGGAAGTGCGCCCCTAGTGGATGGTGAGTAGAGCAGCTGCTTCCTTTAAGTAGGGACCAACGTGTGCTGGTAGAGGCAGACGATGACACCAGAGGTAGAATAAAGCGCTTTCACGCACGTTTATTTTGGCACACTCAGTGATGAACAAACATAACAAAATGGTGAACGCTCAGTTAAAAAATGTACAAAAGAAACCAGGTAATAATCAACAAAACCTAAAGGAGAACACAGTCTTCTCTCCTCAAACTCTCTCCCAAACACAATATTTATTTTTTATTCACAGTCACAAAAACACATAATTTACCGGAATCTATATAGCGCCTTTCATAGTGGACCACCATCACAAAGCGCTTTACAGAGGTAGGCTGTGAACTGTGCATTATATTATTATTATTTATTTCTTAGCAGACGCCCTTATCCAGGGCGACTTACAATCGTAAGCAAATACATTTCAAGTGTTACAATACAAGTAATACAATAAGAGCAGGTATATGCAGAGTCACTTACAATAGGACATTGATTTAACATCTCATCCGCAGGACGGAGCATAAGGAGGTGAAGTGACTTGCTCAGGGTCACACACAGTGAATCAGTCAGTGGCAGAGGTGGGATTTGAACCAGTGACCTTCTGGTTACAAGCCCTGGACTTTAACCACATATACATACAAAATACACTATTTTAATAATTAGCCACATTTCGGCTTCTGCCTTTTTGTGATAGCATGGTAGAAATAGCCGGGTAGACTGATGTTGTTGTTGAAGACAAAGAGAAGGACAGGTGATCCCTTTTATTGGACTAACTAAACAATAATTAATCAGCTTTCAAGACCTCAAAGGTCTCTTCTTCAGGTGAAAGTAAAAAAGAGCAATTCTCTTTATCTATCATCTCTGGACTGATATGGCTAACTTTTTGTTTGAAATATGTTACTTAATGGCATATATATATATATATATATATATATATTCACACTGCTGAAGACATCACGGTGCTGTGGAACAAACGCAGCTCTGCAACAAAGGGAACATGAATGTATTTTGAAACTAGGAACTTTGGAACCTCTTGGAATGAACATTCTATTCTGACATAATCATGACATCATCCACAGAATTTTTAAAAAATGACTCTCTCTCTCCACACTGGGACAGGCCCGTACAGACGTCACCAGGCAAGGATGAGAATATTGCTGTTTCAATGGATGGAACTTTAGGCTGTGTGTTAAATATGCAGCAGAGAAGCCCTGCAATGCTGACAATGCTGCAGGCGCTGTCTCCATAGGCCTGTTATTTCAGATCTGTCATGTCTGGGCGATGATGTCATCCAATGATAGGGAATGTGGTTTCTTTTTACTTAGCAAGCCCCTTAATGCTGTAGATCAGGGCTTCTCAAACTTGGTCCTGGGGACCCCCTGTGGCTGCTGGTTTTCATTCCAACCAAGCTCTCAATTACTTAACTAGACCCTTAATTGAACTGGTCATTAATTAAGTAACTTGAATTGCCACTGTTTAAGAGCTGAAACAAGTACAAAGCTATAATTAAGCACATTATTAGTTCAAGGATCTAGTTGAGTAATTGAGAGCTCAGTTGGAATGAAAACCAGCAGACACAGGGGTTCCCCAGGACCGCGTTTGAGAAGCCCTGCTGTAGACTGTAGATGCGTAGACTGCTGTAGACTGACAGGAACTTTCTTCTAGTGATACTGTGTATACAATTTAGCAGGAAGACACCAAAACAGACAGAACAACTCAAACAACATACAACAAAGACAGCTATCACAGCTTCTTTAACATAAGCACACAAACATTCAATTAGTTTAATTTTGCTGTAGATGGTTTATTTCAAACTTTATTTTCACTCAGGTTAAGTTTTTTTTATTTATTTTTATCCTATACCTCTTATAAAACATTTATCATAGGTTACCCTGCTTTGCTATGTGTTTTTAAATGCTTTACCAGACCCCTCTGTGCGTTACAATGCTTCCCTATGCTTTACCATACCTCTCTGTGCTTTACAATGCTTCCCTATGCTTTACCAGACCTCTCTGTGCTTTACAATGCTTCCCTATGCTTTACCATACCTCTCTGTGCTTTACAATGCTTCCCTATGCTTTACCAGACCTCTCTGTGCTTTACAATGCTTCCCTGTCCGTTACCTTACCTCTCTGTGCTTCACAATGCTTCCCTATGCTTTACCATGCTTTCACTCAGCTTTATTACACCTGTCTATGCTTTTCCTATGAGAAACTTTTATAACGGTTAGTTTGCCATGGTTTTAAATATGCTTTACCATGCCTCTCTGTGCTTCACAATGCTTATCTAAGTTTTCCCATGCTTTCACTGTGCTTCGTTACACTTTGATGGGCTTTTCCTATGGGAAACTTTTATGAGGGAGGTTTAAGGATAAACACTCCTGTCCAAGTTATCATCCTGACCTGAACACAAACCCGACTCTCTCCTTTGCGAAGTCCAGGGTTCGGTTGTCAATCATTTCATCTCTGGTCCTCACAAGATTAAAAAAAAAAAAAAAAGTTTCCTTAAGTCTTGGTTATTACAGGTTTAGTTAAAGGAATACAACTTTCTCTACAGGTGCTATAATTAAGCGGGTCCAAATGTACACTCCAGCCATCCGTGTGAGCAGGCTGCCCCCTGGTGGTTGAAATCATCATTACACCGCCGCGATCTGTGCAAGCATCGTCATGGACCTCTCCTGTTCACCATTCTATGTTTTAACAATTTTCACACGCGTGTTGCAGCTCAGTGTATCCTACGACATGTTAGGGCGTGTACTTGGCATGCGTCGTGGCTTGCGTCGTTGGTTTGTTATTATGCCTGCAGTGTTTTTGCTATTGCCCAACTCTTTAGCACATTTTAAACATTTTACAGTCTGTTTTGTTCAAAGCCAGCAGCCCCTAAATTAACTCTTCATGTTAAAAAAAGGTGTTTTGTTTAACTTGTATAAGTTGGCCTCCTTTGTAGACCTTCACAATATTAGTGATTCGCTTATTGTGCTTGTATGTAAACTTATGTAAACTATAATAAGATCCAAAATGGAAAATTACCTATATGGTACCAGTATCCTGGGAGACAGTCAGCATGGTTTTAGGAAAGGGAGATCGTGTCTAACTAACCTGCTTGATTTTTTTTGAGGATGCAACACTGACAATTGATAATTGCAAAGCATATGATTTAGATTTCCAGAAAGCTTTTGGCAAGTCCCGCATAAAAGATTAATTCTCAAACTGAACACAGTAGGGATTCAAGGAAATGCATGCAGACGGATTAGGGAGTGGTTAACATGTAGAAAACAGAAAGTACTGATTAGAGGAGAAATCTCAAAATGGAGCGAGGTAACCAGTGGTGTACCACAGAGATCAGTATTAGGTCCTCTGTGCTTCCTAATCTACATTAATGACTTAGATTCTGGTATAGTAAGCAAACTTGTTAAATATGCAGACGACACAAAAATAGGAGGAGTGGCAAACACTATTGCAGCAGCAAAGGTCATTCAAAATGATCTAGACAGCATTCAGAACTGGGCAGACACATGGCAAATTATATGTAATATAGAAAAACGTAAGGTACTGCACGCAGGCAATGAGTATGTGCATTATAAATATAATATGGGATGAACTGAAATTGAAGAAGGAATCTATGAAAAAGACCTAGGAGTTTATGTTGACTCAGAAATGTCTTCAACTAGACAATGTGGGGAAGCTATAAAAAAGCCAACAAGATGCTCGGACATATGGTAAATCAAGGGAAGTAAAGTTAAAACTTTACAATGCATTAGTAAGACCTCATCTAGAATATTGTGTTCAGTTCTGGTCACCTCGTTACAAAAAGGATAGTGCTGCTCTAGAAAGAGTGCAAAGAAGAGCAACCAGAATTATCCCGGGTTTAAAAGGCATGTCGTATGCAGACAGGCTAAAAGAATTGAATCTATTCAGTCTTGAACAAAGAAGACCTCGCGGCTATCTGATTCAAACATTCAGAATTCTAAAAGGTATTGACAATGTCGACCCAAGGGACTTTGTCAACCTAAAAAAAGAAACAAGGACCAGGGGTCACAAATGGAGATTAGATAAAGGGGCATTCAGAACAGAAAATAGGAAGCACTTTTTTACACAGAGAATTGTGAGGGTCTGGAACCAACTCCCCAGTAATGTTGTTGAAGCCGACACCCTGGGATCCTTCAAGAAGCTGCTTGATGAGATTCTGGGATCAATAAGCTACTAACAAACAAACGAGCAAGATGGGCTGAATGGCACCCTCTCGTTTGTAAACTTTCTTATGTTCTTATGTTCTTAAGGACTAATAAAACGAGTCCTGTGGTTTATAATTGTCACAACGGCAGCACAGTACTGTTTGTGATTTCCATACCCGTACTGTCATTTCAATAGCCTATATCAACAAGGACACATTCTATTTGTGTACAATAATAGCTGAATTATCTGCCTTTATCAAACTACATATCTGTTTAACCAAAGCGTGACTCTTATAATGAATCTTTTTATGCCTTTCACCGCTTGAGTCCTGGGTTCAAATCTGGCTCAGGTTACAAGTAAATTCAGTTTTGCAGGACCTGATTTATTTATTTATTTTTTTTGCCCACATCATACATTCCCTATTGAGTAGGCAGTTCCCACAAGTTGCCAACTGTGGAAAACATATGCCAGTGCTACTCAATTCTGACCCTTGAGATCCACTAAATCCAGTCCTGGTCATCATTCCAACCAGGTCCTAAATTAGTTAATTCATCTAAGCAGGTTCAATTAACTTCTTTAGATCCTGCTTGTAGTAACACCTGGACTGGACTACACTGGATCTCAAGAGCCAGAATGGAGTACCACTAATAGATATGCCCTGGTCTCAACCCAACCCCCCCAGTGGACAGTGGTGTAATCCAAATCTCATTTGCAGTAGTAAAATAACCAGGAGGTATAGCACACAATGATTTCTTTCATTCTGTAATGCAAGATATGGCATGTTTTGCATTAGTACTGCGTGCATTGTAAAGGTTGTGTCCTCTGTTGTTTTTTTGCATCATCAATGCTGATGCTCATGTACAAATTCTGGTACAGTACAACTCCTTCATTTTCTCATATAACATATATGTAACATATATTTGGAGTCTGAATAATGCCAAGCAGTCATATAAATACTGCCAGCTGTAGCTTGAAACCTCACTTTGACCTCGGTAGAATGTTAGCTCTGGTTACGATGCTGACTGTAAAATGGAAATTAGTTTTGATTAGTTCCTCTATCAGCGCACGGTACACTGCTTCATAGTGCAGTTTGTTAACAGTGTCTACATGTATTATCAGCTGCAGGCAAACAAGCTTCCTCCCTCCTTTACAGTCACTAGCAAAAACCTTAACCATAGAGGTCACAGGTGAAAAGACACATATGACATCGCAAACACATATCTTCATTTTAAAACTCACTGGTACTACACTCGGTAAAAGAAAGCACACAGTTTGCTTGTCTTGCCTGCCAGTAAATCTGTTAGACTTGCAATTCCTAGGTCCTTTCACCTCGGCAGTCATCTGGGTCGAGAACCTCACTGGCTGCAAAGCATGCCAGACATCAAGAGAAGCAACTGATTGGTTACTGACAGGACAAAAAGCCACGAAGGGGTGGGAATAATTGACAAACATACAGCTGTGGCTAAAAATTTTTGTCACCTAGAATTTTAGTATTGAGACATAATTATATATATATATATATATATATATATATATATATATATATATATATATATATATATATATATATATATATATATATATATGAACATAATTTAGATCTTTTATTTAACATCATGTACTCAAAAAAAACTACAAAATGATATTGCTAAAGTCTACCTGAAGCCATAATAGTAGTACAGTAGTATCTCATGTTAGATTTCAGTGTGTCAAATTTTTGTCAGTTTTTCATTAAGTATATGGGAAAACTACAAAGCGGTATGCAATTCAATATGTTAACATAACATTATTCAGCAGGTTTCATTCGACTTCATGAAGCCAAATTAGTTCATTTCACAGGGTGATGCAATACCGTTTGGCCATAGCTGTGTATTTCTTTCAAAACTCCACATTTGAGAGAGGCACAGTGAATGGGTGTGCATGCCATTGATTGATAGGGGGGGTTTTATTAGCTTGCTTGCTGCTCTGTCACTCTGATCCAAGCAGGCTTGTTCTTGTTTCAAGCTGCTGCAGCAGCAGCTCTAAAACACCCTCAAGGAAACAAAAGTGTAGAAACCTGATAAAACAAAAGCCGATTGTCTCCTTGTTTTCTAAATGGTGTGTTTTTCTCTTTCTGGGGGGAGGGATAAGGTATTTAGGGTTCTTCCTTGTACTGTGTTATGCAAATTAAGGAGGCAGCTTCCTTCATTGTCATTAAAGAAGTGGTGTTATTATTACAACACTGGAAAATCCCTATTGTCGCTACTCTGGGGAATGGAAAAATATAATGCTAATTTATATTTAAAGCAGAATGCTTCTTACTTCTTGTATACCTTTTGTTGATGTTTGCAATTATTCCTCTGTTGTGCTGTTTCACGTTAAGGTGCTTCAATCGAATTTCAAGAGCTGGCCCTTCAGTTATTAAACAACAGGTTTGTATAAGTGGTAATACTCTCTAATTGCTGTGTATTTACATAGTAGTTACTGAGTAAACACATGTGCACTTACACATCATTAACATGTTATTGTGCATAGTTACGATGTACTTAACGTGCAAATCTTTCTTGAATGAAGTCCACAATTATATCAGAAAATGATTAGGGTTGGAATTAGGGTTATATCTTTGCAAAAGAAAAAAAAAAGTACACTTTAACTACATTGTAACTACGCATCATAAAATTCTGTGTAAGTTCACATGTATTAGCTAAGGAACTGTTATGGAAATACACAGTAACAAGAGATACTGAATATATAGTGCTACCTGTTTATGATGCTAAACCGATGGGTTCTATAGTGTTACCGTCTGCCATTGAAGATCCTTTGGAAAGGGTTTAGTGACTATTGGTCTTCGTCCTGCTTCAACCCAGGATAACTTCCCTTGGGCTACAACAGCATAGCCATTGGGATTAATTCAGTAAGAGATTTACCATACTAAGACCTAGGACAAAAATGTTTCCTGTTAAGCTACATTTTTCTGTGATATTTGAATCTGATGACACAAAACAGGTTTCGAACAGGGCAGTCGTTTGTTTCTCTGGGTATTGTCATTCAGAGAGACAATATGTTTCAGTTTCTTAGTTCATCCAGTGGGATTTATAAAAGCGTTTCCTGTAAGACATACTTCTGCTTTGTGCAGTCTTATATAAACCCATCAGACTTGCAAATAAAGCATTCTCGATGGTCGTTTGTAAGGTCAAAGTACTGTAAATCAATCCGTGACGGAAACCTTGACCAGATTTATTTACGCGTTTCCTCATAAATTCTCAGATTTTTGTCTGACCCGTCATGCATACTGATCCTGTTTTGTGTTTCTCCTTTTCAAAAAACGAATACAGTTTTTCAAGACAGAGCCTTTTTTTCTGCTTAGATTTTATTGAGCACACATCAGGCAAAAACGGTGTTTGCAGTGCTACACTTACACCATTCTATGGCATGTTATGCACTGAGCTGACAGTGGGGGCAACACTGAGCACCTGGTTTACTCCAGGCTCTGCTCCAGCGTGGCCGGTCCCATATACAGTACACGCTTAGAGAAAGCTTTCATATGCTTTGTAATCACGACTTTTATCCTAGTTTAATGTAAACCAAAGTCTCCTATGGTATAGAGGAGCATGGTAGCATGTGGTCATTTTTATAGCTGATGATGTCAAAAGGGTTCGATGATTAAAAATAATTTATTTCAGGATGTTTCGGAAGAAAAGTAAACATGAAATGAAGAAGAAAGGTACCTGATAAACTGATAAGGCATTAATATTTCAGACAGCCAGGTGTTTGTATATCTTGATACACAGATGTCGTTAGCTTGTGCATGAACAAAGCTACATTATAACCCCTGCACTAAAGTATTAAAGAAATGACTGTGTCCAAATGTCAACAGATTGTCACCAGATTGTACTATGAGCTATTTCACAAGTGTAGTTATTGTAATTTTTTTTTTTTTAAACGTGGGTCACAATATACTGTTTTTTGGAAGCCAAGAAATTGCATCAATTTCTACATGCAGGATGAAGTCATATTTCTATGAATCTTCTTGTTCTTAAAATACAACTTTTTTTTTTAAGCTTCAAATGTAATTTTTATTGTTTCACTCAAGCAAGGCCATTTTTATGTTTATAATCTTTCAGTTAGTTTTGCAGGAAAAGCATTGTGTTTTTTTTTATTTGAAACGTCCGTTTCCTGGGGGTGCGTAACACCACAGACTGCAATGACACTCTTAAGTAAGCATATATGATGCCACTTCTTCAGTATATGACTCATCCAGGAAGCGTGACCACATTGTGTAATATCCAGTATAGAAAATAACCCTTGTTTAAATACCTTACATGTCGTGTATATGCAGACAGTTTATCAATAACTCACTAGCTAACACAAACTGTGATAGAACAAATTAAAAACGCCCGCCAGCCTTCTTTGTGACTGGAAACAGCACTGCATTATTATTATTTGATTATTTAGCAGACGCCTTTATCCAAGGCGACTTACAGAGACTAGGGTGTGTGAACTATGCATCAGCTGCAGAGTCACTTACAATTACGTCTCACCTGAAAGACGGAGCACAAGGAGGTTAAGTGACTTGCTCAGGGTCACACAATGAGTCAGTGGCTGAGGTGGGATTTGAACCGAGGACCTTCTGGTTACAAGCCCTTTTCTTTAACCACTGGACCACAGAGATACATTGATCAGTTTTAATCGAATGTTTATCCAGATTTACCGTGACTGTTGTATGACAGGGATGTGCAGCAAACCTCTTTGGTATCACTTTCCATAAAGTGTCTCTAATTGCTGTGCATTTACATAGTAGTTACTTAGTAATATACACGTGCACTTACACATCATTACAATGGTATTATGCATAGTTACAATGTACTAAATGTCTATATGTAACCCTAACCCCAAACCATATTCTGATACAATTGTGTGCTTGCATATATCGTGCAAAATGATTTACACGTTAAATACATTGTAAATATGCATAATTTTGAATTAACTATTTAAGTATCATTATTAGTTGGTGTTTCTATTTAGGGAGGAGCGTGTGTGTGATTTTATCCCAGGTAGTGTGGTTATTTGAATAAAAGGTTGATTTGCAATTTGTAAATTGTATCAGGGAGGGTGGTTAATTAACTTGAATAGAGTTGTTTGCATTTGGATTGGTCTCCACACAGCCTCCTGTAGTGGTGTGATCACTTTGAAGTGTGTGAAAGTATTGTCTCTAGAGCAGTTAGCAGCTGTGCCAGTTCCCTTGCAAAGTGAGGTGGAACCTATTTAAGGGTGGGTATCTAATAGTTGTCAGTCTACAGGTAACCAGGGACCGAGGCAGATAGGTAAGTTCAAGTAATTTTAAGTTAACTACATTTGGTAACATTGTAAGGTGGTGTTTGAATTAGCTGAGTTAGTGTGTGATTAGTACCAGGTGAGTGGTTAAATTGATTAGAAGTTGATTTGCTATTTGATTGGTTTCCACACAGTTTAGTTAGTTCTTTTGCCACGCAGTTGTAATATTAACCAAGCAGCCTATTCCCGCGCCAGCAAGAAGCGCCAGCAAACAGAAGAGCCTCAACAAAAGAGCCAGGAGTCTAGCTGTGGGAGTCCAGCAAGGGGAGGCCTGCACCGAGACGCTGTTCGAATAGATCCGAACCTAACAGCGCTCTGGAAGGTGCCATCTATTAGTCAGGGCTGTACCCTCCACCCCACTGCTCCCACTGTGCCTATTTGTCTTGCCTGTCCTGCCCTCGTCCTCTGCCCTCTCTCCACCGCTGCTCCTCCAACCCCTCTAATCTCATCCCTCTGCCTCTCCCCCTCTCCCGCACACTCTCTGGTGCACTCTGGAACTGTCACTCTTCTGCTAACAAAGCTGATTTCATCTCTGCCTTTGCCTCCCACCTCTCTCTCGATTTCCTTGCTCTCACTGAAACCTGGCTGTCCCCTGATAACACTGTAACTCCTGTTGCCCTGTCCTCTGTCTACGTCCTGTCCCATACCCCGCGTCTCACTGGACGGGGAGGTGGGACTGGTCTTCTCCTCTCTCCCTCCTTACTCTTTTCTGTCCCCTCCGATCTCTCCTCACTCTCTGTTAATACCTTTGAATTTCATGCAGTCCAACTAACCTCTCCCTGTCAACTCCTGCTAATTGTACTGTACCGTCCCCCTGGGCCTCTCGCTCACTTTCTAGATGAACTCGACTATCTACTCTCCTCCCTCCATCTCTCCCATCCATCTCTCCAACCCCAGCCACTCTGCTGGATTCCTCCCTCTCCTTCACTCCTTCGACTTCTGTCTCTCTCCATCCCCTCCTACCCACAAAGCTGGCCGTCAACTGGACCTCACCTTCTCCAGGGCCTGCTGCCCCTCCACCCTCTCTGTCACCCCCCTGGACCTCTCTGATCTCTATTTGATCTCTTTTTCTCTGTCTCTCCCCTCTCTCCCTGCTCCTCCTACCCCCACTGTCACCTCTCGCCGTAACCTCCGCTCTCTCTCCCCCTCTGTCATTGCCTCCACTGCTCTCTCTCACCTCCCTCATATCGACTCCTTTTCACAACTCTTCGTAGACTCTGCTACGTCCACCCTCTTCTCCTCCCTCAATTCCTCCCTCGACTCCCTCTGTCCCCTCACCTCCCGACCTGCTCGCCCCTCCCCTCTCCAAACCTGGCTCTCCTCTGCGCTCCGCTCAGCAAGAATCACACTGCGATCTGCTGAAAAGAAATGGAAGAGAACCAAACTCCCTGCTGCCCTAGACCTTTAACACACTCTCGTCTCCTCCTTTTCTTCTACTCTCTACTCTACTAAATGTACTTATTTCCAATCTGTAATCCAAGCCTCCACTAACAACCCACGTAAACTATTCAATACCTTCTCCTCCCTCCTAAACTCCCCCCCTCCTCCTCCCTCCTCTATCTCCCCTGATGACTTTGCCTCCTTCTTCTCTTCTAAAATCTCAGATATCCGCAAACTCTTTAACACCTCTCCCTCCCCCGCACCCCCTTCTGCTCCAACCCCTACATCCACTGCATCCCCTACTAACTCACCCTCCTTCTCCACCTTCTCGCCCCTCTCAGACTCTGACCTCTCCTCCCTGCTCCAGGGTCACAAACCCACCACGTGTGCCCTGGACCCCCTCCCCACTAACCTCTTTCAAGCTGCTGTTCCTGCTCTACTTCCCTTCATCTCCTCCCTTCTCAACACCTCTCTCCTTTCTGGTCTCTTTCCCTCCGCCTTCAAAAAAGCCTCTATCACTCCCCTCCTCAAAAAACCTACCCTCGACCCCACCTCCCTCCAGAGCTACCGTCCTGTCTCCCTCCTACCCTTCCTCTCCAAAACCCTCGAGCAGACACCGCCAGCTCTCTGCTTTCCTGTCCAACCACTCTCTGCTCGACCCTCTCCAATCTGGCTTACGCGCTGCTCACTCCACTGAAACCTCCCTCCTGTCTGTCACCAACTCACTGAAGTCTGCCCGAGCTGCCTCTCTCTCCTCTGTCCTAATTCTCCTCGACCTCTCTGCTGCCTTTGACACTGTTGATCACTCTATTCTACTATCATCTCTCGCTGACCTGGGAATCTCTGGCACTGCTCTAGCCTTGTTCTCCTCCTACCTCTCCAACCGCACTTACCAGGTAACCTGGGGTGGAGCAACCTCCACACTTCGCCCTCTCTCAACAGGAGTCCCCCAAGGGTCAATCTTGGGTCCTCTCCTGTTCTCTCTCTACACCCGCTCCTTGGGCCCCCTCATCGCATCCTATGGTTTCTCATACCATTTCTATGCTGATGATGCTCAGATTGTCCTCTCCTTCCCCCACCTCTGACTCCACCATCTCCTCCCGTATCTCTACCTGTCTGTCTGCTATTTCCTCCTGGATGCACTCGCATCATCTCAAACTCAACCTCTCTAAATCTGACCTCCTTTTCTTTCCCTCCTCCTCCCCCTCCTCTGATCTCTATCTCTGTTCCTCTGGAATCTACCACACTCTTTCCCTCTTCCTCCGCTAAGAACCTCAGAGTCACCCTGGACCCCTGCCTCTCTTATTCCCAGCACATCTCCACTCTGGCACGCACTTGCCGATTCTTCCTGAGCAACATCCGAAGAATCCTACCCTTCCTCACCAACTATGCCACCCAGCTCCTGGTCCAGGCCCTGGTACTCTCCCGCCTAGACTACTGCAACTCCCTCCTGGCTGGCCTCCCTGCGTCCACCACCCGTCCGCTCCAGCTCATCCAGAACTCCGCTGCCCGCCTGGTGTTCTCTCTGCCTCGTTTCTCCCACGCAACTCCACTACTCCGCTCACTCCACTGGCTCCCGATCACCGCTCACATCCAGTTCAAGACTATTGTACTAGCCTACAGATGCCTTGACCAGACTGCAAATAGCTACCTCCAGACCCTCATCTCTCCCTACACCCCCACTCGACCTCTGCTCCGCCTGCACTAGAAGACTGGCTCTACCTCCTCTACGCTCCCCTGCCTCCAGAGCCCGCTCCTTCTCCACCCTCGCTCCGCAGTGGTGGAATGACCTTCCTACAGATGTCAGGACTGCCCAGTCCCTGACCACATTCCGGCACCTCCTCAAGACTCACCTCTTCAGACAGCACCTGTAGAACTCCTCTGTTTTTCCCCTGGGACACTATCACCCTTCCTTAAATGCGCTTTACTTGCTCTTATCTGCCCCCTATTTTACTGCATTTAATCCTGTACTTCAGAGTACTGTAATCTGCCAAGTGTTTAATCTGTAGTATTTTGTATTTAATCATATCCTGATGTAACTATCACTGACACTGTTATCTGCTGTATTATTGAATTGTATTTTGTCACACTTGTACTTGCTTGAACCAAAGTTATTGTATTTATCTTGCTCTTAATTGTATTATTACTTGTACTGTGATACTTGAAATGTATTTGCTTACGATTGTAAGTCGCCCTGGATATGGGCGTCTGCTAAGAAATAAATAATAATAATAATAATAATAATAATAATAACTTTAATTATGCATTACCACTTTGTAAAAACACAGCAGAGACACCATGTAAAGTTTCACCAACCTTGTTTGCAAGACTGTGACCTGAATTAAATTAAAGCTTATGGCAGTGCCATAGTGCTGCTATGAAAGGTCTATGGCACCGCTATAATTTTGATTTAATTCAGAACCAGGTCTGTAATGCAGCACCTGTAAAGTCCTTGATTGGAACACTGATTCGCAGTGTTGCTTGTAATTATGTACACTTATTAAGATTGTATTAAGTTATGCACACCTCATTCATGTTTCTTGTGTTTTAAAGACATTGCTGTAGAGTTTTCCAATAGTAGTTAATCAGTTAACGTTCCACTAAAGAATGCAGGGCTGTGGTACATATGTTTTAGGAATGTGTGTCCATTTTTTTATCACATGGAAAGAACAGTATAAGAGGTTGAGGAGTTTGTAATACAAGTTGGTCTTTCTGTTTGTTTTCAAGGTTTGATACAATCATTAAATGTGATTCATTTGGTTGACCTGGGATTAAATAAGAAGCCTTTTTTGTAATCTCCTGTGTTCGTTACAGTACAATTGCATCAAGATACGAATGTGTTCATTTTTCGGAACTAATCATTCAATACATGTTGGGTTGGTTATAAAATGTTACATGACGGAATAGATCTGTTGTGCAATTGCCTTTAACCATCACTGTGAGTAAAAGAGTCTGGGTACGACGTCAGCAGCTTTACTGTCATCACCTACACAAACCTCCAAGGCCATGCAATTCCAATGAGCAACTGTCACACTTGAGAGTGATATGACTTCAACCTTTTTTAAACAGTGAGCAATGCCTTTGTAGCTGACGTTTGTGCAATAGTAAAAATTGGACATTTTTCCCACACACTTCATATTGGATCTCAGTAACTCCATGAGGTTAATTGTTTTATAGCTTTATAGACAGTTTCTATGATGTCTTTTGCTGCTGTGAGTCGTGCTGTGTGCTCATCCAACCTGCCCTGATAATACTTTATTATCCATTCTCCATACTGGGACCTGAATGAACCTGTGCGCAGAGGGAGAGGAGGGCAGTCACTGGAACAGCACAGTGCTTTACTAACCATTCTCATCCAGACCTCAATGAACTTGCTCGCAGAGGGAGAGGAGGGCAGTCACTGGAACAGCACAGTGCTTTACTCACATGCTAATTCACATGATGCTAATCAAAACAAAACATTTTACCACCATAATAAAACTATACACAGTATTTTATTGTTAGTTGTTGATTGTTTCGTATCCCAGACTTCTTTATTTTCGTTCTCACATGCAGGATTAACAGGTTTTTATCTGGGAACAAGATGAACAGCGAAAACAAAATGGGACATGTGACAATATTCTGAGCATTTAGTCTACAGCTCTGGATAAAAGTTTTGCTTCCCCCAGAACAGGGGTGGCCAGCCTGGTCCTGGAGAGACGCAGGGTCTTCTGGTTTTCGTTCTACCTGAGTTTTCAATTACTTAAAAGAAACAATTATTATTTTCTTAATTGGTCAATGCAAAAAAAAAAATGTCCAGGCCTTCAACCATTGATGGTTTAAAGACACCCAGAAAATCTGCAGATTTGTGGCTCTAGGACCAGCGTTAGCCACCCCTGCCCTAGAATTTTAAGATTGAGACATAACGGTAATTAAAAAACTATATGAACATGATTTAGATCTTTTATTTAACATCCTGTAATCAAAGAAACTACAGAATGATATTGCAAAAGTCTACCGGAAGCCAGAACAGTAGTACAGTATTTCATGTTAGATTTTGAAATGTCACATTTTTCAATTTCTGTCAGTTTTTCTCGTTAACTATATGAAAAACTACAAAGCGGTATGTCATTCATTATGTTAACCTAACATTATTATAGCCAACAAACACCTTGAGAGTTCCTGTGGCATCTCAGAGTACATGATGTC
The DNA here is from genome assembly GCF_902713425.1 of Acipenser ruthenus. Lineage (NCBI taxonomy): Eukaryota > Metazoa > Chordata > Actinopteri > Acipenseriformes > Acipenseridae > Acipenser > Acipenser ruthenus. Next base: position 8,282,082 of record NC_081234.1, read on the forward strand.
ATCATTTGATTCTAGTTTTGTGAAATTAACTGGTGTGTTGTTTCTCCTTTCAAAAAAATATAAGTAAACTTTTTTTTAAAAACGTGTCGGTGTGTTTTTAAAGAGAGGTTATCACAGCTGACACACAGTGAACCGCAATCACATGCAATCGGATACCGAATAGGATTCTTGTGTGTCTCTCTGCTGCGGTTCAGCTTTCTCTACACACCTGGTCTGTAAGGTCTTCTTGACCTGGGGGCTAAACATTCCTCAAAGAGAGTTCAAAGAGTAAATTCGAATTACATTATTATTTTTTTTTTTTTACTGTCGTACACTTTCATTATGTTTGCAATCATCCTGAGTGGCTCTCATTGCAGTTAGCCTTTGGCCTCGCCTTTCAAAGTACCCCTGCTTGCAGATAAGTGGAGAGGAAGGGAAGCCATGGGCAGAGGGGCAGGATATTGCCTGTTAGAAGCAGGTGGAGGCTGGGGAGGAGAAGGTGAACTTTGGCACCCAGCAGGGATGTAATGGATTGTGTCTCTCTGGCTTTGTCATGTTTGCGAAGTTGCATTGAGATCGTCTAGTACGAGTAACTTTGACCTTTTCAAGCATTTAGTCAAGACCTACTTCCTTATAGCAGTACATGCTGTGTTTTCATGCACAGGCTGTTAATAATTAATAAAAAAAGATTATGTAGTTGAGTAATCAATCAATAACTATTAAGGATATGGCAAACTCCCATTACATCTGATCTTGTGTATAGATGCCATGACATGTGATCAAATTCTCAAGTAAAAAAAACAACAGTACTTCCTGACTGCAATCCTGGGTCATGTGATTTATTTGCAATGAATTACATTACAACAATTAATATTCTGTACAGTTTGGGCAGCCAGCAGACCAAACTGCAAGAGATGGCTCCTCATATAACAACAAGGGTCACCCTACACATGACGTACTGTAGTAACTTATAAACCCTGTGACAGAGACTGATTCTTGGTGATATATCTCCCTCCCCACCTGTGAGGGCGCTGTGTAAAGGGAGCACAGTGCCCTGGACTGGATGGCCAGACAATTCATTCCCAGGGTTAGACGGAAGTCACCATTGAGAAAGGGGGGCGGAGCTACGGTACACTAAATCATCGACCCGGAAGGGAAACGATGTGGCAGCCCCGGATTGGAGGAGCGATTGCACTCATTAACCAAGGGGTCACGATTGACGCTACAAAAGGGGATGTAGTGAGGTGATCTGCTCCTTTGTGTATTGTAATCGTGACTGTTTTGTTTGTTTTGTCGTGTCTAAGGAACCAGTTTGTTTGTTGTTAAAGGCCAGCACTTACCTGGACATCAATGCACCGATTGTTCACGAATAAACTGTATTTACACCACAAGCACTATAGCACTCGCTGTGGAATTGGGTTTGTGTTTTGTGTGTAACGAAAATCTCTGCAGAACTGTGCATACGAAACCCTAGCAGAACCCTTAGCAAACCACAGTAAATGGCAACGCAATGGATTTGGTACAACCCGAGAAGTCGTGCTACGATACAGTGAGCAGATTACCAGTTTGTGTGACTTGTTCAAACCAGTTTGATTCCAGTGCTGTTTCCAAAATAGGAACACATTCCCACTGTTCTACCAACCTTGTCCCATTGTAGCTTCCCTTAGGCTGACATTTTAGCCCAGAGCAATATTATTACCATTGCTTCAAAACCATTGGCAGTGCTCTGGTCTGCTAATGGCTCAGGGATTAACCACCCCCCCCACCCCCCCACCCCCCAATCACATTTTCAAAAACTTTTTGCAAAGGCCTTGCCCAATGTTTTGATGCTTAATACGCGGTATTAACTCCAAAGAACTTACTTGAAAGTGCGATTATTTTCTTTCGCTCTTGTAAACACTATGAATTCTAACACAACAATGGATCGCATCCTGTTACAAAATGCTCACAGTGTACAAATCTGCAAAGGTTTTGAAATATGCATGGGCACATTCCTTAGGCTACTATAGTCTGTGCAGCTCTTACATGTTGAAGCAAGACTAAACCACAGCCTGCACTCATCTAAAGAGGAAGCTGGAGTCACAGAGCTTAAAGCACTGACAAAATAAAGGAGTGTCACTCAGTGCGTGGTGAAGTTGCACTGTGTACACACACAGGTGATATAAAGAGCCCTTGCAGTGCCAGAGGGCTCATTTAGACACTTACAATGGAGAGCTTCACTCCAATCCTATGGATCTTTATATTCTTTCCTCAGTCCTTTGGTAAGTTTCTGGTTACTTTATTGATCATCTGTGGTTATTTATTTCATTTCAGTTAAGGAATGTTTGTTTAAATGTTTAATTGGTGCTGTATCCTGTTCAGTAGTGGTTGTTTGCCTGTTGGCTGAGGGTGTCTAACTGGTTTTACTGGTTCAAGGATATAAAGTATCTCATATATATGTTCGAAAGGAGGTTTAAGTGTACTGTACAAAAATGAAAAGTTGTTTTGTATGTGCACAAAAGGTTTCAAGACGGGCTTTTATCTGAAACTTCCTGAAATAATTTATTTAAACAGAAATGTAAACCTTTTGTGACATCCAAAAAAAAAAAAACTTTTATGTTTTAAATGCTGTATATACAGTATGTAGATTCACTGCACGCTCAACAGTGAACATGGAATTGTAGAATTCTGCAGAATGGTTGATGTAAGTTATTTGTTCATACCTGTATACAGGGAGTGGGAAGGTAATGCTGTAAAATGGACAGCATAGCTTTTTAAACTAAGGTTTTAACTAAGATTACGTGCCGGCAGCTGCAATTGAAAGTGGTCAGTCTGCATGTCTGCTCAAGTAGAACGCACAGAGAGCTATGAAAGAAAATCATGCTCTTTCATGCAGATTTCTTGCTCGGTGCAATTAATAACGAATGTGAGACACTGTGGCTTTAATTAATGCAAACAAACTTCAGCACAGCAACCCGTCCCTGAGGCATCAAAACAGGGCCCCTGCCAATGCACTTCTCTGATCCCAGATCAGCACAATAGCACGATCAGTCTTGTTTAAAGCTACCGTAGACAACAGCCACTGTAAACACGCTGCATTCTTCCATTATCGTGCCTTCGGGGCAATCTACTTTACCAGAAAGAAAGAAAGAAAGAAAGAAAGAAAGAAAGAAAGAAAATGCAGCCGCTGTTGACATTCCTGTTTGTTTATGTCTACTGAGACCTACTTGTAACTCCTTCGAGGCAAAACAGTATCTGGCAGTAGCAGGACATTAAAAAAGACATATGCATGACAAGGGGGGTTGTGGGGGGGGGGGGGGGGGGGGGTCTGTTTTACCAGATGCTGTTTGTTTTATACTGTAAATATGAACACATTTTGAAGCCATATGTTTTCGAAACACTTTACTCTAGTTTGATAGCGTCACATTAATGAAAGCTGTTGTTATGACCATTTTTTTGTTTTTTGTTTGAGTACGGATTAGGGATTAGAACTGTCCTGTTTGTAAACTGTTTGTATTATTGGAACTGTGTTTGAGTTGGAGATAGTACTCACAGATACAGGCATCTGCTGTTCACGTATACTGTATTTAATCCAGCAAGTGCAACAGGATCTCAAGCCAGTTTAATCAGATATAGTGTGCGTGTGTGTGTGTGTGTGGTGTGTGTGTGTGTGTGAGTGCATGCATGCGTGTTTGTGTGTGTGTGTGTGAGTGTGTGTGCGCGCGTGTGTGTGTGAACCAGCCTATATTGTATTGTTTGGTGTGGACCTTTTGTTTTGGCCCTTGTGCCTTTTTCTTTGTGTCTTTTTTGTTTAATAAATGTGCACAACAGCACTTCACTGAAGTTTCTGTCTCTGTGAGTCTCTAATTCAAACATTAAAAATATTAAAAGGTATAGACAATGTCGACACAGGGGACTTTTTTAACCTGAAAAAAGAAACAAGGACCAGGGGTCACAAATGGAGATTAGATAAAGTGGCATTCAGAACAGAAAATAGAAGGCACTTTTTTACACAGAGAATTGTGAGGGGCTGGAACCAACTTCCCAGTAATGTTGTTGAAGCTGACACCCTGGGATCCTTCAAGAAGCTGCTTGATGAGATTCTGGGATCAATAAGCTACTAACAACCAAACAAGCAAGATGGGCCTCCTCTTGTTCGTAAACTTTCTTATGTTCTTATGTTCTTAATTCGTGCTGGTAATTATTAAAAAAAAACTTTATAATGTAATTCAGATGTACTTACACAAATATGATCATGCATTGCTTCAGTTCAAATTAAGTAAACACTGGTTCATACTTAAACCTCACACAAACATAAATGAATCATGTATTAAAACATCAAAGTGACTATTGAATGTATCTCAAATTGCTTCCTACTTTAAATGAATTTAATAGGGCAAAGGTTAGCTCGTACATAATTATATTTGAATTACCGAAGTGTAATACCAAAACAAACACTTGTTCTACTGGTGTTTGCAGTCTACATGGGATAATATAATATAAACACATACACACAATGCATTAGGGTATTTGGCAACATCCAGTTTGTTTTGTGCTGAGTAAGCCACCTTGTGTCATTCCGGTTTTACCTGCAGCACCCTTGGCAAACATTAGTCACAATCTGAAGAACCTGCGTTCAGGTACACCGTTACAATACTCACACAGTCAATCACCATATTTGGCAATAACATCCTTGCAAACTTCCAGCAATAACATCCCCTGACTCAGGTGTCAATACCCCCCCCCCCCCCCCCCCCCCCCCCCCGATTATGACAACTAAACAATCTCCTTAGCATGCTTCAGCAAAATTGGACATTATATATATGCACCAGTGTGGATTAGTGACCAGGGCTCTGGACTCTTGACCGGTGGGTCGTGGGTTCAATCCCAGGTGGGGGACGCTGCTGCTGTACCCTTGAACAAGGTACTTTACCTAGATTGCTCCAATAAAAACCCAACTGTATAAATGGGTAAATGTATGTAAAAAATAATGTGTAAAAAATAATGTAATTGTGTGTAAAAAATAATGTGATATCTTGTAACAATTGGAAGTTGCCCTGGATAAGGGTGTCTGCTAAGAAATAAATTATATATATATATATATATATATATATATATATATATATATATATATATATATATATATATATATATATATACATACACACAGTGTAAATGACATTGGGTTTATTGGGTGTTGGTGGTGGCGTTAATTACTTGTGTTATTGGTTTATTAATTTAATTAGTAGGTATTTAAACAAGGCAAAAATGTTTGGTCAGAGCCTGTGTAAACATCAAAGTCCTGTGTTTGAAATGTGAAAAATTTCTCACACACAGAGAGAGAGAGAGAGAGAGAGAGAGAGAGAGAGAGAGAGAGAGAGAGAGAGAGAGAGAGAGAGAGAGAGAGAGAGAGAACAAATGACATTATCTGTATAAAATCTATTTTGAAAACTGATGATACGCTTCCGTTTCAAAACCTCAGTCTCTTATGCGGCTGCAACAGGATAGTGAGACAAGCTGATTCTGGACCAAACCATTCAATATATATATATATATATATATATATATATATATATATATATATATATATATATATATATATATATATATATATATGTGTGTGGGGGGGGTGTTACGCATATGATTAATAATAATAATAATAATAATAATTTCAAAATTAAAATCGTTAATAAGTTGTATGAAGGTCGTGTATAATTGTATAAAGAAGTGATATTTCGCTTCGTAGTCCCCCGCTCAAACAGTTTGAGATGGACCCCATTTATACACTAACCGTTGGGTAACTACTGTAGAGAGATAAACTGCAGTTCTGTTGAGTGTATGGAGAAACGGAGACGGCAGGGGGCGTGGTGGTGTTCAGGGCGGGGGGCGTGGCGGTGTTGAGGGCGGGGGGCGGGGGCGGGGGTAGATAATAGCGACCCCTCACTTCTAAATATTGTACAACACACTTGGTCTTGGTTAAAAACGAGTCATGTTTGACAATATCATAATTGCTATAATAAGGATAGTTAAGTATGGCCTTTGATCTGCACTTTTACACATGAAACCTAATTGCTTTCAATTTAACTATGTTAAAACTAATTGAATAACTAATTAAGTTACATTTAAACTTTGCACAGATAGTGATACATTTAAAATATTATAGACCAGTATATTTAGACCTTAAAGGTTGATATCAATAGATTTGATCTATACTTCGTATTTTAGACTTATTTCTGACTTTATATGACTCGTATCTTTTTTTTAGTCTGTAGGTCTATTCAGTAAACTGCTGCTCATCATTAAATCCGCTTGTTCTTGGATTGCAAACAAACTTATTCAATTGGAACGAATCAGATACAATTTTGCATAAAAAAAGTATAATTAAATTAATTATTCCTACATATATGTGTGTGTAAATTGCATTGTGACACACTGACGGTACACGAATTGAACAAGCTTGTTCCGGCTGATATAACGTGGAAAAGCACAGAAGATGTGTAATACAGCATTGCAAGCATGATAAAGCACAGGATATTTCAGTGAAGGTTAGCCAAAACCACAGTGTTATAAGAGAGAATTCCCATACATTATTATTTATTTATTAGCAGACGCCCTTATCCAGGGTAACTTACAGTTGTTACAAGATATCACATTATTTTTATATACATACAGTTGGGTTTTTACTGGAGCAATTTAGGTAAAGTACCTTGCTCAAGGGTACAGCAGCAGTGACCTCCACCTGGGATTGAACCCACTCCCCTCCGGTCAAGAGTCCAGAGCCCTAAACACTACTGCACACTGCTGCCCATAGGCATTTAATGCCATCTCGATAACGACCATCTCCATAGCTAATGTTGAGTGACCATCTCCATAGCTAATGTTGAGCGACCATCTCCATAGCTAATGTTGAGCAACCATCTCCATAGCTAATGTTGAGCAACCATCTCCATAGCTAATGTTGAGTGACCATCTCCATAGCACTAGTTGCCTGCAATAGATATATCCAGTAGGGATAAATCAGCTAAACTACCAGCGCCATCTAGGGCACAGCAGTGTATTACCAGCAAAACAAAAGGAAACTTGATCTAAAGTGGTGGATCACTCTGTGAAAATACTTCAATGAGAAATGTTGTAAGTGGAGAGGTGTTTGTGCATGTCACCTAAAACTATGTTAACACGTATTAAATGTTCAAGCCCTTGCAAATGGAATTTTTGATACAAGATAAAACAGAAATATACCAGCGCAAGACGTTCTGTACAGGAACATCTGCATAGGAGAAGCCAGGTCTTGTTTAACTTATTTACTTGCACTCTGGAGAGTAATGCAAAAGAATACTGGGAAGAACACATTCTTAAAAACAGAACAAGTCCTGGCATTGACCTTCCTCAGTTAAATGGGATAATAATAACCTCATTAAAAAAATAAATACTTTAGTTTCTCATTTGCGTGACTCCATTCTTACAAAACCCTTGCTGCTTTCAAGATTATATTTTCACTTTGACTCGGTCAACTTTGTATACATTTTGGTTTGAAGCGCTTATAAACAATCTATAAACATTAGCAAAAAAAAAAAAATGGCAAAAGTGTATACTAACTGTACTGCAATAATAACTCTGATATATAAACAGACAGACAGACAGGCATAGAAAGACAAACAGACCTGAAAAGCTAGGCAGACAGACTAGACCAGGGCTACTCAACCCTGGTCATGGAGGGCCACTGTCCTTCATGGTTTTTATTCTAACTGTATCCGAAATTATTTAATTAGACCAATTAAGTGCTTATTAGAAGTTTAATTGGTCCAATTAATTAATTTAGTGTACAGTTAGAAAAAACCAGGAGGGACACCAGCCCTCCAGGACCAGCACCATATAGATCAGTGGTTTTCAACTCTGGCCCTGGGGGTCCCCCTGTGTCTGTTGGTTTTCATTCCAACTGAGTGCTCAGTTACTTAACGAGACCCTTAATTGAACTGATAGCTTGCTTAATTAGACCTTTTTTAAATTGTTGTCAGCTCTTAAACAGTTGCAGCGTTCTAGTTACTTATAAAATAGTATAGCTAACTTGAAATATGCATCTGTTAAGAGCTGAAAACTAGTAAAACGGTAGCTAGAAACATCATAAAACAACTGTGGGACAGTGAAAAAAACAAATTTACAGAATCAATGGAAGAAAAAGAAAACAACAGCATTGGTTCATTAAAAATGATATAATATTTATTGCGGCTTGCTGTACAATGACTGTCGCGGGTCGGCGGGTTTGAATGTCAGTTTGCTGGTCACTGGGGTGGTTTGTCGTTGAATGGTTGAATTGTTCGCTGATTGCCTGCTCGCTCGGTGTTGTTTCAGAGAGCACTGTCGTGCGTCTGGAAGGAGTTGAGCGCTACGAGGTGGTGAGGCCGCTCAGGCTGCATGAATTACACAAGAGAGACACACAGGTGGGTTCCAGTGAAAACGTTCTCCATGGTACATGTGAGCAGTCATGTTTCAGTCATGTTCCCCCCCCCCCCCCCCCCGTAACAAAAAACAGGCACGTATGCACGTAGCCTATATGTGTCATGTTGGCATGAAAATGTATTATTAATATGATTGCTGCTTTATTATTATTATTATTATTATTATTATTATTATTATTATTATTATTATTATTATTCAGACGCACCATCCCAGCATTCTCAGGTACGGGCTGACGGTAGAAGGGGAACACGTCGAGTTACACCTCGAAAAAAACGAGTAAGTGCAAAGTTACAAACCTGCTTAGAAAGTGTTTCACTCAATAGGGGAGGGAGGGGTGAGGCTGTGAGCAGAACGGCATTTCTGAGATAGCCGAGCAAGTGATGCTGTGGTGCCAGTAATGTCAAATCTTTTTATTCTCCAGCTAATAAAATATCGCTTTTAGTTGCCCTGACTGAATTTGCATTTACCGTATTTTACCCTGTTTTGCCATGTTTATTAATATGCCACATATCGTCATTTCGCTGTTCTTTACTATGCTTAACTATGCTTTACCATGCGTTCAATATGCTTTATTACACTTTGCTGTGCCTTTGCCAGTGTACACGTATAAGGGTTGTTTTGTCCGTCTCTTATCAGGCATTTACTCGCCAAGGACTACGTTGAAACGCGCTACACCAAGGACGGTGAGAAACTAACGACCGTCCCTCAGGACCTGGTGGGTCAAATTACATCTTAATATTCTTTTAGACGTGTTTTCATGGACTTTTTTTATTTTTATTTATTAAATCTTTATATTGAGCTAATGTTTTGCTTTATATTCTGTTTTAAACACCTGACAGAAATCAATGACACAACCCGATTTTCAAACAGGATCAGGTCTTGTGGAATACAATTGGAATTGTTAACACAATATAGGAATCTTTTTATTTTAAAGGAGTCTTCTTGTGCATAGCGTGTTTTGAAAGTTTTCTTCAGGTCTTGACCAACTGTACATATCTGATATTACAGAAATAGAATATGACACATTGTGACTAAAATAACCCCCCCTTTATTTTGTTTATTTAGGATCACTGCTATTACCATGGGCGCATACACAATGACAGTGGCTCCTCAGTGAGTATAAGCACCTGCACGGGAATCAGGTATGCTTATGGCTTACACAGTCTTCTCTTAAGCACTGTTTATACTTTTCAGCACATGTCTTCTATCTGTGGTACGTGTTGCTGTGCTTTCACGACGGCAGTCCGCAGTCATTTGGCTGAGCACATGCAGATTGTTTCCCCCCTCTGTTTTTAAAGGGGATTCTTCAAGACTCGCGGCCGGCGATATTTAATCGAACCTCTATCGGAGCAGGCTGGGGATACGGACGAACACGCCGTGTACCGATACGAGAGTCTGGAGCAGGTGCCGGCTGTCTGTGGAGTCACCAACACGTCCTGGGACGACGCGTATCCCAAAACCAGTACTGTGCGCTCCAGAGCCTCGGTAAGAGTTTTTCATATTATTTAAATGGGTGCAGCCTGATACGGTGCCTTGCAGCGTTGCAAGCGGTCCTGATCTGACCTGTCCTGAAGACCCGCTGCCTGCCGTTCGGACCCGGACCTCTCTCAAGCACAGACCGACAGCTAGCCGTGTTGAAACGTGTCAGATTGTACGGTGGTGTGTGTCACCTGGGAACCAAATTGTTTCAAATCCAGCCAGGTCTCCACACAGGTGAAAGGGGGCGCGAATTGTTTTGGACTCGCCTCAGTCAGTTTAATCTAGTTTCGAAATCCAGCGTGACCACTGAGGTTGCCTTAATGTCACTTCCCATTTGGAAAAATTCTGGTTAAGCACTTGTGACCATGCATCACTGAGGTTTTTTATCAAATTGCAGTTGTCGCAGTTTTGAATGTCTGTGGTACGTTACGCCAGACTACTGACACTGAATTTTCTTTTTTAACCTAATCCAATTGCTTATTGGATGTGTTTTCAGCGGTCAAGTTCATTTTATTTTATTTCGTAAAGCTTTCTAGTTCCTTACTAAAAACCTGGGCGACATTTTTAGTGAATATAGAGGTAACTCACTGCAGTACCTCATCTGTACCAGGCAGGGTGCTGTTGTCAGGTATTGGTTCCAAATCCGTTGTGTGCCCATTGCTGATACTGCTGTGATCTGTTAATAGTCCCGTTTGTTAATACGATGGGATTATAATGGAATCCAGTTGGAAGATTTGTACTACTACTACTATTACTAATAATAATAATAATAATAATAATAATAATAATAATAAAAATAATAATAATAATAATAAGAGTAGTAGTAGTATTAATGATATTATAATTAATATTATTGATATTATTAATAATAGTATTTTTTTTTTTATTTTGCAGGGGAGAGCGATTACACAAGATTTTAAATACATTGAGCTGTTCATTGTTGCTGATAATTTAGAGGTAAGTACAGCGGTAACTTTTTATTGCTATTCCCCTTTACCTTTTCACGTATATTAAGGTCATTTCTCTGTCAATTTCGTTGCTAACTTTAGGAGAGGTTTTAAGCCACTTACATGTGCCAGATGTTTACATGTCATACCATGTTTGATATCCTATTTGCTTGTTTATTTGTTAATAATTGAACATGTTTTACAGCGTCCAGATGCACACCCCTAGTACATGAATTGTGGGTTCCCTTATACAATATATGTTTGCATGGTGTTTTTGCAGTTTTCCCCATGCTTTTCCTATAAGTGTGCTATTATGTCGCGTTTGACTAAAAAAGTATCTTCTCTTGCTCTTTCAGTACAAGAAAATGAAAAGCAGCTTTGATGCAGTTCGCTCTCGTGTGTTTGAAATACTCAATTTCATCAACGTGGTAAGAGACTTGTTAGAAAAGAGGGCTGTGTGCTGATCGTCGCACTCGTAAATGCCTTAAAGAATTGTGCTGATTTCAAAACCAGGCGCGTCGTCCTTCCCTCACCTTTACAATCGAGTGCCAGTCAACGGCAATTAGCTTCCACGCTGAGTGATTTTAAAAGCCGATTGGAAGCAGATGTTTCTCTCCTCCGGGGGGCGCTGACATGCTCGTTGCCAAGCCGAGGCATGGTCAATCTGTCATCATCCCAGGCTTCTCTCGTTTTGAACCCAATACATTAATGTTACAATGCACTTAATGTGTAAGTCTTTTTGCATGACATAACCCTAACCTTTTTCTGATACAATTGTGCACTTACATATATCGTGCAAAAAGATGTACATGTTAAGTACATTGTAACTATGCATAATAACAATTGTAACTATGCATAATAACATTGTAATTATGTTTAAGTGCACATGTATTTACTAAGTAACTACTATGTAAATACACAGTGATTAGAGACACTTCATGGAAAGTGTTAGCTATAAACAAATTAAAAACAGCCTCGCTTAACTAACTGCATGTCCAAACTTGCAGCAATAAAGCACCCAGAATGCATTGTCTCCTTGAGCTAAAGCCCAAGAGTAAATCTTCAAGTCGCAGAGTTTAATATGTTTGGAATGGTTTCGCTATCGATTCCAGGTGTACAAGCCCCTCAGAACCTTTGTGGCTCTGGTTGGGTTGGAGGTCTGGACCGACACTGACAAGATACAAGTGACTGCGCCCGCCGGACAGACCCTGGATGCATTTACCAAGTGGAGAAACGCTGAGCTGGTCAAGACCAGGAAGCACGACAACGCTCAGCTGCTGACGTGAGTGCATGTTTCACTGCCTGGCTGTGTGGGAGCACGCTGTGCTGGTCCTAAAGGGACAGCAGGACAGTCTCAGGAAAGTCATTGCATGCTGTTTTCATGTTTCAGAGCTATTGATTTCGAGGGTGCCACGGTAGGACTTGCTTTTGTAGCAACGTTGTGTTCAGGACACTCCACTGGGGTTATTCAGGTAAGCTGGCATCTTTCATACTTTTTATATTGCATGTGTTTGCACAAGCATCCAAAACTCAAATACGACCCCATCATGTTTTTTTTTTTATGAGATTTTTTTTTTTTTTTTCTGCTCCTTCCAGGATCACAGTGCAAGTGCAATCGCTGTTGGGGCCACGTTGGCCCACGAGATGGGCCACAACTTAGGCATGAGCCACGACTCTACAGCCTGTGTTTGCAGTGAAGCCTCTTGCATTATGGCTCCTGCTCTCAGGTACCGCATAGTAATAATATTTAGATTTAAGGTCAATTGCACTCACGGAACATCCCATTTTCTGCAGCCAGTCCTGTTCTGTTTTGAAGTTGTATATACATTTAATTCTTCTCTAATTTTTTTGAGTAACAAATTACTTGAGAAGGCTTACGTCTGGAGGTTTAAGGCTGTAGTTTTGTCAAATTAACTGGTGTTTTTCCTTGTTTTAACATACAGGTTATTTTAAACTGACTAAATATTAGGAAAGAAATGAAAAAGTATAATACAGGAAATTAAAACCGCTTCAATATTGTTTTGCTAAACATATTAAGGTGTTTTTACAGATTTTTGTTTTCTCCCCTTGTTTTTTGCAGTTACAACACTCCAAAATTATTCAGCAGCTGCAGTTTCCAGAACTATCACGATTTCCTTACCCAGAGAAACCCGGAGTGTTTGCTGGATAAACCTGACAAGAAGGATCTCTACACAGACCCAGTGTGCGGAAACGGATTCGTCGAGCGCGGAGAGCAGTGTGATTGTGGCACTGTGAAGGTAACCCTGTCTCCCACTGCTTGCTCCCTGACTAAACATTAACTGAAGCTTGACCAGGGTTTTCTGCTTCCTGTTTATCACGAATACGAGAACAACACTGCCCCCCAGTGGATGCAAGAAATACTACATCTTCTATTCCTCATGGTATTTCTTCCTTGTATATTTCAAACCTTCACTCTCATGGCAGAGTGCTGCAGGCTGATGGCTGAGACATGTTTGAAAGCTCTGTTGAGGTCACAGGGGTGCTTTAAATGTTTAAAAAGTCACCAGAAGCTATGAGATCGCTGATTCTGAAATGTGTGATTCGTATAGCAGACCCCCCAAACACGCGTCCTTTCCCCCCATGGTCAAGAATTCTGTGCTCATCTTTTGGGGTCCAGTTTCATTGCTTTGCTGTGTGAAGTAACCATTTTTTATGTTAAAATACAGCAGTGTGCAAATGTATTAGAACGAATCAAGGTCTGTCATTGATATCCTTTATATACCTACCTGTATGAAAATGTTACACCACTTTGTGTTTTAATTAGGCATCTTAAACAACTTCTAACAACTTCTGCATTTTATCATGTGTGGCTCTGTGTTCCTTTTCTCTGACTATTTTAAATGAATTGCACGTGTGGCCTATTAAAGTCATCAATTAAATTAGACCATCAGTAATTTGCCTATTTTGACAATTGTCTAAGATTCCAGTGGTTTGACTTCTTCTGCACAACAAATCAAAACTACAGAAGCAATGGGCTGATCTAATGCATTTAAACACTTCTGTATCTTTTCGTGTGTGCAGAAGTGAGTTCGAATGAAAATACGTGCATTTCATGGTGTTCAAATGGTTTCTTTTTTTAAGGAGTGTACAAACCCGTGCTGTGATGCTCAAACCTGCATGCTAGAGAAAGAAGCCCAGTGTGCTGAGGGTCCTTGCTGTGAGAACTGTAAGGTAAGCAGGAGACTGGAATCAATCCTTATTTAATAATCCTGTGTACCTGCTATTAGCAAGCTTGTATATTGCTCTGTGTCATCGCTTAGTTATTGCATAGTTTTAACTCAATAAACCCATTGCCAGTTGTTTATTAGACGCAAGCTCTGTGTACAGCTATGGTCAAATGTTTTGCATCACCTAGAATTTTAGGATTGAGGCATCATTTTGTTTTTAAGTGATATGAACATAATTTAGATATTTTATTTAACATCATGTAATCAAAGAAACTACAAAATGATATCGCAGAATCTACCGGAAGCCAGAACAGTAGTACAGTATTTTTTGTTAGATTTTTTTCACTTTTTATCAGCTTTTCGCTTTTATCAGTATATGGGAAAGCTACGAAGCGGTGTGTAATTCAGTATGTTAACACAATTCAGCAGGTTTCATTCGACTTTATGAAGCAAAATTAGTTCCTTCTGTAGCATGATGCAAAACTTTTGGCCACAGCTGTACATGCAATCATATGTTGATAATGATAAACTTTACCCAAACAGTTTAATCCACTTTCTGCATTCATATGCTTATTCAGACTTCTTGTCTTGCGTAAAAGCTAATTTGACAACCGCTTGTTACAGCTTTAAATGGTCTTGTTCCCGGTACAGATCTTGTCAGCAGGAATAGAGTGCCGGAAAAGCAAAGACGACTGCGATCTCCCAGAGTTCTGCACTGGGGAGTCTAACCAGTGTCCGGAGGACGTGTTCACACTCAACGGAGCGCCGTGCCAGAACGGGCAAGGCTACTGCTACAATGGGGACTGTCCCACATTAGCGGATCAGTGCAGAAGCTTGTGGGGACCAGGTAAAGCCATTAGTGCAAGTATCTTGTTATACTTTGCCATAATATTTCTTACCCGTGTTGCATCCTCTTATGTGTGTTCTCTGTGCTTATCAGATTGTTCTTTGATCATCGCGAACCATGCTTAGATCGAAAAACAAAGATATACCTCTGAAAAGACTCCACAAGCTGATTTTCTGAAGTCGGGTGGAGAGTCGCACAGGTTTTAGTGCACAATGCTTCACTTGGAGGTTTCAGCACAATGCTAATATGCTTCTCCAGCAACAGCAACAAAAAAACGTGGATTGAGGAGTCTTTTCAGAAGCAAGAAAAGTTAGTAATGAGAACAAACAACCTGGGATTTAAAATGAAACCGGTACAATCACACATGGTTATTTTATTTATGGCATGGGCAGTTGGCTGGACTGCTGTATTCAGTAACGTTGACATCAAGCCATTCCCCGGCTCCTTTGAAGTACGGTTTACAAATATGCATCACGTTTTTATTTTTTTCAGGTGCTGTCGTGGGCGAAGATAAATGTTTTGATCGTAACACCCAAGGAACATACTATGAATTCTGCAAACGAACGCCAGCTGGTGATTATGTTGGCTGCCAGAAAAAGTAAAGTCTACACATTTTTTTTTTTTCAAAATCATGTTAGAAACACTTGTATGAAATATATGAATTGATTTATTTTTTCATTCGTTCATTCACAGGGATGTGAAATGCGGAAAGCTGTTTTGTAGCGGTGGGAACTACAGCCCTAGCTCCGGGACTGGGCTAATGTTCTGGAACTGCAAAGCCAGCTTCTTCAGAGACAAGGACGAGGAGGACAAAGGACTGGTGCAGAAGGGCATCAAATGTGGGAATGGACAGGTAGGGGTTGCATGGGGGGGATGCGATGGGACAGGAGGCCCATTTTTTCTGCCAGTGACCCCCTTGTAAAATGTATATCCTGTTTAAATAAATGCATTTGACTTTTAATTTTGTGTGGTTTTGACTGTTAAAAAAATCCTCCGGATGGAAAAACATGTGCGCTTGCAAATATAGCCTGGTCAAGGAGGAGCAGGGAGACAGCTTCCTATTCCAGCCCAGGATTGAAGGAGAGATGTGGCATTTTTGCACAGTATTTCCGCAGTTTCCCCCATGCGTTTCCCATGGTTATACTGTGCATTTACCCTGGTTTGCCATGTTTATTAATATGCTGTACCGCACCTCGCTATGCTTTACCGTGCTTCCTTTGTTACACTTTGCTATGCTTGCACTGTGGTATGGTACTTTTATAAGGTAGTCCGGTCACCCTGGTAGCTTTCTGCTTGGGAAAAATGTTTTTTAACTAAGTTTGCGTGTAATTTCCATTTTCAGGTTTGCAGTGGTGGTGAATGCAGTGATATACAGGCTGTTTACAAGTCTGTTAACTGCTCTGACAAGTGTACAGGACACGCGGTAAGAATACCATTGTTAAAACACAATCACACTCTATACAGTATCTGCTCAGGTCACTGTGACGGTATTCTAGCAAACTGCTTCTGAAAAGACTCCTCAAGGCTACGTTTAGATGCATATTAGTCTCCCTACCTTACGTCCACCCAAATCAGCTTTGATTTCAGAGGAGCATTTTATTAGTAAAAGTGTAAGCGACATAAACTCCCTTTTAAAATGTATATAAGCTAGATGATTTTCTTGTTGTCGTTGTTTCCAGCAATGTAACCACAAACTGGAGTGTCAGTGTGAACCAGGATGGTTTACTTCCAGTTGCCACACTCAAAATCCCACAGGACTGTCAAAAGGTAGGCTTTCTAGCTTTCCCCCTTCAGTGTAAGAAAACAAATTCATGAGGTCTGTGAATGAGTGCCAATTGATGTGTTTGCAACTTTCCTTTATCGCTTCCAGTTAGCTAATGTTCTTGGAGATAACTCAGGTCCGACGATGGTCTGTCATCAGGAGAGGATTCAGGTCGCTTGTACTCACTCGCACTCTCAAGTGCCTGTCTTATCTATCTTACCTGACTGCGTGCGTGTGTGTGTGTGTGTGAAGCTGAACTTTGTGAACTCAGTTATCTTCATGAAATGACCGCTACGGAGGATGTTAATGCTGTAATAAATTGAACAAATGTTTTTGTCTAGGAGGACATTTTTTAAAGCCATGGAAAGTGAGGTTCCAGATTCTACCGTCCACCTTGGCTTTCCAAGGGCGTCCACCTGTCTTTCTAATCGGTTGTCAGAGACGACCCGTGGAGTTTACAATGTAGAACAGAACAATAGCAGATTATAATATTGCAGATTCTGTCCACTAAGGAAAGTGGTGGTTCTGGCAGGGAACTCGCTTTAGCCTTGGATCAAATCACATGAACATCAAGCATGTTTTAGGCATTTCCAATACCAGATCAAATCATCAGTAGTCGTGTTGTCTAGTCTGTGTTTTAATAAATAATCTGACTGAACCGAAGTTCCCTGCTTGTCCCTTGATCCTTTTCAGGCAGTATTATTGGCATCGCGGTCTCTGTCTGCTGTCTGCTCCTCGTCATTTTCATCGGAGTACTTGCAGCGGTACTGTTTATCAGGAAGAAGAAACAGACACGACTGCACAGGTAACACTTTGCTGCCAATTCATGCTTTATAACCGTTTACAGTAAGGCTTTATTTTAATGGGACCTTATGCAGCCTCACCACACCTTCACAAAGGCTGCACTGTAACTTTGTGCGTGATCCTGACGCGGCACGCACCAAGCGTTCCTAACATGTTGCCATAACATTACTATAATTCTACAAAAACGTATGTGGGATCTCTCCGCCATTCACTTTGATCGGGATTCCAAATCCTGTTATCCGGCAGTAATACCAGGACACAGTGCGGTTTCAATAAACACACAAAGGCTCCCATTGTGGTTTCTTTCAAAACTGCATTTGAGACCCACAGTGTGTAACATATGCTATGCACAACTGGTATGATTTACAGAAGTGTTTTGTTAGCTGCAATCACTTTAACTGTATCTCAGGACTCGCAGGGTTTCACTCACAGTGATGCACTATAAATGATTTTTCAGTTACAGAACAGTAGCAAATGGCATGCCAGCATGGTAGGAGTGCCCTCTGGTGGCGGTTGTTAGCAACCTCGCAGTCCAAGGTAGACGGGTGCTTTAATAAAAGTTTATCTGTTGTTGTGCAATAGCAATATCGGCTGGAATTTAGTACAGCTCCACCAAAACCCAGAAATATAACAGTGATCGAAGAGGTGACAATGGCTCAAATACTCCAGTACTCCAATGGTGAGTCCTTTTTCCAATTCCGGCTGATCAAGGTGTTAAAGCTAGGGGCGTGCCCAAACTCGGACTCGGACTCGGAATCGCCTTTAAGGCGTATTTATCGGCAGGTATTCAATAAATGCATTCCTTAATGTGTTGGTTTCAAAACAAGAAAAGCTGTCCTCCCTCCAGTTTACAATTGAGTAGACGAGGAAAAGTCAGTTCACAGCCTCTGTACGGCAGTAACAATGTCAGCGCCCCGGATGAGAGGGAAATATTCTTCCAATTGGCTATTTAAACACTCAGTGCGGAGGTTAATTGCCATTGATTGGTACTCGATTGTAAACATGAGGGAAGGACAGCCTTTCTTGTTTTGAAATCAGCACATTAAGGAATGCATTCATTCAATACCTGCCGATGTATACTTCTCAAAGGCGATTACGGGTTCGAGTTTCTGCACAGCCCTAGTTGGAACGGTGATGGTGACAGGGGGGAGAATGGAAGAACATTGATTGATTGGTTGATTATTTTAACGGGATTTGGGACTGATCAAAGGAATGGGGCTCGGAGGTGCAGGGTATTGTTAAGCAGAGAAACAACTTCAAATAAGTTACTGAAGATGATGAGAAGATGATGAGATCTGAAGAAATGTGTTTAGCAGATAAAACCATTGACTAGTAGTTGAAGAAAGTGTCCTAAAATCGTCTGGAACGAAGGTAAAGCTGCAGATAAGAAAATGAATTTCTGAGGAGCAGCTGTTTGTAAATTCAATGAGCAACTCTCCTCTCTCTCTTCGTCGGTGCATGTTTTATTCTGCTTTTCTGTCTGTTTTTTTTTTTATACCATCTGAAATATGAATTGGCTACCTAAAAGTTCTGATGTATTGATGTGTTAAAGCATCCTGACCACTTTGCAAATCCACTAACATCACAACACATAACACTAAACTGAGTGAACACAAACCAAGCTATTTCTTTGTCTCTTTTTTCCGGAGGGGTTTATCAGATAAAATCAGAATACCTTGATCTGCCGTCGTAAATCTACCTGCCAGCAGTGCCTCAGATTTCTCTTATCAATTTGCTGCTTATTTACCCGACAACACTGCAAGTCTGAGGATGAAAAATCAGGGGTCGTCCTCATCTTCATACCCACTGCATGCTACATATGGGACTCTGCAGCAGATTGACGTTGTGAGTGCTTATATTCTGTGTATTATGGATGTCTTTTATTTGATCTTCAGGCCCCCAACTAGCAGAGAAGTAGCAGGACTTTCCAACCCAAGCTTTTCAAAAGATCATCATCAGAAACCGCTACCGTCTCAAGGACAGTACAGCAGCATGGTATGTCACTTCATTGAAACAATATGGCAGGGCATGTTATATGAAAGATCAGAAATATATACTTTCTGTGCATTCTGTTTGTGTTGTGGAAATAACTTGATGGGAACGGAGCAATGAAATGTAAAATCTGAATATATACTGATGTGAAAACAAATCCAATAGGCTGGAAATTATATGGAAATGCTAAAGCGTTTTAAAAACCTGCAACACTGCCCCCCAGTGGACGAAAAAAAAAAAATCACATTCGTTCTATGTGGTGTTTCTATAGTGTTGAGGGGGACAGTTTAATAGCTACACTCTGGTGTACCAGCTGTACTCAGAGAGCTCTATAGAGGTCACAGGGCTGCTTTTAACCTTTAGTCACTAGGATGTGATGACTGAAACAAAAAATTATATATAAAGTGAACATGAACTTTTAAATCAACTGGAGCCAGACATTTTTGCTGTTGTGCTCCTCGTTAGTGGACCTCAATTCCGGTTGACATCAGGCAGGTTGAAACATTGGATTCTTTTAAGTTTTGAAATTGAAAACCTTTTTTTTTTAAATGCGCTTTTATATAATTGGCTGTAGCTGGAGTGTATTGTACACACAAGCTCTCTTGTTTTGTTTTTAAGTTTGTATTACAGAAGAACAGATTATCAAGCTGTTATTTTTAAAGGTGTGTAATATGTACAGTGTATATAGTTTGTAATGCAGAATGCATTTTTTTTTTTTTTTCAGTATCCCCCACGGGCTGCCCCTCCTGCCCCTCCCTCTGCATTTAAACCAGGCTCTGCCCCTTCAGCACCCCCCTCAAACCCCAGACCCCAGAACACCAGACCCTCTGCCCCCCCTCCCTCAGTGCCAGTGCTCAACACTGTGAGTATACAGGGCTTACTACTGAGTTCTAGCAGAAAAAAAAGAAAAAATGTTTTTATCTTAAATTAGTGTGTATTAAGTACTTGTATGAGATTTAATACAGGTGCATGACTATTAATCCAAGCGTTTGGTAAAATAACTTTTTTTTATCAGAATTGGGTGCTGTAATATACAAAAGAGGTCGGAGCTTTCTGGCTGCACAATCAGCTTGTATCATACATAGGATATCTGAACGCTGCCTGTCAAACGGCGCAGCCCAAAAGCCAGTTCCTCAGCCTTTACACTGAGAAAGCAGGACATTTAACTGGAGAGCGCTGGCCTCTTCGGGCTCCGTTGCTAGATCATTATACTACGCAGCTGGGTGATGAGCTCCTCTTTTTCACCTTGCTCCCTCAGAGACCACCTCCATCTCTCCCTTCTGCCGCCAAACCAACAGCGCAGGTGAATGTGAAGCCCACCGCACCTCCGATCCCCAGCTCTAAACCAGCCGTCTCCCTCGCTAATGTGAGAGCTGTAAGTACCGCACAGTGCAGACTCTTAATAAACCATACTCTGTTTCCGTCAGAGTGCAAATAAGCGAAACCCTAACGCCAGTTGCTGGCATCAGTGAAAGTGCCTGTCGCCTGCAGGTAACTGGGGCAGTAAGTACTGTAAGGGGTTTAAAAAGCAGGGCTGATGTTTCACCCTCTGAGTTCACAGCAGGTACATGAATGCTTGTGGGCTAATCTAGAACAGTGGCATTCACCCCGTCATTCTGTTGTTGGATTTGAGTGAAATGCAAGATACAGTTTTGCATCACCCTATAGAATGAACTAATTTTGCTTCATAAAGTCAAATGAAATCTGCCGAATAATGTTAACATATTGAATTGCACACCGCTTTGTAGTTTTCCCATGTAACGAAAAACTGACAAATTGAAAAAATGTGACATTTCAAAATCTAACACAAAATACTGAACTATTATTATGGCTTCCGGTAGACTTTTGCAAGATCATTTTATAGTTTCTTTGATTACATGATGTTGAATAAAAGACCTAAATCATGTTCATATAGTGGGTTTTTTTTTTCATTATTTCTCAATCCTAAAATTCTAGGTGATGCGAAACGTTTGGACATCGCTGTATCTGCCAAACTTATTTTAACACCCTGTTGTAAAATGGTTCTCTTGTTTATAACATAGGGTCTGAAACCTGTGAATAATCCAAGAGTCTAGGACAGGATTGGAAGACGGGCAAGGAGGACAACTTCAGCTCGCCACCTTTGATTAAGACTGGACCACCTAACCTACCGGGATGATCCAGAGACTTATTAAGTTGGACAAAATAATTGAAACACCCGCCATAACACTGTCAATAGGGTGCAGGTCTGCTGGCTGTTTAGATGGCTTAAGGGGAGTTGGGTATGGAGCGCTGTCATCACATTTGAGACTGTTGATCGCAAAACGTTACGAATTGGGTGAAGTCTTACTCGTGGAAGCACCTACCAACTGAGCTCTTACTATCAGCCTGACAGTCACCCTGGAATGAACTGAAAATGTGTGTGTGTGTTTGGGGGGGGGAGGGGGTCTTGATGAATTGTATACCTGTTCATACAATATGTATCTGTTTATATAACATTCAGTATGTTTACATGCATGACTTATTCGGAATACTGCACACATTAGGCATTAGGCTGAATTACTAACCCAGCCTGGTTTAACAGGAGTACTTTGAACGTGTGTCCTAAATGTATTCATTATAATAAGTGAACCGAACACAGACAATCCCAGCTTCCTTCCAGTAAACTGGCAACTGTCTCATAACCATCTCCTTCTGAAGTATCTGTGGCAGATACATCCGTGAGACTTCGATCACACACCACGAATGTAGCATCACTTAGAACAGTCAGTCCTTTTCTGTTTTGTACAGCAGCATCAGCCTGTCTCCTCCAGAAACACACGCTGTTTATCTGATTGACAACATTTAAGCGAAACAACTCTTTTAAACCCAAACGTGAAAGAAATAGAATACCCGAGATCTACTGTAAACAAGCTTCAAGTCCTTCAATTACAATCTGTCAAATACTGTGTTACCTACCTGCTTACATAATGCATTCTTCCAGCCAGTGGTAACACAAAGGCTGTGTGATGCAGATGGACTGTTACTAGCAGGGCACTGGGTCCCTAAGGCCAGAGCCAGGTTAACCAATCACAGGTTTCCTGAGTCCCTGATTTCAGAGAGGATGGGTCTCCCACAGGGACAGGGTAAGGCATTTGGAATGCACTGATGTTCCACAAGATAGCTCAATGCTCCACATATCTTGTTTGCATGACTGGTTTACTTATTCAGAAAACAGAGTTTAATAATGGAATATGAGCCTGCATGTAGACATACTGATTGGGCACTTTAATATTGTATATACATGTTGTAAAATATGTTACATTTTAATAACGTGTACTGTCCACACTGGTGTTACTGTCCAATACGTTAGAGGTATACTCTGTCTAACACAAATTGAGTCACACATGGTTTTTATTGGGTATTCAGGGCATTTCCTGGTTCAATTTGTGTTTAACAGACTATACCTCAACCAAAAAAAAAAATCTGATTACAAGACATGAGTATGCGGTTCTTTGACAAAATGCTGCAGCACTGCGCTCAGTGTGAAATTGTATCGAACAATATTAATTGAAGACAAGGCCATTTAAAAAAAAAAAGTACTGTGAGAATATAGCGTAAACCTTTACCAAACCAAGACTGCCACTGTTGACCACTTTATTTACTGTTTATTTGATCAAGATAATGACAGGTTTTGTTTTGCAACATGTTATCCTGATTAATTAATTCCATGCAGCTGTTGTTTTTTACAGGAGAGAGGAGAGGGGTGGTTCTCTGGTGATTCAATTTTATTTTCATTTGCAGTAAAGATCTTCATGAAACTGAGCCAGCACGTGTTTTTATGTACTGTATGAAGCTGTGACTCCTGCTGCAATGCTGTCTGGTATCTGCCTAGCTCCATATTATAAAGATACTACAGCACTGATCGATCATTGCCCTGCTGAGAGCCCTGATCTGGACCGACAGCATTCCTCTCCACGCTACAGCTCACTCGCATCTGGGCTGCAGTGCTCAGAAGCTGGACAGCATTATTCTGTATTACTGTTTTTTTCTCCTGCCAGGAAAGTCCTTTAGGGTTGCACCCTCGGATCCGCTTGCAGACGCTAATCAACGGGAGACCGACTGAGAGACCTCAATCGAGGCAACTTTGCTGTATCAAACCCTGAGTCTCCCCCGGTGTACCGCGCAGTGGCTTGAAATCAAGTTCCAAGCCACAGTGCTTTCATGTTCCCTCAACTTTACACGCGTAACAAAAAAATTGGGGATAGCAACTGTGCAGCTATTGTTTATACATGATGAGGATGTCCAGGACGTCTTAGAGCACCTGTGATTGAGTGTTTACTATTGTTTATATTATTATTACCAACCTTTGAAAAGTTGTATCAGTATGTTGCAGAAACCAAACTAAATAAATAACTTCAAACAATATGAGGATTGTCTTGGCTTTTTTTTTTTTTTTTTAAAGCTTACTCTGTACATTTTTGTCATTATTGCAGACCTATATACAGAACTGGGAACAATATTTCACTCAAAGATGCAGACTCATCATCAGAAAAAAACAGCAGATCAGTAAACTAATGTAATATGTTAATGCAGGTATATTTCCTTAATATATGCTATTATAATAAACAGTTATTTTCAATGTAAGACGCTAACGCTATTCATTCATTATCCTGGAATTTGTTTTCTTACTGTAAAAAGCTAAGTATGCTTTCGATTTCTGAAATGTTTGTTAAAACTATAACAGATTAAACTACCATGCCCTAGTCAGCTATGTGAAAAGTCAAGAGGATCTGGTTCCAGGAGTAGATTGCGCACAACTGTGTGAGACCATTGATCATGTTGCAGTCTTAATAGAATCCTATGCTTTTTTCAGTTGTTTTTAAAAAAAAAAAAACATCTACTTTCATAGTAGTACATTTTATTGCTTACTTTTTCATTCTCAAAGTTTGAGAAACTCTATAATGTTTTATAATGTTTTATAGTCACAGGCAGTGTGTGATAACAAGTTTTCCTTTTTAATATACGAGCCTTGTGTTTGAATTTATTGTATAGTATTTGTATTCGTTGCCAACTTGGCACCACCTAGTGACCAGCTGTTGTATTGCACTTGCGCTTTCAGTTTTAAAGACGATAATAATAATAATTTTTAAAAAACACTCCAGGAATACTTTCATAATGTAGGGCGATTTTGCATTTACAGACCGCTATATAATAATAAAAACATTACTGATTGTGATGTGTTTTTTTTTTATATGTAAAGAATCTTCAGAATAGTATTTTAAAGCAAACTATTTCTCCCTCCCCCAAGATTAAGTGTAAAATATTAAAAGAAATAAAAAAACAGACATGTTTTTTCCTTTTTTTTTTCTTTTTTGGAGTTATACAACTACTGAACTCAAATTTTTTAAAAGAGGCCTCGCAATACAATTACTTGACAAAAAAATGTTTTACAGCTAATAAGAAATTAATAATAAACAATATTTCAGTACATTCTGCAAGATATGTTTGAAAATGGTCGACAGAACTCAGAAACAAGGGCCAAAACCCCCCCAAAAACAAAAAAAAAAGAAACTGTGGCCTTAATATCTTCTTTATTTCATACTTAATATAGAGTTTTTTTTTTTAAATGCAAAAGAAGATTTTGAACCTACAAACCAGTTTAATTTAATAAAAATGCTATGCAATCCAGGACAACAATATATTCACACTTGCTGTGCATTTCTGCAGTGGTGACTAGCAGATCCCTACACTGTAAATTTCAGTCAGTCTTCACTTAAGATGCAAATCAGTTCAAAATACTATACTGGAATCAAAACCAGATATTCAATAATGCTTTTTTTTTTCTTAGGAACCGTTTTGGAAGATTACAATAGAATTACTTTATAATACATGAAACTGCTTAGTTTTATATACCAAGACTGAGTACCATTTCTGTTGGTAGAAAATACTTCTCTCACATTTAAATAAGGGAACACATAAAAAAATCATATATATATATATATAACTACATGGCGTAACAAGTTCAAAGGGGAAGCATTAATTCATCCGTTTTGATCACCTGTTACACATTTCTGTCCAAGAGTTACATTGCACAACCTAGCATACAGCTATTTCAATATTTTGTTTTCTGGACAGTCAACAGCAGCTCTTCAAATAATTCTCATGCATATTCCTCTCTCTCTCTCTGGTGTTGGTGTGAAAGGCTGGTGTGAATGCATTCCAAACATGCCACTGTACCTCATTTTGATTTAGCACCCCACCCAACTTATTGTTTAAAAATCCTAACTTGGATTTATATATATATATATATATATATATATATATAATTTTTAAATGTTCCCTCACAAACACAAAAACACAATACAGAAGCACTCGGTTGAACTATATCGTATATATATAATTCCTGAATAATAAAAAGGTGTTGTTATTTATCTTGTACATCAATTCAAATTTACAAAATGGTCTGTCTGTCTGTCTCTCTCTCGTTGTCGTCGTTATGTAAAGACTATTTGAAACTGCCGTTGGACCAGTTCTACTTGGACAATGTTGCGTTTCTCTCGTGAGCGCTTTGCGTTTTTGTTGTCTTTTTTTTTTTTTTTGTATTATTTTTATGTCAATAAATAAATAAAACCACGATTTTATTTCTGTTGTCATTCCCTCTCTCTGCCAGGTTACTGTGTCTGGTTGTCTGTCCCGTTCTTGTCTGGAGAGTTGGCTGCGTTTAGGGAGTTCACCGTCCCGTCTGGCTGAGTGAGGGTGTCCCTGCGCGGGGGCATCCTCTCGTTTATCCTGTCCAGCGCGTGAGCCTCTTCGAAACTGCGTATTTTGTGCTGAGGGGAGAAGCCTTGGATTGCTGTCAAGAGACGTACAAAAATAAATCAAAACTCACGCAATTGCAGTTCTCACAATTCAAGGAAAACACAAGGGACACCACCTACCACTCCCAGTACATCCCTCAACCTGCCTACAGGTAAAACCTGTCCTAGACAACCACCTTTGGGTTAAAAAATGATAACCTGCAGCAAAATGAATGCAATTTTTCTGAAGTCAAATAGTCTTACTGTTTAAGCGATTGTAGATGACAAAATTATTCCATACACCTTGTCTTAAATGTGCAGTTCTAAAAGAATTGCAAACATTTATTTCCATTTTAACGCGTGATATCGGGTACTAAATTTGTTACGCTTGTACTTCCTAGATCATATCCCCACAGCAGTGTCTTCTGGGTCAAAGAATATTACTGGCTGACAGCAGTCCGTCAATAAGGGAAGCAGCTGGTTGGTTAATGAACATTTAAGGCTTTTAAACCAAATGAACGTGCACAACAGATCAAATATTTTGTTTGCTACAATCACTCAAATTTACTCCCTACTGGTGGAGCCCCTCATACTTTAGCAAATGGATTGACCCTATACTGGTCTTTACAGTCCTGAAACACAGATTTTACCTGTATATTTTTTTGGGATAGTGATGCACACAAAAATGTTATTTAAAACATGCACAGGAGGAACAACAGGGTTAGTGGGTTAGTGTTTTTATCATATTCACACAGATTAGTAGTTAGTGTGGAAGTCACAGTGCTGGTGGATGATTCCGCTTCCATGTAACGCAGTGTGCAAACAAACTCTGTGTGACTTACAGCTAGATAATAGCTCAAATAAGAGCCTAAGAATGGGTTCAAAAGCAAGACAATCAGATTTCCTTTTTGGCGATGATTAAAATCCTCAATCCTAGTTTAGAAGGAGATTGTTTAGGACCTAACACAGTTTCTGTGATAAGAGCTGTACTGTATAATAAAATAATCAAAGACTGAATCATGAGATTAAGAGAGTCATTCTGTAACGCTGCCCTTTTAATGAAATGTGGAAGAGGAATCATGTTCTCAGTTTTCTCCAAACTCATCCTGTTCCTTGCGATTTACAAAAGCAGGAGCCGGAGAGCAACGGAATTACCGCTGAGTATCGGAACAAAGAAACCAGCAGCATCTGTGAAATAAATGGAGCTTCCGACTTCACACTCCCCCGCCCCACCGGACAGGGTCAAAGCCTGCTCTGCACCGTGTTGACAGAGTGAAAGATGCACGTTGACCTCAGGAGATGTATTTTGTCAACTAGAGTTTTAACACCACTATCGGCAGGTTTTGTCAGGGGAAGAGAGAAAAGTCAGTCGCTCCATTTCTTCATCACCTTTAAACCGAGACCCCAAACCCGAGCTCGAAACGGCTAGAATACAGGACTTCGGGTTTATAATCCCATGAACACAACTGCACAAAGTTTGAAAAAAGTACCTGATTTACACAATCCAGGGTTCACCATTAAAATGTATGGAGTGGAATTTTTATTTTTTTTATTTTTAATATCCAAATGTAATTTCTACACAGGCAGCCCGGCTGCAGTGGGTTCCTGGGTATTTGTAAGAACGCCTACAGCAGCACATGCATTAATGTTGCACTGGCATGACTATGTGAAGCATGCCCGTGCTTGCATCCTTGCATGGGTGGAAGTTACACTGTCTTGGTTGCTTCTTGTGTTGTGTGGATCTTCCGATTGCTTTTGGCAGATCAAGAAAGCAGACATGTTGTGTCAGTGCATTTTGTATACATTTATCAATAGTTTATAGTATTGTGTTGCATGCTTATGCATGGGGTATGTATTTTTATGACTTACTGAACTTGCGGTTTAGAAATGCTTAAACTTTGAAAACACAACAAATCCTAATCTCTGCAAACGATCAGGTACTTTCTTTTTTTCTTATAAACAATTAAAGAAACACACCATAACCTTCCCATGTGACAACACACACAAGTCAACTACAACATTAAGACAGTTCCACAATATAAACGGCAGGCATTACAAAACAAAAACTGTTTAATCTTGCACAACCAGAATACTGCACTCATTTCACAAGCGCTGGGAGTAGAGAGCCGTGTAGCTGCAGTAGTTATAATCAGCCAGCTAGAGTCTCAATAATGCCATGCTGCATTAACATGCATTTAATGGCCATCAGTGCTTTTGTTTGTTGCACTGATGCATGCAGAATTGGAGACAGGTTTCACAGGGAAGTGTTATACCTGGTTATGGAAAAAAACACAAACTGTGAATGTTGAACTTTTACTTAAATGTTCTGTGAAACAAATAGAAAATACAACACGATGGCAATGACGGATTTGTTTCAGTGCCGGGGATTCTGGATACATCCAGCATCTTTGTAAAGCAACGCTGCAGGTTTATAGGCAATTGAAGATTCCATTAACGCCAACTAAGCTGCGATTTTCTTGGTTTCATAAAAATAAGACTTATAAACTGGATTTAAATTGTGATCGACTCATTGTAACATTTTAGTTAGCCACCTGACTAGAAAGCTACTCAGAATAACAATACTCTTATTCAACAGCTAAATAAGCTGTTAAACACGTGACAAAAGCTGCTGATCAGCAGAAGTCTGTAAGGATGTACAGATAAAACCACAATGACTTGGTATCTTGGTTACAAAAAAAATTATATATATGTGCTGCACATACTGTAGAACAATTATGTGCTCAACAAAATTGCAGGCTTCAATAACTCTAAATGCAGATGATCTTACTGTGAGTGGGCTGGAAGACAAAGGGGATAATCTGAGTTGGTGTTCTCGAGGGTATTGTTAAGAGGGGCAGCTGCTCTAGTGGTCTCCCTGCTACAAGAGCCATTTCTTTCTGAGTAGGTGTTAAGCGGGCAGGATGTGTGTTTTTTTGAGCACCAATGTGTCATTTGGCAGAGGGGTGAGAAGGGGACTACTACATTAGCTGTTTGTAAGAGGCAGGGAATAAGTGGATCTGCTTTTTAAAAAAAAAGAAAATGCTTCTATATCTACATACACAAAGTTATACCTGAGGAAATAACTTAGGTTCCCTAAGATGCAACACTACAGACTGTAGATACTGCAATCAGGCAGCACATGGGGTAGTCATACTATATATTAAAGGGTGAAGTCTAACTGTCTGGCACTGGATCTATTTGATTGGTTTAATTTTGAGTTGATTTTAATTGACCACAATAAATACAAACTACAGTAAAAAACGTCACAGTTCAAATGATTTTATGTCTGGGGACTCCAGCAGTCTCATTGATCTGCTTGGTTTATAAAGACTAGCAGTCTGAAGTGACCAGAAGTCAAACTGCGTATACGGCCCGTCTGCTGTGGGCGCAACTCCGTAAGAGTTTTATGAAGGAACGGCAGATTATAATTTTTTTTTTAATAATTTGATTGATTGATTATAAAATAAAGAATAATGGTCGATGATCCGTTCATTCTGCAAATCGCTGCTCCTCTAAACCCTGAACACTATAAATTTTGAAGGGCTTCTGTTCTGCCTTTCAGTCTCTGGTGGTGCAAGAGTATCCATTTTCCACATGGACGTTTAAGAATATTACCACATTATGAGAGAGAGAGAGAGAGAGAGAGAGAGAGAGAGAGAGAGAGAGAGAGAGAGAGAGAGAGAGAGAGAGAGAGAGAGAGAGAGAGAGAGAGAGAGAGAGAGAGAGAGAGAGAGAGAGAGAGAGAGAGAGAGAGAGAGAGAGAGAGAGAGAGAGAGAGAGAGAGGGAGAGAGAGAGAGAGAGAGAGAGAGAGAGAGAGAGACTATATATTGAAATACAACACAAACACTGATCAGGGTCCCCCTGACGACTTGCATACCTCGTGCCTCCTCTGCCTCTACGGTGGCTGAATAAGTGTGAGTAGTAGTGCCATGCCAAAAATGAATGAAAAAGAGTGAGTTAAGTTATCAATGCAACTAGCGATCCCCTCCCCTCCCCACCCCATCACAACTTCCCCTGCACATGTGCCAATGTTAGCCAAAGTTAGGTAAAATTAAAAAAAGCATACAGAGAAAAAACACACACTATAAAAAACACTTTAGTTTAATATTGGCAGGTTAATACAGATTTTAAAAAATAAAAAAATAAAAGAAATATTTTTTTGTGACAGACAATTTTCCTTGTTTGTTTAATTTCAAATCCCCTGCTTCTGGAATCTGTCAATTTTAAACGGCTTTTAATCTCCAAGTTGTTTATCTTGCAACCACACAATACTTTTTTTTTTCACTTCCTTCCTGTTACGGGTGATATAATCCCCCCCCTTCTTGACCTCACATAGGAGGGGGACTCCTGGGGGAACTGAGAACAAAAGTGTAAGGCCCAGGTGGGGCCCTATAGCATGCAACACAGGAAGACAGTAAACTTCAGTGTTGTGGCAGGAAAAACAGGTTTCATCACTTGAGTCAATGTGGGGGAAAAAAAATGGGCAATAATTGTTTTAAGCAAATGACTATTACTGTCAATTCACTGTTTTAATGAGTACGGATGTGGGATATGCCAAGGCCCTTCGTGACCTTGTAGAGTACCTTTTAATCACTATTTATAACGCAGAGTTGCTAAAACTGGCTTCAGTGATCTGCATCTAACTTGATGGGAGTCAGATTCATACTAGGACTCAGTTTACTGGAGATCCTTTGAAGTCTTTTTATAGCTGCATGGCTGAACACATTGACCCACAAAGATGAGTACGTGCACACTGATGTTTAGCCTTTCTCCCTTCACTGCTTCTAGATTAAGGATGCTAACTTCAACACGCAAGAAGAAACTGTTATTTTCCTAACACATTCTGTCATTTTTTGACATCTCATACACAGTGTACAGTATTCTAAAACTATCCTCAGGTGTGCTATGCTTTTTTATATCAATAAGGTGCAGCCCTAACCCTTATAGGCTTTTTAGAACCAGGTTTGAATATATTTCTAGTATGAAATGTTATGCAAATCACATTTGGAAAAATAATTTGTGGTTTTCTTATAACATGAATACACATGGGTTTTGGTTTAAGGGCTGTATACAGAACTTTTCACTTACAGTACTTTAGAGAGGGGCTTTACATCCTGCATAACTCAAGTACCTTTAAAACACTGGAGGACATCATTGTGAAAGGTCTACAATACAGTAAGCTCTCAAATAAAATGAATGTGGCTAGACAAAAAAATAAAAAATTAAACACAGGAAAGTGTTAGTCACAGGCAGGTAGAGTGCATTTAATGCAGAATTCAAGAGCTAGAAACTTCAGATGCAACAAGATGCTCTCGTACACAAACACACCAGAGTATTTTATACATGACCAGATGTACTGAACACCACAAAGAAGAGTCAATACAAAAATGGTACCGGAAATATCAAAACACATGCTATGCTCTACTGAAAGAGGACAAATGCATTAGCAACATTGTGATCTCTGCTAGAAATAGAGCATGTATTAATAACACCTGCAATGAACTGCTAATAACACGTTCATTCGAGACTTCTTGTGTTAAGTCTAATTCTGCTTCTTATTTTTTCACAACTGTGGTCAGTATAAAAGGGGTTTGAGATTGTGAGAAAGGTTAAATATTGTACCATATACTGCAAAACTCAATTTCCCTGCACCCAGTCCTGGGTTTCAGAACATCGCTATGTTTAGGTATATTATTGAAATGACCAGGTGCAAGTTTGAACAATCAGGTCCCAGGTAAATCCGCTCTGAAGTGATTGAGCTTCTCATCACAGCGTGAATAAGTCACAGCTGAGTCTGTAGGGTTAGTCACAGGAGTTGTTCATGCTGCTATAAGCTCCTGGCTCCTGATCAGTTAAATAATACTTCATTGAAAGTAGTTCTGAACCCCAGGGCTGGGTGCAGACGAGCCAAAACAGAATTGGCCAATTAAACATGTTAGTAACGGCTCATTCTGGGCGTTGTTAATTAATTCCGCCAAATGAAAAAATGTGTACTCTATTTTCTTTACACGGATGAAAGTTTCATAATAATCGTTACATGATGCATGATTTGAAAGCCTTGATTAGCGTAGAGATTTTGCTTGATTCTTAAGATCAGTTGATGATTTTAGGCTGCAGTCTGTTTTGCGATGTCATAAAGGACGTACTGTATTGTGACAAGGTGGTGCGAGTGCAGTGACCAGACTGCTTTAGTTAAAGCTCATGGAATTAGAACCAAATGGCTGGCCGGGACTTCTAAGTCATTACATCATCAGGTTAGGTCACTGGGGGCTTTAAGTTCCAGGTCAGGCTGTGACAAAAATAAACCCCCAAGTTTCATAAGACACCAAGAATAGGGATGGGCTGTCATGGGCTGTGTAGCCTGTTATAAATGGCAGCAATGCCTTTAGGTGTCAAGGAAGCGCCTGCTACTTTGACCTAACATGTTTCACTGAAAGGCAGCACATGGATACCAGACATACTCTCTGATCAGAAAGTTAGCCCTCCTAGTAATTCTGTTTTCCTTACTTGTGGTTTGCAGTGCTTTTTTGTGTGTGTGAATGGGAATAAAGCATTATAAACTCACACTAGCCTCTCACCTAGTACTGGATTTCAGAACTCCCCTTGTTTAGGTAGATGACAAGGAATTTTAGCAATCAGGTGTCCCTGCTCTTCTCTGAATTGATCATACTTATCAAAGCATATCAATGGAATCCGAGTCTGCAGGTTTCCTATTAGGAGATGCAGCTATATTTAAAACAGGGGGGCCGAATGCGGACTCCAGACTCCTTTCCGTAATATACTCGATTGAGTTCTGGCTCCAGGACTAATCTAGTTTGCAATCCTGGCGAGTTAGAAGCAATCGTCTGAAAACCAACCTACATGAAGTTTTATTTTGAGCCCGCAGCCTGGCTCAGTGAGAACTCTGGTATACTCTGGTGTGTAGTGCACTGGGATGCAGGGGGGAGCATACACAGGGCTCTGGAAGGCATCAAGCAGACAGCAGCAGTGGCAGTAGCAGAAGGAGAGGATGGGTACAGGCACGGGACTTACCGCTTTCCAGGGTCTGTCTCCCCCCAGACAGCACACCCAGGGGCAGGGTTCCAGTAGGAGTAAGCCCCTTTAGCTGCAACACACTCTCGCTCTCCTCTCTGGGGAGACACGTTCCAGGAGGGTCAGGGTTAATCGTGTTAACAGTGTAGTTTACTGCTCATCCACAACTATCCAACACTCAACAGTGCTACATTTACAAATGCAAAATGAAACTTAAAGGGTACATAAGGACCTTTTTATTTTATTGTGTTACATGTTCCCATGTGTTACTACAACTGTTTACGTAAGGTGTGTGTATTGTTTTAATTATTATTATTATTATTATTATTATTATTATTATTATTATTATTATTATTATTATTATTATATTTTTTTTAACATTTTGATCACTTATTTAAACTTTTAAATTGCATTCTCTGCCTCAAGATGGATTCCCATGTACCTGCATGGACCTCTCAGAACTACATTTCCCATCATCATCCTGCACCATGATAAATCCATCTCAGTTACAAAAATTTTAAAACAATACACACACCTTACGTAAACAGCTGTAGCAACACATGGGAACATGTAACACAATAAAATAAAAAGGTCCTTATGTACCCTTTAAGAAATTGAACGGCAAATGTTTGAAGTAAAAAGGTAAAACTCTTGAGAAACCAGACCCTAATTCAAATTCAGTAAGTTATTCATTCGTGGCGTTTAATTTAGTAAAATCTGTAATGCTATTAAAAATCGGGTAGTTCTGTTTTTAGAAATGTAGAATTAAAAAAAAAAAAAAGGCACACATTTTCCAAATGTTCACTAGTCTTTTTCATTGTGAGAGGAGTTCTTTGCGAGTTAATCACAATCATAAGTATCCAATTGTAAACGTCACCGGGAAAGTTTACTGCAGTTAGCGTACACGTTTACAAATATTTTTAAACACAGAAACGCTTACTAAAAGAAAGATCAGGGACTCCAAATTTTAAAAAATCGGTGGTCTACCATGCTTTTTTTTTCTTGGTTTGTTTTTTTGCTGAGTGTATGAAGTTCACACCAGTT
The DNA here is from genome assembly GCF_902713425.1 of Acipenser ruthenus. Taxonomy (NCBI): domain Eukaryota; kingdom Metazoa; phylum Chordata; class Actinopteri; order Acipenseriformes; family Acipenseridae; genus Acipenser; species Acipenser ruthenus. The sequence goes on from NC_081234.1 coordinate 8,316,351, forward strand.
GTGATCTCTTTTCTGGTCAATTCTGTTGACATTTCAGTGATAAAAATCTGTTTCCTCAGGATGTCTGACCTTTTAAAAGGTTGCTTAAATGACATTAAAAGTGCATTCTGCATTCACATTTCATATTGAGCTGGCAGTAAATACCCAAAATACAGAGAAAGGGGATTTTTAATTTTTTTATCACTGACCAATGGATAACACTTTTGTGAACTCCCCAGCAGGCCATGCTAACTCAATGCAAGCCAAACCCTGTTTCACAGACCTGAGCACAGAGAACACTCTCGCCATCTTGCCAATGGCTCGGATCTTGTTTCTGATGACCTCTTTACGCACCGCTGGAGTACCACCTGCAATGGGGAAACAAAGCAAGCAGGTTCACTGAAGTGTCTACTGCTTTTCTAATGCAAGAGACAAGAGGTTTAAAAACCTTACGTCTTTTTCCTCTATTTGTAGAGCAGGGAAACCTTGCAACACCTACCTATAAAAAAAACATTTGGTTCCTCAAAAAGAAATGTTCCTGTTATTTTTAATCTACAGTATTGAAGTGAATGGATAGCCCACCAGTGAAAGTGCACCAGCACCGACAGCTACTTACTAGCATTAGCAATATCACTGTCGGCATGGCCTAACCTTAAAATCATGTATTATCAGATCTTGAGCGGTAATCTATTCCACCCTCTTTAAAATTAGCATCTAAATAAGTTTACCATCATGCTTACAACTAATTAGCTACGCCTCATTTTATAATAACCCATGGCTCATTAGGCTAAACCAAGCTTTTCTTTAATATATGCTTCATTTCACTGCATGCCTCGTTATTAATTAGTTATAAATAAACCTGTCACACATGCAAAGCTGTAGTTGAATACACACTGCATTCTGGCACGCACTTCTTTGACAGCGTACTGTACAGTACGTTACACTGCTCCCTGCCTCTGCTACATGGTCTACTCTATCCACTATTTCTCTGCTATCCCAGTGCTCCCCTCCTCTCGCACTCACAGAATCTCTCACCAGCACTTCTCAACCTCTGCCCCCCATCCTCTGCCCCTTCCTCCTGCTCTCTCTCTGGCGCCCCTCTGGAATCAGCCTGCAACAAGGCAGCTTTAATCTCTGTCTACGCCTCCCACCTCTCCCAACTTGCAGAAACACGGATCGCCCTCCCTTAGGACGAGGCGGGGAAACTGGATTCCTACTTTCTCCATCCTGGAACTCCGATCCCCTCTGCTCTCTCCTCCCTCTCTGTCAGCACTTTTGAGTTCCACACCGTTGAACTGCACTCTCCCTGTCATCAGCTTCTTATTGTTCTCCATCGCCCCCCTGGTGCCCCTGCTCACTTTCTTGATGAGCTCGACTTGTTCCTCTCTCCTATCATTTTTAGGCGACAGCATTGTTTTAACCCTAACATCTTCTACTGTATTTTAGTAGAACAATGTGCAGTTCCTGTAAACTATACTGTATTTAAATATTGATTTTGCATTGTAACCTTGTATTATCCTGTAACACTTGTAAGTCGACTTGGATAAAGGCATCTGCCAAATAAATAAATAACAATAATAATACTCTTCACTGTAACAGTGTAAAATGGAGACCGCCCGGGAGACTGTTCTATTAAAGATTCAACTCAAATACCCCAAGCTTGTCTAATTAAGTTTTGTATGATTTTTCCATTATAATGAGACATTATTATTATTATTTATTTCTTAGCAGATTTCCTTATCCAGGACGACTTACAATTGTTACAAGATATCACATTATTTTTACATACAATTACCCAATTTATACAGTTGGGTTTTTACTGGAGCAATCTAGGTAAAGTACTTTGCTCAAGGGTACAGCAGCAGTGTCCCCCACCTGGGATTGAACCCACGACCCTACGGTCAAGAGTCCAGAGCCCTAACCACTACTCCACACTGCTGTGGTGTAATACAGTCTGACCACACCATCAATTATCAACTAGGTTAGTAAAACAGTGCATGTTAACTATCAGCAAAGTTTTTTGAAGACATCATTTCAGTTTGAACAAGAAAATTAGTGTAGAGCAAACACGTTCGTTACAAATTAGATACTCATTGTTATTACAATGATTTTATTGTCAATAAAAACTTTTTTCTGTGTTACCGATTTGTTAATTTTCAGTACAGAATTTGGAGATACTATGTTTTCTTATACTGTACATTTCAACTGGCCAAACAGTGGATTACACAGTGAGAGCAGGAATTTCAATTGCAAGCTTGCTCCCCACTAAAGTGATGCTGGTTAGTGTATGCCAGCGCCGTGCTTTTCACAAACTGGGAGGACAGCAGCGAGGGGCGACAGCATCCTGTTACTCTGTTATGAGGTTCACTCTGTTGTATTAAATCACTCAAGCGAAAATGGAGAGCAACATCTCTCACAAGTCAACTGCTTGCCACTGAGCGAATAGAAAAATTGATTTGATCGGTTTGGAAACACTCTCTCTCTCTCCTTCGATGGTGCTAGACAGAAACCAAGCATGCTCTTTTGAGTTTTAACCCCTTCTTTCTTCAGTGTAACTTCACTGCCACGCAGAAACCGTCGAATGTGTGCAAGAGAGATTGGAAAATGTGTAGAATATTGGAAGTTGTGGAAAATCATTTGCGTTTCTTTCCTACAAAAACTAACTAATACACTGTTTAGACCATAACATGCCTTTTAGTTTTATTTATTTATAAAAAACTTTTTTTTTTTTAATAAAATGTGCATGAATTTGCTTTTAAGCTTAAATTTTTACTTTTATAATAAAAGTTTGATGGATGTATGTGGTTTCCAGTAGGGGTGTGCAGATACTCGTAATTGCCTTTAAGAAGTCTTCATCGGCAGGTAATAAATAAATCTATTCATTAAGGACTGGAAGCATGTTCTCATCCGGGGCACCATACTGCAGTACCGAGGCTGTAAACTGACAATGACAGGGCAGTCAAAACATCAGGACAATGAGAGGACAACACGCTTCCAATCAGCTTTTAAAATTCAATGTGGAAGTTAACTGCTGTTGCGTGGTACTCAATTGTAAAGGTGAGGGGAGGACAGCTTTTCTTGTTTTGAAATCAACATGATGAAAGGGCTTTACTTGCACTTATCTGCTCCCTATTTTACTGCATTTAATCCTGTACTTTACAGTACTGTAATCTGCCACTAGTGTTGTTCAATCTGTGGTATTTTGCATTTAAAAGTATCCTGATGTAACTGTCACTGACACTTACCTGCTCTTATATTGATTCGTATTTTGTCATATACTTGTACTTACTAGAACTGAAGTCACTGTATTTGGTCTTGCTCTTAATTGTATTAATACTTGTACTGTGATTCTTGAAATGTATTTGTTTACGACTAAGTCGCCCTGGATAAGGGTGTCTGCTAAGAAATAAATAAATAAATAAATAAATAAATAAATAAATAAATAATAATGGATTTATTCAATACCTGTCGATAAATACTTAAAGCCAATGACGAGGAGGAGTATGAGCACCCCCCTATTTTCCATTCCCTTTCTTCTTGTGTTACAGGTAATAGGACCCCACTATAGTTATATATTGTGAGGCATGGGACACAATTGTAAGGCTCGGGAGGGGGTGTTATTGTAACACAAGGAGGAAGTGAACTCATAGATGCGGCAGAAAAGATTGACTTGCAGCAGGAAAATGAAAAGATCAACAACAAAATTGCAGGACATGTAAACGTAATGCAAAAATGTTCCTTACAGTCTCGAATGTAACACATCTTTAAGTTCTTTAAAACAATGGTTCAAATGTTCACTGTAGAAAAAGCTTAGCAAACTGGATACCCTGCATATTCTGTTCTACTCGGAGTTGAAAGAGAGGCTTTTCGAAGTAGAACCAAATAAAACAAATGATAGAGATGACCACAATGATAACTGTGGTGCCATAATTAAAATACCCAGCCAAAAACACTGCAGGAAACACATAAAATAAAAACGCATTGCAAGTTTGAGCCAGGTTTTACTATCAATTGGCTGCACTGTAAATGACTGTGGTGCATGTGCCAATTTGATAAATCTAAAAATAACAACTTAGAGGCAGTTTCTTTTTAGCTTTAAAACTTTAACTTTGGCTTTTGTGGTGATGCGACGTGTAGGCTTGTCTTAAAAGCCCAATCTTGAAGTAGTCAAACTGCTATTTTAATGCACCTCGTTCTGTGGTGTACAGCTGCTGTCGCCCGTCACTAAAGTCTGCACCGGTACCTTTTTTACTAATAGGTGTGTGGTGGTCTTCAGGGAGGGAGGGCAGGGCAAATAACGAGAAAACATTGAAGGAGAGACAGCAACATAAAGACAAAAAAAGAGTGAGCGCAACGAGCTGAACAGAGAACCTGAAAAGAACAAAGAATGTTAAATAAACAAATACGAAAAATAAGTAGGGGCTTGATTTACATGACTGGGGGGTTAATAAGGAAAAGGTATTTAATGACATCATCTGCAGGCTGATAGAGAACAGTGCTGCTGCTGCTTTTTAATCTGTGAAAGTGTCCGAGGGAAACCACCGAGGACTTCTTGTCTAGTCGTTTTAACTCGTGGGCCCCAACTGCTTTGACAGCTCAGTCCGTTCGCTGGTCCACAGGAAGATGAGAGGAGTGTGGAGCCCTGAACTGAAATGTTTCTGTGTGGGAGGCCAGACCTTGACTGATTCATTGTTGGCGCTAAGACTTCGAAACCCTGCCAGACGGCTGATTGAGCTAAACTGCAAGCAAGCTGCCCCCCAAACCCTCACATGTACTGGATTAGAGATGTCATGCAATGTATATCAAACTGAAGGCTTAGACTGACACTTTTATAACGGAGTTCCACTGACATCATATTTATTTTATTTGAACCGTATAGTGCTGTTTATCCCATGTATCCATTTAAATTAGAGGTTGAGATTTTAAATGTTTTGCTATTTAAAGTTGGGAAGAATCACAAGAGTACAATAAACAGGCCAATGTGAGGAACTTCTTTAATCTTTCCCATGCTTTGTCTGCATGGCTTGAAATGCTTGTTGCTCATAAAATGTTACTCTAATGAAGTGTGGATCAGTCTTGTCCATACATCCAAGAATGAAGGTTCAGATTCATTGCATTTGTGATGCAGAGGATCAACAAAAACTACTGTGACTGGTTTAGATCTTCATTTCTGTGTACATTTTCACATAAGTTTATACATGCCTGAAACCAAAACCTTAACCACATTTTTATTTTTAGTTTCGCATGTTTCCTGAAATGTTGGTTAGTTTAAAAAAACCAAAACCAAAGCCACCATGAAGTCATAAAATGCTTGCTTGCAGATGTACTGCATTATCAAAAAGCTAATCATTTTAGTGGGGGGTGGGGGAGAGGGAATGGGGCAGGGAGGTTCAGTGCCCTAAATTTGCCAGTGCGCCTGGACACCATTCTTAACATCTGGTCCTGGCACATTATTTCCAGAAACGGCTTCATAGTGTTTGTGTGAATTGATGCTGTGTGCATTAATCCTGTGTGCATTGATTGTGCCTAGTACTAGCACTTTGCTTATTCCCTTTCAAAGCACTAGTGGGGTCATTAAAGCCTTTTATAAATGTGTCAGGCTGGTGTAAAAAGCCTGTTTACCACACTGTGTAGATTATGTGCAGATTGATGCGTCTACCACTGTGCCATCTGAATTAAAGTTAAAGAAAACACTATTCATTCTCACGCCTTACTGTCACTGCCTTGTCTGTTAAGTACTGCTGCAAATTAATTTACACAAATATATTTTGCTACGAAGTTTGTAATCACCTGGGGGAATGCTTCCAAAGCAGACTCACAGCGTTCTTCTAAAATGTAAACTATAAAAACAGTTCCAGATGTCATAATTACAGTACTTCTCCTGTGTACAGATGTAATTGTATAGAATACCAGAGCAATTTCAAGGTGATGTGTTCCTTCATTTCAGTGATGTATAATACATTAATATGTTGAGGGGAGGGTATATCGCTTTGCCCAAACTGCACGAGAGGACATATCTTATACAATAAGAGAAACCCTACAAAGCACAATGTATTAACTTATAAAAGAAAAAAGTGTACGATAAAACTTTACAAATCTGTCCCTTTAAATCGCCCCCCTCTTCTGCGGCTAACTGCAGGAGTTGGGATTTCTTACCTTCACAGGTATCGTCTCCCTCTGACATGAGCTCATCATCAGAGCAGATGTTCAGGACGTTAACCAGCATCTCTGTAACTGCAATACAGATCAGACAATTCCAGGTCAGCCATCAGCATCAGACAGGTTCCCTGTGCAGCGAGGCGGTGACCCCTCCATTCATTAACCACCTTTAACCCTGCTCGGTGCAAACCTATTGACCTCCAATCCCAAGGGTTAGCTAGTGGTCAGCAACACCATTGGAATTCTTCACAGCTGCGTTAGTCCAGGTTATTGGATTCAAGGCATGCAACAATGTTCCAGAGTGGTCAAATATCACACTAGCAAATGTGCAACAGTACTGTAGTGTGGTTTTTTCTTAAAAGGGGAAAAACTCACTCTCACCAAGGATATTCATATAAAAAATAAATACATAAAATATATTTATATACAAAAAGCAATAGAAGTACTGCTATTTAAAACATGTTAGCATACACTTGGGTCTGTACAATTAGTCTAAACACTGACTGATCTAAATACCCCCATTGTTTAAATAGTGAATAATAGCTCCAAACGTGACACTGTAATCTAAAGACACACACATGCAAATGAAGGTGTTGGTTTCCCATTATTTTTACGTTTAGATCAACTGAATCAACCCCATTGAGTTTTACTAACACAGTCCTGCTTAGTCCTGGTCTTACTAGGAGTTTAATAAGACACACCTGAGCTTGTTACCTATACACTGTGGCTAACAAAGCTTGGAATCTGCTCTGCAATAGGAGTGTTATTTTCTTCCCTGTAAAAGCTGCAGCCGATTTCTCCAACTCACCTTTCTCCCCGACGAAGGGCAGGGACCATGTGAAGACGTCCATGAAGTTGGGGAGCCAGTACGGGTGAGGGGAGCAGTTGAACTGTCTGATATTCATCACATTGTTTTCGTATTTCAACACAGCAGCTGCAGAGCACCAAGAGAGAAAGCATGTTCCTCAACACAGTGATGTTCCCATGCACCTCAGTACCGGGCTTTTTCTTTTAGAGCTGCAACACAGTGGGGTTGATTCAGACTCTGAGCCCGTCAGTGAGATGAGGTTACAAGCTTAAGAACCACACCCCCGGACGAGCCTTTGGCAGGGTGGTTAAGGAGCTTGCTTGTAGTGTGCTTGGTATCCGCTCTGTTACACATGCCGTTACCATGGCTTGTGGAAGTTTCATATGGTACCAAATCAGGACTATTACTCTTTCCAAAAACTGTGCTGAATTAAATCAAAGTTGATAACTCTGTGGCGGTAGGGATGACGGTACTATTAGAATTGAATCCAGTTTTTAAAAAGATGTAGTCTACATTTTCAGCTGGATTTTGGATTAAAAATAAATACAGTGTTCACTGCTATACATTCAAACAGCTTTTTATTTCAAGGACCAGTACACAATCTGGCCCAGAGGCTATGCTTTGAGAGCACAATCGTGGTTTGGAGGTGATCTAAACTAGGGGTAGGCAACCCTGGTCCTGGAGTGCCACAGACACTTCTGGTTTTTGTTTTACCCAAGCCCTAATTGATTGAACAATTGGCTTAATTGGTCAGAATTACCATGTGTTCCAGGTATTTAGAAATTGATTAAGAAATACCTACAAAACCTGCAGGATCGTGGCATTCCAGAACCAGGGTTGCCTACCCCTGATCTAAACAAGCATGCCCCTGTTCATCACTAATCCTGAAATAGACGGTGTGGGGGCATCACGGGAACACCCTGCCTGACCAAACAGAAGTGTCTGAGGTCACTCCACTAGCCTTTAGAGTGAGTGGGAGGAAGGAAAAATAAACACTTTTACCAAAGGGCATCTGCTGCCAGCCATATGGAAGAAGCTCCACTATTAGAACAAAATTTAACAAGGGTCCCCAGGTAAAACGGTTTAAATAGAAAAGGAGGTGCGCAGACACATCACAAACCAGCTGGAAAACCGGCAGAAGAAATCATTTCTTTCACAAGCATCGGAGGTTCTGACAATACTCGTGAAAGAAAATACTTGACAATTGTGCAAATAGAAATGGTGATCAGGTCTTTTATTAGTGCACTGGTCACATGGAGACAGTTTGATGTATTAAACCTTGTGCTACTGTCTCTGGAATGTACAAAAGCAAGGTGCCTCCCAATTAACCCACCCTGGTGTATCATTTACCACAAAGACATCAAATCAAAAAAACTGTATCGAACAGGAAAGACTAATAACCAGAATCCCCCCCCCCCCCCCAAAGGGAAGCAGGAATCTATTTCACTGGGCAAGAAGCAGGATGTGCCAAAATCAATATCGGCCTCGAATTACAATGATGCACGTGACACAATTTTCAACGAAGAACACACTGAAGGCAAACATGTCACAGTCCTGACTTAAATATGGTGAAATTGAGCAGTAAGACAGATTTTGAAATGTTACCACTGGACAAATACATGCGGAAGAGTAGAATTTAAATACAAATCAATGACTACAAACACAGACTCACTGATTGATTGATTCATTCATTCATTCCCACTAATGGTGTGCTGCAAATGGACAAGCCTGGATGGACCAAACAGCCGCCTCTTGTCCCCCAACATTTTCTTAAGTTTAAAAACTTACCTTTGTTGTTGTAGACATCTAGATAATTTGGTGCTGAGAAAATTGTAATTAATGAGGGGAAACCTGTCGTCTGGCTTTTTCTGTACATTCGGTACCTTGGAAAATAGCAATAAAGCTGTTAGCACTTTTATACCAATTAACAGAACAAATAGAAATGACACAGAAACACATAGAGGATACCTACAGTCACCTACAGATGCAAACAAACAGACAGACAGACATGGATACAGACAGACAAACATACATGCATAACAAGTACAAATTATCATTCTGTAAGTACATGCAAAAAACTAGAGATCAAAAAACTCAAAATACAATAAAAAAAAAGATGTTTCCTTACCCTGCATCCTGAGCTTCATGTGCTCTTATTACTGACAACAAATTATTATTTAGCAAAAAATCACAAACTGCTGGATAACTGAAAAACAAAAAAGAGAAAAGAAATACAGTATATACACACACACACACACACATATTCTTCAAGCCATTCGGTCTCAAAGTCAGCCCTACAAAATCGATCTGAATCTGAGCTGCAGTCACTGTAGAGCCCTTCTTTAAGGGGTTCATGTTCCGCAGTTTGCAGAGGTACAGCTACAATTTGCCATGGTCAGTGCATCTGTAATTACCAGCTTATTTGCTTTCATCAATGCGGTGGTGAAAACACAACACACGCAAACAAACTTGCTCTTTCATGTGGCAGACTGGCAGTTTTTATACATCATCTGCAATTTGCCGAGACCACCTGCATTCATTTAGGACCGTAGGAATTGCAAACAGCTGGAGAATGGGTACGAACTGCCCTATAAAAAATATCTTTCAATGCGAGCCAAATCAATTACAATTATGGGCTTTCCAAAAGAAATAGTGGATTTCACTCTCCCAACATGGTCCCTGCCTTCTAAGCAAAGCAGCGACTTCAAGCGCTTCGATTCTTCCACATCTGGTTACGCTACAACTGAAGGTATATTAAAAAGCTGGAGGAGACTTTTACTGTGTGTGACAAGAAATACAATCAGGAATGGAGATCATTCTTTACTCTCAGTTATAATCTATGCTTGTGCTACATCAGACGTGTAGGCTGTCATTTATATATATATTTTTTCATTTGATTAAAGTCTGATGGAAAATGACAGGCTGAAACTACTCCAGTTAAAAAAACAGGGGTGTCTACTGTATTTGCACGTGTGCAGGGTTAAGGCCTTCACACACCAGACGCGACGTGATTTCTACTGGGGCAACACGACGAATTCGCTGTGAAAACACCATGCACACCTGAAGCGATCACAGACCCGACGCGACAGCTAAAAATTTCAGAAAGTATGATTACTAACAAACAAACGCAACAGAAAATGGCTGATCGAGAAGAGGAAGAGCTCTTATTATTACTGCTGTTATTCCGCAGACGTCAAAAGTGTCAAAAGCACCGGATTTGGGCGCACGCCCAGATCATTAGAAATCAACTCCCATATTACGTTTTTGGCTTCTATGTTTTTATAATTGCTTTGACGCTTGTCAAAAAGGTCAGGGAAATTAGATTACTGCAAGTATGATCTTCTCCTCCATTTTGAGTGAAAGTGAAACAGGGCTTGATTTCAAACCACATGACATGAAGCTGTTCTCAGATTGCTCAGTTGTGTAGTTGTCACGCGACGAATTTGCAAAAATAGGACCAGGTTCTATTTTTTTATTTTTTTTCATCGCTCACGTTGGAATTTGTGTCGCAGCGACGTCGCTTGTCGTGTCGTCTTTGGTGTGAAGGGTGCTATTAAAAACCTATAGTCTGGACGTCGCGAGTTCGAGTCCAGGCTATTCCTTTGCCGACCGAGGACGGGAGCTTCCAGGGGGCGGCGCTCAATTGGCTGAGCGCCGCCCGGGGGGAGGGAGGGTTAGGTCAGCCAGGGTGTCCTCGGCTCACCGCGCACCAGCGCCCCCTGTAGTCTGGCCGGGCGCCTGCGGGCTTGCCTATAAGCTGCCCGAGTGCTGCACTGTCCTCCGACGCTGTAGCTCTTGGGTGGCTGCATGGTGAGTCCACAGTGTGAAAAAAAAGCGGTCGGCTGACGGCATACACATCGGAGGACAGCGTGTGTTCGTCTTCGCCGAGTCAGCGGAGGGGTGGTAGCGGTAAGCTGAGCCTAAAAATAATTGGACATTCCAAATTGGGAGAAAATAATTGGCAATCACAAAATTAAAAAAAAAAAAAAAAAAAAAAAAAAAAAAACAGACACTTGTCAGGAAATCGAGCAATCTACAGTAAATCTAAACTGATCGCTGGAGTGTTTTCCAGTGCTGAGTGCGTACCTGTAGAAGTAGGAGCAGCCTCGTACGCTGTTATGGCTGAAGTGTTCCGACGACTTTTCGCTGCCGTAATCCTCAGACGGGTCGGACCACAGCAGGTCACACATGGGTCCGAAGGCTGGCGGCTCCTTAAATCTGTCTAACTGGAAAACACATGAAAGGGGACAGGCAGGAATGAACAGGGCACAAAACAAGTGCGTGAATACATCCGTGACAACTTGCTGTGCTAAGCATGGAAATGTCTGCATGGTGCACGTGTTTTAATCAATCAACATTAATTGCAGCTAATTTTGCCATGTCCATTTCATCACCGACTTAAATGCTAACACTGTGTAGTGTACTGTTCACAAGAGTAGATGAATCGTCTTGCTTTAATTTAATGACGTGTCACACTGCTGGCTTTAAAAATCTAAACTGATAGCTGACAATACGGCCTTCACAGAAAATAACCATAGCGACAGCCCTTTTTGTGTAGCATTGTACTTGAAACCTGGGCTCTATGGGCATAACCTTGGCCTGAGATTTGAAGTGTTTGTTAGAACACGACAAGCTGACCAAAAATAATACCAACTTACTTTCCTAATGTCATCCAGGCAGTTGATCTCTGGCGACAGCCCCCCGTGTACGCACAGAAACTGCTGGTTCATTAGTGCAGCGAGCGGGAGACAGTCAAAGGCATCCATGCATGCGTCGTATACCCGCTCCGAATACTTGATTTTACCTGGAGGGGAAACAGTAAAATCACAATAAAGGTTACAGGTCCTAGCAGGAGTTGAAGCTCCTTCATCCGTTATAGACAGCGTTTACCTGCAATTACATTTCTTCCATACTGGTAATAAACAATAGTTCCACTTTGTACTGGATCATAAATAAGTAGCTAAAAAGTGCTTTACTGAGCAATCATAGCAGTAGACTAAAAAAAAAAAAAAAAAATTAGATCAGTGTTTTTCAAACTCTACTCCTCAAGTACCCCCAAAAGTCCTGGTTTTGTTTAAACTAAATATTTGTTTTAAATGTTCACTGTTTTCAAGTGTGCATAAGACAGCACTCAGCCTCAGAAACTTTACACTGTGTGCAGCTACAATAATTGCTCTAGAGTCTGTGTTCATCAGCACACTGCCATTTTAAATCTTTAAACAAAAACCTGGAGAGGTGGGAGGTACTTCAGGGCCAGCGTAAAAAACTACCACTGTAGACAAAGGGAGCTTTCATTTTGAGCAGTGAAACTTGCCACACAGACTTGAACGAGTGCATTCCAAAGACGTATTTTTCTTTGGGGACTATAATTGACCACTATGGGCAAATTGCTGGCAAACTGTCCCCTCCATAGTAAATGTATTACATGGGTAACTTTCTCACTGCGGAAAACCAGATCTAGTTTATTTTGCATCTCCAGATGGAACCTGATTTTACTTTCTTTATATTTGTGTTACCGTACCCAATCAATATTTGAGTTTGTTTAGCGCAGCCTCTTAAGTTTCTACGGGTGTATCAATAACAACACACACACACTGCCTCTTAGATGGTTATAAATATCTGCACAAAGGACTTCTCCAAACTCATAGGCTCAGGATTTCAAGTTTAAATATAGTTCTTAATCATGTGCCGTCGGCGTCGTATTTGAGTGTTAATACCCAGCCCAGATAGGTTTAATGGAAATAAGACCTTGGATGAGCAATGTAACAGCAGCAGGGGTTTGGAGAAGCAGGTAAAATCACAGCTCCACATCGCTATCAATACAACTGGCTTCTTTTACTAAAACTTTCCTTTAGCAGGACGAAAGAACTTTGAAGTCACGAGTGCCACTGTTCGCACTAAAATATAAATCCTTCAGAGTCTGTTTACTACAACGACCATCCACAGTCTCGCTTATCAGAACAACTTCCCTTACTGTCAATGCATTTGGGCTGACCACACATTCACGTTACAGTGGGTGGACTGATAACCAAGACTTAGATACTGGATAATTTGGGTCTTTGTTTATTTTTTTTCCTTTTTCAATACTGTTAATGTTTAAACTTCTGCTTTCTGGTGGCGCCTAATCACTTCTGGTGCTGTGGGTCACATGATGCATCTATTTTTAAATATTTTTTTTATTTAAGCAAAAGAATTAGAGCACAAGAAAAGAGAAAGAGGGGGCTGTGATGATGATGTTGCTGGTGGTAATCAGAGGAAATGAAAATGAATTTTACAGCCTTGCTTATTAATCCTTTTAAGTGGTTAAGGGGACCAAAGAGATGACTGATGTAAGGTTTTCACCTTCATCTTTTTAGAGGAAGGCTCGACCGTGGTTTTGCAAATGGTCCAAGAAAAGAGCTGAAAAGTTGTTGAGTCAGCTTTGTGGGCTCCTGAGTTCAAGAGTTGGGTCTTAACTGCTCACAGTTTGGGTCTTAACTGCTCAAAGTACCCTCTTAAAAAAAATCTGATTATTAAATCATAGCGTCAGCACAGAAACGCAGCATGACAAATCTGTGACATTACCCAAAGAGAATGGAAAATTCAGCGCGCTTCTGAGAATTGGAGTAAAAAATGGGAGAACTATAGACTAAAAAAAAAATGTAATAAAAATACATGAATGTTCCCGTGCCAAATGGTTTAATCCAGCTTAAACATATTTACGGTTGGTACAGTTACAGTTCTTTTCGTTCACTATCCTCCCTCAAAAAAACGTTTTAACGAGACTTTCTCAAAGCACATTTATTTGTCTGTAATTTTTTTACACACTGTTACAAAACAACTTCAGAGTTCTAAGAGGCCTTCTGTCACTTGATTATAAAATTCTAAATACAGAAGTACAGAACAGACTAGAGAAATATGATCTGATAATTGGGTCTTATGTGCTGAAATCTGGAAGTAATTTGTGATACTGCAGCACAAATCAAAGTTGTTAGTAGTTTCTATGTGTGTGTGTGTGTTTTCTGAAAACGTATCAATTGGGACACCATCTTCACTTAACCTTGTTATCAAAGGAGTGTCCAGACCACTTCATTAGACTGCAAATCCCAGCTCCCCTGCCCTGGTTTAAGATATATGTTTTTAAATGCAACTTTGAATCTGTTGTTTCCTGGGACGGTTTCATTTCCTGAGCTCTAGATTACATGTCCCAAGCCAACTGGGAGGTACAGCACAGGCAGTTCCTGAGAGGAGCTTTTAAAAGATCCTGATGCATTAAAAAAAAAAAAAAAAAAAGGGATCTTCATCACAAGAAAAGGGGTGCCAGTTGCAGCGATGCTAGCATTAATAAGTAGTAACAAAATGGCTTTTAAATCTGGGGTTGGCACTAATGTACTTTCTCCTGGTACAGCCCCTGTATCCGAAGCGCTGCTCCCCCCCCCCCCCCATCAGGCTGGTATTGAGCTGCACTCACACTCCTGTTTGAAGGTGAAGTACTCTGTGAGATGCCGGCACTCATGGTTGCCTCTGAGAAGGAAGAGGGTGTTGGGGTGGTTGATCTTCAGAACCCACAGAAACAGCACGCACTGCAAAACAATGTGACAGGGTTGTTTAGTTTAGGCTTACGATTTTCAATTCAATTCAAAAGTAAACAATGCTGCATTAGCCATGCAAATCACTTTCATTTTAAAACAAACAAACAAGGGGATGGAACAGATTAACACAGGAGCAGAGTACAGATCACTGAGGACAGTGCAAGACTTTACACAGACACCCCTCAGCAATACAGGGGGGGTCTCAGGTTAAAACACACCCCATTCTGTCATTCACCAAGCGGACTGTACAACGGATGCGGGGGAAAAACTGAAAGTACTGCCCAAAGTCCAGGTGACTCACTGTCATTTCTAATGCAACCGATGGAATCAAAGGGGTTTAGATTCTAAAATAAACTCGTCACAACCCTTGTACAACAACTACGTACGTGGGGGTCTGTTACCAGTTTCAAAAGGATACATCTGCTTTGCATTTCAATTGAATGCTAGTCTGAAGTAAATATACTGAGAAGTGATTTTTGGTTTCCAAGAAGGTTAACAATAATATACATAGGCTTGCTATATTAATCATTAAATATGCTACATTCAGAAGATGATGGTGTCAGCACTGGACTGTAAAAGTTTTAAAGTGTCGGCACAGGTTTTTGCATCTTTTTATTGAAGATGTACTGTTTGAGGATCTTTGGTGGAGGTCTGATCGAGACATCCTCAGGACTGCAGCTACTTGAAATTGTTCTGTGTAGCCGTTCAGGGGTGGATTCAATAATCACAAGAAATTGTACAAAACCGTTGTATGCCCAGCTTGGTTTCCCTGGTGTACAGAGCTAATCAAATCAGACTCCCAGACCATCAGGCTTCCACACTGACACACATTAGTTACAACGGCTTGAAGTGGACTAATGGAGTGCAGTGTCATGATCACTCCCCATGCAGAGGGACGCGCTAGAGGTCTCAGAAGTAGTCGACTCACTTAAATTAGGGGATTTTCTCTGCTTGGTCTGATAACTGAGATGCCGTCCCTGGTCTACACCTGGATCCAGTTCATACACACTAAACACTGTAGTTACAGATTCCGTACAGGGATGGAAATAAGTCTGCTAGCGGTTTGATCCATTCCTGGTTTTACTATGAGTTTAATAAGACACACCTGAGCTTGTTACCTGTACAGTGTGGCTAATCAAGTTTGTAGTAGAACCTGGAATGGATGAAACTGCTATGTAAAAGGAGTCTCGTTTCCATTCAGCAGTAGTGAAGTAACAGATTATTATTATTATTTATTTTAAATACTAGTCCAGAGAGGAATGTTGAATAAGCAGCCACAAATGGTCGCATGTTTTTAATTCAGATTTCACTGAATTAAAAAAAAAAAAAATACTATTTACATATAAAAAGCCAGTGTCTGAATTCTAATTTCAGATCTACATAATTGAAAATGCGCTTCTTTGCTTTTTAAAAACAGCCTTTTGTGACAATACAATGGCCAAATTGATGAGAAAACAGCTTTCCATTCATTAGCCAATAATTGAACTTGCTGAAAAATATGTGCACGCAAGCAAGAGGCTGGTTGTGTTTTTATCTGTGTAATCAATTGCTTGGCTTTAACCAAATAACAAAACATGCTTGACATGATGTAGGTTTTAAAACATCTGTGCTTCATGAAGAACTTCAAATAAAAGTAGAATGCTTTTTTTGAAAGCCTGTTTTCAGATGTTTGTTAAAACACAGCCAGCAACAGTCTACAAAGTGATTCATGTATTCATGACTGTTTGGCTAATATTTAGCTTCAAAATGTCATGAATTGCTTTTTTATATTTCCATTAATATATTTTAATTTAGTAGTCGCCAATTAGTTTTTTTGTGTTTTCTCCCCAATTCAGTAATGTCCAATTATTTTGTTTAGCTCAGCTCACCGCTACCACCCCTTCGCTGACTCTGGAGCAGCGAAGACGAGCACACGCTGTCCTCCGAAGCGTGTGCTGTCAGCCGCACGCTTTTTTTCACACTACAGACTCACCATGCAGCCACCCAAGAGCTACAGCGTCGGAAGACAATGCAGTTCTGGGCAGCTTACAGGAAAGCCCGCAGGCGCCCGGCCAGACCACAGGGGTCGCTGGTGCACGGTGAGCCGAGGACACCCTGGCCGACCTAACCCTCCCTCCCCCCGGGCGACGCTCTGCCAATTTTGTGCCGCCCCCTGGGAGAGCCCGTCCTGAGTCGGCAAAAGAATAGCCTGGACTCGAACCGATGAAGTCCAGACTATAGGGTGCAACCTGCATTCTACGTGAGTGCTTTTACTGGGTGCGCCACTCGGGAGCCCCTTTCCTTGCATTCTGTGTGGTTAAGTTATGACTATTGTTCTATAAATCTGCCTTGACCTGGCTTTGAGCTCGCCTGGAGAATCCTATGTGCCCAGACTGATACCATTCCTCATGATAACACAATACTGGAGCAAGAGAACCCAGACCCACTGGAATGAGTGCAAACACCATACAATTGTTTGAAGAAAAAAAAAAAAGAAAAAGAGCAATTAAAGCTACTTGTTCTTAAGCAGCGCTGTAGCAGACTGCAAGGGTTTCAGACACTGTTTAAAAAAAAAACAAGTCTGGGAAAATGTAATGCAATTAACTTGGGATGAAAGTTTATATATTCTTTAAAAAAAAAAAAAAAGTACTTATTATATTTTTAATACAAGAGCTGATCTCGCCACCCCGCTGCAAAATGACAGCAAAAATCTGCTTCAAAACACGCACGCCTTTGAATTCTTTAAAATATTCACTCTGACAAACCAGGCAAACTGAAATAGATCTCGTATAAGCTTTGGTGGTACACCTACAGCTGCATAATTTGTGTATAGTGTGTAGTTAGTAGCCACTTACTGCATGCGTTTCCCCAGAGGCGGCTTTGCTTTTTAAAAATGCAGTTTTTTCTGTCGCTTTTTTGTGCTAAGCAAAAAAAAAACAGTAACGAACTGTGACTTCAATTCCCAATGGAGAAATAATGGATGCAAGCGATACTGAAACTAGATTAATGAAATATACAGATTATTATTATTATTATTTTTAATAAAAAAAGGACAAGCCTTGAATTCTGCAATCTGTTTAAAACTTATCTTTTACATGGAGAACATAACATAGCATGTGATTGTGCGGTAATGTTGTCTAGAATTAAAAGGGATACTAACCAGTGGTTCTTATGGCAAATTACTTAAAGTTCTTAAAATACTTTGTGTTCAGGTGCTCTGACTAGTTAGAAGCAGATCATCAGTTCCAGTTACCTGCAACCAAAATGTTTAACACAGACTAGATTAGCCAATAAAAGTAAGGGTGCCAGCACCATCTAATGCTGAGCCAGCCTATGTTACAGAGATGTACGGCACATAATTAGAACTGAAGAGCAATATTTTAGTAACTACACTAAAGGGTGTTCAGGTCAGTGCTGAGTTGTGCTTTACCTCACTTGCAGAGCTGTTAAGGGAAGTAGTATCCCTCGCTGTGATTTATTTAATAGACAAAATGTACTAATTGATTAAATTAGGGCTACTGAAGTGAGGCCACATAACTAAGAACTGGGGTTATAATTACTAAAGAATAATAGAAAAAAAGACGCTTCTCAGCTCCAAACGTAACAGCCCAGGGTCCTTGAGCAGCAGGTGCCACCTGGAATAAAAGAGGAGAGAAAAAAAAAAGAAAAACTGTGTGCTTGTTAGGGGACAATCAGGGCTCATGCGGCAGACTGTTCCACTTCAAAGCCATTTGAACTCTGTATTGTTGGTCTCTCGAGTGCTCAGAGTTGATTAGTATCATAAAGAGAAAGGAATAAAGACGGCAGCGCAAGCGAGGGACCCGTTCAATAGCTGTGAGTTTTGTTAGGGTGAAATGAATCTGAACGCGTTACGTAAGCAGCCCACTTCAGAATCTTTACAAACCAATTAGGAGTTCTAGAACCTGGTGCTGAAGAAAGGCCTGTGGCTTCGGCTTTTTTGAATATTTATTCACCGAATTCATTTAAAAGTTAGCCCAATGGATGAAGACGGTCCGTCCTCCAAAAAGTAGAATATAAATGAAGAATTACTTTTTTCAGCCCATTCAGGCTCCTTTGATCATTCAATAATACCCTGATGTCTATGAATACATAATAGCATTCTCTTCAACTTGGGTTTTAATGTAATTTCTAGGTATACACAATGTGCAATAAATGCCCTATTTGACATTCACTTTCTCTCCCTAAATATCTTGGTATCCCTAAATATGATCCACATTTGCTGTTAATAAAACTTATATACTTTCTCAATTTAATTAAAAACTGGTGTTTAAAAAGCATCTAAAACAAACTACAGGAAGTTATGTGGTTCTGCTGTTTCCTATAAGGTGAGAGGAGGCAGTCAGAGACTGCTTTAAACCTAAATTAGACCTAACAAATACTTCTATTCACTTTCTGACCAACTAACTGCCCTAGATCTTACATACCGCAGAGTCAAACCCCTGTGAAGAGGTTTAGCTCCTATGTGTAACATTACTATTGCTTCATTTTCAAACAGTAACAGAAAAAGTGGTCTCATACTGTACATATTTTTGTTGGGTTGTACTAGAAAGAACGTCAGTCTAACGGACGATAGCCCACAAAGTTGCTCTGTCAATACAGCTCATGTATCCAGTGTGGATCCTGTCTCCTGGTTCCTGGAGAAGGTAGAGTAACAGCCCATAAAACAAGCCAGCCCCCCCGACCGCTGGGCATCACAGGAGCTGCTTTCCAGATTTCCCCAGCCTCCTGTTTCCTGTCAATGAAACCCCGAGAACCTGATAATCTGGGAACTGGAATGACTCATTGACTCAAGAGTTGCATGGAAAATAAATTATACAATTGCACAAGACCCAACGAAATCCCTTATAGATTTCACCAGTCTACTGAAAAACATCCGAGTTCGGGAGGTTCATCGGAGCCAACAACCATGACATTTATTATTTCAAATCAGATGGCCTACACTTTACTTTTATGCTTTAACACTAAAACAATAGCTTATAATTCCTACAGGTTCTTACTAAAATGCTACTGAACTGAAAAAGCCTCCTATTGACCTTTCGGTTTGCATTTGGGTAGAATAAAGATTTTTTTTTACCTATATTAATTTAGTGTGAGACTTTAAGGACTCCCGGTACGTGTCTGTACCTGTCGAAAGTTAAAGCACCTGAGGCTGGTGCCAAAACTGTGTCCATAAAATATGAAATATGAAAAAGCCCACCCTACATGGCATGAAGGTAAGTTTGCTTAAGATGTTTTTCGTCGCAGTACCTCTAAATTGATGGCTAGCAGATGAAAAATAAAGTCACTAGCCAGCGAATCAAAAGAGTACAGTGACAGATGGGATCTTCACTGTAGCTGCTGGGGTTTAGTCTTCTTTCAATACATGTTAATTTTCAAAATGTAAAATATGTATATTCACTGCGTCGATATGCAGAAAATATTGTGTGTGGCAACGCTAAAAACTGTCCATCCACGACAAAACAGCAAAACAGTAAGACAATCCTGCTCATATACTTTCATAACGAAATATATATATATATTTTTTTTTTTCAAAACATTAGTTAAATGCATTGCAAGCAGAGTGGCAGCAGATTGGCCAGCGATCACCTTTTCGTGCTCATTTTAACATGTGAATTGAGCGAGTGGAAAAAAAAAGAAGTTTCCCTGTCTATTCCTGGCCTCACACCACCAAACAAACCAAGTCATTAATAAGAAGTTAATTATTACATCTTAACACAACAAAGTTTACAGAACTCAAGGTCAAAACGTTGAATACACTTTTAATCCTGGGCACTGCGGTCATCAATAACACTGCTAATACTGTATACTCAGCCCTGTGGCTTTGAGCACACACTCTCTTTATAAAAGCAGCAGATAAAGGAATGTTTTGATCACCGGAGTAGCTCTTACAACAGAAAAACCTTCCGTTCTTTAATGTAGTCTTTTTGTTGTATGCATGACATTTGGATCAGTCCCCAGGAGAAGAAATCAAAGACCTCCCGATTGTTTGAGTTCAGTGCTTTGAAAAAGGTGTTTGTTTGCCCCGGGACTCCAGCTGAGTGTTCAAGGAACAAGCTTTCATTCGGTTTAACCTCAGGTCTAATTTAAACCGTTTTACATTATTTAACCTGCTCTACCAGGATCAAGCTGTCATGGCGTGCCATCAATCGAGACATGTGCTGCATGAAATGATTCATAAATTGCTTGACTATCATAGTGATTACTGCTATGCTTACTTTGAATTATGGCATTGAAAAAGATACCATGATCCATGACCGAAAGCACTACATAGCTACAACGATGATTAAATGTGATTTTGAGTTGGTATAAATATAAGATTAACCTTTTTATTTATTATTTTTTATCTCATTTACTTTCTCTGCCGTTTCAAGTTTAATTGTATATTAACACACAAAAGGGGCCTCATAAATTAAGCAATAATCTCACAGTACCTGAAAGGTTCATATTTTTATTAAGAGTTTATCGGATTAGAGCCAGATGCAATCCAAAACATGTACAGGAGGCAAGGAGAGCATGATAAAGGTTTGGTGAAGACCAAAATCCAGGCAGTTCATGTTCACCATGTGGAGCGTGATAGACGGATGCAGAATTTGTGATTAACCAAATCATTTGTATAATTGCTGCAGGGCTTATTCATTCAAAGACAAACAGTACGGTATGGAAGGTATGGACCTGCAAACAGAATGTGTTAATTAAAATGTACAAAGCCTGCTGTGCACAGAGAGACACTGTTTTGGTGCTGCCTTACGCCACAGCAGGAAGCAAGGTCCAAGGGTTTTTTTTTTTTTTTTTAATAAAAGCAGACCACAAGCTGTGACCTAATCATCCAAGAAACTGATTCGTCACTTCCTGAATACCAGATGAAAATACTACTGCTTCTGTGTGCTGCACAAAGCCATGCTGATCTAACCCCTAAACCAAAACAAAAGTACAATTTAGATCACTGCAATTTTGTTTTTTAACAAGGACGGAAATACATTTACCAAAGGTAATCAATAGCACCTCAAAAAGGGGAGGAAAATATTGGATTTGCTTTGCATTTAGCTTATCCCTCGTGCCCAGACATGGCCAATGCACTACCTGGCATTTAAAGCCAAGTCCAACAGCTGTACTAATAGGTTGTGGTGGCAGCATTGCAGTCAGACCACTTCTCATTCCAGCAAGGCAAGGGTTAAAGGCAACAGTGCCTTCAAATGAGCTCAACCCCCTCTGCCAAACAGGAACACTTGAGTATTGGTATTGCTTTCTAGCAGTGTGACTGGAATATAAACACGGAGATCTGATGTGGAGTGCAACAGTGACTGGTTGTTAATCTGTATGGTTAGAGTGCCTCCAAGTTATGTATAAACACATGATGCATGTTGAAAGTATGCGTAATTAGTAATCCAATTAAATTAGACAGGCTTTAGGGTGCTGAAAGAAAGTGTCATATACAATTAAAAAAAAAAAAATACCGATGATTCATAGTGCATTTCCATAGGCTGGTCATACATTTGGTCTGAGACATTATACTGGGCAAAATAATTACTTTAGGCCAATTCTCATTGCTGCCGGTTCTAGATGATGTTAAAAACAAAAGCTGTCAACCAGATGGAACACTTTAGTAACAACGTGATCTGATCTAGCGCTTTTAAAAGCTGGTACTTTGAATTTAAAAAGAGTACGTATAATTAAATCATGGGCATTTACAACCCATTCCCCTCCAAATTGAATGCTTTGACATGGGTGTCCATTGCACGCTTAGTTTAACTATTAAATATATCTGAATATATGTTTGGCAATGAGGGAAATAGGTAGTGGGTTAACCTTTCCATCTTATATTCGCTCTTCTGATCTTCCTCAAAGCCCACCCAGTTTACCCACCTCGATACTGAAGTAGCCCCTGTCCACGTAATCGCCCAGGAAGAGGTATCTTGTGTTGTTAGGCGAACCTCCCACTTCAAACAGCTTCATCAGGTCAAAGAACTGTCCGTGAATGTCACCACACACTGCGGGGAGGACACAGAGACATTTAGCCTACCAGGAGCGGGAGGCATGAAAGACACACGCGTGTACAGCTGTGGCCAACACTTTTGCATCACCCTATAGAATGAACAGGTGTTGCTTCATAAAGTCGAATGAAACCTGCCGAATAATGTTACGTTAACATATTGAATTACATACCGTACTGGACTGCTACTATGGTTTCCGGTAGACTTTTGTGATATCATTTTGTTGTTTATTTGATTACATGATGTTAAATAAAAGATTTAACCCTTTGCGGTCCTATATCGGACGGGGTACGACATTGCAATTTTCCCTTTCCGGTCCAATGTTGGACCCTGTCAGACATCATCAAAAAGACGCAAAAAACAGGTCTCTAGTCGTTTTTTTCTCCGGAAAAAGCAGAGAAAACCATTTAATGGCAGAGTAAGATCGATAGGAGCCGGAAAAACAAACAAAAAAAAAAGGCAGGCCCGTATCTCATGAATACAGATAGCCCCGGCATCACATCGATAACACGGACATAAACAAACAAGATAGCTGCTTCTGCATCCAGCGCTCGGAGAATATCACAGACATTTACAGAGCTTTTTTTAGATGTTATAGTAATAAAATAATGACTTGGATCGCATTATTGAGGAGTT
The DNA here is from genome assembly GCF_902713425.1 of Acipenser ruthenus. NCBI lineage: Eukaryota > Metazoa > Chordata > Actinopteri > Acipenseriformes > Acipenseridae > Acipenser > Acipenser ruthenus. The sequence goes on from NC_081234.1 coordinate 8,339,495, forward strand.
TGGTGATAAAACGAGTGATCAGGAGATGATTTATCGGTATGCACTACCACTACTGTTATTATTATTTGATTATTTAGCAGACGCCTTTATCCAAGGCGACTTACAGAAACTAGGGTGTGTGAACTATGCATCAGCTGCAGAGTCACTTACAATTACGTCTCACCCGAAAGACAGAGCACAAGGAGGTTAAGTGACTTGCTCAGAGGGGGTCACACAATGAGTCAGTGGCTGAGGTGGGATTTGAACCGGGGACCTCCTGGTTACAAGCCCTTTTCTTTAACCACTGGACCACACAGCCTATCAAGAGGTATGTGAAAAAAACAGCGAACAAGGGGTGGGGCGGGGCTGGAGATGCAGTACTGAGTGTCCTGTTGATATGCAGTGCCTTTTAAACCTGTTTTACTGTGACAAAAAAACACTTTTAAACAGCACATCTAAAATAAACTGCGGGTGTGAAAATAAATTGGACCTGACGTGCCTGAGACGCGCTGAATAAATGGACCGCTAAGGGTTACATTATGTTGATTGATTGAGAGATAGATATATATATATATATATATATATATATATATATATATATATATATATATATATATATATATATATATATATATATATATATATATAGACATAGATATTATATATATATATATATATATATATATAGCTTTATTTTTTATTATGTCTCAATCCTAAAATTCTAGGTGATGCAAAACTTTTGGCCACAGCTGTAGAATAAAACAATCTTTGTGAATAGTAGAGCATATAATAATAATAATAACAATAATAATAATAATAATAATAATAATAATACATCTCTGTATAAACTACAGGAGCTTATTATCTTAGTAGCGAGACCATTCCAAGATTACACAAGCCTGCAGTGGTTAATAAAAACAAAACCATCTTACAGGTTTAGTCTTCTTGTGAACATTTTAAAGCCTTGCTCTCATTGTTTATAGTGTCACCAGATCTCCTTAAAACAATTCCAGCCTTATTATGTTCTTTATTTTTCATTACCTGCAATAATGTGACCTACAACTGCTAGTGTTATTCACATTACTGTATTTATCTGTTTTTATTAGCCCAGGGATCCATGCAAAGTGCAATCTTCAGTTATGTTATTATTGCCTTAAATTTGCAGTTCTTGTTTTCTTGTTTAGGTATATTATTGAAATGACCAGGTGCCAGGAATTTGAGCAATCAAGCCACTGCTAAATCTTCTCTGAGCTGATCCCATCCTGACATGAGTCATGAGTAAGTAGCGTAGAAGTTGTTCATGCAGCTAAAATAACATTGTATTTAATAAGGCTGCATTGTTCAGCCTCCTGGCTCCTGATCGTTTAAATAGACTTAGTTGAGGGTAGTTTTGAAACTCAGGACTGGGTGCACTGCTAGAGGGAGTTCCAAGCCTTTAAACGCTTTTATCAGCCTTGTTGATTAGGTGCAGTTTTAACTACTGGGACCAAAGATACTTGGCATCACATGCATCCCTACAGAGAAGTCAATGTAGAAGGTTACAACAGATTGAAGTTATTGCTAAAGAAGCTAAACAGAAAGAAAAGGGGATTATCAAAGGTATTTTTATCATATTTGACAAGAAGCGTATTTACAGGCTTTGGCACACAGGCGACAATTTTCTTATCTAAATTTTCCGAGTTCAAGAAGCAATGGGGGCTGGAACAAAAGGACTGTGAGCAAAGGCGCTTTAAGAACAAACAAAGAACAGCAAGGCCATTAAGACAAAGACTGTACTTTGGTCCCGTGGCTCGAAGCCACACAGATTCAGTGTCATACACTGGTAAAAACACATAGAGGGAACACATGCAAAACATCTGTCAAACAGATATAAACAACAGCGTGCTGCACAGAACTCCAGCAACTAATTCAAAAGAAAAAAACACGAGCCCAAGTGTTTGAGCTAGGCGTGAGCCAGGGATTTACCATCTGTGCCATTCCTGTCAAACACTATGTGTTTCGTATTCCCAGGCACTGGTGCAACGACCTGGACAAATCCACTTGCTGCACCTCGCTGGGATGTTACTGTGATTAAATCAGTTCTGTATATCTTTTCAGAGGTCTCTCCGTATACTGGTAAACAGAAAGGTTGGGTTCCTTTACAATACAGTGAGTGGCCATGTGATGTCCCGGTTTTAATAGCCAACCAGGTTGAATGGTGGAGGGTTCAAAATGCAGATCTTTCTTACAACTTGTCTTGTGTAAGCAATCAGGATCCGACAGCGCAGCTTCTGAACCCGGCGCTACAATGCAGTAAAAACCATCTGCTTCAGATTTCTGCATTGCTGTCCAAATCTGTACCTTAAATCAATGCAGTGTTTCTATTAGACTACACAATAATTTGATGTGTGCTTCTAAAATACTTCAAGATTTTAATAAAATACCATGCCACTCAAAAGCTGAACTGATTATTTTCTGAAGGCGATACGTACAGGTAACCATGGAGGGAATGTTTTTTCTATAGGCTACATCGTTGACATGGCATTTCAGGTGGGGGATGTTGTTATGCTATGTTCTTTTAAAACACATTTTCAAGACTGTTTCCTGTGTTCCTCACCGCAGTTTAAGCATATTAATCTTGATTTGCAACAGGTGGCTTTAACACCGAACATCAATTACAAAAGCGTGGATTTTCAGAGACCTTGAGGCTCAATATGCTTGAAACAAAAGTAATTGCTGTGAAGTACATTATTTTAGTGCATCAGCGTTCACTTCTCTCCCAATCATTTTGTAAAGACTATGGAGTCACACGTGTTTCTTTTTAATATTGTATTCATATTCAAAATACGATACTAAAACATAGTGCTTTTTTATGGTAGATCATTACACTGTTGTGTTGAGGTTAAACAAACACAAATAATTAACTTATTGGAATATAGGTGCTGCACGTTTAACTGTCTAATCTGAAAACTGTAATCTTTTCTGCGTTAAGCGCCTATGACGGGCTTATTTCCGACACTGTAGGAGTGCTGGACCATTGAAACTAGCAGTAACCTTGGTCCTCAATTTACATGTTTTTCCAGTACACACACAGGACAGCACTTCCAGGCAGCCATCGATACTTTAAACAGTGTAGCTACAGCGATTGCTCTAGAGAAGAGCTGTCCAATTAAACATTTTCCAGGTGTTAAATTTGAAATTATACCTACATGTTTAAACCATTTTCAAAAGACCTGCATGTCAGATATAGAGGCCAGCTTTATTGTTCATACAGTAGGATGTGAGAAGCGTAAGGCTGTTATTCAAAATGTATGCAAAGTCTTTACACCACAATGTTGCACATTCGAGCACTCAAATAGACGGCTTGGAAATTTAATGGAATCAATCAACCCTATAAACCTATACATAAGATTCCACCAGCCTGAGCCTCTACTAAAGGTAATGAGTGAAAGAGAAGTTATTAAAAAGACAGGCACTACAACTGAGCTGGACTTGTTCACAGCTGGTGCGGCTCAGCAGCAGTACCTGTGATGGGAGCCTCCACCTCGATCATGGTCTTCTCCTGGCGTAGGACGGCGGCCCCATCGTTGATGATCCTCAGGGCCACCTCCTCCTCCAGCCGGCCCTCCTTCACCAGGTGGCTTTTGAGCACCTCCACCTTGGGCTTGCCGTCCTCGAACAGCTCCTTCATAGTGAGCCGGACAGTGGGAGGGAACGGCACGGCTGTGGGGAAAACAAGAAGAAATCGGCTCCATGAAGAAAAACAGAAGTGCTGCAATCAGCAATCACCTAACACACATCAATAATCTATGCATTGAGATTGAGATTCAAAAGCAGAAAAAAAAAGTGTAGACTCTTTACAAAAGCCTTAAAATACAACTGAAACAGACATGTCTGTATTACTGTAAAATTGCAACTTAGTGCATTGAAAAAACTGTCAATTCAATCATTAAAAAGCAGGATATCATAACCCAATGAATCCAAAAGGAAGAGCTTTAATCTTGCAAGGAATGCATGTGTTACTGGGTGGCTAGCGAAGGGAGACGTGATGCAAAATAAAAGCCACGGCAAATAATAAATCGATGAACTGCTGCATCTCTAAGCTGTATATCTGGAGGTCATGTCATGCAATGTAATACAAGTGCACATAAAGTAATCCCTGTATCCAGTGGTTTGGAGGGGTGGTTGCTGTACTGTTGACTCATTTTGCATGCTGTTGAAACGAGCACAAGGAGTCTTTTGTGTGTCTTCTGCTGAACACTAATTAGGACTCACGCATCGCTTGAGAGAAACCACAGTAGAGTAAAGCCTGGTCAAGCCACAGTGTGATTCTGGCCAAAACAAGGACACGTTTTTCCAAAATCAAACGCCTTGATTCAATCCAGCTGCAGACTGCAGTGTAAAAACGGATTGCATTATTCCAGAAACACAACATCCTTAGTTTAAAAAAAATAAAAAGAGTAAAGTACTGACGCTGCTTATAATGTGAAATTGTTTTATTGATCAGTCCACTGAACTGATTTAAAAAAACTGCATTAAACAAACATTAATATATTGAACTGTATTTTCAGATTGTTAACCTTTAAATTATTGTTACTAAGGAACTAAGCTTTAAGGTTAACCGTATTCTCTCCATGTCTGCCTGTATCTTGTTTAGTAGGTAATCAATCGATTGAAAGATCTGCAGACAAACCTCTTGCTACATTTCACTGGCAGTGCTTCAATGGCTGAAACTGCTATGCTATTGGAGACTTTCAAGAAGTTGGTGGCTGGATATAACTGGAAATAAGTTTTAGTAGAAGATTGCTGATGCTTGATCATTTCAGACATTGCTTTGAATTACAAACCGGTGCAGAGAAAAGGAAATTACTCTCGGTAGCATTGGATAGATAGGTCGAGACCTCCAAAGTGACGTCTTTTCCTGTTTTGAGTTCAGTATGCAGGTTCAGTGTGCATTGATCAGGATATCCATTCCCCTTAGAGACCAGAATAAACCTTCTTGCTGGGGTCACTGAAACAGCACAGCGCTCACCGAGAACGCTTTCCAGAACAGGATACTGGGCAGTGGAAACACTGCTCAAGTCCTCGGATGGGTTTGTGTGACCACACTGCTTCCCACATCCTCCCGTCAGCCCTTTCATTTAAAGGCTGTGAAGCGAGTTCAAGGAAATACAAAAAACAGTGCGAACAGTTCCAACAACTGTGACAACTTTTGACTTCTGGTACAGTAGTCTACAGTTTGCCAAGAAAATGTATATTTATTTAAGAGCTGGCTGTGTATAGCATTGAATAGGACTTTTCAAACAAGATCTACTTAATTTATGTCTGCTTGATTTAATGAGGTATTGACCTCTGGATAGTACTGGAAATTACTGATTCATATCTATTGGTCCCACATCAAAGTCCTGTTTTACTTTAAATTCACAAAAGGTTCACTGTATTAGTTTTTGCACATAAAGAATCATACAGGCACGTGGATCATGATTTGTATATATTCAAGGTCCTTAACGGTAATAAAACTCTATGATTTAAGGTCCCCATTGTACAGCCTTTGAGCTCATAACCTTAATAAGACAAACCATGAATACTTTTCAAAACACATTTATATATTAAAAAAAAAAAAAAGCAAACAGGAACCCATGGAATGCAATTAGAGACTAAAATGCTCTGAAAAAATGCAATCAAATAGTTTGAATGCACAAAGCACAAATACTGTGCATAGTTGTTTCAATAATCTGCAGTAAAAGTCAAGCCAAGCAAGTGGCGGCATGTTTAGGAGCTAGCGCTGCCTTTCACATTCGCAGGAATTTGCAGTGTGGTTATCCAGCAAGCCAAAGCTTAAGTGATTGGTTGGCGATAAATTTTCTTTCTAAAAGGTTCTGGGTAAGTATTTCGCCCACCCCTTCGCTTAACTGTCTACAGAGAAAACCTACCTATTTCAAAGGAAGAATGCTTTAATATTTTGATGACTGAGAAGCGTAGCAGAGGAAGGAAAATTGCGTGCATGTTCCATATGCAGTCGTCTGTATAAATCTGGCTTATTTTTGACAATGGTTAATAGAAGGTCAGATGAACTAGTAGTGTAGACCAGATGCAGGTTAGAAAACCTCAAACTCACCTTCCTATACTGCAACATATTCTGTATTACGGTGCTGTATGTCTAGTTTGTGATCAAGACGATTACAGGCAGTAGCAAGAACAACAACACTTACTGATCTTGCTAAATCACCAAGAATTGCTCAACCTCTTGCACTTACGCACATTCCTTGTTTTTTTTTGGTACTGTAGAAGATCCTTGAAATAGGTCATCAAAATGAAAACTGTGTACAACCTTCAGACACATTCTTACCATGCGGGGCTTGAGTTTTTAGTTCTGAACCTATTCAATTAGTTATGCTTTGGGTAGTGAAGTTCCGTGGAGCTGCTTGATAATAGAACAAGGGAACAGTGAAATAATGTGGGTCAAAAAGCAATCCTTGCTTTGTTGTTCGAATTCACCCCATACTGGTTGGATCCAAAGCAAGTCCCAGTTTCCCAAGCAAGGACGTTTACAGGTTCAACTGCTAAAGGCCTTTTTTATATTTATTTAAGCAAGGTGAGTCAAAGTCTGTGCCTGCCTGAGTGATTTCCAGATCCTGACATATGATAGGGCAGTTTGAGTTTGCGTACCTGGCTGGGCTCCCATGTTTTGACTGAACTGCCTTTTCTGCCCACTGGGAACCAGTTCTGCCAGAGACTGAAGAGTTCAGTAGTAAATTTCACAGATCAGTTCTCTGTGTTTTCTGCCAACTGATCTTTCTGGCTTAAGCTTTGAAAAAAAAAAAAAAAAAGGTTTTGCTCCAGGCAGCCTCACACACACACACACCCCTCTACTAGCTCTCATTATAAGCACTCCTCTGTGTATTAGCCTACAGTATCAAAGTGCTCAACAGGTTTCCTATGGGAGGTATATCTGAAGAGACTGTAAATGCTTGCAGCATGATATCCAGAGAACACAGTGCCATGTCCCTGCCCTGTCAGACAGTGCCAAAAAAGCACAGCCCTTCAAATTCAGGCAGCTTTAATGAACCTGATCTACAGTAGTGTGCAACGCTAAAGAATTCAGATGTACTGTACTGAAACAAACAGTCTAAAGATCACTACTCCTTTTTACAGGCATGAACTTTCCAAACACCACTAATTCATTGGGTTTCCCCATTTTACTATACAGCTGTGGCCAAAAGTTTTGCATTACCTAGAATTTTAGGATTGAGACCATTTTTAAAATGGAAATAAAATAATAAAACTACACACAACTTCCCACAACATAAACCTTCCAAAGTAATTAAACAAGACAGAACAAACTGGATCGAATATTTACATTGATACAACAGACGCACTTTATTTCCCAAATGTGGAAAAATAGCTCGGCACACTCCTCTGCCTACCCACTCACTTCTCAGACACACATCCATGATAGCAGCAATGAGTCAACGGCTGCGTTACAATAGTATCCAAACCCTCCCTTGGCTCAAGTGACTATACAAAATATACCCAATCTACATAAAAAGCAGCGTCTGTCTCCAAAACAGACCTTGCTTTGAGAAAGCAGGTTTCCCCACATGCCACTTGGTCCAAATCCACCATGGTCTTCCATAAGTGTAGGGAGGGGTTGGGGATGTCGCATACCAGAGAGCCACGTCTCTCACAAACACACAGAAGGAAACAGCTGTTTGCAGACGTCCTAGTGCATCGTGTTACCGACTAGGGCTATAAAAAGAAGTTGTTTTACACCCTCTCCGCCCCTTAGCATGTTCTGGGTTATAGTAGATATTTAACATTCACATCCTTAGACATTAAACTGGCATATGATAAAGGAACCAAGGGTCTGTGTCCTGCAAGATCTGCACAGGATCCATTACGAGACGTTCGTAACAAGTTAGTTTGTTTGCAAGGACACTGATACAGTGATAATTACCAATTGGCAGCATTACAACGGGCTCCCTAGCAGATCGTAACTTGATTAGGACAGCTGGTTTTATATTTTGCTATATGGTTTATTAACGGAGATTCCTCCTCCTCACTCACAGTAGGCTTAATCCTGACCTGGGGCTTTCTCAAGCAGAGACTGCGGGGCTGTGTGTGTGTGGGATTTACTTTGTGACGTAGATCACACATCTCATTTCACTGTGTATGAGCCTGCAGAAGCATGAACGAGAGGCGAGTGAATTAGCCTGCTGCGCTGGTAAACGCCCTTTCATAGAGCTCTTGAGACATCAAAACCTAATGATGATGATTTCTGATAAAGTAAGTTGATTAAGATTTTAGGAAGATCACCATGAATCATAATGGCAATAAGATCCAGGTGACTGCCAAAAGAGCGGTTTACATTCTATGTCTTTTAGCATCAAGATTGATCAATTAGCAACTTTTTTATAAATCATAACATGTCATTCATTAGCTGGCCACCAGCACTCAGGATGACTTAGGAAGAAGGATACTGCAAACAAGCAGGCATCCTTTCTAATCTCCTGCGTGTGCAGTAGCTGTGTGGAGCTACAGGAAAAGCAAACTTGTGAGGTGTAGGCACAGTAATTAACTGTGCTTTTAAGAGATGTGTTAGCAAATCTGGCATACAGATTCCCCATGAAAACGAGCTGCCTAGACCAACACACAGATATTATGTAGAGTACAGTATGTAAAAGACTTGACTTAGGGCTGTAATGTAGGCGGTCCTTCAGAAGAGACAATAATCCATTGGTTATTTCAGATCCCACTGATCCCAAGGCGAACAGATCAGTACCATTCTCTAAACACAAGGCTTCCATTTCCCAATCCCTGTAAGCAGGGGCAGGACATCACAAGAATTGTGAAATCCCGCTGCTTAAAATTTCTTATCTCTTAAAATATTTCATCTCACACCATATAAAACGTGCATAGAATCAACATGCCAAACAGAGTGCGACAGGCAGGCATGATCAGTGCATTTGGGTCCGTATCACTGTTAACATATCCTATAAAAGGGAAGGAGAGATATAACCATGCTTTAAAAAAAAAAAAAAAAAAAAGATTATTACCCTGGTTGCATAGTGGCTGATTTGCACACAGTAATGCAGAACTCTCTGGTGATCGATTGCAGCTCAGACATTATTTGGTTTTTAAAATATAAAAGCCTCCTGTTGTGCGAGAGAAAGCAGATCTCATGCACCGAGCTGTACCTGTGAGTCACAGGGTGAGAGACCGCTGTGGTTTATAGTCTGTCCCCTCCAAATACCATGGTCATAAATTGTGACCATGAGTTACAGTAAGCAGTCATTCAATGCTACTGTACACTCACTCTTTATGGAGACCTGCAGTACTGGTAGCCTCGGTTGTAATGTTTCTGGCTTTCTATAAAAGGATGACGTAACGCGAGGGGGACATTAACAAACTACGCTGTTTCAATCAAGACTAAAAAAGGACTTATGAATATATTTCGTAAATAAGACAAATTGTTGAGCTAAATAAGGCGGCAACCTTGAGAATAAAACTTTTTTTTTTGCCTTCCTCAAAATCCAGTAACAATAAAGTAAATGCATAAATTCATAGCAAATATGAGACCAAAGATAACAAAAAAGGGGGTAAGAGTTGGAAATGCAAATGTCCAGCAAAAGCAAAGGGGATTTCCCCAAGCTCAGCACATGACAGTCTGAATCATTCAAGTCTGCAAAAGCAGGGCATTGATGGCATATTTTAGTGAAAGTCTGCCAAAGCACATCCCTAAATGAAACCATTAGGCCTAGCTGCTGGATTCAGACCAACCTCAATGTAAACGTGGCTGCAGAGCAGAAGGTTATGAATGCAAATGCTCCACTTACTGTCTGCAGACACTGCAGTCTACATATATTACCTGGATCCTAGAACGGCAGGGCTAATGCAATACAGCAGACAGGAGCAGTACTGGATCATTCGTCAGTGAACGGTAAAATACATGAAGCGTCTATTACAGTGCTGTTAGGTGTGTTCAATACACTATCTTTCTAGACTTTCCTTTCGTGTTAATGTTGTTTCTGGAAAAAAGCATACTCTTATACAAGTCTCCTTCATCTTCCAACTCCAGCAGTGTGGAGTAGTGGTTAGGGCTCTGGACTCTTGACCGGAGGGTTGTGGGTTCAATCCCCAGTGGGGGACACTGCTGTTGTACCCTTGAGCAAGGTACTTTACCTAGATTGCTCCAGTAAAAACCCAACTGTATAAATGGGTAATTGTATGTAAAATAATGTGATATCTGTATAATGTGATATAATGTATAATGTGATATCTTGTAACAATTGTAAGTCGCCCTGGATAAGGGCGTCTGCTAAGAAATAAATAATAATAAATAATAATAACTCCGCCAATAGCAGGAATCAAACTAAGTTTGGCTGGTTAAAATAACCTTGGCTCTGATAAAGGTATTTTTCAAATGGTGTACACACACACACCGTCTCTTATTATGAAATGCATTAATTTAATTAATGCCCGGTTTGGTATTTAAAGGAGTATGTTAAGATGGCTCTCCCTTTTCCAGGGAGAAATTCAAAGACCGGGATCCGATTTAATGGTCTGCCAGGTCGGTCAGTCACTTAATTATATTAACAAGTGTTTTGTATGTAAAGGGAAGCATTCGATTAGTATTATCAAAAATAAAAAGCACAGTTGCTTTTAAAAACCATGCATACTTAAATACGTAGTTTTATTAAGGTCATTATCAACAGCCAATCCAGTGGTCCAGTTTCTATGCTGTTTTACACTTGAGATCAATGACCTAAGCTCTCCAGGGCTTGCACTCTAGCCCTATATTCCTAACACATCTAGATGACAAGGTCTTTATTTAAAACTGTGTATAAGGGCTAGGTGGCACCGCGGTCTGTTTCACTACAACACAGGTGTCAGGTTTGACTGTATCTGTCTTGCATTAGGAGGACTGTCCCTTGATACTAGTAGAGTATAAATAAACTGTAAACAGTCCACGGACTACTAAGCAATCTAGCTAGTGGAGTGATCTGTAAACTGTGCACGGACACAAGGGAGAGATTAGACAAGGCTTATATTAGCCTGTGGGTTCAGAGAGTCCCTGACTGTGACCAGGACAGATCTCAAAAAAGACATGATTTCAGCGTACTGTACAAACCTAATGAAATATACACCGGCACATTTGAGAATAGGCTTAGATCCCTATTGTACAGCAGGTTGGGTCAAGCTAGGTTTTATTAAATTAACTGAAATAGATTGAGCTGGTTAGAAGAAGTGTGTGCAATGAACCAGTCTGTCTAGATTTCTACCTCTCTCACCTGGAATGCTGAAACAGATCTTCACCCTTAAAACATGTGGAATCAGAATTGATTTCAGCTCTCATCTGCATGCAGTTTAGGTTGTGCAGCTACAGTTCATGCCTATGTAGAGGATGCAGGTCTATTCCCTTGTGCACTGCAATCAGGAACATGTGCCCTGGATTTGTAGCAGGATTTCGAGGTCAGACACTGCAAATGTTGTCACAATCTGTATGCTGGCTATGTGGGACTTGGTGTCCATCCACTCCAATTTACAAGATTCAGAGATTAACAGCTCATGCATTCTTGCAAAACACAGACAGTATTGCACAGGAGGATGAAGCCAACCCTGACTGCTGTTTTTGTTTTTTAGTAAAGAAAGAGGAACTGGGTCTACTGCACAGCACACCGGCTTCATGCTTGACAAGCCATGAACTGGAATTTATTTTTTTATACATACAGTAAACTGGAACAGCAACATATGCACAAAGGGTAGTGTTTGAAACCAGAAACACAACCTGGAAGGTAAACAAGTCAAGACAAGAAAAAAAAACCTGCAAGTTCAGTTCTATCCACTTACTGCTGCACTGGGGGCATTTGCATTACATTTGTAGTAAAAATCAATGTCTTTGTCCTTACAAACCAGCAAAAACAAAGGTAACTTTTGGTTTCATGACGATTACGTTTTGATGAAAACAAACAGGAGGAGAGGAAAGGTCAAGAGAGTCTCTTCTGATGACCCTGGTTTAAAAGCCATGTCTTTCAAGCAGGTGTTGGTCCTAAGGTCCCAGGAGATCCTAGTCCTGGCCCTAACTCACGACCATGGGGGCAGGCCACTTGACCGCCTTTTGGGTCAGTCCCAAAATGCCTGATCGCCATAGGCAACGCTGACCTATTTTAAACCGTCATGCATCAATGCACTGCCACTAGGGGGCCACAAAGAGAAAAACTCTCAACAGAAGACACCCGAACACTCAAAGTACTGCATTCACTGGGAAACAACGCCAGAGATTCACGAGGTAGCCAAGCTTTAACAATAACTTATTTTTTCAAACAAACGGGGTTAAAAGTGGATGAATATATAATGTTCGCTCAATGTAAAACACAACATGGAACTGCAAATGATTAAGCTTGGCGAGGTGTGTAACTGAACTCTAACTGATCAATATATGGTATAATTTCAACTACATTACGCAGGTGTGCCACAGCTTGCACAGTTGCACTTGTAATTGACCCCAGAGCTGGCTCAAGTCATCTAACAGAATGCTCCATGCAACAAGCTATTAGTTATTATTAAAGCAATGTACTGTATAGGTTGTCGGCTACTGCATGTTGTTTTAACTTTGAGCCGTACAATGACTTAAGGCGCAGAATTCCTTGGTTCCTGTTGCAGACTTTGTTGGCACTACAGTTTGAGTCCATGATTCCCCCAAAGCAGTTTTAGCTGTATGGGGCACAAGCTTCAAAACCTCTCGAAACCTCCTTGCAACATGTAGTAAATATAGGCATCCTCACGCCAACGCATGCAGCAGCATGGGGTTATCATTTTATTCAGGAAGCAAACCGTAGTTGAAAGTTCGGCACTAGACCAAGATCTCCACAAATTGCTCTATGTTTAACCCAGAATGCACTGCACAACATTCCAGTCAGAGGCGTCAGCTGGCAGTATTTGCAGTGCCGTCTCAAAATGACATAACCCACGATTTTTTTCTTTTCCATTTACTGAACAAACTCAGAGCTTTTTATTAAGCGACGTTCAGCTTTTCTTTCTATTGATTTAATCTTTCTGCCACATCAGCACACGGGGGCATTTGGCTGACCTAGTGTGATGAAAAGCTCTCCCAAGTGCGATGCACAGCCCTGCTGAACGCAAGAAGTACAAGCAACTCCTCCGGGCTGTCACTTCAGCTGTCAGCCTGGACAGCAGCTGCAGCGTCAGGCCCATACCAATACCTGGGTCCAGTTCTGCACTTACCTATGCAAAGAGCTACATTTATTTTTTTCACTGTAAAAAAAAAAAGGTTTATTTCACAGATATAAAAATAGCTATTTCACGATTAATCACAATATTTATTAAAGCACAAAAAAAAACTGCATTGTCACATTCAAAACTGTTTTCTTTAGGGTTATGACAACAAATATAGTGAAGTACCTGCAGAGAAATTAAACATTCAGGAATAGTTCTGCTTCTCTGCCTAGTGCGGTACAAATAGTATCGCACCAAAGTAAAGCTCGTCTCAAAACGGGTCCAATTTCAACTATGAATTGCAGCAACCAATTAAGCTGTACAGTGCTTGTAACGTGTTCCATTGATTTTGTTCTTAGGTTTTAAATCAGACTTTCAGGGCTTTTACTTTAACTTCGTGTTAGCTGCTACAGATTGAAATCGGATCTGTGACCTAAATCCTGCCATCTCAGAAGGTCTTGGGAATATTCCATATTTTAATGAATAATTAGAGCTGAAATAAACAGCCGCCGTGTTCTGTAGCTGGAGACGAGTTTCAGTGCAGACAAGCCCCATGGGAAACAGGAGACTGATTTGCATGTATTAAATAAAAGATCTGTTGCCTACGCTTCTCGAGGGGTTAAAGAATTGAACTGCAACTGAGCAAGTGCAGAGTACACCGCAATACTGCAGCCTCTCAACCACTAAAACTATATGATTACAAAAATAAAAATAGTACTTTACTGAATCTTCAGAAACAACTACATTATTTAAACTGCCGTGTCCTGCAATGAAATGAGGATCAACTGAATTCAACACCAAAATAGAATTCCTTAGGGATTTCCGTTCGCCTTCTGTGCACGATTTATCAGACCTTGTTGACTGTCCAGTTTGTCCACTCCCCAGGAGGTCTTTTGGATGTTTGAAGGTTTCTTCCCAAACCATGGCAGTGCAGCAATAGGTGGTTATTTTTATAGCTGATCAGAAGTGTTTAGCAAAAACAGAACACATGATATTAAGGCAAAAAAGAACCACACACACATCAGAAACCAATTACTAGAGTAACTGAAATGTGTCTTGTAGCGTGTGAACGCTGAACGAAAGCGTCGATTTCACAGCACAGTACTTTCACAGTATGTGAAGTATCAACTCACAGACTCTGTAGGATATAGAGTTGACTTTTAGCAAAACGTATCCCCCTAACCAATAAACAAGAAATGAAGTCTCCAGCATTACCAACCTACTCCCACAGTATGCGAACAGCCCTTGTTCTCTAAATTATATTGAAATCCTCAAACGGAATATACAGATTTTGCCACTTGTGTGTTAACCTACAGATATATCAACACCCATATATTTATAACATTCGTCCTTAATGTTCAGAACTTGGGGTCTCGGAGTGGCTCACCTGGTAAAAGCATGGCCATGTGGCGTGCAGGGCGATCATAAAGGAACTTTCCTCCCCTTAACTAGTTCGACTTTTTTAAAACAGCAGCTCTATTGGCAACTGTTCAAGAGAGCAGCCCTCTTCCCTTATTTTTATTATTTATCTCTAGCCTGGATAGACTCTTATCCAAGACTCTTGTCCCGGACGCATCAAGCCAACGCTTGGTTGCAAAAGTCATCCTTGCGCACAGACCCTACATACGATGCACAATAAACAAAAAAGCAACAACGGTGACATCGAACAGAGAATCTTTAAAAAGCAAAAAGCTGTCTCTTACATTTTGGCTGAGAGCCTGCGAATCTAACATCAGGTAAAAATTGCTTTTCAGATTTAAAAAACAATAGCGTGTCAAATCCAATTGACAGGCCCAATAGAGAAATGATAAACGCAAAGTTACAGTTCAAATGAGATGCAGTAGCATATTGGGAATGTGGGAACCATTACAAGCATTAGCAATAACATGGAAAGACCCTGCGGAGAACAGCACAGCAATGATAACCCTGTTATTAAAAAAAATTAAAAAAAACTCAGCACAACAGAAATGTTAATGCAATACAAACAATGCACCACGGACTGATGAAAAGGCCAACCGGTGCATCATAGCACGAGCCAGCTCGCATCAGAGCATGGAGTACCGTCATTAATGAACAAGAAGCTGCTTGATGAGATTCTGGGATCAATAAGCTACTAACAACCAAACGAGCAAGATGGGCTGAATGGCCTCCTCTCGTTTGTAAACTTTCTTATGACCTCATGAGACTTCCTCATGAACTTTACATAAAGCCAGCTGCAGGACACAGGGGAAGAATTTTCAGAACGCTTATCAAGAGAGAACACCTTGGGGTCTGTTTTAATGATCTAAAACGGATCTCAATAGTGGCACCGCTCCATCTCAGGTCTCCGTACACCTCAGTGTTATACTGCATTCAGCCACAGTAATATGGGGGACAACAATTCAATCCTTGGGGAAATAAAACAGCAGAATTAATATATTGTTAGGATTGGGGGTATTTAGATCCCTTAATGTTTAGCTCATAAATACCCAGCCTGTCGGCAACTTTAACCTGACCTAATTGTGTGAATGTATTATGCTTGTGAAATGTAAAGGGAAATGGCACACTCAGGGTGAGAAACTGATCTCAGCCCTGCAGCTAGCCCTGGGTTTCCGAGCTCCCCTTGTTTAAAATGACCAGGCAGGCACCAGGAATTTGAGCTTCTTCAGCCACCGTCTCATTTTCTGATTTGAAGTCTTGGTTTGCTTCATTTGACATGGAACACTTTCATGAATTAATATTGCACTTCAGACTCATTTAGTGTCCGGAGCTCCTGGGAGCTATTGATTTGTCTATAAATTTGGCTTCTGTATATTGTACTTGCACGTTTGACTGCTTATTTCAGCGCTAATGTATTTAAAATACCAGGAGGCTGTTCATTTCTAAAGAGGCCCCTTTGGGATACACACACTGAACAGATGCAGCCAGGGAACAGTGGTTAATGTAGTACTACAGCTGGCAAATGCAATAGCCTGGCTTCTTAAGTCAAGCTGAACAAGTTTGGTGGCCTTAGCTTCTCAGAAGACAATGATGTAATCCACATCACATAAACACCACATTTCAGGGCTAAAAATAAGACTCCTATTGCACAGCAGTTTAACCCAATCCAGAGTTTTACTACGAGCTTGATTAGCCACAGTGTATGCACTAGGTAACAAGCTCAGGTGCGTCTTATTAAACTAGAAACACCAGGAATTAAACAAACTGCTGTGCAAAGGGAAGCTTAATTCCATCCCTGCATTTTGTGCGTAGGCCAGTTTCAAAAAGAGTCCTAGGATGAGACTGGAGACTGCTCCCTCCCTCACCCCACTAAGAGAAAGGGTGCTTCCTCCAGTCCAGGGCAGGCTTAAAGAGATTAAACTGCTCCCTCACCCCACTAAGAGAAAGGGGGCTCCCTCCAGTCTAGGGAAGGCTTAAAGAGATTAAACTGCTCCCTCACCCCACTAAGAGAAAGGGGGCTCCCTCCAGTCGAGGCAGGTTTAAAGAGATTAAACTGCTCCCTCCCTCACCCCACTAAGAGAAAGGGTGCTTCCTCCAGTCCAGGCAGGCTTAAAGAGATTAAACTGCTCCCTCCCTCACCCCCTAAGAGAAAGGGTGCTTTCTCCAGTCCAGGGCAGGCTTGAGGCATGGAGACTGAACTGCTCCCTCCCTCACCCCCTTAAGAGAAAGGGTGCTTTCTCCAGTCCAGGGCAGGCTTGAGGCATGGAGACAACTGATTCTTACCTCAAGAGATTGTACATTCCTTCCAGTCCTCTGAGGTATTTTATCAGGCAATACACCTCAAGAGTTTATGATTTTAATCCTTGAAAACTGTACAGGGAGAAATTGGCTGTACATGTTTCTTTAACTGGACTAAAAGTACATGTATACCCTGGAGTGCATTCAAATATGCATATAGGGATTGGGAGGGTTCCAGCCAGCCAAGCCTATTGTTTATTGTGGCTCTAGCTTCTTTCTTTTCTCTCTCAGCGTTAAGAGGTTACTTACGCAAGCTTCGAGCTTGCATAGAAGAGGAGCTTGCCAGGCCAAAGCTGGAGGCCAGGAGGTTACAGAAGGAAACCGTGGATTCTCCCTTACAAGGGCATCTGGCCAGCCTCCTCCAAACAGCAAAGAATAATACAAGGGAGACGGCAATATCCCCCTTCTTGTCTGATCACAAACTTCAAAAGGACCGTCGCCCTGTAGTTTCTCATCCCAGCCAAGGAAGACAGACGCTGTGATAAGAAGACTGAGCCAACATCAGATGCAGAGGAGATGGGGCACACCTGGGTTATGCTTGGCCAATAAGCAGTATCGCGTTGCACATCAAAATAATACATGCCAACTGCTCCTGGGCTTCTACAGTCAGGGATGGAAATAAAGATCCTATTGCACAGCAGTGAGAATTACTGCAGGTTTTTGTAGGAGCTGGATTATCAGAGCACATGGTAAAACCTGGAGTGACTCCAACTGCTATGCAAAAGGTACTGCATGCTATTCTGCAGATTGTGCTCATATGCATCACTTACATCTGCAATACAAACACAAATATATGAGGCTGTCTTTAGCTGCAATATGGACCGATATCCCCATTCATAGTGCAATGCCTGCAGTTTGAGCCTCTCTTCAGTCACAATGTTTGGTCTGACAGTTTGCTATGCCTCTCCCATCACTGACTCACTATTCAGGTTTATGAAAACAAATAAACCAATTAGGAGATTAAATACTTCTGGCATACAACTCTAGGGTTGTAAACCGGTTCTACAGTAAGATGTTTTTTTTTTTTTTTGTTGTTTTTTTTTTTTAAAGCCTTACATAAATATACACGCTTTCAAATACAAATCTGACAATGGAGGAGTTTGCTGGATGTGTACTAGCTGTCATCAGCATTGAAAATAGTTTGTCAGTCGCACATTGTCATGTGTGTGTATTTAGCTTCGAGCCAGTGTCTCGTCAGTTTCTGTTAAATTTTTAAACTGCAGGCTGATTAAGGTTGTTTTTAAAGTATGCTAATAGGTGTGGGTATCTGCTGTGAAGTGTCAATCCACACTGCTGGCGGCACACCTTGTGAAACAAAACCAAAAAAGCCAGGGTTGCTGTTTTTGTGTCAGAAAATCGAGTCTTCGGGTATCAATTCGATCTAGTTCACCTGTCACATTTGGAGCAGATGGGAACTAATTAACCCGGGTCCCAAGACACACTGCCACGAAGCTTAATAGAAATTACAATGTAGAACTGGCAGATCTGCAAGAACCCAACACCAAATAATTTTACATACAGTAGTTAAATGACAGAAAATGACATATCCCGGTCAGCAGACTCCTGCAAAGGTTTTTTTTTTTTTTAGTTACAACCCAAATGTCATTTGGAACAAAACCACGATACAATTAAATACCAACCGATGAACCGATGCATAGAAAATCTATCCAGCGCCTTAACAACACGCTTGCCAAATACCGTTTACGCATCATAAGCATAATACCAGCTTTTGTATAATATAGAATATGCCTGGGTACTGACAATGTGAATATACCAGCAAATAATGGGGTTTAAAATTGTACATACGGTACCGAGTTACAGGTAAATTAATATAGCATGCATCAGCATACTACAAAAAAATGTAGCGCGTAAAAAACAAATATAAGACTGTATTAAACACAAAACAAATTACATTTCCTGCATCCCAAACCAATGTATTTTATTATCAATATTAATGTTGATTCGATTCGCCTTACCTTTAACTAGCCGATCGGTTGTGGATTGTTTTTTCTGGTCTTTCACAGACATCTTTTCTCACCTCGGCAATTTCAAATCGTTATACAAATCCTTTACTTTGTTCTCTCAGAATAAAAATTAAAAAAAACGACCAAGCAGCAAAATCCAAAACCGCGGTTTCTAGGGTGATTTAAGTGAGCCGTTTTTATAAACGTACTGGTTTTCTTTGGAAGATTCTTAGTCTTCTATGCTGGTTGTTTTTTTATTGTTTTTTTTTTTTTTTCAAACTGCTGTCAGTTTCTGTCACAGAGAGAAAATAAACCCAGCAAACAAACAAAATCAGTTTAAAAAAACGCTATTCGGTGATTACTCTCTCCGTTTTACTCGATATCTTATTTTAATGTCACCGTGTTTGTCTACTGTTCTATTTTTGTGTATTTTGATCCTCTTGGGCCTGCCTGCTTTTTTTTTGCTGTTTTTTTTTTATTATTTCTGTCTTTATCTTCCAGCCTCTCTTCGCGTTCCCTCGGATTAAACTCTCTAATCTCTTAGAAGCGGATTTCCTACAACATGGCGGCAAGAAGGCCACCGACGCGATGGATTCTGAGGAGCGTAGTTTTTTGGACAGACAGGGGCGCGGACTTCACTGTGGGAACGAGGCCCTCAAGAGAACTACAGTTCCCAGAAAGCCGAGCTTAGCGCGACCGTGAGGAGTACCGATTGGCGGTTCTGGGTAATGTAGTTTTTTGTTCCACACAGGATTGTCAGAAACCGTTGATGTTTTGAACTACGACTTCCAGAGAGCACTGTATAAAAAAATTAAAAAAAACCGTTACCGAACTGCTAGGGGACTTGGGAAATGGTGTCCGTGTGTTACCATTTTTCAAGTAAGCGGTTTACAATTTCAGAAAATTATTGAAGTTTAACGGTTTTTATCAGTTGATATATTATTTTAGCTCAAAGAGCCAGCTGCCCATATATATAAGGTATCTGAAAGGTGCACAGGAAAATTATCAAATAATTGCAGGAAATCTGCATTCTTGTGAAACGCCAGTAATTTGAATAGTCCTGAATAGAGAAGCACCTGCCAGCCGAGTCTACTTTTTTTTTTTTTTTTTTTTACCTCTATAGTGTCTAGTACAGATCTGTCTAAGCAGTGCAATATGCCATTCGTGCCTCTTTCTGCGTCTGAAAAGACTCAGGGATAGTCTTTTTGGTAGAAGCGGGCAAGTACAGTCGCATATAAACCGATGTTACGTTTATAGATGTCACGTTTAACACGCACACAAACACTGAATCATAACTTCTAAGTTAAAACTATAAGCAGTGTGGAGTAGTGGTTAAGGCTCTGGACTCTTGATCGGAGGGTCGTGGGTTCAATCCCAGGTGGGGGACACTGCTGCTGTACCCTTGAGCAAGGTACTTTACCTAGATTGCTCCAGTAAAAAAACAAAACAAAAAAACAACTGTATAAACGGGTAATTGTATGTAAAAATAATGTGATATCTTGTAACAATTGTAAGTCACCCTGGATAAAGTTGTCTGCTAATAAATAAGAAACAAACCATAGGCTAAACGCCTTCTTCAGTGTGCAGAGCCACTGTATAGTTTTAGTAAACTTATTTTACGTTATTTTATTTCCTTTAGAAATATATTGCAAGTGTTGGTAAGGGGTGAAGTGTGGTTGCTTCAGACAGGTGGCTGTGTATTCAGGGTGCTCCCGCCCTTCACTTGTATTGAAAATGATCTTCGTCCTGGGGTTCTTCTGGCTGGTGAGGACAAGGGTGGCTGGAAGGTTTGACAGCATTTGATCACAAACACTTTGGATCCAGTGTACAGAACAGTAAACCTAATGCAAAATGCTCTACATAAATAAATAAATAAATAACTAAATAAGGACAGGCAAATACATGTGTTGGTTTGGTTTAACAGATAAAATCACTATAGAAACTAAAACAGCTATTTTGTTTCTACCTGAGTGACCATGCTGTGCCGCTATATTTAAAAGGGAAACGTTGCTTTCTATGACTTTGAACGGCACCTTTAAGCTGAGGGAACACAAAGCCGCAGAGTGGCTTCATGTTCCCAAAGCTTTAGCCCCAAATTAACTATTACAGTAAATAGTCACGCCATGGGCAGTTTTGTTTGGAACAAACGTCAAATAGGAATGGTTATTTAGAAGCACAGCCTCTGAATTAAAAATGTAATTTGCTTTCTGTATAACCATGTACCACTAACACTGCACGTGCTGCAATAAACTTTATTAGTTTTATTTTTTTAAGAAAAGTTACAACATTTTACAAAAACAAAAATAACGTTTCTGTACTGTACACTGAGAAGCAATAGGGTCCCTCCATTTAGCAAGAGATACCAACAATCTGACAGTTCTTTGATTTAGCAATAAATATTTAAATACATCATATTCATTTTGAAATATTGGTACAGCTTTAAGAAGACCCCCAGTTTGCATGAAACCAACTCTCTCGCTCGCCTAATTTCTTATAATTTGCTCTTAAAAGGGGGTGTATATACACACACACACACACACACACACAAGTTTGAACAATGTAGTGCAAAACTTGGTTTCCTGTCTGTGTTACAGGTAAAAGGACCCCACCTAACCCCAGATTGTTTCCTACAGGTAGCATGACACACAAGTAAAACTATTACCTGCAAAACAGGAAGTACATTGATAGTGTTGTGGAACTAAACAATAAAGGTCTTCAGTGTGAACATAGCTTGCAGCAGCCCCTAGTGGTCAAATATTAGGAAGATTTGAGTCTAATACAGCAAACCTATAACATGCTCAAATTCAAATCCCAGTAAATCCTGGAATTTTTAAATTTTTTTAATTATTATTATTAGCCTTTTTTGTAGACCCATATCTAAATATCTTGGTATCCCCGATTAGATAAATGTATTAAAATATATGCCAGTTAATTTAATAAGCAAGTCACCTTATAAGGTACCCAAAAAATCAATTTACTACCAATGCAGAACGAGTGGGCGAGAAGTTTGTCATTTTACACCCAGAAAATGAGCTTCTCCTACAGCGAGTGTTGAGGTGCCATGGTGCTTTCAATAAGGAGGGCAAAGACAATGCAAAGGGGGCCCCTTTACTGTACACTTCTAAGCAACATGTGGATCACAGCACGAGACAAATGGACCGTATACAGTCAAAGCAACCCACTGTACCTGGTACATTTAATTGTCATTTTTTAATTATGGCTTCTAAAAAAAACCATGAATGTTTTTAATAAACAAACAAAAAAAAACTGTGAATGATGCATAGAAAAAAGGATCAGCTACATATTAACAGTGAACTTCATAGCTTCTTACATTTTACTGCTGTTAAATGTCTTACCAGTTTAATGCATTATGGGCCTTGTATTAGATTCTCTATTGCTGTTTTTATTTAGATCTTTATTTGCTGGCCATACTAAATAAGTATTCCTGCAAAAAACAGCTTCTTTTTGAGAAGTGAGGTGGAGGGGGAAGCATATTCCAGTTGCGCTGTACACTGAAGATCATTAGTGATGCATTGTGCGACTCAGATATGCTTCCCCGCCTTGCTTGAGGAGTCTTTTCGGGAACAAACTTTTGCAGGGTTGGTTGAAAATGATCTGCAGGTACACAATTAAAAATGAGGACAGTGGACATACTATACAAGTATTCCTTCAAAAGGCAGCAACTCTCAGGACTTACGGCTTTATGGATCAGGTTTGTCAACTTGAAAACAATTCAAAATGATCAGCCCACATTCTCGCCAATAATGGCTCTACATTTTGCTTGGTAATGATTTAAAAGCACTACCATCCAACAACTATTTGGTCAGACGAATGAATAAATACAGAATGACTTGGTATCCCTGAATAAATAGGCAGCTTAAGATAGACTCAAGGATTTAAAAAAGGATTTGTTCTCGAATGGTCTACAAACTTCACAGCCGCTACACACAAACTGCAGATATTTATACCTCATTGTCTTCGCCTCGTTATCAATATGATAACAGCAACTTAGTCACTCGTGAAAATTCTACGTTCTAAAATGCACATTGGCCCACAGTATCAGGAATAAAACGTTTGAAAAGCCTCAACTCTTTATGTGTATGCCAATAGGTCTGCAACGATGCAGCTGTCAAACCTGCGCTTCTCCGGCTACACTGATCTCGTCTTTGGGGGAAAAAAAAAAAAACACGACAATAACAAAGCAGTTGTTTTAAACTACCGTGTAAACAACAGCCAGACAAGCCAGGCAAATCCATTCTGGAGCCCACAGGAATCCCAGCGTTACTGCAGGTCCAAAAGAAAGCTCCCCTTTCCTTAATGAGCGCAGCAATCAGAAGAGATCAGAGCACATAGAACAGCATCTAAAGGATTCGGGCAAAGGGTTAAGTTTTGTTCTTTTTTTGACGAAACTAGAAATAGTTTTAGAAATGTAGCATACGGAGGCCAACCCGTTATTGATTATATTTAAAGGAGCAGATTGTAGCGCAGTTCAGCAGCTCTCAAACCAACGAGAAGCCTGAACTCTCCTACCCTGGCCTGCGTCAAAGTGCATGATATGCTGTATATTAGGGTATCTGATTCAAATAAACGTTTCCTGAACTATCAGCTGGTTTTTTAAATCTGAATTAAAATGGTTAAACTGAGCCATCAGAGCAGATACATTAATTAGGAAAGTAAACTGGACTTGACCTGCCCCCAATAACAGTACATCTATACTGTAGTATTACAGTATACAGGCTAAATTTGACTAACATTTCTACTGTGAAACAGGAGAATATGCAAATGATTTGTTATTTTAGCATTAAAATGTTCAGTTTGTACACAAATCTGTTTGACAATATGCTTTTTCCTCATTAAAACGAAAAACATTAAAACTCGTCGAAAATAATAGCTCAACTGAGAAACGATGTTCCGAGTACAGAAAATAAATAACTACCATTGCAATATTTGCTTGCATACCCCAGTATCGTACAGGTAGACTGCAAGTGTGGTACAATTATCCCTGACAATGCAGCATTCACATAAAACAACAACATTGATGGAACTTCCTTCTAGCTTATAAGACAAGGACTTAAATGAGACAGAAATTACTACACTTTTTTTTGAGACTTCAAATTACAAATACCCAACTAAGCACATATTCTATACTAGTTGATGTTCAGCTCATTGTTCAAAAAAACCTTTGCTTACATCCTTTGAAACAAAGACAGTCCCCTGTCATTGTGCTTTGGTGTCGGGGAGGGGGAACCAGAAATTGTGGGTCAACACTTAAAATAATTCCCTTGGCATCCCAATCTTGTTTAAACAGGGTGCTCTCTTATTTAAAACTGTAGCCCCAGAAAGGCTTGTGTTAATCTTCTGTACAAGTCTGTTAAACTCCCCTGGGCTTCTGGTATTTGTGCCATCCTGCTTCTGCTTCATCTAAAATACATTTCTTTAAAAATGAGAGGAGTCTTTGAACAAGGTTTTCATTTGATCGCTTGCTTCTGGAACAGAATACGAAGGCCGCGTTGAGTCCTTTTAGAATTGCTTCGTTTTTGGTTTGGAATGGGACAGGCGGTCTAATTCTGTCCCGGCACAGGAAGACCACTCTACATTTCAGGCTAGATGGGGCGAGAACACAAGCCTACATACCAGCCAACTGTGTGCTTCCTGATAGGCCAACAGCCCCACCGTCAAAAAGAACAGAGATATTATAGGACGAGAAGTCTTTAGTGTCTTTAGCTGAAAGAGCTATTGAAGATGGATTGTGGCTGTCGAGCATCGAGATACCTTTGCTGGGAAACCAGTTATGCAGAATGGCGGCTTGTATTCCTGCTTTCGTTTTCTGTTGGCATGAGGATTTCTTCTTATTCCTGTACTTCAATAAACATTCGCCAGTCACTACCCCCTTACTATCCTACTGGCTACAGGAGCTGGGATGGACATCAACAGAAGATCACATGGTGCAAGAACACTAGCAGATTTACTGCCTAACTGCGAGTGGAAGAATGTTTTCTGTCGTTTGTTCATTTTCACTGCTTCATCGCTCTGCGTTTCAATGCTTTTCCCACACTGCAAATGCACAAAATGTCCTTTTCCTATCCTTATCAGACCCTGTAAGACCCCAGTGCTGGTGGGGGTGCCCCAGAAGCCGGATCACACCCTCCCGGAACATGCCGAAGCCTGGCCTATCCCAGCTGGATCTGCCCTGAGAACATGGTGAGCAGCAGCATGATGGAGAAGCCGGTGAGCAGCCCTGCATTCTGGATCGCGAAGGCCACCAGAGTGTTGCCGTCATTGCCCTCCTCTTTACTGACTTCGTTCATTTCAGGGAACTGGAGACAGGCAAGAGAGCAGGTTAGCATGACACAGAGATGGAAATCACACTTCAGCATAGCAGCTTTAGCCATTGCAGGTTTTACTGTCAGCTTAAATTAGCCCTTCCTAAAACCTGGAATGGGTCAAGCTGCTATGCAATGGCAACCTTATTTTGCCTCCCGATTCTACAGCTATGGTCAAAAGTTTTGCATCACCTAGAATTTAAAAAAAATATATATATATATATCTTTTTAGCATCACGTAATCAAAGAAACTACAAAATGATATTGCAAAAGTCTACCGGAAGCCATAATAGTAGTACAGTATTTCATGTTAGATTTCAAAATGTTTCCATTGTTGTCAGAGTTTCTTTAAGTATATGGAAAACTACAAAGTGTTGTGCAATTCAATATCTTAACGTAAAATCACTCAGCAGGTTTCACTTGACTTTATGAAGCAAAACTAGTTAATTATATAGGGTGATGCAAAACTTTTGGCCATAGCTGTACATTACATCACCTCGCCTTATAACAAGGGAGCAATGAACAGAAGTTTGATCAAATAAAAAAAAGTGTGAAAAACGTCTAACAAAGATGAGGCGTTTTGGGTACGGTCAGTGCTCTCATCACTGACCCGGCACAGCAGGCTGGTACTCACCATGTCCGCCAGGGCGATGTACAGGAACATGCCCCCTGCCAGCGCAAAGATCCAGTTGGCGGAGAAGTGGCTACCCGCCAGGATGCCGAACGCCAGCCCCAGGTAGCAGCAGCAGGCAGAGATGAAGTTAAAGAAGAGAGCCTGCTGGATACTCATCCCAGCATTGAGCAGGATCACAAAATCGCCTGCAGAGGGAGACAGAGAGGCAGTCCAGGGACGGGAAGCTTTCTGAGAATTAAACTTTCTGTTTTTTATAACCCCCCTTGCTATTTTACGGCGTTTGCTGTTGCTCCAGAGTTAAACCTGCCTGGGTTTGAGCTCGTCTGGAGAATCCTAAGTGCCAGGACCAAACAGCCTTCCTCATTCCATTCACACCATGTCACAATGTTACTTAATCCAGGGGTTTCCAATCCTGATCCTCGAGACACACGATGTCTTCTGGTTTTCATTCCAACCGAGTTCTACTTAATCAAACCCTCGATCGAACTAATAATCTGCTTAATTAGACCTTTTTAATTGTTCCTAAAAAAGTTGCAGATTTTAAGTTAAAAATGTATAGTTAACTTAAATCGGCAGCTGTTTAAAATTAAAAAGGTCTCATTAAGTAAATTATTAGTTCAATTAAGGGTTCAGTTAAGTAATTGAGAGCTCAGTTGGAATGAAAACCAGCAGACACAGGGGGTCCCCAGGACCAGGGTTGGAAACCACTGACCTAAAATCGACAGCCCTCTCTACTCTCTCGGTCTATATAGAAGGAGGGCTATGTCACACTGTCAGCAGGTTTGAAAGGAATGAATAAGGCAGTTCCGTTCTGTCCTGGCACAGGCGCGAAGCCAGGAAGGGGCAGATTTAGAGGCAAAGACAAACAAACAAACTCAATACTCGTACCCAGCTCGTGTGGAAACTCCTCGCACAGGATCGCCACGGAGGTGCTCACCCCCTGGAACACGGACACGGTGAAGGAGGCTCCGATGGCCAGGCCGTCAATGAAGTTGTGCAGCCCGTCGCTGAGCGTGATCATCCAGGCCAGGGTCCCGATGTCCGAGTATGGAGTGCCCTTCAGCCAGACGCACGCCCCCTGCTGCATGTCCTGCACAGGAGCACCACCACAAAGTCATTTCCACCCTTTTCAACGCACTGCCCGAGCTTACCGTCTATTGAGGGGGTGCAGAAACCCGTTACCCATAGTCATTATTGTCTTTAAGAAATAAAATCAGCAGGACATCCAATCAATGACTGTTTGATTTCAAAAAAAGAAAAGCTGTCCTTCCCTCACCTTTACGATTGAGCAACAGCCCATGGCAACTAACTTCCGCATTGAGTGTTTTAAAAAGCAGATTTGGATGGCAATTTTCCTCTCGTCCGACAATGAAAAAAGTCAGTTCACGCCTCCTCGGTACGCCAGTTTTTCTGGCCTCTTATCTCCCCAAAGAGCCAACACCTCCCAGCAAAACTCCACAGAATTAGTATTATTATTATTATTATTTAAATTTTAACAAGACGTACCGAAGTACCAGACAGGCACGCCCTCTCCCCCTTGAATGCAAACCGAAACTAAAACCCGGAGATAGAGAACGCATCCAATGTATGGCAGTATCCCAATCCCTCTGCAGTGTCCACACTGACCTGTACGGACATGGCTGCAGACAGGACCGTGCCCTCGGCGGTCAGCGTGCGCTGGTCCTCTTCCTCGCAGGGGTGGGGGGGCTGATCCAGCTCTCCATTCCGCAGCTTCTCCATCACGCCATCCTCCAGCTCCACCTTGGAAGCGTACTTCTCCTCCGGGTAGTGGCTGTGCCCGTGACCCTTCTGCCCAGCAGAGAAAAGACACTTACTGGACTCCCGCGGCATGGCAGGTTAAGACAGCTTTCGCGCTCTGTTGACTGCTGGTGTTTGGCGCCTCTTGTGTTTATTCCAAGTAATTGCATGTTAATTAGATCTAGCCTAGGAGCACTCAGCTTTAATCAGAAATATGAAAAAGAAAGTACCAAACATCATCCCAGGTCTAACTCTGTGTTTCTGCAACTAAAAATCAATTAAAACATGAATCCAAATACATCTCCCAGGCCTGGATTCATTCATTTATTCAAAAATATGACATTCCAAAGTGTAGCTCCAGATACATTTTGGTTTGATGCAGGCCTCAATTATAAAATCGAAGTAAAAACTAAATAAACTTACTCAAGCAGCAAAACCGTTTTGAAGGTTTTGTGCTCGTCAAGGTTTTGTCCTGTCATGTTTAGGTGGCTTTGATCTGTTGTTGAATTAACATGCAATTACTTGGAATGGGTACCAAAGGGGGTGCCACACTCCAAAACTCAACTGTAGCAGGCAGTTTTTGGCAATTTAATCTGAAGATAGGCTCTATTAGCACCAGCTGTCTTTAACACCGGTGATAACGAAAATCACTTTCTTACCTCTTATCCCTCGTAAAACAACTGTCTTGCAAGTCCCTTGTATTTTAGACTCTGGTGAAGACTATTCAACAGTCTACCACCACCAAAGAAGAGATCAATTTCCTGTGCAGCAGGTATAGACCCCACCTGAAGCATGACACTCATAGAGGACTTTAAGGGGTTTCAGATAGGCTCCTGACACCTACTGGAGGTGGCAGGAGAAATGAGCTTCCCCCGATTCAATGAAAATAAAAGCATAACGTCCAGAAACCTGATGGAGATTACACACCCTTAACATGCGGCTGCGTGGATTAACACAGCCAGGTAATCAGTACTGAGCCTCACCCCGTCTTTCTGTTTCAGCACCATCTTGAGCACCTTCTCTGTGAAGAAGAAGAGATAGAAACCCCCAAACACCACGGCCGACTTGGACACATAATAATCCTCCAGGGGGTTGAAACCGAACGCCTGCGGGAGGGAGAGAATAAAAGATCTATAAAGAACTTGCTCTATCACCAAACCTCTGCATCGCACACCAGATCATTACACCTGCACACTAGCCTGTTTTATATAAGCCTCGAAACTCCCACTAGCACTAACTCTGCACCCCCTCCAACCCCCTTCAATGAAGTATATTATCTGAATGATCAGGAGCGGCCGAATTCTGCAGACTCCTGGCACTTCATTTCGATAACAGAATCTCTCGGGGTACTGGGTGCTCTGCTAATAACCGTCTAATTGTAATATGCAACCAGCTATCGATTGGAGCGGTTTCGAAAGAGAAGAGAGTGATGGTGCCAGCCTTACGCTGGTACACAATCAAGGGGAAAGCTACAAGTCAACTAGAAGTTTCTGCTAGTGCCTTCTTTACAGCAGACCTTAGTTATAGCTAACTGCATGCTGCTCAAGTGGTATGTGCAGATCGCCTGTATATCTTTTATGATGAAGTAACAGCAGAGTGCTGCTCAGTGCAGGTCTTGTTTAACCCCGATAAACTTTAAACAAGCACCATTGTACAAGGATCTTTTTAAAGAGCAACTTTCCACGGATTAGATCACAGGTATCGTAACTTATTTTCTATTCTGTTCACGTCATATTGTTTTCCGTTTCAGTCATAAATCGTGTCTAACCTCCAAGAACATCAGGGACACCAGAGTGTAACCGTTTACCTGTCCCCTTGCAGCACTCTGCCCCTAGCGGATGTAGAGAAGTTATTTCTCATACCCGCGGAGGACAGGTTATTGGGCACACCAGATATACGTGGAGGTTAGACATGATTCCGAGAGCTCTGTTGGGGGGGTCACAGGGAAATTATGACAAACAGAAAAGAATATAGTGAACCTTAACACGCTGAAGAACACATGGGGTAAGATAACTGTGATACTTCATTCCAGGATTAAGTCACTCTTTAATTTGGCCTGTCCCAGATTCCCCCCCCACTCCCCCGAGCAAAGAGATGGTCGGCTATTGTGCTGCCTTTTGGGGTGGCTGTGCGGGCCAACTTGGAACCTCCAAGGTCCAAACTCATTTCACTGGTGGCCGAAACTGGGATCGTTCAAATCCAGGAAAGGGTGGCATGATTTACACCGGTCTCTTAAGCTTGGACTTCCACATGCGTTTCAGGTCCACACGTGACTAGATACATGTCAATATTACTGCGTTTGGATTTGATCGGAATAAATCGGTGGTCGCATTTAACACAAATTCTATTGAATGGGTTTGACTGCATTATACAGCTGTGGTCAAAAGTTTTGCATCACCTCGAATTTTAGGATTGAGACAGAATTTAAAAAAATAAAAAATGTGTGAACATAATTTAGATATTTTACTTAACATCATGTAATCAAAATGATTTCGCAAAAGTCTACCGGAAGCCATAACAGCAGTACAGTATTTCACGTTAGATTTCGAAATGACACATTTTTCAATTTGTCAGTTTTTCGTTAAGTGTATAGAAAACCACAAAGCGGTGTGTAATTCAATATGTCAACGTAACATTATTCAATCAGGTTTCATTCGACTTCACAATTAGTTAATTATATAGGGCGATGCAATGGTTTTGGCCAGAGCTGTACGATATGACTCTGTAGCTGAAAGGCTTGTGGAAATACAGCATTAGAGCCCTGTGAAGACTACCTGAATCTTCCAGAGGTTAAACGCAAGGAAACTACCATATACTGTACGTCCACCCGCATTGAAGGGACTGTCGCTTGCAAGGTAATTCCACAAACCTTACCTGCTGTGATCGTCCATTCGCTGGACTGGTCTCAAAATAGGGCAGCTTTGAAAATAACATGCATTTCCATTTTAAACGGGTACAAGTTTTTTAAAAAGTTCACAGTTTGCATGCCTTACTTTCAGACAGACCGTTTCACTTCCTTGGAGGAGCTGAAGGGCTGGGGGGACCTAAACGACCTTGAAAAAGCCAGGCATGCCAAATGTGTCTCTTTTAAAACTCTTCAAATCTGCAACAGCCAATGAAGGCGCACTTCGGGTAAGATTCATGGAAACAGTTAACTATCTCCTATAAAATCAGTACTGGAGGAAGCAAGTACTGTGTGTTTCTTCAACAGCAGGGCACACAGTAAAAAGCCTGGCATTTGCCTTGTGTTTGACCTCTTCAGACAGATCGACGCAGCACAGTACCTCAGGAATGAGTTGGAATAGAGCGTTGGAGTAGAGAGTCCCGATAGCCAGAGCTATGAAGTACAGCAGCATCCTCTTGTAAAATGTTTTCCTCATGAACGGAACCACGCAGGCCCCCACCAGGGAGCACAGGGAAATCACAGTGACGCACAGGAAACCGTAACCCCAAACTGTGTCCCCATGGAAAGGCGGTCCACCAACCCAGGACACAAAGGGAAGGTAGGGAGGGAGGGGTAGACAATAAATCACACACCAAGGGAAGGGTTAGAAGAAAGGGGGCAGGGGAGAAAAGACAAAAAAAGAAATCATCTTCAATTGCTTTGCCGGTTGGGAAAATCACTGAGAATGCAGTTTTTCATTGAAGTGTTCGGTTTGAAGAGGGCGCAGCGAAGGTACACCAGGGTTTTATTTAATAATGTATTTATTTCATAAAAAACCTACCAGGATCCTAGATCAAGACTGGTCAATGTAATACAATAATCCAATCTACTGGCTGAATTTAAAGAATCTGACCTTGATTTCAACACTATGCTTGTCTAAGCTTTACTCTTGGTTGTGTTAATATGAGGACCTGTTGCTCCTGTTTTGAAAGCAATGAGCACATCGCTCAGACAGACAAAGCAAGGTCCCACATAAAAACAGTTCTTTCTGAGCGGATTTTATTTATTTTTATAATGACACTTTAACTTTAAATAAAAAGGGCAATTTTTATTATTATAACAAGAAGAATAATACTCAGGTGTTCAGTTTAAATCTTGTAGGGGTAGCCTTTATACATGCACCTTCAGAAATGACATTTTTAATGAAAAACTGCACATCATTGTTAATTGAGCCTCTCCAGTGCCCAGTTCTCACAGAAATGAATTACTCCCAGGATCAACACAATGGACTGATACAGCGCCAAACAGGATCTTGCTGGTGTTCCCTCACTTCACAAACGCTAAATCGCGTCACACTGCTTTGAAATGTCCGTGCTGCTGTATGAGTTCAACAATCATTGCAGATACCATTGGCACACAATCATTTCAGTTCAGATGAAAAGAAAGCATGGGATTTATCCGTTACTCGGAGATGAAACACAAACTGGTTTCCCAGCAGGTCACTCAATACAAAAAAACATCCTTTTCAATATATAGGAGACACTGTTTCCAGTGCGTGATCACAAAGATGACCAAAATAATCTCCCTGAAGGCAACATTATCAAAGTTACTGCCGTTACATCACAGCACTGAAACCTGGTCCATTTTATCAAAACTGCTACAATTCTAGGCATTTTTAGGTGACCTGCATGGGTACCATTTTAACAGTGCGTTTCATCTCCAGTTTAGTTTTCAGACCTACCTTGTTTTTAACCCCTGGATCAACAAGATCTGCTTTCTGTTCAGAAATCTATTTATTGCGCAAGTGGCAGAGTTTCTATAGGAAGCACAGTTCACCAACAAACCGCTAGCAGCCCATTCAGAAATAGTTATGAGACGAAGCAACAGTGAAAGCTGCTTGAACTGTGCTTTTGTTGCTATATTGATAACAACATGTTTCTCATCCCACTTTGGGGGGAATAAGATTCATTCTCCACATAAACTGTGGATGTAAACCGGAATACAGGAGGAAGCCAGTTTGGGGAGATCTGTAGCGACCGCAGTGAACAGAAAACTTTTCTTGCAGGGGATAGGGGAGGAACAAGATGAAAAAAATGAATAGAAAACAGAAAAGGAGAGTCCTCCGAAACCGCCCGGTGATTTGTGAGTTTGTCGTTGTGCTTCTCCCCTTCTATAAAATCCCAGGGAGAGGGAGAGGGAGGGAGAGGGAGGGAGGGGTGGTGCAAGATGTGTGTACTCGACCTCTGGAATGAGCTGCAACACTGCCGTGGAGAAGAGTGTTCCGATCGAGAGGGAGATTAAATAGATCATCACCCTCCGCATAAACGCTCTCTTCATACAGGGGATGAGGAGCGCGCCAGTCAGGGCGAACAGGTTCACCACTGTCACACTGAGAAAACCAAACCCCCACACTGTCAAACAAAACACATGCCAGCAGTTACAAACACAGGCCACCAGGGGGCAGGAGCCTTGCTGCGCAGAGGCCTGCAAATCTGTAAAACTATCAGTGTAGATTTTTTTGGACTTCTGTTGAATTTGTAATGCCGACCCTGGGCCAAAATATATTGTGGGCTCCTGTACTTTAACAGCAATACAAATTAAAGGGGGAAGTGGTTTTAGCCACAATAGTAATGTCTATACAATTGGAAAATCAATGTCGGCATGCACTTTTCAAAACTCTGAAAATTAAAAGGAGCCATTTGATGGGAGACATAAGCATTCAATTTAGTGGCTTGCAGGCTACCATGTGGACCAGGGCTTGTGCAACACAAGGCAACCTTTACACTAGATATATTCTTACCATTTCCCATTTTGGACTCTAGCCTGCAGTCACAGAATAACACCAACACAAAAAACAACAGGCCCAATCTGCTAGTAAAGTATGTATTCGGCACAGAAAGGGTTAAGTAATACACTTCCCAGCGCAGAAGAATCCCAGGAGAAATGAAACAAGGGAGTCTGTCGTCTGCCTCACCTTCGCCTGCGCTTGGCTTCCCCTCCTCTTGGGCCTGCTCATCCTCCTCATTTTCCTGGTTCTCCGCCCCGCAAGCCCGGGTCTCCAGCTGCTGCAGGATGGTGGGGCAGAACTCCTGAAGGCCGCGTCCATCCAGCCGGCTCGTCTCTGAGAGGTTGTGAGCGGAGAAGAGAGCGGAGGAGGAAAAGCACTGCGAAGCAGGAGAGGAAAGGGCTCAGTAAAGGGGTTCAGTATAAAGAAGAACCTCAGGGCTGTATTCAACTTCCCTGGACTGCAGTCAGATACATCTCAGCCAGCTCTCCTCTGACTCTCTGCTCACCCTGGTTAGATTCTTGCTCTGTGGTTGGGTTTTGCTGCGGTTGGTCCCCGGTCCCACGCCCACGTCCAGACGGTTGAGCAGCGCTTTGAGCTGGTGCACGGTGAGCGTTTCGTTGTCCCCATAGCGAGCCAGCAGGTCCTGCAGGAAGGAGGCTGAAGACGGGCCCTCAGCGCCCCAGGACAGCTGTCCCAGCAGGAGCAGCAGTGTGGCGGTCACTGTCAGCTGGACACAGCCATGGAGGGAGCAGCAATTCATGATCACCTGCAAGAGGGACCACAACCAGAATCTTGCAATAAATTGCTTTGCAGTGTACAACTGAAGAAACAGCTGCTCGGATTGCTGTGGACTGCTGTTCTCCACAGAGTCCAAGAAAAGCAGCAGCTGTTTCTTCACTTGTTTTACTTGGAATGGTAAATTATCCCATTCAACACCAATGGCCCACGCCTGATTGTCAGCTGTGCAGAGCTCAATCCGAAAAATGGAATAATCAGTGTGTGCAAGACAAACGCCTTTCAAATATTTGCAGAATGCAAACTGAAATGCACAACCGGCAAAAAGAAAGGGTGGGGCGCAGCGAGAACGGTGCTTGATGAGAAGAAATAAGAATATGGGATGTTAAAAACCGTGGTTGGCACTCCTGCAACATTCAAACAGGTTAAATCTCAGCGATGTTCCATCTTCAACGCAGCAGTAATACAAACTTCCCTTCAGTGCAACATGAACATTACCTGGCCCTAGGATCTTGGGAATCTGTTCCCTAGCCTTCTGAAGCTTATCGGCAAAGTGGGGACTGAAACGAGAAAGACACAGATTTCATTCGTTGGTAAATTGGTTACAACTCTGCAAAATAAGCCTTGGTTCTGCTAATAATTAGAGCATGGCTGCATATGACATTTGAAACTCTGTGATAGCTAAGGAACTAAAAAACGAAATATAAATGGGGTGTCAGTTTTGCTGATAATATCGTGCACGTGTTCATGTCCAAGGACAGCTGTGTAACTCAAAGAGAATGTGTTGGAAATTTGCATTATTAAAATTCATCATTTAGCGGACGCTTTTATCCAAAGCGACTTACAGAGACTAGGGGGTGAACTACTGCTGCAGAGTCACTTCCAATAGGACCTAATTTGTTTTACGTCTCATCCGAAGGACAGAGCACAAGGAGGTTCAGTGACTTGCTCAGGGTCACACACACAGTGAGTCAGCGGGATTTGAAACTGGTATCAAGCCTTTTTTTTTTTTTTTTTTTTTAAAAACACTGGACCACCAAGCCTTCTTCAAAGTTATATTACCAAGAAAACTTAGGGCCATTAACGTACACTAGTTTTGAGCCACTGTCTATCGTTTATATGGGAGCCTTATAAAGCTGCACTGAATTGAGGTTTTAGATAAAGCTGTGTTCCTGACTGCCTGTGATGCAAAACAGCACACCAGACTGATCTCTCTCATTGGCCCTGTCCCTTACCACGGCTATTTCTATCTGATGATTACAAGCTGTTACTGGGTCTGTTATTTATTTCTCAAATGCACTGGGTTTCTCAGAGCCCCTTCATTTAACACTGGTAGAGTGGAACTCGTTGCTTTCAAACATACAAACAGCCTCTTCACGATACCTTTTTAAAATCTGAAATATTTATTTTAAATCTGACCGGGGTTGTAAATTCTATAAATACTGACTGCGACCAGGATAGTGCAAATAGGAATTGCTCTATTTGTTATGCTTTTATTTTGTATTTCTGTTTCTATGATTGGTTGAAGTGTTTTCAGCCCTGTTTGAATGATTTGTCTCTTTTTGCCATTGGTTTTTATAATGTTCCGTCTTGCCCCCTTCTCCTGCCAGGACCCCCTTGTAAATGAGATGAGGGTTAGATACTGGCTAAATTATTGCCACTCTGCCCCTATTTTACTGCATTCAATCCTGTACTTCAGAATACTGTAATCTGCCAAGTTTTTAACCTGTAGTACTTTGTATTTAATCACATCCTGATGTAACTATCACTATTTAATCATATCCTGATGTAACTATCACTATTACCTGCTGTATTATTGAATTGTGGTTTGTCAAACTTGTACTTTACTTGAACAAAAGTTATTGTATTTCTTGCTCTTATTGTATTACTTGTATTGTAACGCTTGAAATGTTTTTGCTTACGATTGTAAGTCGCCCTGGATAAGGGCGTCTGCTAAGAAATAAATAATAATAATAATAATAATAATAATAAATAAATACATTTGAAATGCAAAAGGGAGCTCACGATAGATCATTTCAGCTCATGTCAGTCACAGCAACATTAAGTAAAATGTGACACTTTTCCTTGAGGAAGATTTTGGCTACATAACGTTATAGAAGGCTGTGTGGTCCAGTGGTTAAAGAAAAGGGCTTGTAACCTGGTTCAAATCCCACCTCAGCCACTGACTCATTGTGTGACCCTGAGCAAGTCACTTAACCTCCTTGTGCTCCGTCTTTCGGGTGAGACGTAATTGTAAGTGACTCTGCAGCTGATGCATAGTTCACACACCCTAGTCTCTGTAAGTCGCCTTGGATAAAGGCGTCTGATAAATAAACTAATAAATAATAAAAAATGTGTTCCACCAAGTTTTCAGCCCACATTACAATGCAGGAGGGTGTGTGTGCTCCAAACTGAAACACACGCAACAAGCCTTTTGTATTTTTTCAATTATTGAGACTGAGCTCTGCACAGCAAACATGCACCGACACCCAGGTGTGTCTAAAAAGTATCCTCCTGGTATGAGAATTTGAGAGACAGCTGGGTTTTAGCAGGTACCTTGATCTGTCTCAGTCTCTTCTAATACCAGGATTGTGGTTCCTTTTGGCTCTGTTGTCTATGGAGGTGGCTGATCGGCTGACTGCAGCTTCCCGGGCTCTGTTTGAAGCAAGGCAAAAGCAAACACAAGAGGAATTAAATACACAGACTTATCTCTCTGGAGCTCCATGAGCAATATTACTGCCCCCCTGGAAACATCATCATTCATTTTAATTACAATTATTATTATTTATTTATTAGCAGACGCCCTTATCCAGGGTGACTTACAATTGTTACAAGATATCACATTATTTTTACATACAATTACCCATTTATATAGTTGGGTTTTTACTGGAGCAATCTAGGTAAAGTACCTTGCTCAAGGGTACAGCAGCAGTGTCCTCCACCTGGGATTGAACCCACGACCCTCCGGTCAAGAGTCCAGATCCCTAACCACTACTCCACACTGCTGCCACAATGCACTTGTAGCTGAGCCCAGGTCTGTTTGAAGTGGAAAGGAAACGTGGGTTCATTACAAATGGGACTCGTCTCAGGGCGTGGAAAGGTCCCTCCAACATCAAGGGTCACTTTGGCTGCCATTCTGAAAGCTTTCTGTTTCAGCATAAATGAAATAAAAAAATATAAACACTGCCGCTAATTCTCCCGCATTCTTTCCTACTACAGTACAACTGGAGGTGCGTGTAAATCCACAACAACAATGTTAATCAGGCTCCAGGGCTTTGGAATGTGCTCGAGCAGCACTGTAAAGGTTTGAAATAAAAAAAGAAAAAAAAAAAAAATGTGACTACAAAGTATCACCTTGACCTAAATCCCCGACACAAGTTTATTAATATATATACAGTATATATATACTGATACAATTGTGACCAAGTTTCATCGAAAGGATTCATTATAACGCAGCATGTAGTGAACACGACAATTGTAGAAATGAAATTAAGCCGGGGTTCGGAGTGACCTGAAACGCTCGCTGTTAAATCTGGTCATTGTGCGCCATGCAGAAACTAGTACTGTACTTGCAATGAAACGCCTGAAAAAGTTCCTAATCATTTTTTGCTGAAATACAGTGTGTGCGTGTGTGTACATTTTCTTCCGCAACATTTTTACTTAAAATCTACGTTTTTGTCGTCAGTAGTTGATCACACAGACTCAACATCGCCGTTTTATTACACTAACTTAGCAACCGTTCTAGCACCTTATTTTCATCACACGAATGTGTTCTGAATACAGTTAAAAAAATACATGCTTCAGAAATTCCAGTCGCAGTGTCATCAGATTGCTGATTTTAGATTAGACAGCCTGTTTTATTGTTTATAAAATGTTTATATATAACAGTTGTATTATTATTTGCTGTTTAGGAATACATTTAAATAGCCTTACGAAATGCAATAAAAAATATACATATATACAGTGTTGTGGGCAACGAATTGTCCAAACAATATAGATCACGATAACTTCATCACAATAAATTATAATTAATATCTGTGCAGCAAGACTCGCACAGCATGTATCAAAACAGCCGGTTACTAAACAATGAATCGATTGCAACGTCACGCCCACGTTCTGTTTATTATACAGAAATATCTGGTCCCTTGTGGTCGTGTATTTTTTCCTATAGCACTACTCTCGACAGCACACTAGGCCACATTGTAGCACCAGCAATTCAAATCACTGTACCAGCATAATATACTCACCCAGAGGTCTTTAATGCAACGTCCTTTGCTGAAGATGTCCGTTTTCTTTGTGTGCGTTCGCTACCCGTTGCATTGTGTTTTTCCACCGGTCACAAAGTACACAGTGTCCCTCTGTCTTTATAGCGCCTCTATAAAATATGTACATCAACGTGTAACTTATCAGGGGCGGGCATTCCTCCGGGAACGTCATGCACAAACCACGCCTCCTACCTCAATCACTCTTAAAGGGGAAATACCACCACGCCGGAGAATGCTGAAAAGCATGCGTTGGTGGGAATGGAATGGGCACCGTTGAGACATTCTGCTTTAATTAGGTGCTGTTTTTGTTAGGCCGATGCAAACTAATAAAGCAGTACCTATATTACAGTATTTACATAATATTGACTCAATATATTTCTGGTCACGCTTAATATATACCAAAATGTAGTATATATCACGGGCATGTGTTTCATATATTAAAAGAATATATTCCGAGATATATTTACAGTTTTGTGATACACTATTTGGTATAGAGCTCTAGATTTAGTATATTTTGGTAAATCACAGTAAAGTTTTACAAGTTATTTATTTTTATTGTTTTCAAAATATTTAGTGCCCCATGGTTTTTATTATTATCATTAAAAATAAAAAACGGGGATCATATTCCTGCATACAACTAAACATGATTGTATGAAAATACATGTGGAGTAGTGTGTTCGCTTCAATATTCAACGTGTGCTTGCAGAACAAAAAAAAAACAACCAGGGTTACACATGACGTTATATATGCCGTACTCTTCTTGTGTCGCTTTTTGCAGTGTTTGCCCTGAACGGATGCTCTGCTTACCCATAGGAAAACTGAATCATAGATACAGCACGCTGTAAGATCATACATTTGAAACCATATCGTTTATGCAGTATATGGACAGTATGTGCTTCTCTACGACCCTGAATAATAACAGTCAGAGTTTTGATATAAAACGCCGCTTATGTTTGTTATATATCCCACACATTTTCTGTGGGTAGCTAGATTCTTTGTAGAGGTATTTACACATTCTGGTTTCAGTCGGAATAAAACGCTGTCAGACTGTCATAGGGATCTGCAACTTCCACCTCCCAGCAAATTAGCTTCTCAAAATGCAATGCTCACAGCATAGCCGTTAAGGCATGCATTCCTGGGCTTGGCAGTTTGAACTTGCTTCACACTTTTCATCTTATCCTGTTTTGCAACCAGCACAGGCAGCATCCCAAAAGTAGCAAGCAAATTCACTAAAATGTTAAGATTATGCGGCATCCAGGTTACACTGACTATTGACAGTAAGAAGTTACTTGTAATCAGATTACTTTTCTTCAGTAACTGATTACTTTTTTTTCAATGCACGGTGACTCTTAAAGGGGTGATAGGAATACATGTAGTATATTACAGGGTTTGTTACACCAGGTATTCAGTGAGCTTTAGGAACCCTTACAAGGAACCATTATATGGTTTAATGGGATCAATGGTAAGAATCTACCATTAGACTAGTGCATTCATCGATAAGATGTATAGGGTTCTTCTTGGGACAGATGACTAAAAACAACTGGTTTTATTGTCAATTGTTCCCCCTGTGCCATTACTTCCTTGATCACTGCTGATGAAGGTGCTAGTCAAGCCCACAATTAAAAGAATCATCTGCACTAGCACCAATTGAAATATATAATTAGTGCTGTCAAAAGAGGAGCTTAAGTGTGACCACCCCTCCCCCCCCCACCACCATGAACACCTGTCCTTCTTTCTTCAGTCTGTGTGCTCCCTCAGCCTGCACAGAATGCAGCAGTGCCCACAGTGAGCACCTGACTGAACCAGCCACAGGCCAGGAGAGGACACAGATAAGCATTGGGAAAGGGTGCTCAGCCAGAACGGAGTGGTCTGTCTCCATTACAGAACAATGCTGGGGGGAAATTGCTTTTTTTTTTTATCTGTTAATCAAGTACTGTACTTTAATGTCAGAGATTTGAAAATCCCATTCAGACTACTGCTTACCGTGGTTTACTGGTTCAAACACTGAACTGATCAAAGGCTTTTTCGTTAATCTGGATTAAAAAAAAGCCTTTATGTGGGAAACTGGAACAGAAACGGAAGGCAATTAGCTCAATTAGAGACTGCTATTGAAGAGATCCAATAACAATTATAAGCACTGACCTGGTTAGGCATGTGTGTGTGTGAGAGAGAGAGAGAGAGAGAGAGAGAGAGAGAGAGAGAGAGAGAGAGAGAGAGAGAGAGAGAGAGAGAGAGAGAGAGAGAGAGCGCAGTTGGTAGCTAATCTCTCTCTTTGCAATTTCAACCAGGCTTCGCTATTTAACTTTACTTTAATCTGCTGTGTCTCACCAGCTTGTTAAATGTTCCTGTCAGATACAACCCTTTGAGTTTTTATACACGTGTCAGTTCAGTGCTCTGTGGTTTTAATGCAGGAGTTTCCTCACTTTCTTGGCTCGAGGCCCCCTTGATTGAAGAAATTGGATTTTGTTCTCATCACAATCTCCCCCCTCCTTGTGTTAGATTACACAGCTCACAACAAGACAGCAAGCAGATAAGCAACAATTAATCATATATCTGAATGAACCTAAATTAAAAATCCACTGATCGATTAATCTGCCTGGTGCCGTCTTTGGAGACTCCTTATATCTACAGTAATATCCCATGCTTGTTTTCAATTGTATTTGTATGCTTTTGAGTCCACATATACAGTCATACACCATTATTGGTGATTATTACCTGCTATTCAAATAGGAAACTGGTTGCTGAGACAAATAGACTAGCAACTACTGTACTTGAAGCAGATCAACAGGTTATACATGTTTAATGTTTTTATTATCATTATTATTATTAATATGAATCTGAAAGTACTAAATGGTTAATATTAGCTCTTTGTAGAATGAATTCCTTTGTCTCAGACACTTTCTCAAGGTCGCTTTCAATTTTAATCTCAAGCGCTTCCGTTTAGATGCTGATAACATTGTGGAAAACAGGAAAGGTATGTTACAGCTTCTGTGCTAAAGTTCTTCAGGAAATCCAGACCCCAACTCTGTTTGTGAAATGGCCTGTATACACTATGGTTTTTAAAACCAGTCCTTTTACCTCTTCTTACCTCCAGCCCACTTATTCTCCTGTTGAAAATCAAGATTTTTCGCTTGTATTTTATACTTCAGTTAGAAATATGCAGATAGTTCAAAGACAACGCTATTTATAAAAGCTGCTTCTGCTGATTGGAACCTGCTCACTTCATGCTGTGCTGTGGTGCGACTTACAACAAGGGTACCAGGGTGATTATCAATGGTGTTGCATTTGAAATATTGCCATATCCCATAAAGTTAACAGGGATCTTAAATTATTATTATTCATTTCTTAGCAGACGCCCTTATCCAGGGCGACTTACAATTGTCACAAGATATCACATTATACATTATTTCACATTATACAGATATCACATTATTTTTACATACAATTACCCATTTATATAGTTGGGTTTTTACTGGAGCAATCTAGGTAAAGTACCTTGCTCAAGGGTACAGCAGCAGTGTCTCCCACTGGGGTTTGAACCCACAACCCTCCGGTCAAGAGTCCAGAGCCCTAACCACTACTCCACACTCCTTTAAAGAACTCCAAATGTCTTTATTGGTTCACCTTTCCCTGATGTTTCTTTCTATGACATTTAAACATTTTTCATTGCATGCGTCTTGTTTTTTTATTTGCTATTAATAATAATATAATATTTTTATTTTTATATAGAGCCTTTCATAGTGGTCCATCACAAAGTGCTTTACAGAGTTAGGTTGTGAAGTGTGCATTATATGCAGAGTCACTTACAATAGGACACTGATTTAACACCTCATCCGCAGGACGGAGCACAAGGAGGTTAAGTGACCTGCTCATGGTCACACACAGTGAGACAGTCAGTGGCAGAGGTGGGATTTGAACCAGTGACGTTCTAGTTACAAGCCCTAGACTTTAACCATTGGACCACACTGCCTGCCTCCTTATAAGATTAACTTATCTACCTAGAATTTCTTCATTCCATCCAAACCATGTGAGAATCTTACTTCTGAACTCTAGTGACCCGACCTGCGCTCTATATACCAAACAAGCAGGCATACATGTAAGCACAGTCATTCATACACCAGATAAGCTGTCACTTTTCTATTTGATTCTCGGCAGACTCTTGAAATTGGTAACGTTTGCACTTATTAGACGTCAGTATCCCTTTTAACTGGGACTTGGCCACCTGTGGCGCTATTATCAGTAATTGTAGGTCTTATACTGTGGTCGTCTTAAGCCATGTGATTCTGCTTGGCTCTGCAATGTCTGTCCGGTTCCCAGAGATTCTCCAGCAGCGTGCAATTAAATTCCCAGCCGAGTTATTTCACAGAGGAGAGGCGATAACTTTTATTGGACTAACTAAACAATAATTAATCGCAGGCTTTCAAGACCTCAGAGGTCTCTTCAGGTGAAAGTACAGAAGAGCAATGTACTTTCACCTGTAAGAGACCTCTGAGGTCTCGAAAGCCTGCGATTAATTATTGTTTAGTTAGTCCAATAAAAGGTATCACCTCTCCTTCTCTTTGTCTTGTCATCGTTGGACTGATACGGCTGCCATTTCACATATTAACAACTATGTTACTCCACAGAAACTGGTGTTTTCACAGAAAGGCTGTGTCTAATACAACTGGTCTAACTAG
Source organism: Acipenser ruthenus (assembly GCF_902713425.1). Taxonomy (NCBI): domain Eukaryota; kingdom Metazoa; phylum Chordata; class Actinopteri; order Acipenseriformes; family Acipenseridae; genus Acipenser; species Acipenser ruthenus. Next base: position 8,382,433 of record NC_081234.1, read on the forward strand.
ACCTGTTAAACTGGTCTCGTCGGATATGAGTGTACACTGATGAAAGCATTAGCCAGAACGTGTCTGCTTGACACGGCTTGGAATTTTTAACTTAAATAGATAACCTTCTGGTGTATGTTAATGTGTCTAGGGGCAAGTCACCACCTCTAAGCGTAAAGGTTATTGGTTTTAGAGCATGTAATAATAATTACTAGTGATAATACAGGGGAGCCCTTTTCAGAGCAAAGTGTGTGTGTGTGTGACTGGTTTGTATATCTTTACTGGGCAGTAGTGTTACAGCTTGTTAGTTCCACTACTCAGTTCTGCATCACTCAGGACAAGGAAAGCGAGCAAAGCTGCAATAATCATTTTTTTATGATGTTCAAATACATTTAGATGCAGCAGTATCCAAATCGGAGAATGACTGCTAGATTAAGTACAATTACAAGACAATCCTGTCATTGTACAAGCACAGTACCGCAGCACTTCACAAATGGAATTATGTTTAGTATGATGGCTGTTCTGCCTAAGGCCAATTTCTTGAAAGATTTATATACGTAACCTGAAATGTTATTGTTCTCGGCACTGTGTAATTAAGGTGTTTTTTGTTGTTGTTGGTTTTCTTTGCAATTAGGTTGTTCTGTGTCACACCAGTGAATCACATTTTAGAGTAAGCCTGAACAGGACTATGGGATACTGCGAATGTAACTGAATTATAACATAAGGGAGCCACTGTCTTACAAGTTGGTGAACCCAACACCTCCTCCCCACAGCACATTATCCATGAAACAGCATTGTCGTTAAAAATTGTTTCTGTCGTACCAGTCATTCAGGATTTTCACAACCCCCCAAAAATGCCAGTGCACCTGATTATGATCAGTTTTAGTGCTGTACCGGTATTTATAATTTGAACAAAAAAAAATAAAAAATACATGCTTCAGAAATAGCAGTCGCAGTGTCATCAGATTGCTGACTTTAGATTAGACAGCCTGTTTTATTGTATTGGGAGATAGACCAAAAAGCACAACTATGGACAATGAAGGCTTCCCCATAATACCCCTTATTAAAGTTCACCATGGTATTTTTGCAGTTTGACTGTTTTCCCCATGCTTACACTCTGCATTCACCAGTTTGCCATGCTTTTCTAATATGCTTTACCAAACCTTGCTATTCTTTAAAATGCTTACTTATGCTTTACCATGTTTTCACTGTGCTTTATTAGATCTTGCTATGCCTTTAGTGTGGTAAACTTTTGATACAGGACACCACAGGCCAGCCCTGCAGTGGAGGGATCATCCTTTCCCTTAGTGGGACGAAGGGAGCAGTTCAGTTTCCACGCCTTTTTATTACAGCATGAGCTCTCAACAAATACTGCTAACACGAGGCATGACTACTGCATTTAAACCTTTATTAGTGGAGCAACTGATTTAATTTACAACCTATTATTCGCCAGCCAACTATGAACCTGGAAGGAGGGTCTTTAACGTTGAAACATTGAGTGCTGGAGAATTTATTTTTTATTTTTTAAATAGGTCATTTAGCCTCAATCCTGTAAAATAACCCAGTTATTATCATCCACTCTCCAAGGAAAGCCTTTCAGTCTTCAGATACTAAGAGTAATCCCGGACCCTAATAAAGACTACTATACAGAATGTAGGACAGACTTGAAAAAACATGGTTTATTATTTATTCACACACCTAAAAAAAACCAAAAACATAACCTTGTATTTTTGTTATTACAGAACCTTAATACACCGTGTAACAGTCCCAGAAGGATCCGCGTGTCTGATAGAGGGATCAGGGAAACAATTCTCTCCTCATAATCAAAAGTAAGCAGACAAAACAAAAGTGATCCTGACATTACCACCGAGTGTCCGAACAAGAACTATTCTCGGCACTCTTACTGGTTCATCACAGACAGCCTCGCACAAGACAGGGCTCGTTGACTTCATTCGGAATCTGGTTTCTGTTCTCCTGCTGTTTGGCCGTAGCCGAGACCTGTCTGCTTTCCGATTGAAATGTTCTACATACTGCGAGTGAGCGAGTCTGTGATCTTATCTAAAAGTCCTTGATTCGCTGAAGCACATATAACGAGATAGCGGCTCTGTAATCTGTAACTCGGTGACAAACACAAACATAAAAAAAAAAAAAATCAAACTTTTTGCAATTTCCATATCACCTCCTCCTACAATAGTTTTATTGTAAAATAAATATGATCATTTTGTCCGGAAAAAATAACTCCCTTATTATAATTATAATAAATATCATTATCGATTTCTATTGCATTCAAAATAATCAAAAGCGGTAACAATGACAATGCTGCGTTGTGGCCATATTTAAGGGTTAAACTATTACAACTAAATATATGGTAAGAGCTTGTTAGCAGTTACATATAGAAAGCGTGTGCCAGTGAAAAATGATGTGATAACGCTTGGTACAAGTTAGCAAGTCTGCTGTACTACCTGCAAGATTACCAAACATATCCATAAACTGGTAAAGCCTACAAACATCACTTGCGATCCCCAGAGGCGCACTGCTGCGCAGAGTGCAGGGAGAGTCACGAGCACTGGGGCCTGCTAATCGAATCCTGGTGTCGCCAAGTTGCCAGTCTTGGCTAGGGACCCACATGGTGTGCTGTACTGGCCTTTGCGCTTTCGCAGGCTGGGTTTGGTTCTCTTACTGTGCTATAGCAGCCCCTGCTGATTAGGTATCCAGGTTGAGTCCAGGTAGAGACAAAGCAATCTCTTCTCCAGGGTTCAGATGGGTGTATAATATGCAGTAAATGGTTTTCCACTCAGCAGCTGCTTACAAGTGTTACTGCATTAACCGCTTAATATAGACACTTGTGTGAGGGGGGAGGGGGGTGTTGCAACATGCAGAAAGCAGCATTTTCCGTGGGACGTTTTTGCAAGATTAGAGAAAAACGAAACTAAATCTATTGTGGTCTTTTACTTCTCAGATGCTATTCATTTTCTCCACCCTAAAACAAGAAATGTTGTAGTTTTTTTTTAAACGCAGGATTTTATTCGGCAAGCGCTGGCGAACTTTGTATTTACTTATTTTAAATTATATAAATATATTGAATGCAAATACTTTAAAGTTAATTCAGCCAATTTATGAACTCTCTAGACTAAACAAATCTAGATACACAGGACGTCTAGCCATGAGAATACTGTATGCTTGTAAACATCTTTAAATACGTTGTACAGGGGTGGCGGTGTCCTGTGTCCCCACCCCCCACCGTTCATTGTCACGATCCTGAACTTTAAGGGTACGTAAACTTTAACATAAAAAAACTGTAGTCAAGCACAAGCTCAGTTGAACTGCTTGTACTACAACATAGTACAGAGGAACAGATCATTTGAACAAAACAAAAAGACAATTCAAAGGCGAATACAAAACATAAATCAAATTGGCTTTACAAACTCTTTTCTCCTTTTTATGTGCTTTAAAGTGCTTGCCCCCCCCCCCCCCAAAATCACAGATAATAATAATACTAATTATAATTCACAGGAAATGCAGCTTGTCGGACAGCTGTATGGCTGGCTCGCTGTGTAGAACCTGCCCGGAGAGGAAGGCCAGTTTGTGTGCGTATTTGCACGGCGCTGGTACTCTGATGGTCCCGGGCCAGTTCCAGTACATGTGGCACATCTTAAAGGTCAGCCTGTAAGAACAAAAAAAAAAAATTACAACATATGTCTCTGCAGCACAAGTGGACCAAATCCTGTGTGAGACGTTTCCTCCGTTTGTGGTTGATGATGATACCTAAACCACCTGTGATTCAAGGTAGGTGTCATGTGCATGCAAAATCCACACATGGTGAGAACATGTCTGAAGCGTGCATTTTGATGACCTAATTTTTCTCCTTACAGAGTATGACCCGGACAAGTAATGCTACTATCATTTTAAAAGCTTGTTTCAAGGGATTTCGAGGTCCAATGGAGCTGGGATGATACTAAAAAACATACAGTAAACTTCTCCTTGTGATCTGCTCACTATTAAGACCACTCTCTGTCAACCGACATCATAAATAAGTTTGGGTAATCGGTCTGAGAAGCATGTGGCCTAAACATTAGTCATATTACTTAAGTTTTAAAAACTCCCGATTAGAAACAAGTCCTCTAAAACGTCTTACCTCTGCAAATGGTCAGGGCTGAGATTGGCGGTATTATAGACGGAGATGTAGTGGGTGGGCAGCCCACAGCCTTGTCGGATATGATGGGCCATCAAATAGAAATCAACCCTGAAAGGGAGATGATGTAACTTTAAAAAGAGGATGGTGAGTAAGTAGATTCAAGAAACTGCACAGAGTCCTTTTCTTCAGTCAGTTGTTAGGTTTATTGAAATATGCAGGGAGTCTGGTCCCAGGTACAGGACACAGAATACTCGTTCTTACAATTGTTGCATGACATTAAATACCCTTCTGCATAGGTGTCTCTCTCCTCCTCTTTCTCTGACACTTAACCAATAGAAAAGGTACAACTCATTATCCTGTTAACATATATTTCATTTTGTGTGAGTGTGTGTATGTGTGTGTGTGTGATCTAGTGTGACGACCTCTGAACTCAGTGCATTCCTCAAACCCCTGGTGCCCCAAAAAGGTCCATACATCTGGTTTTTGTCATCTTCTCTCCGTTTTGCCTTAGACCCTTTAAGTCCAGTAGTATTATCTCTTACTCTCCCTGTGAACCTTTGGGTCCAACGGCAGTCCCTGGGAGCCTTTTAGCTCCTTTATGCTTTGTATTCCCAAAAGTCTTAGAGCCTAGCCCCTCCTGGTCCATAGCACTGTTATCTTGTTAGCTTGCAGTCAATGTTGGACAAGAAGCTTGTAGAAACAAGGTCTCTTATCAATTGTTAGCAGTACATGCAATTTGAACCAAACAGTCTGCTATCTGCAATATTAGTTTCTTTTCAGAAAAGAACACCAGTATAGCTCTGCCAGTCCACATGCGTAGCAAACTGCTAATCAATTCTCAATCCATGTTTTCCAACAGGAGAGATTAAAGAAAAAATAAACCTAGTGCATGAAAACGCAGCAAAACTGGCAGACACAAACCTGTCTATGAAAACCAAATAGATATTCAGTTCATTAAAAACGTCATGCATGAGTCCTCCAGCCTGCGGCACAGCGCACTGTTTATTTAAATCGCTTACCACTCCTTGTTGGTTACAGTGTGATCCAGGATCGTCCCAGGCGGAGGGGTTCCAAATCGGTCTCCACTGCAAGAGTAGAGGGTGGTGCTGATTCTTTTCTGCACCACAATAAACGCCATCTTGGGCTCGTACCGTGGGAAGGTCTCAAAGCACTTGAGCAGCTGCGGAATCTCGAAGTCCTCCACGGCTTTCAGCTGCCCGTCCGACACGCCGTCCCGGTACACCACGATCTTCTCGGGCAGGTTGTGGTTAACCTGACGAGAGCGTCGGAACAAACGATGAACACCCGGCTGTACATAGTAAGGGTCTTGTACTATCAAGGGGATCTGGTGACAGGATGAACCACAAGAGCCGAGGTTGAGGCTGGTTTGAGGGTCAAATTTTGCTTCTTATCTATATTTAATGCAATATAGCCCTGCGATACGGAACTGGGAATGTTTTCGCAGATATTTACGTATTTTAATTCAATAAAAAAGTGGAGATACACGGAGATGGTTGGCTATTCAAATGATTTAAATGGTATCACATTTAAATATTACTGTCATTTTCTTTATACACAAAAACTCCCCTGAACTGTCAGATGTTTAATTTTGCATAACCACGATAACGAACAGCGCCGACAAAAGACTTGCCCTCCGTTTAGAGATCCATATTGAATAAGAAACCCATGGCTTTCGGTAGACCACAGTGGAAATGTAGATTTTGTTTTATTGTTCTGCCAATGGACTCGCTTCAATTCTCACCTCAAAATACTTCTGCAAAGAAGCTAGCAGGCAGATCCTGAACCCGTTGATAATCTCTTCATTAGGCATCTGGAACACCACTCTGGAATACCACCTCGTCAGCGTGCTGGGCATAAAACAGCAAACATGAGTGCAGGAATATTCAAACAAACACGGCTTGAAATGGGCTCAGTGTCAAACATTACCATGTCCGTACTGGTTCATGTAACACAATGTACGAATGACATATCATTCAAAAGAAAACCAATGCATAAATGAGGTCTGAAATAAATAACAAGCCTTGTACAGTACAGAAGAGCATTTCTATCCCGGCCAGACCACAGGGGTCGCTGGTGCGCGGTGAGCCGAGGACACCCGAGGACACCCTGGCCGACCTAACCCTCCCTCCCTCCGGGCGGCGCTCGGCCAATTGTGCACCGCCCCCTGGGAGCTCCGGTCCTCGGTCGCAAAGGAATAGCCTGGACTCGAACCGGCGACGTCCAGACTATAGGGCGCATCCTGCACTCTACGAGAGTGCTTTTACTGGATGCACCACTTGGGAGCCCTTCTATCCTTTCTTTAACGGATCATTTGATGGGGCATTTCGCTCCTGCCCAATATTTTACTGTAATATGGTACATCGTGACCATTTCATTTGTTTTCTGTGATAATGCGGCTAAATATCACTGTGGGTATTTGCATTCAATTTATGAACTTTTACTGATCGGGAACACCAGCTGTTGAGTGCATAGATCACACTTGAATTACAAAGTAAAAAATACTATAGATTCTGAGGCTTGAACTATTCACGTGTTGAAAACTGCATTAAAAAAAAAAGTTTTTTAAAAACACACCTACAACAGTGTGTTTTAACCCTTTAAGGGACAAGGGACACATGACCCACAAATAAAAATGATGCTAACTTTCTTATTTTTGCAATGAGGGGCACGAACCAGGGTTTTAAAACGTACTGACAGGTTGGATCTGGTCATCCAAATGGTCAGTTTCCTCCTCGTGAAGAACATTTCCTTGTGCATCTTAAGGGGTTCAAAGTGGACAGATAACGTTGCCTGGTGTTACATGGGCTTTACAGAACAGCAGCACGTTTTTAATCAAAGAAATGTACCCGTTCAGACTGGCCACAAAACCCATGACCGATCTGTTCCCTCTGCTGGCGTCGTGATGCACGTCGACTCCGATCACCATCAGCTGTTTCTGGGGTCAGAAAAACAAAAACATCCTCGTTACCCGAGCCCTGCAAACTGAATTAAGATAACTGAATTGTACCTTCTCTTTAATGTAAAATCACTAACTTTCATTGATCTACAAACTGGGCTTTTGCTTGGCATGCAGGCAAAGCATTGCGAGGCAGAGGGGTGTGTGTATTTGTATACATATCTTACATTTTCACTTGTTCGTTTGCTTTTAAGCAAACCCAGACAAAGAAATTGAAGTTTAGCGCAGTGGCGCACTTATTAGTCACAAAACAAAGATAAATAAAACTGAACTCCCACATGGAGTATCAAACTATAATTTGCTTTCTTCAATGAACTATAACTGGATGGCTATGCCGTTTACCGCCACGCCCCGACTGACAGCCTCTTGCCTTCAGTACAAGCATTTGGTTCCTGTTATGTAGCTCCCTGCTAATTACAGGCAGGTGACTTATTAAATTAAATCAAATATTTACACCCACATTTACCTGGCAGGGACAGAAATTAACCCTATCCCTGCCAACCACCAACACATTTTTTTTTCACTATACATATATATACAAACATACAGATACACACATACATACATAAAGTGCATTCTATTATTATTATTATTTGTTTATTTAGCAGACGCCTTTATCCAAGGCGACTTACAGAGGTGTGGATAAACTATGCATCAGCTGCAGAGTCACTTACAATTACGTCTCACCCGAAAGATGGAGCACAAGGAGGTGAAGTGACTTGCTCAGGGTCACACAATGAGTCAGTGGCTGAGGTGGGATTTGAACCGAGGACCTTCTGGTTACAAGCCCTTTTCTTTAACCACTGGACCACACAGCCTCCTATTCTTGATCCACAAACAATAAACATGAAAATATTCTGCTATATTCTGCTATACTTCAGTGTTTCGTTCTACATGCAGTTGTAAAGCCAGAGCTGGGTAGTATCTGAGGGGTATTGCGAGGTACACAGTACTGTGGTATTCCACATTTACTGATACTTACCAAAGGAATGTTTACACTCCAGAGCTCACCCCCCAGCTTTGCATTTATCTGTAACAGGATCTTTTGGGCGATGCTCCTGAGCTTTTGAGGCTGCGAGATGGTCCTGACATTTATGGCCTACATCAACACAGACAGAAAGAAGGTCACCAGAATAAAACAGAGCTAGACACCATTCAGATAATGGAACATTGTTTGGAAATATGAAGGCCTGTGTGCAATAGGACCCATTGTTCAATGGTGATTAGGCTTGTTCACACAGTACTTTAAAAAAAAAAAAGTGTTGCCAAAACTCTAACAAAAAACATAACATGCATTATAAAATAGATACATAGATAGGAAACTTAACGTGGTACAGTTATGCATGCAGCGACTGAAGGGGATATATTTGCATTGTTCGGTCACAGAAAGGAATTTGTCTACAAGTTTATGGTAGCAACAGAAACATCCTGTAGGGACTGAGACCTGAAACTTTTAAAATAAACCACATCACCTGAGAAGGCACTGGAGACTGAACACTGCATAGCTTTTTAATGGCACCGTACAGGTCATCCCTATTGCCCGTGATAATACACACAACCAGCTGCACATTCGGCTAGAGAGGAAAAAAAGAAAAATCAAACAAGCACGTATTATAAATTACATACCGCTTTGCAGTTTTCCATATACTTAAGAAAAAACGGAAAACAATTTGACATTTGGAAATCTAACAGGAAATACTCAACTACTATTATGGCTTCCGGTAGACTTTTGTGATTTCATTTTGTAGCTTCTTCGATTAAATAAAATATCTAAATTATGCTCATATAGCTTATGTCTCAATCCTAAAATTCTAGGCGATGCTAAACTTTTGTCCATAGCTGTACTTTCTCTCTGCGACTTTGGCACAATCTTTACTGCATTAGCATGTCTATAAACTGCATTTGCACACGTGGGAGCCCTACAGTGGGATACAGGGGGGACCCTCCTGTGTTTTTTGTATTACCTCGCTGGTGAGCTGCGAGTGGATGCTCTTCACGTAGGTCTCGGTGCGGTCATCCCGTAGCTCCACGCGGATTGGCCGGTCAAGCCTCAAGCCCATCGGCCCGGACACTTTCCCGAAGGTGGCCACCAGCTCCTCAGCCTGCTCTGAGCAGCGCCGTGGGTAGAAGATGGCCCAGCAGTTCAGAGGGATCTGGGTTGTGAGACATAACCAAAGTATCGCCCCCCCCCCCCCCCCCCCAACAATTTCAATGTTGCAAAACTAGCAACACACAAATCAAAGCAATAATTTAACTGCTTCCGCCTTTCATTTTTACATTCTTTATATTAATATTAGGGGATAAACTCTGCAATGACATTGCAAAATGTAAAATGCCTTTTTCTAGCACGGACATCTCTGTCCATTAAAACAGCTTTTGTATACCCAAAGCTAGAGGGAAGGCGTCAGCAGGGCCAATTGAATAATTAAGGAACTGGCTGGAACAAAGTCCTGCAATGGAATAGTCTGCATCAAACTCAACATCTGAAGTCGTACTCATGACTGTGCGTTTTTAAAATAATACTTACACAGCTAATAGATGCATCCCTCACAACTTCCCTGGACCACTGGACATCAGCAGAGGTCACGAACGAAGCAGACTGCAAGCTAATCGTCTCAAGCGGAAGGGTCCTTCCTTCACACTGTATCCAAATAGAAAGAGAGCTGGCATGCAAGTATTTTTTTTTTTATAGTACCTACAGTAAAGAGACTGTTAAGAAATATTCGCAGGAAAAATAAAATAGCCCAGGACCCTAAAAGCACACTAACAACTTGACCAAAGTGCTTCAACAATGCCACCTGCTGGACAGCACATAATATGTCCAAGCGCAACTGCAAATGTGTTATTTATTTATTTATTTATTTATTTATTTAAATGTTACATTTACTCAGTTTATTGAATGAATCTATTTTTTCCTCAGATGCTTTTGAGGCTTTGCAAAGAGCTCCCTGCATTCCACACTGTGTTGATGGTTGTGTGCACGATCTTGAGTGGACATGCCAACCTCAGCTAAGTACCCAAAACAAACAGCACTGCTGACTGACCAGCAGGATCTCGGAGCCGATGACCAGACCCCAGCGGCCGAGCTCAGTCAAGGCATCTTCGCTGGTGTTGATGTTTTTCAGGAGCTGTTTCAATGAGTTTGTGTGCTGTTCCCCGCTCACATTGATATGCATGGTCAAATCCTAAAAGGGCAAAAAAAACATCAAAACATTCTGCTGTACTTCACTGTTTCATTTCATACACAGGGGGGAAAGCAGGAAATCGGTAGTATTGAGAGGATTAAATGCAAAATTGTACTTCCGGTGTGCATTTCAATGTCTGGGATTGCATTTTTTAATTATGGCCCCGCTATATTTATAGCACCTTATAAGAAGCAACCAAACAAAACTAAAACTAAGATAAAAATATCGGTTATAGCAGCATGACAGACACTGCAGTGTTTCCAGGGCTTCTGCTTCAATGAGCCATGCTTTAGCCCTGTTCAATCCCAGCTGACTTGCCTTCATGGCTCGGAAATCCTTCCTCATCTTGTCTGGGATCCCCGTCATGAAGGACAGCTCTGGAAGCAACAGGATCTCGCCAGTCAGAACCTGTGAATTCACAATGCACAGCGCAACATCTACACCTCATATCCATGAGCACGGACTGACCGCCAATCCCAGCTGATCCGGGTCGTCCCGTACCCCTCCTGAACCCCCACTGACAGTCTACCCGAACTGAATTTCCATGCAATGCGAGTTTGACGGATGTTGGCGGTTACAAAACGCTATTGCTTTGCTTCCGACAATCCGAACAATTCTTTTGAGCTTTGTTACTACAAAAAAATACGAGAATATTGAAGCACGGCGAAACCTGCTCACCCCGGGTGTGGATTTAATGTTTACACCCCCTTGTCGCTTGATTGGTCAGTGTTGTGACGTACTTCCACCCATCCCGCTTTGGGAAAGGGTCCGAAAAAAATCAGGGGCAGCTCGGACTGGCAGCCAATGCGGGTCGTCTAAATGAACATGGAAACGCAGTATCTGGGGCAGCAGGGTTTTCAACCCAGGATGAATGATGCATGGAAACAAGGTTTTAGTTGTCACTATTTTTTTGACTGTATCGCAGTGATCAATTATAATTATAAAAAAAATGTACCTTTCCTCCTGGTCTCAATCTCTCTTTAGGGCGATGGACAAGAAGAGGCTGATCCAGTTCCTTGATGATAATCCCATAGTTTTTGCTGAGAAACAAAAAAAAAATCATTACACACACTACTCATATTTTAAGAGGGCTCTGATACTCTCTGAGTTAAAAGAACTGTTCCAAATGACCTCACCTTGCTAAGCAGATGCAGAAATGACCTAAAGAAATATTCTCCGAATTCTGCTGTTTAATTTAGGTTTAACGTATTTTCCATACAGTGCCCCTATAAACAAAAACTATCTGAACATAATTCAGATATTTTACTTAACATCATGTAATCAAAATGATACCGTAAAAGCCTACCGGAAGCCAGAACAGTAGTATAGTATTTCATGTTGGATTTCGAAATGTCACATTTTTCCTTTTTTGTCAGCTTTTAAATGGAAAACTACAAAGCGACATGTAACTCAATATGTTAACGTAACATTATTCAGCAGGTTTCATTACAGCAATTGTTCATTCTATAGGATGATGCAAATCTTTTGGCCATAGCTGTAACTTGTGCCTCTGAGACCTGTAATAGTCAATGAAGGTGGTCTCAGATCCATCGGCCATGGTGAACTTGTCCTTCGGAGACTTAGTCCAGTCGATGTCATCCACGCGGTAGGTGCGGTTATTGTAGTGGGTGATGACGATACTACCAATCAGCTCCTTGGTGCATTCATCTTGAAAACTCTCCCTGCTCTGCTGGTAAATAACATTCCTGAAATACGAGTAAGAAACAGTTAGATGCACGAAAAAACTTCTCAATGGCTGGACTAATAAACCCCCACGGCAGGCACTCACATGACATCCAGCACAGAGTCGTTTCGGAGCACTTTGTGGGAAACGTCGACAGTCAGGAAGAGGCCGCCGTCTGTGCGCTTGATACAGGAGGAGTAGCCAGGCCACACCTGCAACCTTAAACATAAGCATTACCCCAGCAGCCAATGAGCATGCTGAAGAGATACCAACAAACTGCACTGGGAGACCCAGGGGCTCCTCCATCTGGACTGTAACATATACAGGTTATATAGTGTAGACTAGGTCAGACACAAAAAAAGTACAGTTTGAGGATTTGCATTATTATTTTTAAAACTAATTAAAAAAAACACTGACATCACAAATCTGTGTAGTAAGGACTGCAGAGTGCTGCTGACAGTTTTTCAAATCCCCCCTCAAACTTTTTACTGCACGAAAGGTTGAACGCTCTGGATGCAAACGCACTCTTACCTGTGCTTTCCGAGGACCACAGCACTATTGGGGTCGTAGTGATTTCGTCCAACAAGTTTCAAACCCAAGATCTTCATGACCCTGACAAACCAAGCACTTGCGATTATTTCAAGAGGTCTCTGTCCTTTTATTTGCAGCATTCCTCGAGCAAGATCCTGAGTTGTTCCTTTTCAAGTTTTACATTATTATTTTTTTCTTACATGCAGTATAAAAGTAGGGTATAAATTATCAAGGGGGGTGAGGGGTCACAAAAACAAACACACTGAACACAAACATTAGAACCCAAAAACAAAGCATGGGACACAACAAGAGCAGGTATAACTGACGTTACTTTGAACAGTCTGACCTTCTCAGCACCACGTTGTAGAAGGGGATGCACAGGTCTGAGTTGGGCTCCAGGATTTTAGTCATCTGGATCTTGATATCAATCTCAGCGGCATCTGTTTTCCTCTCACTTTTCAGGTTCACAACCTGGAATAGAAAAGCAGGATACACCAGCCGAATGTACCAGTGTAAATGCACCGGACCCCCTGACTGATTCATCTAATATTCTGAGATTTTGCAGTTTATTAATATTTTATCACCTTTTGTAATACCAGGGGCTAGTTTTACAAAGCACCTCAAGCACATACTGCAATGGCCAAAAGTTTTGCATCACCCTATAGAATTAACTCATTTTGCTTCATAAAGTTGAATGAAACCTGCTGAATAATGCTAGTTTAAGATATTGAATTGCACACCGCTTTGTAGTTTTCCCATATACTTAATGAAAAACTGACAAATTGAAAAATTTGACATTTCGAAATCATGAAATATTGTACTACAATTATGGCTTCTGGTAGACTTTTGCGATATCATTTTGTAGTTCCTTTGATTACAAGATGTTAAAGAAAATAGCTCAATTATGTTCATTTAGTTTAATTTTTTCAAATTATGTCTTCATTCTAAAATTCTAGGGCATGCAAAACTTTTGGCCATAGCTGTAGTTGCCAGCAAACATATCTTTGCAGATTTTCTTTCCACTTGAGTCACAGGACAGAAAAGAGTTTTACTCAGCCAGTCTAAATGATTGTAATATAAATTTTCCTTTTTATTCAGTTTATTTTCCTCTGTAGAATTAAATTGGCATTAGCGGACTGTTATCTAGAAGCGGTTTGTCAAACTGCGCCCCCTAGCGTATCTCCATTAAAAAATCAATTTCACGGCAGAAGAAAAGCTTTTTTGAATGCTGAAGTTTAAAGGGCTCCCAGTACAGCCCACATGAGCACAACTGGCTTTGCGGACCTCTTCCAGTTTGACGGGGAGGTACAGAATTGATCCGTCGAAGGCTGTGACTTCTCCGGTGAGAGAACGATGTTCCTTCATCATACCAAAGCGCATGCTTCTGCACTCCACGTTAGGGCTGGACAAAACAGACCAGAAAAATATTCATCAGTTTCACATCCACATAAAAGCGTGGCCAGACAGCCATGCCTGCATCACACTCTCCTCTTCTGCATGCATTACATTCTGAATCAAAGTCTCTGTTTAGCAATATGCAGTTCATCCATTACGAACACTAAATCACAGGATCTACTGTAGTACAAAACAATAAACTAAGGGATATAAATTAGGTCTTTGCCGCGTGATACTTATTGGGTATTGCCACAACCACGCATGCTTTTAAGAAGGTAGGTCAACAACTTCAGCAAAATTTCACAGGGGTGGAACAGCAAAGAGTTTTCAATCAATGGAAACACACCTGAAGGTAACGTGGTACTGGTAGACAGCCTCGTTTTTACAGCGGATTGTGATGTAATTGGATCCCACAGTCAACGGATTACCCTTCAAACCTTTCTTCTGCAGTGGCTCGCTACGAAACACACACAAAAGGCAAACAAATACATTTGTTTTAACTCCCAATCATGTACAGCTGTGGCCAAAAGTTTTGCATCACCTATAATTTTAGGACTGAGACATAATAATAACACAAAAAAAACCTATTATGAACATAATTTAGATATTTTATTTAACATCATGTAATCAAAGAAACTACAAAATTATATTGCAAAAGTCTACCGGAAGCCATAATAATAGTACAGTATATTTCATGTTATATTTCGAAAAATTTCACATTTTTCAATTTGTCAGTTTTTTCGTTAAGTATATGAGAAAACTACAAAGCGGTGTGTAATTCAATACGTTAACGTAACATTAATCAGCAGGTTTCATTCGACTTTATGAAGTAAAATGATTTCATTCTGTAGGGTGACGCAAAACTTTTGGCCATGGCTGTATATATATATATATATGTATTATAGTTGACCTCTTAAAGATGAGAACAACTTACTGCGGCTGTTCTCTCTGAACGCCCCCCGGTTTCACAGCTGGGGGTAGTGGGGAGGGCTTTGGGGGCCCCTCAATGATAGTCGCTCTCCCCACACCTGTCACCTGTGGGGCTGGCTCCCCACGCCCAAGGAAACTGCAAACAGAAAACAAACGCCACGTGATCACCGACAGCACGACACACTCCTCACACACAGTGCTCTTTTTTCATTCATTTATGCAAAATGCTTTCGAAGTTTTAGCGATTCCTTTTTGATGCTCGTAAAAATGTGGTTCTATTTATCCATGGAGCAGGGATAACACAAAAGCACGTCAAATCTGCCATGGTAGGACAAACCCTTTTGGTTACCCAAGCACATCCAATCGTTACCCTCTATTTTCTAGACTAGCTACAGTGTTGCTTCCCAGGCTACCATACCTGCTGCGTCCCACTGCCTCCTTCCCCACACTGGCGTCCCCTGCCGGCCCCCTGTCTGTGACAGGTCTCTGTGGAATGTGAGGTTTGGGCTCTGCTCCAACATCTGCAAAGGCACCTCTCCCCATGGGGGCCCCAACTGCAGAGGGGCAAGAGAAACACAGGTTAAAGAGTTTGATAGGCTCCCAATAGCAGTCACAAAACCCACAAACCCCCTGCTAAAACACACAAAGGTATTTTAAATATGAAGGGTAATCATTAATCACCCTTCAATTTTTAGACTGTACTTACCTATTGGTTCTGCACCACGACCCCAAGCCTTTGCTGCAGGCTCTACCCCCATTCCCCTGAACATCGACACCAGTGAAGGGGCTGAGGAGGGACGTTCCACCTGAAAAAACAAGGGAGCAATGAGAGATTCCCTTGCGTTCACATTGGACTTGGGTCACAGCTGGCAGTGTGGCTCGAGTCTGGTGGTCTCAGCCTAAGCTTGCAGCGGGTATTACTCCCCATTAAAACCACAACATCATTTGGCAGTTTGTCATTGTCCCTCACCTTTCACAAGCGCCAAGAGGCAGTTTGATCAACCTATCCCTTATAAAAGCTTACCAGTGTGTTTCTGTACATTTTACCATGTTTCTGTCATGGTTATAATCTGCACTGCCCACAGTTACCCTGGTTTGCTGTGTTTATCGATATGCTTTACCATCCCTCGCTGTGCTTTACAATGCTTTCGCTGTGCTTTACTACATTTTGCTGCGCTTTTACTGTGGGGAAACCTTTATTCAGTATACCCTGCTGGAATAAACCACAGCTGTATTTAAAAAACAAAACAAAAACGTAGGCATTGTACAGACCTGGGGATTCCCCTCTGAATTAGTTCAACCACTTTTTTTTTTTTTTGTAATCCCTCGATTAAAGAGAATTTACTTACCTGCCTCACAGGGGCTGGCACACCCCTTCCCACCTGTACGCTCGGCACAGCCTCCTCAAGCGATGGCAGACCTCGAGCACGGCCAATGACCGGGTCTTCAAGCAGCGCCAGCCCCCTGGCACGCCTCGTACCAGGGTCTTCAAGCAGTGCCAGCCCCCTGGCACGTCCTGTACCAGGGTCTTCAAGCAGTGCCAGCCCCCTGGCACGTCCTGTACCAGGGTCTTCAAGCAGTGCCAGCCCCCTGGCACGTCCTGTACCAGGGTCTTCAAGCAGTGCCAGCCCCCTGGCACGCCTCGTACCAGGGTCTTCAAGCAGCGGCAGCCCCCTGGCACGTCCTGTACCAGGGTCTTCAAGCAGTGCCAGCCCTCTGGCACGCCCCGCACCAGGGTCTTCAAGCAGCGGCAGCCCCCTGGTACGCCCCACACCAGGGTCTTCAAGCAGCGCCAGCCCCCTGGCACGCCCCACACCAGGGTCTTCGTGTATTTGCAGCCCCCGCGCACACCCAACGCTTTGATCTTCAGCAGCCAGCTGTAGCCCCCAGGATCGCCCAACGCCTGGGCTCTCGGGCTGCTGTAGCCCCCTGGACCGTCCGATTGAGACAGACCGTCCGGGCGCAGCATCTTTTAGCCCGGGAGCCTGCTGCTGCGTACCAGTCTTTCTAGCCGCAATGGGGAACCCTCTAAACCTTGTCTTGTCAGGATCCATTTTACTCACTCACAAAAGGGAAAGTCTGAGAAGAGAAATGAGAAAGATGTCAATGATTGAAAAATACATAGAACTGTGTCGGGTGGGTGGGAGGTGGAAGATGTTAAATGTAGCTTGCTTCTCTCTTAGTGTAATGTGTAGTGGATGTGTTCACCCAAACATATCATTTTGCAAGGATTACATTTAGCAAGGGCCAAGCCTTATCCTGGTTCTAATTACCAATGCTTCCCCCACCTCAGCAATATTGTATTAGCCTGTTATGTGAATAATAATATCGATGAAGAGAGAACTGCACACTCAATTGGGCTTCAAAATATTTTTAATTCATAAAAAACACCAACGTTTCGACACAGAAGTGCCTTCGTAATAACTACCACGGGTTCAAGTGTAAAAAAATAAATAAATAAACTTATGTTCATGCTACAAGCGTGCAACCACTTGGAAAACCGAACTCAATTTTTAATATCGCTACATAATAGACAGCACTTTTTTTGTTTGTTTTCCAAACCGCTAAAATCAAAACATTTAAATAACGCAAAAGCATCGGCAGATAAGTAATAGTAAACAATCAGAGATGTTCAACTTTAAATACGTTATCAGTTTGGTAACACTGTAGCCTGTTTTCAAAATATCCTTATGTACCTATTTTTTAATAACCCACACAAGAAAAATATGAAGATTGCTGGATCCACATATCAAATAAAAGCGATTTGCCTGGGCACACCCTCGTGTCAAAAACAGGCATTTTTTAATTCCGGATTTGTGTAACACAACATAACATTTTAGCGATGCACCTTTGAGTTTTAAGCTTAAAATTCTCGTAACGTAATTGCAATACTCTTGGTTGCATTTATTTGTTTTTTCAAGGTCACGACTTATTCTGGACTGAGGAAACATCCGTATATTATACTTAATAGTATACTGTAACGTTAAGCTCAAACAAATATATTCGGATTAAATAGAAGAAAAAAAAAACACACGTAACTGCACGCATGTCTAAAAATTCAAAAAGTTTCCTTACTAATTATCTTTAAATATACGGTACTTTATGTCAAACTGTTACTGTAGCACTTATAAAACTTGATAATGGTAATTATGCTAGTTGTAAAAAATAAAACACTACGTTTCTTACTGTTTAACTACTAGAAACTTCACCCGCTTCCTTCGACAACCTCGTTTTAACTGATAACTCCCGCTCTGTCGATTCTACTTTTATACACAATTTAAGACCCCTCCCCTTGTCGCCTATTGGATAATCGCAGCAATTTTTTTGTCGTTATTGCAAGCGGCAAATCTTTAATGGCTAGCCGTGACATCAATCAAAGTACAGTACATTTCAAACCACGAAAAACTCAGAAAAACTCCGTACAAATTTGAATATTACATGATGTTTTTGGGGGTTTTTTTTTGTAAAGGTTGGTAATTGCATTTAGGCAAAAGCCCCGGGAATGTTTATATTAATTCTAACATAACATGGAGCATACTTGCTGTAGAAAATACTGTATACACCATTAGACAATAAATTATCTGTTTTTTGTGTCTTTTTTTTTTCAAACTGGTGCATTCGGTCTCTCAGCGTCGAATTAGATTCGTATCGTCACGTCTGGTAATGCATCTGCCCACGTGCCTCTGGCAAGCAATGCAAGTTTGGTTTCTAAATAAATGCAATGTGAACATAATGATGGCAGAGTACGCTTCAGTGCCACAATTTAAATCTACAAACTTGTATTCTGTGAACTTTAACATGGTTTATTAAATTAAATTAAACAAAGTGTATGACGAGGAAGCACCTGCCAACCGAGAATACACCCGCAACAGGGAGATACAGCTGTTACAGATTACCACAGAATGGCAGGATACCTTTTTTTTAAGAGGTGGCCCTTTGCAAAAAAACCAAACTAACAAAAAAAAAAAAGTGAGGTACAGCCCATTCCCACGCAAGTGTGCGCCACATGTGGTAGGTGTTTCTTAAGACACTTTTTCGTGTTGTTTTGAATAGTGCGCCTTGCAAGTAGGAACTGATGCGGTGGGTAGTCTTTGTTGTACCCCCGGGGCTTTATGTCAAGTAGCACAGAGGATGCTGCAGAAGATGTCACCAGTAGGTGCATTTTAATTCCATGGCTTGTTATTGTTGTTAAAAAAAAAATACTGCTCAAATATCGCACTGTTGTTCAGTTTGACACGTGTGTTTTCATCGACTGAACAGCGTTCGTGAAAACAGAGGGTTGCATCCAATTCGATCTGAGTCGTATGTTTGTTTTTATTTATTTATGGTATGTATTTTTACATTGTATAGTACATTGTTTTGAGCGAAGCGTCAGTAATATCGTATGATGTCATTCCCTATTTCTGCATACTACACCGACTGGGTTAAAACAGGGGTTAAAAAAATGCATTGACCAGGAAAGAGTGATCATTTGTAGTTTTATTTTTACACGGTTGCGTTTTCAGCTGATTTTAATTAGGTTTCATATACACCTAACAACAATACCTTAATAAAAGGTGTAAAAACGCTACCCGTGTATGTTCTTATCAACGTAAATGAAATTCTACATGGGTAAAAAAAAAAAAAAAAACGATTTAACGTTGAATCCGTCCTTCGCGCGATATGTGCAGCGACGTGTGCAAATTAAAATCGCTGTCATTCGCACCTGACGACCGTGCAACCCACACTGTGTGCCTCTTCTTTGTAAAGAATTGTAGTACAATTTGCAAAAGACTGAACGAGATGGATTAACGAAATTGCATTTTTTTTTTGTCACCAGAAAACCTCTAAAGAAAAGTATGTATTGTAATAAAACCTGTTTTATTTTTAATGTTTTTATGATTGGTTTAAGTGTTTGTGGCGAGTGTGATCTGATCAAGCCCTAAACCTCAAGTCAATACATTAACCTTGCGTTGCTTTTTGATTTAAAAGCATTATACAAATACATTATTTTAATGATTCATGCATTAAAGAAAAAACTATTTGTTTTTGCATATCTTTTCATATCTTTCTATAACTCCTGGTCAGAGCTGGCAGTTTGCTGGGATTTTATATACCAGTTAATAAATATTTATTTCAATTCCCAACTCTTAACTGGTGAGCATCTTGCCAACAGTGGCTGAAATTTTCAGCAGGGAAAAGACTTCCGTGCTGCTTTTGTGCAACCCCAGAGATCACAACATTAAGACACAGCAAATTGTATTCCAGGGATGGAAATAAGAATTCTATTGCATGGGAGTTTCACCCATTCCTCCAGGTTTTACTACAAGCTTGATTAGCCACAGCGTATAGGTAACAAGCTCAGGTGTGTCTTACTGAACTCCTAGTAAAACCAGGAGTGGATCAGACTGCTATGCAATGGGAGTCTTATTCCCGTCCCTGTTGTTGTCTCGTTTCTGGCAGGTGTGTAAGCGATAGCGGAGGGAATGCTGCTGAAGGAGATTCCCCGGGATGCTCTTGTGCGACCTTTGACCCGGAACGAGGTGGTAGGCTTGGTGGTGCGTCTGACCATATTTGGGGCGGCGACCTACTTCAGCATCAAATGGGTGGTGGACGCCCTGGATCCCACGCGGCAGCAGAAGCTGCAGGCCAAAAAGAGGGTAGGGGTATCTCTCCTGTGGGGCAACTACGGGGGCATTCCTTGGTAGAGCAGTGGTAGAGTTCTGCTTCATCACTACATTGTCCTCTACCAGCCTCTTCCAGGATTGGTAGAGTTCAAGCACAAAACCCAATTCTTCTTACCATCCCTTTAGTGAACCTCAGTCAGACAGACCCCTGGGAGAAAGAGTAGTGGTCTGCCGATAGTGGCAAAGGTATACACCCTATATAAGGGCAATTAGACCAGTGGGTCTCAGACTAGGTGTATTGCAAGGCATCCAATAAAAATAATAGTCCTCTATATTTAGGGTAGAAACAGATGTGAGGAGCCTCTGTGTGCATGCGTGGGTGGGTGGTTTAGAAGGCATCTTGTCTTCTGCAGCCCCACCTCCTTTTCTAAGATCCTTTGTTGGGTGCAGGCAGAGCAGCTGATGAAGCAGATCGGGGTGCAGGGACTCAAGCTGACGGAGTACGAGATGAACATCGCGTCCCACCTGGTGGACCCCCGGAGCATGAAGGTGGGTCACAAACAAAGCCTGTCGACACCGTCAACGGGATCAGAACCCAGCAAGCCCACGCGCTTGAAATGTCTGGTCCGGTTTCACTTTAAAAGCTGATTTGATCAACCTACACCTCGCCGGGCTAAGTCAGAGCTTGATTTATTTTTTGATTGTATAGCAGTTTACAGCAATAGGGGAATCACCCTGGATTGCATCAAACACCTGTCCCTGGCTTTAATGCCAGTACAATTTAGTGCTTGATGCAATGCAGGGGGGATTCTCATGCTATAAAATGCTGAATCCAGCTTTGGTTTGCCTCAGTGGAGAATAGGCCAGTCAAATCAACCCATTTAGTGTTTGTAAAAGGTAATGTGATTTGGGAGGCTTTTGCTGAGCCCAGTTTGAACCCAGCCCTACAGAGGTGAAAGTTAGGAGAAGCTATTTAATGACCTCGCTGCCCCCATGCAAGAGAGATCTATTCGCAAGAAGCACTAAATGAAACGGTTGCTAAAATGTTCGTCTGCAGCAAACAAACACAAAATATTTTGGGAAAACGGCAGGCCAGACTAACATTTGCTTCTGACTTCTTCAGAGTTGCGGTTGAATTTCGGATTGATTTTGGCTCTCCCTGGTTCACCTCTTCCTTTTGCTGTTACAGGTGACCTGGAGGGATATTGCCGGGTTGGATGATGTCATCATGGAGCTCCAGGACACGGTCATTCTGCCCTTTCAGAAAAGACATCTGTTCCAGGGATCTAGACTCTTCCAGCCACCCAAAGGTAATGCTGCCATCATCAGGGCTGTCCAATCCCAGTCCTGGAGGGTCATTCCATGCCCGGTTTAACATCGTTAACTACTTCTGGGTCTGGATAGAGGTTTAATTGGTTAAAACAATTTAGAACAAAGACCAGGACTAGAAGGGCCACTGCTGAGTTCAATAGCTGTTGGATCACAGGTCATGTTAACTCATTTAAGTAAATCCTTTTGGGTTTTTTTTGTAATCATTTTGAGACAATTGCTAAATTGTATTTCATTGCTCAAACTGCAAGGGCTGGTTTTACAGCCCCGATTAGCACAAAGCTTGGACTGCCTAGTGCTATTTTAGTAGTCCAATATTAGTGCTAATCGAGGGCTGTGAAACCAGTCGCAAAGAGCTGTTTTAATTGTTCAGGTACCTGAGTAAACTCTTGCGTCCAATGCAACAGGCATGCCACCTTGAGTCCAGAACCAAGACACTGAATAAGAGGTCAGTGGTATTCTGAACCAAACAAATTGCGTTTGCACCCAATAAATAAAATCTATTGATATTTTTCAGTTGTGAACAATGTACTTTGTATTATTTGGAACAAAGCTGTCCGTTCCACTTGAGAGAATTCTAATTCAGGTGATACTCGTTCAAAATAACAATTAGCTTTAAATGATCGCCAGCCTCTTCTTACCAGCCAGACCACGTTTTATATTAACAGTTTAATTAACCTTAAGGAGAAAGGAGAAATTGACTGCAGCGTGTGTTCAGCTGACTTGGATAATCAATCAACGTGATATAACAAATGGTCTCCTGGGATTTACTTTTGATTGCTATCGAGTTTTTTTTATAACACGAGTGATAAGCAGTCGTGTGGTTTTTAAATGGCGGCGAGGTCTGTGTTTGTTTATTTCCTGTGTTTCTTGTGCAGGGGTGCTGCTGTACGGCCCCCCAGGCTGTGGAAAGACTCTGATTGGGAAAGCCACTGCCAAGGCCTCTGGGTGTCGCTTTATAAACCTGCAGCCCTCCATCCTCACCGACAAGTGGTACGGAGAGTCCCAGAAACTCACCGCGGCCGTCTTCTCCCTGGCTGTCAAGATCCAGCCTTGCATCATCTTCATCGATGAAATAGGTGCGTCTCCATGGCAGAGAAACCGCTCGGCTTAAACGCAGAGCTGCAAACTAACGCTGTGTTTATAACATACAGCGATTCATGGCCAAGCAATCATTGAGAATTTAACAAAGCTCCTTTTATTTGATTCCAGTATTCACATATTTAAACGTTATCTTTATGCAAAATAATTCTGCGCTGGTCATTACAGAAGTGAAGGTAGAGCTCCGCTACCTTTCCCTCTGGGAGTGCGGCGGCCACACCTTCAAGATCACAGGGAGGACATGGAGCGCGTATCGGTGTCTCTCCTGTGCTTAATTTATATGCCTTCATGAAGCTGTGAGCTTGGCTTGTTGTCAGCTGGTTCTTGTTAACTTGCTCATTGTTTTCAACAGCAGTAAGCAGAGCAGTAAGCAGGGTGCGTGTTCTTGAGCTCAGCCAAAGTGCACTCCCTTCAGACAGTCAGACTCTCACTTCACATTCACCTCAAATGTCAAACCGCATGTCAAACTGTGATCTCAATATAGTTGTTTTGCTACGCAGGCAAAATCTCTTTTCCTGCTGTCTGCTAAATTCAGTTTTCATTAACAGTGTGAACCCTTTCTTGATTCATCTCTAACTACAATGGGAAGTCACAGCAGTGTGTGATCATCTTTCAACAGTTAGGTGTTTTTTGGGCGGTGATTATAGTGAAACCGTTTGCAAAAAAAAATCCATAACTGTGACTTTTTCGTTCCTCCACCATTATGAAGCTGTTTACACATTTTGAGATGAATACAAGGCTTATACACGTAGTTTACCAGATCACCCCTGCTTTGACATGATTGTTCTGTAGCAGGAAAATTTATTTTTTTTTTTTTTCTTATCTCTTGTTCTGTTCCAGATTCCTTTTTGCGAAACCGCTCCAGTTTGGACCACGAAGCCACTGCTATGATGAAGGCCCAGTTCATGAGCCTGTGGGACGGGCTGGACACTGAGACAGACTGCCAGGTATGGGGGGGGGACGACACAATACAGACATTTATACTAAAATAAAAAATAAAAAAAATTGAAGACATTGAAAAAGACTTCTAGTCGAAACGTTGGCCGTTGAATTGAAGAGACTTTGAATGTTTCTAAATTCAGCACTGCTTGGTGTTTAATAGGTGAGCACACAATGCACTGCACAGCAGGGTTAGAAAACCACAGAGGGGGCTATGCATCCCTATTTTACAGAGTGCCGTCAGCACTGAGTAAAACAGTAGTACTCGCTTGTGGCTCTTTCAGTCCATCACAAACCAGGACCTTGCCTCCTAATTACTTAATTGAACACCTGTTAAACAATTACATACCTGGTATAAAACACTGCTTATTTTCCCTAGTCTGGAACAAGGACCTGGACTGGAATAGATTGCAATGACTATAAGCCACAACACCATTCTGACCTTGGAACACGGAATGCGCCTTGCACAGCTTTGTTCTGCTAACAGCAGCAGCGGTTACCTTATAGAGCAGAGAGTCCCGTAAGGCTGTCCTTCCAGCGGTGATTCTCGGACCAGCAATAGGAAATGGAGACAGGTTGGCTTGCATTGGATTTGCATTACCTTATTTTAATAGATTTCATTTCTTTTTTCCCCTCTCTTCAGGTTATGGTGATGGGAGCTTCAAACAGACCTCAGGATGTGGACCCAGCTATCTTGCGTCGAATGCCGACAACCTTCCAGATCAACTTCCCTGTAAGTCAGAAATCCGGACGCAGACAAAATACGCAGGGAAGTCGAACAAAGTCAGAGTTATTCAGAGCTCAGAGCTGCAATACAGGTAGATGGACGTTCCCAGTAAAGAAAACAAGTGTGTCATTTAAATAGAGTCGCGAATGGGATCTCATTGATTACCTTCTCTGGGTGCATATTTATTTTGTTGAAGTAAGTAACTATAATAACATGGTAAGGTTATGCACCTGTGGACGTAGCTGCTGCTGGTTTACCACTAATCTCAGCCATGGTCGTGATCTATCGATCTGTAATGTTGTTGTTTTTGTTTTTTTTCTTCTACAGACCCAAAAACAAAGACAAGATGTTTTAAAGCTGATTCTGGCAGGTGAAAATGTGAGTATCTCATTGTGGTCTGTCGTTTCACTGCAGTGCAAACGCTGTAATCGCAGTAATTCATTCTTCCTACATCCTGTATATAAAGCCGACGAGGACCTACATCTAAAACGTTTTTTTTGGGGAGGGGGGAACGATTCAAACAAACTGGACTGTCAACAAGCTCTGTTGCTCCGAGGACTAAACTATAAAGATGTACTGAAGCACATTGCTAAAAGGGTCTTGATTGTGCAGGACGTTGCTTTAATCCCCCCCCCCCCCCTGTTTCTTGCAGCTGAGCAACGCCATTAACCTGAAGGAGATCGCTGAGAAGACAGAGGGGTACTCGGGCAGCGATCTGAAGGAGCTGTGTCGCGATGCGGCCATGTACCGCGTGCGGGACTACGTGCGCAAGCAGCAGATGAAGCAGATCACACAGCTGCTGCAGGACAGCGACGACGAGGACAGGTAACGCGCTTTATACCGCTGAGAATACACAGAGCCGCCCAGGACTTCATAGAGAAACACAAATTCTTTCTTCTTACAAATGCGTAACTGAACTGTAGTTGAGCAGTGATACGGTTGCACGGGTGTGCCCAGGTTCAACTCCAATTACATTGTAATTGAGATTAATTACGAATTGCACAATTACAGTTGTAATTGACCACAGGTCTGTGGGGCAGGCTTGCTGTTTCCTAGATCCCCATTTCATTTAATAGGACAGAATGCAATTGTGTGTTAAGTTCCTATTGTCTTAAATGCTACTGATTTTATCTGGCAGGTTATTCCATGCATTGAGAACTCTGTGTAAACTATACGATTATTAGCAGTGTGGAGTAGTGGTTAGGGCTCTGGACTCTTGACCGGAGGGTCGTGGGTTCAATCCCAGGTGGGGGACACTGCTGCTGTACCCTTGAGCAAGGTACTTTACCTAGATTGCTCCAGTAAGTATAATGTGGTATCTTGTAACAATTGTAAGTCGCCCCTGGATAAGGGCGTCTGCTAAGAAATAAATAATAATAATAATAATAATAATAATAATATTAATATTAGCAATAATCAATAATAATAATAATATTGCACTGTGATTCTTGAAATGTATTTTTGTTTACGACTGTAAGTCGCCCTGGATAAGGGGGTCTGCTAAGAAATAAATAAATAAATAATAATAATCAAAACCAGGGCTGTCCAAGTAATGGCTCTCAAGCCATTGTGTATATATATATATATATAAAAATATTGAGCTCTACTGAGTTTGAAAAGGACAATCGGTATAATAGAAGCAAGTCAGAATTGTGTTTTAAACATGGTTAATAAGCAGAACAATACTAAAGTGGATTTGTTGGAGGCTAGGGTTTCCTAGAAAGCCAGAACGGTTGGACAGCTGTGAGGCAGAGCCTCTCCGTATGGATTTGTCACGGCTGGCGTGCTTTTTGTTTTGCTTTGCAGGCCTGTGGATGAAGACAGACTGCGGCCGGTGACCCAGCTGGACCTGCTCTTCGGCTTGGAGAAGATGAAGGAATCCAAGGCAGCCGCCTCCTATCAGATGAGCCTGAGAGATGTCTCTCTGGACTAGCCCTTACCCAGCCACAGGGAAAACACCAGCGCACAAATGAGCCACTGAAACTTTTTTTTTAAATTGAATAATTTATAGCTTTTACGAAGGATACAGGAGTCCGTTATCTAGGAGATTAACTGTGGAGGGTATTAGTACTCTGGGATGACAATAAGACTCCCATTGCATAGCAGTTTGAACCATTCTTGGTTTTATTATAAGTTTAATAATGACACCCCTGAGCTTGTTACCTGTACACTGGGGCTAGTCCAGCACATGTTAAAACCTGGAACGAGTGAAACTGCTATGCAGTGGGAGTCTTAATTCCATCCCTGGTGGTAATCGGAACCGAAAAACTGTTTTGAAGATTTTTTTTTTTTTTTTTTTTTAATGTTTTGAATACATTTGTATTTGTTTGCTGTTCCAGTGAGTTACAATTACTATTGGCTCAGTATCGCGGTCATCTACTGGTTGGATAACGACCGTTCTGTTCAGAAACCTGTTCGGCGATGCAGGGATGGAAATGAGACTCCCATTGCACAGCAGTTTGACCCATTCCTGGTTTTACTATGAGTTAGACACACCCGAGCTTGTTACCTGTACACTGTGGGTAATCAAGCTCTTAGTAAAACCTGGAACGGGTAAAACTGCTATGCAACAGGAGTCGTAATTCCACCCCTGCAGTGTTTAAAGAGCAATCTGATGTGGGTCTAAAATATCATCAGTTATTTAATGTTTTGTCCTTTAGATTTGATGCAGTATTACATACACCCACTCGGGGCAGTGTGTTGCGGGGGGGCAGATTCATGGCTGCAAATGAACTTGCAGGTTAGACATGAGCTCTGTTGGGAGCCACAGGGGTGTTTTAAACTTTTAAAAAAGTCACCAGGATTGTAATGACTGAAACTGAAAAAAATACAATAAGTAATAAGAAGAATGCATTGGGTAAGATCACTGATATTTCACAACTGTTACATTTTTTTCTTGTATCGCACATTCATAGCCACTTAGTGTAGAACGTGTGTGTTTGATCAAGTGAAAAAGCCGTCCTCATGTTTTGACTGTTTATTTATTTTCCATCCTGTCCTGGTAACATACTGTTACCATAGCAATGCAATCCCTGAAAGAATAAATGTAAAGGAACCCCAGTGACTGGTGTGGTGTGATTACCTGCAAAGCAGCCGTCTGACCACAAGGTGTCACTGTAGCTCCATCTGCAGAGAATTTCTTCTCTGGAGGTGTAACACAACTCAAAACATTAGTCAAAACGCATCTCCAAATACTCCAAAACTGTACTTCCACTGTCTTTAAATGACTTATTTTATATGATATTAAATGTATAATATTACATTTCTCTGTATGAGCAAATCCTGAAGCATTATTGGAACCCCTTCTGGCTTTAACATTTGGTTAACATAAATAGTGATTTGACTATGTCTTCCATCGGTAACACAAACTGTTTTGTTTCTTTGTCTGCTCGTCCTGTTCTAACAGACCCTTCTGCTTGGGAAAAGACCTGGTTATTCATGAAGGACATCTTCAAACGCCATCTCAGAGTTCTAAGGGTTTCCTATAGAACTGCAGTTCAAGCCAGGCTGCCCAAGTTATAAGTGCTGTACAGTGCTGCAGAACAGGAGGTGTAGACACAACGGAAGAAGAAAAAGTAATCGATAAACTGATCGCTATTTTAATAATTAGCTACAACGTTGTGGCTTCCTCGTTGGTCAGATAGCATGGTAGAAGTAGCTAGGTGGACTGATGTTGAAGTTTGAAAGATTTACATATAAACGTTCTTAGAACACTGTGACATAGACAGTTCTGAGGTGGAGTTCCAATCCCAAAAGGATGCATTGTATATTTATATACATACATACATATATACATACATACATACATACACACAGTACCAGTCAAAAGTTTGAGTACACTCGCTGGAAACTAGGTTTTTTTCAAACACAAGGCATTCGGTTAACAAGTTTCAGCAGGAAATCACCCGACATGTCTTCCCAGCTCTTCTGCAGCAGTTCCCAGAGATGTAGGGCACTTGTGGGTAGCTTTGCTTTGACTCTTCTGTCCAGTTCATCCCATACAAGTTCTATGGGATTAAGGTCTGGAGACTGGGCAGGCCAGGTCATTAGATTGAGTTGTCCTTCACTTTCCTTCTTCGCCAGATAGTTCTTGCACAACTTTGAGGTGTGTTCAGGTCATTATCTTGCTGAAGAATGAAGGACTGCCCAACTAGCCGTAATCCTGATGGGATGGCATGCCTCTGAAGTATGCTATGATAGCCATGCTGGTTGAGCTTGCCATGGACTTGGTAAAGATCACCAACTCTGTCACCAGCAAAGCAACCCCAGACCACGACACTGCCTCCTCCATGCTTGACAGTGGGAACCACACATGCAGAACTTGCTCACCCGCTCTGCGTCTTAAATACTCAGCGGTTGGACCCAAATATTTCAAATTTTGACTCATCGGTCCATAAGACCAACTTCCACTCCTCAAACGTCCTGTTTCTGCGTTTTTTGGCCCAGGTAAGTCTCTTCCTCTTATTCTGCACTCTTAACAATGGTTTCTTTGCAGCAATTCTTCCAGTTAGGCCAGCTTCACGCAATCTCCTCTGAACAGTTGATGTTGAAACATCTGTACTTCTAGTAGCATTTAGCTGAGCTTGTATTTCAGGGGCAGTTAATCGCCGGTTTCGCAGACCTGTGACTCGAATGAACTTGTTCTCTGATTCTGAGGTCACCCTTGGCCTGCCTGACCTTGTTCGGTCCTCGTGAGTGCCAGGTTCTTCAAATCGTTTGATGGTCTTGGCAACAGCAGTTACAGACACTTGCAAAGTCCTTGCGATTTGTCTTAAAGATTGACCTTCATTTCTTAAAGCAATTACAGACTGTCTTTTTTCTTTGCTTAACTGAGCGTATTTTGCCATTTTCTGCTCCCTTACATTCAGGAATGACAAACTTGTGCCTATGCTACCTATATTTATAGTAATCATGGACCCTCACCTGTTAACAATAATTGGTGACAAAAGGTTAATTAGGTAACATGCTAGTTAACTCGGAGAACATCTAACAAAGACACTTTTATACTTAGGCCAGTGTTCTAACACCGTGTTATACACATTTCAGACTTTTAACTGACTTGGGCTTCAGACTGAAATCCCCTTGCTTTGGGTGACCATTTCATTGAAATTGACAAGATTTACATTTTCATTTAAAAATAAAATTTTTGTATGATTATCAGCTTATATAAGCACACGTATCATATAATGAAATATTAAGTGTTTATAGACAAGTTTATACAGTTAAAAGCATAGATAATCATGAAAAACCTGGTTTCAAGCTGGTGTACTAAAACTTTTGACTGGTACTGTGTATATATATATATATATATATATATATATATATATATATATATATATATATATATATATATATAATTACTCCGCACTGACATGTGAAATGTGATTTATTTAACCCTCTTACTGTTTTTGTGTCTGTTTGACCAGACAAAGGTTCTTTCTTAACGTGAATTATTTATTTATTTATTTATTTATTTATTTATTTATTTATTATTTTTTTACGCTGGGCTCGCAAACTTATAGAGAGAACAGTAGAACTGTACCGTGTTTAGTGTGTCCTTGGACCGATCGTATACACAGACCCACAGCAGGGCCTGTTCAACTCCTCTAAGCAGAGTCGCATCTCAGTAGCACCACCACCACTCAGACATTCAAAAAGGACTCGTCCGTGACCAGCTGTAAGCGAAAAGAAGTATTTTAACGTTTGTCTGAAAATCTCCCGTCTACCGAGGCTCTTGCATTGATTTTTTCCGGCTTTCTTCATTGTAAGTGTACACTGTGCGCCGAAATCAATGTGCGATTCTAAAACTCAAAACTAAGACCACAAGATGGCAAGCAATACTAAACAGTCTAATTATTCTCTGGTTCAAACATTTATTCTCTTCAACGTAGATGTACTTTGTTTAAGGGGGGGGTAAGTTTTGTATTGCATTTGTATTGATGGATTTAGAGATGTTTAGACTGAAAAGACACCATGCGATCTAGTTGGAAATTTGCACTGAAGCTCAGTAAAGCTTTTATTTTGGAAAGAAATAGGATTCTTTTTATTGGCCTAAACTTTATAAATATTCATGTAAGAGATTGGTTCGCCTGTCCCTGCTGTGTTGCAGATCTAGTGTATATATTTTTTTATTAAAAGGAATGCTCATTTTTTTGTGTCGAATGCTGCAGTTTGCAGGAGACACCCTCTGAAGCTCTCCAGCCCTAAAGCGCTGACTCTCTGTGGACGCTGTGCAGTCCCCCAGAGAGAAAGGGCCACCACCTGCAACACAATGTGGGGTGATTCAGCAACCAGATAATGACGCTGGCTTGTGAAAACAAGCATGGTTTTTATTTTGGCATTCGAGGGACACGTTCTGTGAATCGGGTACAAATAAACAAACAAGACTGCCTTTAACAAGTTGCTGGGCGACATCAATAATAACTGAGGAAGCTACTGGTTTGTATGGCCTGTTTAAATATTTGTTCAGTGCAATGTAGACGTTTATCTTAATTAACTAAACAAATACTTGTAATCCTTCCTTTAGCCATGAGCCCTGTCCCTGGGTATTTTTCACTGTATTGAAACCAGCTGGTGTTTTAAAACAACGAGGGTCAAAATAGTTTGGGGGGGGGTGGCAATATTAAAATACAGCACGTGTCTATGAACTTAATGTTCTAACTAATTTCCTGCTTACATTTCAGAACCCTCTTAGTAGTTTTATTAACATTACCGCTGCCTTCCGTTTGATGGATCATTTTCTTCTTCATTGATTTTATTTCTTTTTCAATAATACAGGATAGTCAGATCCAACACCATAGAGAGATCCAGTCGAGGACAAAAGTACTGGCACCCTACGCTTCAGTATAAGATCATTCAAGAAAACATGTCGAGTACAAGCATTTAGGGAGCACTAGCAACTCATTGATACGATGAAGAACAAAATACACAATATCTGGTGGTTTAACATGCAGTCTTTATAAATCAATTTTTAAAAAAGCACGTCAGTAATTTCGAATATTTCTTCATGACTAAAGTATTGACACCTTCACATTAGAAGTCTGTAAAAACTAATCAGAAAATATATTCATTGATTGAAACCCATTACACAGTAACCAAGCTGCATTATAAAGTCAATAGACAGCAAATGAGGTCATTATTTGAAGAAAAACGTTTTGCTGCCAATAACTTTGCTGTGAGCTGCATGGTCAGCAGTGTGGAGTAGTGGTTAGGGCTCTGGTCTAATTGCAGCTCTAAATTTGGAGTGACTTTGAGCTCCTGCACCAGGTACCAGGAAGCAACAGGTACAAGGAAGTATGAAACATCTTCAGACTACAGGGAAAAGGTGTTGTGATAATGTTAATGGTGCTGAAAGAGTTATGTTATTGTTTTGTTATTATGGATTCAAATGAAATAAAAAAAAAGCAAAGTAAATTTAGCAAGCTGATCCTATAATGTTTATTTTTGTTCATATCTTTGCCACACACTGTGTATTTATGGTTAGACAGTGCTGAGAACAGAGCTGACCAGATTGTGATCCGTGTCATAGCCAAAGCCAATGGCCTGTATTTTTAAAGGACATTTTTTCCTTAAACAATCGTAACAGAATATAAACAGCACGCGAGAGAACTGAATTGATCTGAGCACTGTAGTTTGTTACCGTTGAGACTTAGCTTCTTGATCACTCACCTGGTAAAGGCTCTACCGCGCGGTGTGCTGGGTGAGTCGAGCAGTCAGGTTTGCATCCTGGCTGTGCCAAAGTTGCCATTCTTCACTGGGGATTCCATGAGGATTATCTCTGGCGCTCCGCGATTTAGGGAGTCAAAATCATCAGAAACTATAAGCACTAACTAAGTGCTCTGTTACCTCCTGACCAGTTCAAAGTGGACACCTGCAGGACTGGCCTCTGTCCTCCAGGGGGCGGTGGCTCGCTGATTTACGTTATAAACCTCCTAGATGTGAAGAGAAGATCGACTGAGCTGTTCTGGGGAGTTGCTGTGGTGACGGAACACAATAAGAAGATAATGTGGGTCAGATAATGTGACTCTAAAAATTAAAAACAGTCCTTAAAACTCATTCTTGTAACTGTCTGTCTGTGTGATTAAAACTGCAGTTTATAATGTAACTCAATTTCGTGCATCAAATATTTCATCATCTAATAAGCTGGGTTAGGTAATTGCGCGGGCATGAATTTAGCAGAGCAATCTGTCAAATCAAATGCTAATTACTGTTCACACGAATGAACAAGAAAGCTAGGTTGGATTTAATGAACTGCAATTTTGTTTTGGATTAATGCCTTGAATATAAAAAAGGTGGTCATGATTTTGATCACCTACTGAGCTGGTCTATAATTTAATCCCTCTACTTATTTATTTACAATTACACAGTTAGGTTTTTATTGGAGCAATCTAGGTAAAGTACCTTGCTCAAGGGTATAGCAACAGCCTCCCCCACCTGGGATTGAACCCACGACCCTCTGGTCAAGAGTCCAGAGCCCTAACCACTACTCCACACTGCTGCCCTGTAGGGTATGAGGAAGGGAGCAGGTCAGTCTATTTTTCTGGCTGCCTGTCAACAGGTTTAGCTAATATGCACAGAGAGCAAAGGCCAGCAACATCCTATATTTAAAAAGCAGCTCCTCGAATTCAGGTGGATAAGGGAGAAGATCTGGGCAAAGACCTGACAAGTAGAATTTGTTTATGAAAAAAAATGTAATGTAAAAGACATTGCAAAAAATTATAAAGTAGCTCTGGTTTATTTATTTATTTAATAAGGCACAAAGGCAAATATAAATGAAATAAATCTGCAAAACAAACACGAATCAGCATCTGTTAACACTAGACCAGCTGTCGCCAGCATTGTTCTGAATCAGACACCCACACTCTCTCTGCAGTGGCTATTTTACTTGTAAACCCTTGCATTCCAAAACCGTGCACTCATTCTCAAATCAAAGTGCAATGCAATGCTATTCCAATGCAACCTTGATGCCTTATCACGAGTATTGTACAGCATTATTATATTTAAAAAAATCACATAACATCAAAAACTAAAATCTTCTCGTTAAACATGGAGGATTGTGGCTGAGTCATTTCTCGATGATCTTGGCAGATGTCTAACAGTCAGAAAAGCCTCACCTGTGATGCTTTGGAGGTGTCAGGCTGATGGGGAGCTAACGATCATTTCGGCCCCAATGTCTCACAAGTGCACTTGAGTAACGGAGCGAGAGGTTAGGTGAAACAGTTTCATAAGGTGCTGTACGATTCAAATACTACATCCCCACAACATCATTGTCGGCTATACAGCTATGGCCAAAAGTCTTGCATCACCTACAATTTTAGGATTGCGATATCATTTTAAAACAAAAAACGATATGAACATAATTTAGATCTTTTATTTAACGTCATATAATCAAAGAAACTGCAAAATGATATCTCAAAAGTCTACCTGCTGCCATAATAGTAGCACAGCGTTTCATGTTATGGGGCAGTCTGTGTGTCGAGTAATATGCGCGGTTCTGAACAAACGGCCTCCAGGGTTATGATTGTATGTCTGGAGCAGAGGATTCCTGAGACTGCGTTTGATCAGAAGCAATAAGCTAATTCTAGAACGTTTTCTTCGTTCGATTGCTGCTGCCCCAGTTTAAAGACCAGCGGGATTTGTTACCTGCTGAGTAGATTTGATCAGTTCTGTAGATGGCTTGTCTGTGTGGTGTGCTGATATTCGTCTTTCTTACCAGCTGCTTTGAGATTGATATGTACTGCACTGTAAAAACACCATGGTGACTAACAAGTAGCTAAGATAGCTGTTTAAAGCCCCTCCAATTAGCTCTCAAATATGTCTTCTCTCTAAGTTCAGCTGGTACACCAGAGTGTAACCATTTACCTGTCCCCCCTGCAACAGTCTGCCCCCAGCTGATGTAAGAAATCAGTAGAACACACATAGAACAAATGGGGCAGTGCTGAAGGGGGGACAGGTTAATGGTTACACTCTGGTGTACCAGCTGGACATGTTTGCGAGCTGCACTGCGGCTTTTAACTTGAAACAATAAAGTCACAAAGATCTGATGACTGAAACAGAAAGGGATTCAAAATAAGAAGAAGAATGCATTGCTTAGGATACTCTGATATTTCTGTACTAAGCTCTTTAAGGGTTAACTTTTCCCCCAGCAGTCTCTGAAATCCAGATCAATTTTGTCACATTGAGCGCTGTGTGCGTAATGCATGTATCCAGTGAATGAGATTTCAGCTGTCTGGGGTGTAAAGCTGCTATTAAGTTTTCTATTAAATGCTTTTCTGGGCTGTTCTATTGAGGAGGCGAACACAAAGAGAGGCTTCAGAAATCAGGAGAGCCTTCATCCCCCATCCCCCACCAGGAGCCTGCTCCCCCTAGAAAAAAAACCAAAAACATATAGAAATCTATAGATGTATTTATAGAAAATCTACAAAACAAAAATCATTAGTTACACAGATCTATGGAAAATTATAGAAATCTATAGAAATGGGTTTGATCTCCAGTATAGCTATAGGAACATTGAAAAAATCATAGGGCATTCCTATTGCAATCTGTAGGATTGTTTTGGAAGGGTGTTGAGATGATTGGCCCTAGACAAAAAGCTTTATCTCCGAGGGCCTGTTTTCAAGGGATTAATATTGTTTCACACTCGTTAGTACTGCATCCATGATCAGAATTCGCGATTAACCAGCTGTTTCTGTTCAGCAAAAGACCAACAGAGATGATAAACTAGACACTGATTAATACGCTGTTTATTTTAATGTTGTTTTCAATAGATTCTGTGTGCCCAGTTATTTTCTCCCTAATACAGAACATCCAACTTTCAGTGGGTCTCCGATCGCCTCTTTATATCCAGGAGCTCAACAGCGGAGGTGGGCAAGCTACCAGCCCCTGGAGGATGAAGGCCAGTCCTGCAGGTGTCCGCTTTGAGATTACCACGCACCTGGCCAGTAGGGGGCGTTCCCTAACCCGCGGGAATGCCAGAGCCAATGCAATACTCCCAGCAAAGACCGATGGCTTCTGCACAGCCCCAGGATGCAAGCCCTCACTGTCAGCATGACTCCCCTTGTACACCATGTGCGGACACCCTTAGGAACAAATCTTTTGAATGTTGCACAGAGCTATCGCTCTCTCTCTGTCTCAGACCCCAATTATATATATATCCTGACTCCTGATAGATAGGATCCGTCCTCTCTGTCTTTTACAGGGAGAGGAAATTGTCTAGGAGGGAATGGAGGATTACTTTGAACTTGTAAGTAATTTCTTTCTATACAGCATTGCTGCAAAGAGAGAAAGAATTAGCAGGGCCCATAGTGCAGCAGTGGAAAATACCAAATGCATTTCATTCTCCACTGTACAAAATACTGAGACATATAAGACAAAGCAAAACGTAGACAAAAAATGTTCAATGCGTCTTCATTAGTTAATGGTCTCCTTTCTTAGGAATTCGAGTGCACAGAAGGCTGGACTCTGGATGAAAACTAGTAAACAGACATCAATGAATTATATCAGTGTCTGTAATTACTGTGTATTTACATGGTGGTTACATAGTAAATGCAGGTGCACTTACACATAGTTACAATGTTATTATGCATAGTCACAATATACCTAACGTGTATCTTATCTTCTTGCATGATATATGTAAGTACACAATTGTATCAGAAAAGGCTTAGGTTTAGAATTAGGGTTAAGGTTATGGTTATGTCATGCAAAACACTGTATACATTAAGTACATTGTAACTATGCATAATAACATTGTAATTATGTGTAAGTAGATATGCATTTACTAATTAACTACTATGTAAATACACAGTAATTAGAGACACTTCCTGTAAAGGGTTACCATTGTTTCATGGAATATAAATCGCTAAGGATTTGTAAAACATCCCAGACGTGTTATCATGTGTACAGATATCCTGCTGTATATAGACCATACGACACACAGTTAAAGCTTTGTCATTAGCAATTCACATGTCGTGTGTGGGTGTCTCTAATTAGCAGAGAAATTATTTTGCAGTTTGAGCACTTTGCAGTCCTCTGCTCTGGATGACATCTCTTATTACAACAGGAGATGCCCTCAACATAATAACTTAATAACGAGATTGTCAGATACTGAACATAAACATTCACAGAAAAAATCTAGTCTGTCACGACCAATACCTTGCACATGCATAGCTTCCTGAGCAATCTGAGATAAGGGTCTTGCTTAAAGTGTAAAAAGGAAACCGAGATCAAAGCTATTTTAGTTCAGTTTGTGAGGTTCATCCCTGAAGATCAAATACTGCCTGCTACAGCAGGTCTGGGGGAACTGCGATAAGATTTATTTGAGATTAGGATGGATTTAAATTATATTCCTCCTTCTTAATCAGGGCAAGATGCCAAAACACAACCCACACCCAATTACCATCACTATAACAAATAGCCAAATAACTTGCGCACTGATCAGCATTCATTTTTCTGTGTTAGTTCCAGTGTTGGTAGTTAAGTGTAGGGTTAACCCATTAAGTGCCACTGTCCTCATTTGAGGACAGGCTACTTTGTAATTTTTTGAAGCGTTTTGAACTGTATTTTCTCTATAACTATATTGTTATGATATCGTACTCTAATTTTGTTAACTGCAAAAGTTACGTCTAAATGTAACTGCTAATTCTGCAAATATAGCCCTTCAGATGCTTTTATGACAGCTCATTATGAAAAAAAAGAAACTGAAGCCAACAAATGATACATTTCTTGGTGTTTGCTGTCCCACTGTGATGATAAAGCTCCATTTTCTAATTGTTGAGCTTCACAAATGGCGCGAAATTTCACTGGTCTGATTACAGGTGCATCAAACTTGACTGTCCTCAAAATAGGACCCAGCAGTTTGCAGCCAAAACGAAGGACCTACATTATTATCTGTGAAGAAATATTGATTTAGAATGTATCAAATTACATAAATACAAATTACATGTTGTGATTCAAAGAAAATATATTTGGTACTTCATGGGTGAATACATCTTCTTTAGTTTTGCATTTAGTTTACCAGGCTTTGTTTGCCCAATTTATTTAAATTATCAAATTATTTTTTTGCCACTCTGAGAGTCAAATAAGAACGGTCCAGCCACTCTGTACTTGCAGCAGTAGGAGGTTATGCACATGCCAGCTCCTCTGAGAGTAGAACGTGGGAATGGCAGCGTTGAAAGGTCATATTAACACATGATTTGAATGGAATGTTGTTCTGGAATTTAGGATTCTCCAGGCAAGCGCAAAGCAAAAGTGATAAATGCATTAGTTCATTATATTACACAAAAATCATTGCGACAATCCATTGATACATGTTGTATATGACCGTACATAATACAGCTGCCTTCTTCCAGTAGTGCCAATCCATAATCTCATTGATTCAATCTCTTGGCCGTTCCCTTATTCCTATTCATATTAGCAAATAAAATAGTTTTGTGTCACTGGAAATAATCAAAAACCTCCCTCTGTTGCAGAATGGTGGACTCGTCTGATAGAAGTGATACGACTAGAAAAAAACAGGATATGGTAACAAACCTAATCTTTTTAAAATGGTGGTCAAAACCAATGAAGTACATACATACCAGCGATTACCAGTTAGATGAATGATTTAGCCATACAAGCAGAGATTTCAAGTAGCCTTTACCTTTACCATGCTTGTCTGTTATTTGCTTTCTGATCTCCTCTGACAACTCTCTCCTTTGCTTTCTCTGGTACATGTTAAGTGTGGTGCACACAATGATACCAAACAGCACAGTGACTACTTTTCTCCATTTAAATAGGCTGAATGACTGATTACAAGATTGGAGACATGTGTGATACTAATTAAAGAAACTAATTAGTTTGAAATATCACTATAATCCAATTATTTATTATCTTTTCTAAGGGGTACCAACAAATGTGTCCAGGCCATTTTAGAATATCTTTGTAGAATAAGCAATAATTCATCTCTTTTCACAGCTTCTTTGCTTTATTCTATGACATACCAAAGGCATGCAAGTATACATGATAAAATAGCTTTTAATTTCATCACTTTTCAGGAGGAATGAAGCATTATTTCAATGAGCTATAAGGGTACCAACAAATTTATATAAACAGGATAACTCTGTTTTGAAGCACTATAACCGTGATAAAGTAAAATTAGATTGATTTGAAGCCATGTCTTGACCTCAGTGGGGGAGTAGTTTACAAGCACGGAGAAACTGTAACCCAGTCAAAGGTAATGAAATGACATTTCAGGCAACTTAAGAAATAACACACTGGTTTTAATACAAAACCCTGTGGTCTGCTACACCTTTAAGTCTGAATCTCCTCATGCATGCTTCAACTAACAAGATGACAAAATGAGCCCATTTGAGGAATATTAAGACATCTCCAGGATTTCTCTATTCGTTTGAAATAATTGCCATAGTCTCTGGCCGTGTACGCTACAGATAATGAGATGTCACTCTCTGAGTCCCACTGCAGTTCAACGGTTCATTTCAAAAGAGTTTTCCAGATGGAGACTCCCCAGTAATCAGAATATGTATGAAGATGAGTTTAGCATGCCCTTAACATAAGATTAACAAAATGAGGATTTTTTTTTTAATCAGAGCTTGAAGGGGTTTCACATGCCCTGTCATAAATTGCACTGATGATATGAACTTCTTGATTTATAAATTGGATTCTTAAAATCAGCCACCGACATTTCAGGAACAGACAGCCACACTGCATTTACCTTTTAATTCCTTAACTGTGATTAGGGGTTCTTTAAGAGATTATTAAGTGGGTTAAACCTCTTACAGTCATGCTTTACATGTGTTTAATTAAGGCTTCTCTTTACACCATTTTCATCTTAATTCCAAAAAAGCGCAATACTTTCAATTAAGGATAGCCGGTCCTCATGATTTTTAAGGTATCTTTGAATTAATTCAATGGAAAAATACATTTTAAGTGATTTTTCATCTCATGTTAAAAGCATAGCTGACATCAGGCACAGCAAAAAAAATATAGAAGCATACAATTCAGCCGCATTAAAAGGATTCACTAATGGCCTAAGATGAAATAATTAGCAGAGGTTGTTGATTCTTAACCATTAATTAATGATTGCAGGCTTCTAAATAAGCAGAAACGTTGTTTGAAAAAACATCACAAAGCACTGAAGTGTTCCGCAGAGACCAATTAACCTTATGCGAAATTTCTAAATGCATTGATACCTCTACTCTTTCCCTCACTCTCGTCCGCAAACAGGAACTCCTCGGTAATTAGAAAGCAGAATTACAACCCAGGAAATGCAAGACAAGTTTCTAATGTGCCGGTCTTAAATAGGAAAGGTGAATCAGCAAGATTTCTATTTTCACTTTGACTCTGTTCAACTCCCCCGTGCAGAAGATGTGTTTCAGAAATACTGAAAAAGAAACTTATTAAATTCAACGCCATCGAATCGTTTGTCATTGAAATTTACAGAGATTCTTTGAGTACTTTTAAATTCAGCAATACCAAGTGCTAAATAGCAGATACCACTTAATCGAATCACTGGCTAATAGAATCGACATCATAGTGTAATCAAAATGCTCCTGCTATTCCTCCGATCCAAAACCCACCACTTTACAGAATCACATTGCGTGATCAAAATGAGGACATACAAACACATAGGCAGCTTATACGGGGGCCGCAATACCTGCCGCACAGGAAGTGAATCAATTGCGTGGTGGCAGCATAGTTGGGCTTCACCCAAACTGATTAAGAAGCCTCTTACTGTAGGTACATGAATCACTGTCTACAGCTAGGAAATAACATGCCATCTGCCTGTGATTCACTTCATTTGAATCCTGCTTCATCAGCCACACTGCTCAGATTTCATTTCCTTCATTGCAGTCTTTACTAAATGATTTGAAATGGCGATGCAGACACAGAGAGACAGTGGCACGACAATGGCAGTGCAGACAGACAGTGGCACTACAATGGCAATGAGGACAGACAGGGGCACTACAATGGCAATGCAGACACAGACAGACAGTGGGACTGCGCTGTTACAATGGGAGGGTGCCATTGGTAGAATGACACCATAATGTTTTAACTTTTGACATACCAATGATCTGAACACACAATCCACACTGCTGGAGTGTATTTTAAAACTTTGCTTTTATTCAAATTGTTAGTAAAGCAAACATCTTACCAGTGCTGCCAGGGTAAAATGTACACAGATATTTGATGCACACATGCATTGTGTGGCTCTGTGCGTGTGTGTGTGTGTGTGTGTCTGTGTCTTTGAGAGCCAGTGAACTGCATTGCACTGTATGTATGTGCATTGCACTGTATGTATGTGCATTGCCATGTATGTATGTGCATTGCACTGTATGTATGTGCATTGCACTGTATGTATGTGCATTGCTCTGTATGTATGTGCATTGCCATGTATGTATGTGCATTGCTCTGTATGTATGTGCATTGCCCTGTATTCTGTATGTATGTGTATTGCACTGTATGTATGGGCATTGCCTGCCCTGCCCTTTAGGTCACAAGGTTTTCAATGGTCTTCTATAGGACCTGTTTCATCTCTGATATAAAAGCCTAGCTGACTCACTGCAAGCGCACTGCACAACCTATCTTTCAAATTCTACGAGTGGCACCATCACCTTCCTTGTGTGTTTGCACCGTGTCCATCACCCGTCATTTACGAAAGGGTAAGCATGCCTCTCAGGCACGGGAGCCAGATTCAGTACCTGCGATTCCTCCTTCAGTAATAGACAGAGATCTTTAACACACATTCATTTAAACAGATTCCCTTTGAGTTCAGATTGACAGAAATCAATAGCTCATGGACTGAATGCCTTCAAGTTGGGAGACGTTCTTAACTAGAGTCTTGTTTTTCACAAAAGGAAAAACTCACCCAATGAAGTTCCCATACCAGAAACAAACATCTAATGCAGGTGTGGGTTTGTACATTTTTGTGTAGGACAGCTGGTTTCAGCCTATTAGGCAGAATTTTATCTAGGTGATATCAGCACACAATGCATGGAGCAGGGGCCATAATGTGAGAACCAATTAAAGACTTCTCATAGTGAACTAGCTGGTGTTTTATGATGTGGTTCCTGTGATTTTTAGTTAGATCCAATTTTAACTAATAAGTTATCAAGCAACATGAACTGTATGAACTGTCTGTGCAAGCTTTCCTTTTTAAATGCTTTCCCAGTACTTAATGTGTACATTTATTTGGTAGATATAAACCTAATCCTAACCCTAACCCCACTAATCCTAACCCTTTTCTGACACAATTGTGTACTTGCATATATCATGCAAAAAGATTTACACATTAAGTATATTGCAACTGTGCATAATAGCATTGCAATTATGTGTAAGTGTGCATGTATTTACTAAGTAACTACACAGTAATTAGACACACTTCAAGTGCTTCCAACAAAGCAAATGACTGAACAGCAGTCACAACACCATGATAAATGAATCAGACTGCAGCTCTTGTGCTTCTGAGGAGTCTGTCTGATGTGAGCTGGAGCTTCTTCCATGTGATGCAGGGATCAAAGGTTTCCAGTCGCTGTTTGCGCATTTCGATGTTCAGGGAGATTATCATGTCTTTTTTTTTTTTTTAATGGGCTGTTTTTGGAAACCCTGGCAAAACCCAGCGTGAGACCGCGCTACGAACGAGTGAGCACCGATCACACAAACCCCTGAAGCAGAGCTGATCTATAAGATACAGCACCCTGCCGATTCACAGCATGCCTGTCACTCTAGCAAATGCTGTGGGGGGGTGGTCTGGGCTGCTCAATGGAAGCTCAATAGGATTGTGCAGCTCACTCCCATCATGTTCACCAGTCGATTGAATGGAATTGTAATCTGATGCTGTCTTGGTGCCATGAAGCAGTGTTAATGAATTCCCGCAGTCTTTGAGGTCAATTTGAGGCCACTATCAAACTCGTTTCATTCGGGACCTGAGCCGGGTTTGAAGCCATGTCTCCAGCAGCAGGGGAATATAACTATTATATAGGCTTATGAATGGGCATACTACAACACCTACAGCAGCAATGACAAATGGTAGCGATTCAAAATGTTAGTACAGCCAGGAAACTCACGCAATAGATGATGTATTAAACAGACTGGACAACACGACTACATTATATATATTTTACACCACATTCTCTGGCCTTTGCCCTCGCCTTTCGAGGTACCCCTGCCCACAAATTAGCTCGCAGATAAGTGGAGAGGCTGGCCGTAGGGAAGCCATGCCGATCACTGGACATATCGTTTATTGAAGGACAAATAAGATACTAGCTATTCGATTGATGATTTGATCTGGTATTGGAAGCACCTAAAATATGTTTACATGATATGATCTAAGGTTAAAGTCATTTTCCTGCTTTGCTTAATGTGATTTTATATTGTGACTCTTTGTAAGAGAAAAGGGCAAAGCAAATGTTTTATATATTTTACTCTCAGGAGCTTCTTGTCTCCCCTCTTCTCCCCCTTCAGTCAGGACAAATCTTTTAAGAACAGCATTTTCTTAGAGAATACCTGCTTGTATCACAGCATGGTCACTTACTTGATTCTGATTCATAGTCTTGTTTGGGGAGGAGGAGATTATCTCAAACACACACAGCACAGAGAGGTAGCTGTGCATGTACCTGACTTGAATATTATTGGTAACTACCTCCGGTTAACGGTTGTCATGAATGACCTCCTTGCCCGATGTCTGCTTGACGTTTGCTGATGATGGCAAAGTTTCTCTTGTCACTTCAGTGATCATTTTTTTGCAGCAAACTTTGCATAGCTTTACATTCACAAGCAAACACCAAAAATACTCTGCAATAACGACACTGCCTTGCATTTTACAAGAGACCCAGCAAATGGATTCTGCAAGCTCCTTTTCCAGTAGGAAGACTGCTTGTCATAAAGAAAAAAGTGAGATCGATGCAGTGAATGGTATAACATTTTACTGGCTTCATTAGCTCCCAAACTCAAAGCGCCAGTTTCTGTTTGTCGCTGCACATGAACCCTAATTAGCTGCACTTACAGCAGTCAGAACTCTGTTGCAATGTTATTGAAAGGTTCACAAAGGTAGATGGCTGATGAATCATCAATAGAAAAATAGCCACGGTATTAATTTTCTACATGTGAGGGAGCTGCCACAGGCCTTAGCAATAATGTGTGCTCCCCATTGCTTTTCATTGTGAAGCTCTCACTCCTTTTAAAACCAATTACTGTTTTTTTTCTGCAGATGAGAAGGTAATGTGAGCAAATCTCTAAATCAATATTACATGTATTTTTTATTTTTGCCCTATGGGCAAGGTCTTGTCAAGAGTTTCCCGGAATCAAACAGAACAGAAAATATCATTTATATGTATGTTTATTAAATGCATTTGTGGCACTGCTGGAAGCTGGGAAAGAACAAAAAGGAAAGCATGAAAGTTATCTCGGTTTAGGGTGTGAGGGAGCAGTTCAGTCTCCGTGCCTCAAGCCTGCCCTGGACTGGAGGGAGCCCCATTTCTCTTGGGGGGTGAGGGAGGGAGCAGTTCAGTCTCCATGCCTCAAGCCTGCCCTGCCCTGGACTGGAGAGAGCACCCTTTCTCTTGGGGGGTGAGGGAGGTAGCAGTTCAGTCTCCATGCCTCAAGCCTGCCCTGGACTGGAGAGAGCACCCTTTCTCTTGGGGGGTGAGGGATTTAGCAGTTCAGTCTCCATGCCTCAAGCCTGCCCTGGACTGGAGAGAGCACCCTTTCTCTTGGGGGGTGAGGGAGGTAGCAGTTCAGTCTCCGTGCCTCAAGCCTGCCCTGGACTGGAGAGAGCACCCTTTCTCTTGGGGGGTGAGGGAGGGAGCAGTTCAGTCTCCATGCCTCAAGCCTGCCCTGGACTGGAGGGAGCACCCCTTTTATTGGTGGCTTATAAAGATCAATAGTAAATTAGCAGTTCCTTCCATATCCAAGACTTTGCAAATTCCGAGTCTATGGCACTTTGTGGAGAATAGCCTTTAAATTCTGTGTGTGGTTCTTTCTATTTCA
Source organism: Acipenser ruthenus (assembly GCF_902713425.1). Classification (NCBI taxonomy): domain Eukaryota; kingdom Metazoa; phylum Chordata; class Actinopteri; order Acipenseriformes; family Acipenseridae; genus Acipenser; species Acipenser ruthenus. Next base: position 8,426,931 of record NC_081234.1, read on the forward strand.
AATAATTAATCGCTGCACAAATCCTCCCCTGTTAGCGGAGCTTTTGCAAGCATTGTTAATTTAGCTTGAGGTGGCATTTCAAATGTATTAGCGCTGAATCTCCCACGCTGTCACACTCACTTAAGCATTTGATCACCTGGGGCCACACCTGCTAGGGGAACTACCGGACCACCATTCAACTCATGTATATTTTAAACGGTTCTGTAACAGCACACGCTAACCCACTTCAACTACACATCTTGTGCCAATCTAACTGCGAAATAGTTTTTGAATGAGACACTAAACCCAGGAATGAATTCCTGGCAAGTGCACGGAGCCGGAACCTGAATCCCAAAACCTACCGAATTTGAATTTTTAGAGGGTTACAACAAGCAGATTACATAAAAGCGCGTGACACAGGCGACAGATGTTTCTATCCACGCTGAGATAATGCTAGACTGTTCGATGTGGCTTCAGAGACATAATGGCACCCTGTCAGTCGGCAGTTTGAAGTCGGTGTTGCAGCTGTAGTGCTCTACAGCACCAGGTAATTGGATGTACGTTGTAAGCAGCATGTTTGACACAGTCAGGCTGTAATGTTAAGATCTGGGGCTGGCAAAGCACAACGGAAGCAGCTCAAGCAGTAAATGGGGTTAGCACAGCCAGGGAAGATCTACAGATCAGGGGTTCAGCCGACCGGCTCATTGGTATGATTCAGTCTCCATGCCTGACAGTTTATTAAGCTGCTTGATGGCAGGCCTTAAAGAAAGGTTTAACAATCCCATTGCTGTGCCAGCGTATTGCATATGTTGGAGCAGCTACATTTTCTTAATATTTCGTGTGTTTTCTTACAGCTATGGCCACAAGTTTTGCATCCCCTAGAATTTTAGGCATTATTTAAAAAAAAAAAAATAACTGCATGAACATAATTTAGATCTTTTATTTAACATGTAATCAAAGAAACTACAAAATCATATCACAAAAGTCTACCGGAAGCCATAATAGTAGTATATGGAAAACTACAAAGCGGTGCGTGATTCAATATGTTACATTATTCAGCAGGTTTTATATTCGGCTTTATGAAGCAAAACGTGTGAATTCAAAACTTTTGGCCATAGCTGTAGATCCTGAGACAGTTTGTCTTGTGTTCTCGACAAAAAGGTTTCTACTGCCTTTTTTATGTATGTTTAATCCTCTTATATACAAGTTGATTAACGACTGCTGTGTTACAGAGGCTCATAGGACACTAGATAAAGCAATTCGAAATGTCGAGTTCTTGTGATCTTGACATATCGTTTTTGTTTTTTATTTATTCGATTTATTTTAATACTCTTAAACACAAGTTGATAGTTGTGTGACATTGTCTTACTGTTATTTTTATATTAAACTTCAAAACGAACCGACTACTTGACAGTTCAGAGATTCTGGCGAAGGGGTGAGAAGTGAGAGAGACAGAATATTTTTTCTCGAGCTGTGTCATTCTTAGAAGGCAGAAGGGCTATGAATAATACAGACGTCAGCACAACACCGCACCCTGAAATAGATATGTCGTAACAGAGCAATGCAGTGAAGCGTGTGGACTGGAGAGGGCCTGTGAGATAGTTAGGGACTGTCTCTGGGCTACAACCGCAGATGTGTGCCCCCCCAAGGGAAGGAGGGGGTCCGGATTCTGAGATTTAAAGGAGCTTTCTGTATAATATTGTGCGAAGTGGCTGAGAGTCATAGGTTACAGTTAAAGGGGAATAGCTACTGCCTTATCGTTGATGATGTTTTCAATCTTCTGGGTCGGCTCTGGGTTTTGTTTCTTTAAAATCTCATCGATTCCTTCATGGAAGTGTTTTTTCAGCTACGCTCACTGCCTGTGGCCCTTGATTCCCTCATTCGAGAATGCAGTATGCAGTATCAGGTCAAGTAGAACAAACGGCTATTTTAAATGTGCTTAGTGCTTTTGAGAAACATTCTTTTTTTTTTAAGCTATACAAATATAAACTTCTCTGCAGATTCATTAACGCATGCGCGGGCAACAGTGTGGAGTAGTGGTTAGGGCTCTGGATTCTTGACTAGAGGGTTGTGGGTTCAATCCCAGGTGGGGGGGACACTGCTGCTGTACCCTTGAGCAAGGTACTTTACCTAGATTGCTCCAGCAAAAACCCAACTGCATAAATGGGTAATTGTATGTAAAAACAATGTGATATTTTGTAACAATTGTAAGTTGCCCTGGATAAGGGCATCTGCTAAGAAATAAATACTAATGATGGTTTACATTAAGTAAGCTCTAAAGAGGGATGATTAATTGACCTCATAAACCCTGATTGAATTACATGCTTTGATCATAGAACAAGTTGTGGTGATAGTATCCAGACATGTTGTAATGAGATGACCTTTCAATAGAACAAAATCACCCCAGCGTATTTGCAAGCACCGAGGACCCAGTTTTTAAATGAAGGATGAAAAAAACAATCTTCTCATAAAAATCTCAGAGAGCCCTGACCTAAATCCTGACATCAATCTTTGTAGTAGAAGGGAATGAAGGACAGCAGAGAAAGAAAAGAAAATAATACAACAACTAAAAAGCTGGCTGTAGCAGCTATACTCGAACAGCTTACAAACATTATGTTCATGGATGCGTTCTTAATTCAAGTTGAAAATTATATCATTTTAAATTCACCAATGTAGTTTTCTCTTTCTTTGAATGATTTGAATGTAATTTTAATAATTTACATCAGATTAAAGCAAAATGTTCTTGAGAAAGGGGGATTAAAGCCCATTCAAACCCTTACATGGGACACTACCATAGAGCCCTATTCTGTGGCCCAAGAGCCCTCCTGTGAGTAGCCCTGCTAATCAGTGTGAATAAATGTATGCAGCCTGGAAGTTCCCTTCCATGTTTCTGTAGCCCTGCTTGTAGCGGACATTCTCTCGAAGGTATTGCAGTTTTATGACTCCATCCCTCTGACTTTTCTTTCTCATCAGCACAGTCGTCGATAAAATCGAAAGATTGAATTCGATCCCCCAGCGGGAAATGAATCAACACGAGGGCTGTATCCAGACATGGTGCTGATGAGTGCTGCGGTGGGCATTAAGAATGGAGGCTCAACAGATAAAAGTTTAATCCGCAATATGGTAGCATCCATATTTAGTACCCCCATCATCTCACCGTGCATCTCATAGCTGGTTTTGTGACAGTAATACAGTATTGATTCAGTGTTCTGTATGCTGGTATAGTAATTGTGTTTGGATTAGAGGCACTTCATCTAATGAAATGATTCCATAAACCTTACCTGGTGTGCACTTCCAGGACATCTGGCATAATAGGTTTTACACCCTACTTTCAGGTAGTCTGTCAAACTTGAGCCTCCTCCCCTTTAACGCCTTCTTTCCTGTCGTCGACCAATCAGCTGCTTCCCCTAATGACTCCCCATGGTTGGCAGCCAGACTGTGTATCAGAGAGAGGTTGGCACTTCCCTTGTTTCAGCAGGTGGTGTTTTTCTCTGGTTTTGACCGTGATGCATGCTGACAAGTCAGAAATCCTGACTGGCAAACGGCCTGATATCAACAGACAGGATGAAAGCCGAAATGCCAATGCACGAATCGGAGTGGATAACACTGCATAATTATCAACCGCCTCCCATCAACCATTCTGCTACTGAGCCAGTCAATCGCAATCAAATTACACCAGGGATTTGGAGAAAGCACAGAATCAGTGCCAAGAAAATGCTGTTATCGGCCATGCAAAATATGAGCATTAAAAGACATAGCTGTGTTTTTCATTTTGAATTAGTTTCATGTAAGATGAGTTTGCAAACCCGAACAACTCATTTCTGCCAGAAATGAATCTTGTGTGCGCAAACCTTAACAAATGACAATTCTTAATTCTAATAATTCTTAATTCTGGTGCAGCAGTGTGGAGTAGTGGTTAGGGCTCTGGACTCTTGACCGGAGGGTTGTTGGTTCAATACCAGATTGGGGCCACTGCTGCTGTACTCTTGAATAAGGTACTTTACCTAGATTGCTCCAGTAAAAACCCAACTGTATAAATGGGTAATTATATGTAAGAAAAATAATGTAATTGTATGTAAAATAATGCGGTATATATTTTCATACCTAAATTCCCAGATTTTTATTTATTTATTTTTGTTATGTGTTTATAAAATCCATCTGTAACTTATATTCAATTGCAAATTCAATCCATGCGGCTGATTGGTTATTGACAGGAAAGAAGCGAGTGAAGGGGCGGGGACAATTTGACCCTCCAGAAGTGCAAGACAGGCTAAAAGCAGGGCTTGCAAACAGAGATGACTTTAACCCTGGGTAGTACCAGGAGTTATATTATGAATGGATGTTCATAGTAGAGAGAAGTTCTGGAGCTGTTTTGATAGCTACAGTTACTTTGCGAGATAACAATACAGTCAAGGCATGGAATTTATTTTGTGCGAGCACAGCTCGGATTTGAACCCAGGCCGGGGATAAATCATAAAAACAGCAGCATTTAAAAATAACAACTTCTAATAATAGGACCTGCTTGAGAGGGGAATATAAACATTCCCAGATTACACACAGAATGACATGCTGGCTTCCTGGAAAAACAGGAAACACCTGCTGTACGTTATAAATAACACTTAATTAAACAGCACAGCTAATTTTCATTTAACATTTTTATTGGAAAAAGGCCATATGAGCTATAATTAGCTTGTTTACAACGATGTCCAACAGCAGCAAATTACAATCACATAAAACACACAGAATACATGTTTAAAACTCTACACAATGTCATATACACACACAGGGCTTCTTCAGATAATGAAACAACATATTTTCTAAATTGCCAATGGGAAGTCTCTGATCCAAATCCCATCGGCAATGCATTCCATTCTGAAACTGCAGCAAAAGCAAAAGATTTCCTTCCAGTAGCACTTTTTACCAACGGTATTTTAAAATATTAGGTACCACAAACATTTCGTAAGCTGTAATCGCAGGTAAACTCCTGGATTTGTTTACTCAAGTAAAACAGGCAGTTTTTTAAGCGCCCCTGAAAGGTCCTTCTATCAGGTGACAACACGTTTAATCTGGAATATAAGGTACTGTGATGTTCTAAAGGAGTACTCTGAAGAACAAATCTACAAATCCTGTTAAACACTGTATCAGTCTTCTTCAGCGGCTCCTTACTAGCAGTCCTAGAAATCACATCATTGTAATCCAGAATAGAAAACAAAAGCTGCTTAGCTAATTTAAACCTTGATCTGAAATTTTAGCAATGACGCTGGCCATACAACAATCCAATTTTACTACATTTCTTTTATGTGTTTTTTAAAGAGTTGTATCGATATTGACACCTAAGTATTTAAAAGCATCAACTCTCTCCAAAGGTGTATCACAAGTAACAATATAATCCGAATTAGTGTTTTGTATCATTTTCTCTGAACCAGATAACATATTTGTCTTTTTTTTTGTTTAAAATCAAACCATTTTTAACAAACCAACCTTGAAGTTCAAAAAAATCATTCTGTAGTGTCTCAGTTAAATCCTGGACATTGTCAGAGCTGTAATAAACCACAGTGTCGCCCACATACATGTGTGCAGAACTTATTCAGCAGACAGTAGGTACTTCATTAATAAAAATAGAAAAGATATCCAATTGATCCCTGAGGGACACCTAAGGATACAGGCATAAAATCAGATTTATTTCTGTCAAAGACAACCGCTTGGGGCTGTGTGGTCCAGTGGTTAAAGACAAGGGCTTGTAACCAGGAGGTTCCTGGTTCAAATTCCACCTCAGCCACTGACTCATTGTGTGCCCCTGAGTAAATCATTTAACCTCCTTGTGAGACATAGTTGTACGTGACTCTGCAGCTGATGCATAGTTCACACACCCTAGTCTTTGTAAGTTGCCTTGGATAAAGGCATCTGCTAAATAAACAAATAATAATAAATACAATTTAAACCACAACAGTGTAGTATCTGTAACTCCAAGATTTATTAACTTATGAAAAAGTATTTTATGATTAACTACATCAAAGGCCTTAGAGAAGTCAATAAAGATAACACCATTTATTTTCTTTTTCTCTGTAGCCCAGCGTATATCATTTGTTAATTTCAGCAATGCTGTCGTTGTCGAATGAGCTTCTCTAAAACCAGATTGATAATTAGTTAATTTGATAGAACTGGTAAGACAGATACTGGCCTGTAATTGCCAGGGACAGCAACAGTCCCACTTTTTAAGATGGGAGATATTATAGCTTGTTTCAACTGATGAGGCATTTCGCCAGACATCAGTGACATATTAATTAACACAGTAAGTGGACTTTTCAGAGTGTAAGCAGCAAACTTAAGGAGTTTTGGTTCTATCGCATCTGCACCTGCTTTTTTAGTAACATCAATTTGCGTTAAGTGGTTATATACTTCACCCTCGCTTACCAGTTCAAATTTAAAACATAACTCATTGTCATGGTCAATAGAAGTTACATCAGAAGTTTTTAATTTACCTGTACATTCACTGAAATTAGTAAAATAATGGTTGAAAGATTTTAATGCGACATCATTTCTGATACAGACATTTCCGATGTCTGTATCACATCAGTTTCAGGGTCTACTATATATTAGCAGCAGTGTGGAGTAATAGGGCAGCAGTGTGGAGTAGTGGTTAGTGCTCTGGACTCTTGACCGGAGGGTCCTGGGTTCAATCCAAGGTGGTGGACACTGCTGCTGTACCCTTGAATAAGGTGCTTTACCTAGATTGCTCCAGTAAAAACCCAACTGTATAAATGGGTAACTATATGTAAAAATAACGTGATATCTTGTAACAATTGTAGGTTGCCCTGGATAAGGGCGTCTGCTAAGAAATAAATAATAATAATAATATCTTTTTGTAAGCCCAATAATCCTGTTCCCACTACTGCGCGATCATTTTTTTCCCTTTGCATCTATTTTTGCCAAGATGAATCGGAGCCGAGCCCCAAGCCTAAATATGGAAAAGTGTTTTGCCTTACAGTTAATCACTCAAAATAAACAAAGCATGCTAATAAACTTAGTCACTGTACTGTCACTGTACAGATTGGAAAGCTGCACAGCTGACGCTGAGATTTAATAGAGCTTGGCATTTCTTTAAGAAGTAGATTTTAATGTGTAACATTTCATACTCTCTCGTTCTCATGCTCTTCCACAAAACAAAGCCATGAAAGCTAATTATCAACCCTTATACAACAACTGGACGCTGCTCTCCCATTGTTTTCTATGGAGGCCAACATTCTTTTACTACTCAATAATGGAATGGCAAATAAAACTCAGTGGATTACAAGGATTATTACAGACAGACAGAGGCAAATAAATCGCTTTTAAAGACTGTCGTATAACAGTGATAATGGCATTGCTGTGGCTTGTGCTTCAGTAATAATGGAACTCAAGTAACGAGGGAGTCCAAAGTCAAATAACGCGCTCCACCTGAAAAGCCAGAGGTAAAATAAAATAAAATGGCAATGAATTCCACTGAAAAAAAAAAAACAATTAAAGAGGAAACAATTAAACTGTGAATAACTTGCACTGGCTAAATATCAAAAAGTGACATGTTAAAACTGAGCAGCATTTTCAAATGAATTGCATTTAATTAAGTCTTAACTAAACAGCTTAAATAAACTTAAATAAACAGCCCCTCCATCCTGCCATGAGCGCAAGTCAAATCTGAGAACACACGCCGAAATTATGGAGATTTGTTTCCTTCGGCTGGTCTGGAGAACAGGGACTCTTTTGATGCGTTTCTACACTGAATAAAAAAAGCCGATCTGTGTCAAATAAAATTCAGCAGGGTCACCAAAAGCGTGCGTTAGATGGAAATAACCATTCCTGACTTGGATTTGAATTACAGAACATGAACCCAAACACACTTTATAGACTCACAATTCAGTGAACAAACCACATAACAAAAAGCCAATGAATAAAAAAACAAAACACAGCTGGTTAATAAATATCTTTTATGACAAATATATGTACAACGTATGATACAGAAAGCGATCACTGCAGATGGAGATATGCAGCGTTGTCCCTTTGCTTCTTGTGTGTGTTACAGATTTACGATCATGAGAACGAAGTTGAACCAGCGTGCAACCTGGGTAAACATGAATAAAAAAAACAAATCTTCTGTTTGATCGTTGCTTGGTTCTGCTCAAGATTCAATATTTGATTCAAAACTGCAAAGACAAATCAGAAGGGATCCCATGCTATTTAAATGAATGTAATAACACAAAACCCTTTTCATTACAGCATAAATACAGTATGCACTGCCTGGCCACTTTATTAGGACCTGCACTTCATATCAGGTTGGGCCACAGTTAGCCCTGATTCACAGCATTCTTCTGAAACCATTAATGCACAATTCTGGTGCACAGCAATTCTGGTACATAGTAGCCATCGCCATCAGCGGACAAATGCAGCATTACTGGGTGGAATTAATCAGTAACGATGCTTAAGTAAACTATGGCATTCGACCAGCCTTCCAGCGTAATCAAGGGACCCAGGGTATACCAAGAGAACATGCCCCACACCTGGGTGATGCCAAATCCAATCACAGTCACAGTCATTTTGCTTGGTTGTAGATTCAAATTTCATTATTTATATATATATATATATATATATACCTGTACCTTTTTTGCAATGTTTGCAATCATTCCTAGCAGTTTTCGGTCATAGATATAACACAGGCTAGATCAGCCAGAGTGGTGTTACTCAGGGCCATCTAGTGAAAAGCAATTGTGGGGACGGCGCTCAATTGGCCGAGCGTCGCCCGGGGGGAGGGAGGGTTAGGTCGGCTCACCGCGCACCAGCGACCCCTGTAGTCTGGCCGGGCGCCTGCGGGCTTGCCTATAAGCTGCCCAGAACTGCGTTGTCCTCCGACGCTGTAGCTCTTGGGTGGCTGCATGGTGAGTCCGCAGTGTGAAAAAAAGCGGTCGGCTGACGGCACACGCTTCAGAGGACAGCGTGTGTTTGTCTTCACCGCTCCTGAGTCAGCGCAGGGGCGGGAGCGGTGAGCTGAGCCTAAAAATAATTGGTCATTTCAAATTGGGGAGAAAATAATAATAAATAATTGGCTTCAATGTGACAATACAAAGAGAAGTTATTCTTGCACGTTCGGTTGTATGTTGGCCACAGGCTCAAATATGAGGCAACCAAAATGCGAAATGTTGAAAAAGGACATTAGCTAGTGAGCCTGGTAAATAATGATCTGAGCAGAACTATACAAAGAACAAAAAGGAATCGAAGTACTCTGGAAATATTGATGGGTATTATAGAAAATCCCTTTCATGTTTTTCATCCTTGAACTGTAGCTGAATTCAAGACTCTAGGAGCCTTACTACACGTGGCTTACCTTTCCTCAGATTTACTTATATACATGATGCTTAATGCCTTATATACACAGGATAATAGTTTCCTGTAATTACAATTATTATACAATTTACATTTTTAAATACTTCTATTGTATTGCCACTAAGCCCTTGCTGTACCGTGCAACGATCTCCTCCTAGCATCTGATGGGTTAATAATACTGACATCAGCATAATCTACAGTATGCTGGGTCATATTTTCAAAGCATTTCCCCTTTAATTAACACCTATTTTCTGAAATAGGTCAAAACTAAAACAAAAAAAACCAAAGTTATATATTTCAATTCCTTTTAAGCGCCCTCAGTGTTTTTGGCATCTCAATTTGGAAAACAAAACAGTTAATTCAAGAATGGAGGAAACGCTTTGAAAATAAAGCCCCTACTTCCCTCTTGACCAGAGGGCTTGCTCTGTAGTTGAACGGTAAGACATTTGTCTCTGAACTCTGAGGTAAGCAGAACAGCCCTTGCCTCCCTATTCAATTCGATGGGCTGAGATGCCAAGCTATTACAGCCTGATCAATAATAATTCTTTCAACACTGCAGATCCGTACAGAGGCCACGGAAAGAAAACTCCACTCAAAACAGTAGACCCGGAAATGAATCATGTGTATACCAATTCAAGCACAGATGAAAAAAAAAAAATGACCTTATTAATTACTTTGGTAATTATTACCCGGTCAATAATATGCAGTATTATTAATCTTAATCATAGCACATTAGAAACAGGATTTGGCAAATACAATCTGTAAACAACTGGGATTTATGTACACTTTTGCGGACGGCCCGTCACATACTGTATCTGAGGAATTTGTTATTATTTATGAAACATCTGTAACAACAGTTTCAGACAGAAATCATGACAGATATAGAGGGCTGACAGTGGGCGCTCACTTGGCAGGTGCTTCCCGAATTCACTGTCCAAGTGAATTAAATTAAATTTGATCTGTGATAAAATCTAAGTCTCCTGAATGCTGAAGGATCTCTCCGGAACAACTTAAGCACCTGCACACCTGCACACCTGTATACAGATCAGTTCAGTACTTATACAGGGTCTTCTTATGTTTCCTGATTGGTAAAGTCATATAAATAATTTCACAGCTGTAATTCAATTAGAGCAAACTGAGTATCTGAAAGAACCCCCTGGTCCTTACAAGTTTCCCAAAAAGGTTTTTGCTGGGTTTTGCTGATCATTGGAGTGGAATGGATCTTGCAGGGGGGGGGTCAGAGTTTTTCAAGCGTAAAAAGGAAACTGTGCCTCCACTTAATGACACACATGAAGGAGTCTCCTTTCTCTGAGCACAGAGAAGCCGGACGGCTTGCCCCGGGTATCTTACGCTCATGAGATTTCTTACCCGTTAGTGAACATCAAATCAACTGTCTGACGTGGTCATTAATCCGATAAACCCCACGGTAGAAGAATCTTATGAAAACACATTTGCTCGTCTCCCGTACAAATAGAATAGTGCAATATGTTACAGTGTAGCTGCAGGTACTGATTTAAAGCTGTAGTGTTTGGCTCAGTTTCACACTCCCCACTTTCAAATACAATGCTAACCCAATAGCGAGCAGGAGGACAGAAGATCATCGGGTCACCCCTATCCCCGCTGTCTAGCCCATATGGACCAGAAGGGGCCACTGATGAACCCTAAATTCAATCACCAAACGAAATCCACATTTTGTTTCTTCTGTTTGATTTCCCAGGATCTTTCAGAAAAAAGATCTTCCATACGTGCCCGAAATCCCAGAAAAACTTCCTTGCAATACAAAAAAAAATATCTAATGATTACAACTCTCCCAAAAGAAATAGCAGGGTGGCCAGGATGTTCCCCCAACTCTCGATTTAAAGTCGTCAAACTTTCAGCGCCTCGTGCACCCCGACGGCCGACAGCCTGCGGTTGATGTTTCGATAGCGGCAGCGTAGGAGGTCCTTGTAGGTGGATCTCAAGCCCCGGTTGAAGAAGGCGTAGATGAACGGGTTCATCAGAGAGTTGGTGTAACCAAACCACAGTAGCATGCGTTCCAGCCAGATAGGGATACAGCTGCACAGCACCCCGCAGATGAAGGGCCTAGCGGTGGTGAGGATGAAGAAGGGCAGCCAACAGATTGAGAAGACCCCAACTATGACCCCCAGGGTGGTGGCTGCCTTCTGCTCCCTCTTGAAGATGGAGATGTTCTTCCGTTCCCGGCCCAGGAAGCGGGACAGGACTCCGCACTCCTCGGCCACCCCTGGGGGTTTCAGCCCCTGCATCTTGAGACCCTCTTGGGTCACCGTCTCCAGATCGTTCCTCCGAGGGAAGCCGGCAAAGCGGTGTTTGGCGACGCTCTTGCGGGCCGCGCGGAAGATCTTGTAGTACATGATGAGCATGACGGCCATGGGGATGTAGAAAGCCACGGCCGTGGAGTAGATGGTGTAGCCGAAGTCCTGGCTGATCAGGCACACCCCGCCCTTGTTGATGTTTTGAGCCCAGCCGAAGAACGGAGGGAAGGAGATGGAAGCCGACACCAGCCATACCCCCGCAATCATCTTCGCCATCAGCTGCCCGTTCTGCCTGGCCGGGTAGGTGAGGGGTCGGGTGATGCCCAGGTACCTAGGAGAGACAAATGCAGATTTGTGAACGGAAGGGAAATTAGGCTCGCCAGTTCAAGCTGATTCACAGAACAACCACACAAATTCAAATTCCTCTGGCCTTGGATTTAAATGTTTTCAAGTAATAGTAGAATTTCAGGAGGATTGCAATGATTTTTATTTGAAAAGGAGGCATTTATAAGGGAGTTCAACTCCAGGTCAGCAGACACCCAGAAAACAGAAACAAGCATTACTTATACATTTCCTGAAGCTGTGTGGCTCTGACAGAAATGTGAAACCCTTCAACATGCATTAGGACTCGGAATGAAAACATGATGAAATATTAAGGTGATGAACAGCTGCCCATCTTTTGCAATATGAACACAGCAAGTTTACACAGCTACATTACACTCAATATTGCATGGGGACCAAATGAATCAGCTAAATAAACATTTGCTAAGAGGAAAGTGACAGCGAGGAAAACACAGGGAACTCCAATAGGTGCGGACCAACATGGAATAGAAGGCTGCTCTATATTATTGTACCTATTAATAGAATAAAAAAGTTCAACTACACAATCATAAGGGAAGTCTTGAAAATTATACTAAAGCTAAAAAAGAGGGAATTTATTTAAAATCAAGGAAAACTTCGGTCTTCACATCGAAGTTTTAAAAACTGGTGGCCTCAATATAGCTTTCAGAATCATTGATAACCTTTAAGTACATCTGGTACACCAGAGTGTAACCATTAACCTGTCCCCCCTGCAACACTCTGCCCTTACTCGATGAACTAAATACCCCATGCATTGTATTTGGTGTTATTACTGCTGTAAATTGCTTTTGCCGTGTTGTGTTCGGTTTGAAATAAAAGTAAATACTAGGCTCAAATTTGCAGTACAGCTTTAGTAAATAGACCCAGTGTTATTTCTAAATATTTACCGGGGTTAAAGAGAGTTTAGCCAGCCACTTACAGAGCAGAACTAACACTGAACCTCTCCAGACCCTACGCATTTTCTAATGTGTTACTATACACTTAAGTAATGTGTTTATTTAACTCAGACTACCAGCTGAACAGCCAGGTACTACTTTGCTTTGAAAGATATACACCATTACATTCTCTGTTGTGCAGCTTTAGCAAAAATGTTTGCATCACCTACAATTTTAGGATTGAGACATCATTTAAAATATATATATATATATATATATATAGTGTAACACAGCAGGGAGGGGGTTAAAGCCTCCCTGAGTGGAAAACATGTGCAGAATGCACATTTGTTTAGTTTAATTGTTTTGGTTGATTGTTTCATTGATTTGTTAATTGTTTTATTATTAATTATCCCCTGCACCTGGTAGCTATTGTTAAATTAAAACCAGGTGCAGGGTATTTAAGAGAGGCAGCTAGTCTGCTCAAGGCTGCTGAGGAGAAGGAGACAGAAAGGTGTGCTCTGCTTCCTGGCAGTCATGAGCTAAAAAGTAAGTGCTGTATAAAGCCAGTGTGTTTTGTAAGGACGGGGAAACAGTGTAGCTGTCCCGTGTTAGCCAGGGTGTTCCTGTGTGTTAGTTAGTGCTCGTACCGAGCTAGGTGTTTATTTTGTGTGTTTTGTTTGATTTTTTGTGTTGATTAAAAATAGCGCACCAGCGCTTAAAATCCATTTCTGTGTGCCGGGTCTATTTTTAAAGGGGCAACGAACTCGAGCGAGGGTGAACCTTTTACTATATATATATATATATATATATATATATATGAACAGAAGTTATATCTTTTTATTTAACATCATGTAACCAAAGAAACTACAAAAAGATGTCGCAAAAGTCTACTGGAAGATATAATACTAGTAGTACACTATTTCATGTTAGATTTCGAAATGTCACATATGTTTACATTGTTTTCAGTTTTTCGTGAAGAATACAGAAAACTACAAAGCGGTGGTATGTAATTCAATATGTTAACGAAACATTATTCGAATGAAGCCTGCTGAATAATGTTACGCTCCAAACACTAAAATAGGTCACACTTGGGTTATCATGAATTGGGACCGTTTTAGCTATTCCTGCGGCTGTGTTTTTCCAGTGTCAGTTTTCGATACAGCTCTGTGTTTGTCTGTCTTTACATTTTCTGGCCTTATAATCCAACTGTGAATCTACAGCTATGGCGAAAACGTTTGATTCACCCTGTAGAATGAACATATTGAATTACACACCGCTTTGTAGTTTTCCTTATACTTGTTGACGTTTCAAAATCTGACATGAACTACTGTACTGCTATTATGGCTTCCGGTAGACCTTTGCAATATAATGTCATAGTTTCTTTGATTTTGTGATGTTAAATAAAAGATCAAAATTATGTTCATATAGTTTTATTTTTTACTTTTATTATGTCGCAACCCTAAAATTCTAGGTGATGCAAAACTTTTGGCCACACCTATCAGTAATACAAATTCAAAACGTTTCCCGTTTCTGTGTAAATGGGCTGCCCCTTATTGGATAATCAAACCGAATCTGTGACACTATATATAAAAAAGGGGCATCTCCCTCATAACCGTATAGAACATTTTGGGACTTTCACCCAAACTGAAGGAACGTTGCCATCTGCCAATGGGACTGACTTGAAAGCAGCTTGCAATCAGACTGGTCCGTTTCCATCAGCAGCAGATCTGAGATGAAACCCATTTCAATGGGGACCCATGAGCGTCCAATGAGGAGGATGCATGAGGCGGGTTCTAAATATCAAACCGAGGGCTGTCAAAATATTACAACATCAGGGAAATGTTGGAGCTTGATGAATTAGTTTAATAGGCGCAATTATACACAAAATGCATACAGGTGATCGTGGACTTTTGTGTAATGTCCGGTTGCAGATTCGTAAAGATTTAATGAAAAGATTATAAGTACAAAGCTATGATTAAGGTTGCAGCTGTATGTGGGCAGTGTTTGCTGCTAGAATGCTTTATTGCCTGAGACAGGGGCAATAAAATGAGCAGAACTGACCTCACCTGACCTGGTGCAAGTAACGGTTGCTTGGTTAAGGCATTACTGACACACAGAGATAAGCCAGCAACTAAGCTTTGCATGCAAGGGGTGTAAAAACGGTATAAAACAGCAGCACTCGGAGGTGCATTGGAGAAGCATCAGGATCCTCCATGAACACACACCAGCACTGTGTCCGATGCTTCTTCCACAAATTAGTATCTGATATCACTGTTTCATTCCTGTTAATAACTAGTGGCCTCATTATTGTGTCTAGTGAATAATGGTTAAGCTGTAAAAGTGTGACTTTTTGATTATTGCTATCAATAAAGGAAACCTGTTAAATTCGGCATAAATCCTTGTTGTGTGCGCTCCTTCATACATCAGTAATTTACAGATTGTTGACTGCAGCTATGGGACACGTGGAAGCCCTAGCTTGATATTGGAACGAGATTAGATTAGGTTTTACAGTTTCATGATACTGATGGAAATGTGGCTTTAGAGAAGGAAGGGTATCCCTCCAGAATCATACTGAAACCTTGTCAGTGCCTGCCCCCTATTGACACTGCTATGGCAGGTCTTTCTAATTCTGTACTTACAGCACAGTATCGGCACACTGTTTGTAGTCATCTGCCTATGAATGTGTATCGAAATACAGGTCAGTGTATTTATGGAAACGACAGTTAGGCCAGACCTGTTTAAACACGGTTTTCGTGATAGTGTGACTGCGGAATCTGTGTACAGTCAGTTGCAACAGCAGACTCTGTAAAGAAACCCAAGGTCTCATACAATGGGGCTGTGGTGATGGTATGTATTCTGCACACAGCTGGTACAAGCGTATGACTCAAGCAGCTCTTATCTTTGTATTGCTGTGCCTGTGCAATACTGGCCACAGGTGTTGCAACAGAATGTGTTTTATAGTATTTCCTTCCAAAAGGATCCAACAGCCAAGGTAACATAAATATAACAGATCCAATAGTGCTAGAGGTTTGGTACCTATTCCAGTTCCATTCACGCTTTAAGTTTGTTTTAAGGAATGTTTTGTTAATTACTGTTTTCTTTTTAAAAGCTCACTTTTACAAGTGAAACTTTTTTTTTTAGAGAGGGTTTTTAGAGTGTATTCTCATTTTTGAAAGGACGGTTTAACCTTTGATAAAAACAGTCCTTGGAAACATTCCTTAAAATAGTCCTTAACATTTTGTGAACAGGGCTCTACAAGCCAAAGACTTTACCTTGTCTAATCCATACAGTACTATAGTGTTTTCTCTGCGTTCTCATGCTTTTAATACACTTGGCAATATTGTATAAGCGTATTACCTGGAGAGAGCAAGATAAAAAAAAATCTTTTCTTTTTTATTAAAGCTGTAACCTGATTTTATCTTATCAAACACGTGCACAGATATTATTTGACTGACGGAAAACAATCTAAAAAAATAAATCTATACAAGCCTGCAGTGAAGTTAACTTGGTCATACAGTACAGATTCCTGCTTCATTTGGAAGCATTGATGGGATTTCAGCAGTTCGTTTATTACTTTATTTATTTGAGTTTTTGCCACATCGTAGCAGTTCAAGTCCTGCACATGCTGTGTGCCCTCTATATTATAGAGTTAAAAACATATACACAACAGTCCAAACCCTGATCCCATTGGCCACACAGCAATAGTTCAATTAAAAACCCAAGCAGTTGAAACGAAATCGCATTTCAAGATTTTTATTTGACCCTTTCAGTCCTGGCGGGACCACAAGATCCCAACTTGTCTTGACAGTTTCAAAGAACACCACGGCCTGTTAGAAGGAAAGAAGTTTCTGTATCGTAGTGATATAATGGCAAGTAAGAAAAATATGAGAGCAGCTGTACTGTTATACAAATGAGCGCAAACATGTTTTGACATGGGAGGCCAAAGATTCCTTCACTGTAATCTCACAAGTTAATTTTTAAATATGTGAGGTTCAGAGTTCATAAAGTACTGACAGGACTCCAAAGTCCCATTTAAAAAAAATATATATGTAAAATATATTTTCTAGTCCTGTGTTCGTGTATAAAGGAGTTCCTTTTTGAATTCTATAACTTTGTTTTTTAATTCTATAACTTTCTTCAGCTCGACAAAAATAAGTCAAGACTGAAAGCAATGCGACAAGAGGACTGCTAGTTGGTTTATCTTTTAGAAAAGCAAAAATTAATGTGTTTATAACAGCTCCCATTGAACACAATTACATTTAATACAGTACATTTAACATGCGTTTCCAAAAAAAAAAAGATGAACAACAGCCCAGACTATACAAGTTACAAAATAAACAATTGCAAAATGGTCCCAAACACTGTGCCAGCTTTGAGTTAACAGCCTGGTTACTAAGAGGCAGACCTTATTCGATCATGTCAAACTATTCCAAATGACACTTACTTTAAAGGTCATTCCCATCTAGGGAAAGCAACCGGCTTGCCGCTCCACAGACTGTAGCTTCCTTAAAGAAATACTGACCTGCATTTCCAGAGAATGTCCTAACTAGTGAAAGCATAGCCAAGTGAAGTAAACCATACTAAAATCATAGGAAAGTGCACACTTACAGAAAAAAGGTGTTTAAAAACAAAATCCCATTATAATCGCATCACAGTCCCAGTGGTATGACCCTGAAGAAAACCCAGCTAGCAGAACCATTAGCTGAGCACAGCATTACCAGCAATGGTATCAGAACACAACAGTGCACAGTACAGTGGTTTGGTGCTGACACTGCAGTGGATCACTAGCAATGTGTATTGTGTGTTCAGACCATTGTGACACCACTGGACCTGTTCTATCAATGGCAGACTCTTGAGACTGTAGCTGCCTTTGTGCTGGCGTTGCTCCTTAATACACCCCCTTAATACACCACCCTATCGCTCCAACCTGCTGACCCGCTATGTCCCTGCACGCAAGCTGAGGTCCTCTGACTCTGGCCTGCTTGTTATACCCAAGCAAAAGCACACCCCACTCGGAGAGCGCTCTCTTAGCTTCATGGCCCCGACTCTCTGTGCCACTCCCACAGTCGCTTGCTTCAAAAACTCAACTCTCGAGATCCACTTGTTCTCTCTTGCTTTCCATGCTCTTCAAGCCTGATATCTGTTATCAGCTGCTGTCTAAATTGCTATTTCAGGTTTTTTCACTCCATCTTATTCATATGATCCTGTATGACACACGCACCCATAATGTTTAGAATTCACATCCTAGCCTTGTATTCAATGTATTATGCTTGTATTTAATGTATTTGCATTGTTTTTTACTGTTTGTATTTAATGTTCTATGCCCTGTATTTCACTGTATTTAATGTATTTGCATTGTTTTTTACTGTTTGTATTTAATGTTCTATGCCCTGTATTTCACTGTATTTAATGTATTATGCATTGTTTTTTACTGTTTGTATTTAATGTACTATGCCCTGTATTTCACTGTATTTAATGTATTATGCATTGTTCCTCACTATCTTGTAAAGCGCTTTGTGATGGTGGTCCACTATGAAAGGCGCTATATAAAATAAATATTGATTGATTGATTGATTGATTGATTGATTGACCATTGCATTGGCTCAGAATACCAATTGCTAAGGGCTGCGGTCACTCAATTCTTTTTAATGACTATGGTCAGTTATCTCATGATAAAGTGCTGGTCTTATCGCTGTAGTGCTGCTAACTACATTCCTCTCTTTACCAACAGGCAATGCAATGTGATAAACCATTCTAGATGCTGTTCGTGCTATTCTGCAATGTGCGCGCTCTCTGCCTCTGGTACTGTAATTCGTTGCTGTTATCTCAGGCATCCTGTCATATGCATCCCTTGTATTATATTGCAATTTTCCTGCAGTTGCCTGGTAATGTTGTGCAGCCATGTACGTTATATGGGATAACAGAGCCTTTTATCAGGTTGTCAGGTCATTGGCGTAATACTGTTTAAACATAAGCTTGGTAATGTTCATTGGCTCTTAGGTCACGCATTTGTTGGATTAGACATTATTTAAAAGGTACTTTAACTGTTGACAATTGCTAATGTTAACAAAACATATTTATTTTTTGATAATGGTTAGTTAATGTATAACTACCTATTCAGAGACTATTAAAATGAAAGCCAACGTCAGACACCAACTTTATCAAATCATTGAAATGCAGGTTTTATTTAAAGGTATTATTGTAGTAATGTGCAGTCATTCAGAATGGCTTTTGAGAAGCGGTTGTCATTGAATTTACATTGAAGACATTGAGAAAGACTGTGTCATTGAATTTATTACAGTTCTTTAAGTATTGCTATTGAAATGTTTGTCTTTCAGTATTTCTAACGAGGTAGTGGTCATGCAAATGAGAATTTATTTTACCTTTTCAGCTTTATTATTTGATGTTTTATTACAAATAGGTTAATATAGATTTAAAAAGTAAAATGAACATTTTTGTATGTGTTATTAGAGAGGTTGTTAAATATTGAAAAAGTGGTACTTAAATAAATAAATGTGTGAAAAAAATATCCTAAAAAAAACACTGAAATAAAAGCATGTGTTGTGTGTTAAAGCACAAAAAGCATTATCAGAGTTAAAAAAAACTAGAGTTAAGCAATAGCAACGTGCCACAAACACACGAGAGCATAAAAAGCAAGGAGCATTCGCTCTGTGCAGTTTGCTAAATGGCCAACACTCCCTAACGAACATCTTCCCCTTCCTGGGTCAAAGGTTGCTGGAGACATTCCCTTACAGCAATAAAGAAACATTGCCACTGTGGCATCCAGCTGCAAATACTGTAAAACACCAGGAAGGGTTGGTGTGTGTGTGTAATCTGTACATCCTATAGTACAGTCTAGAGTTCAATCAGAAACTCTGTACATTTAAGAAAACGGTGCCAGTTTTAGCTACTCCTGCAACTGGGTTTTTCCTATGTCAGTTTTAGATACAGCTGTGTGTTTGCCTGTCTTTACATTGTTTGGTCTTATAATCCAACTGTGAAGCTACACTGTGCCCCAAATCTTCCTGTCACACAGTTCACAAGCAGAAATTAGACTTGATTCTCAGGCAGACTGATTATTTATAAGACACCGATGACTAATACCTTCAGCCTTTTGCACAGAATTGCGAAATTACAGAATGCAGTACTATAAGAGGCCTGGTGGTCCAGTGGTTGAAGAGCCAGGTGGTTCCCAGTTCAATCCCCGCTCAGACACTGACTCGCTGTGTGTGACCCTGAGCAAGTCACTTAACCTCCCTGTGCGCCCTCCTTCGGATTAGACGTCAAACAAACGAGGTGCTATTGGAAGTGACTCTGCAGCAGCAGCTGTGATGCAAACTTCTCCCCAAGCCTCTGTAAGTCGCTTTGGATAAAAACGCCTGCTAAATGACTAAATAATAATTATAATAATAGAATGCGCAGGTACAGTACATACTGGATTGTGCATATCATTGACCAATAAAGTGTAATTAAATGTTGCTGTTATTTATTTATTTATTTTTTCTTCTTAGCGTTTGTAATCATTCCGAGTGGTTCTCATTCCAATTACTTAAATACTGTTTTTTTTTTTATTATATTATATTATCTTTTTATAATTTTGTGTTCGGATGCTTTCACTGTGAGCTCAGGATCTGCTTTTCAGTTCCAGCTGGCTGCAGAGTATACCCGATGTAGGTCGGAGGTTAGACATGATTCTGAGAGCTCTATTGCTTTATAAAGCCACCAGGAACTGATGACAAAATGAAAACGATACAACGTGATCAACCAGAAGAATACATTAGTAAAGACAACTGCGACGTTTCATGCCGGTTTTTGCACTTTAAAAGTTTAAGAGCTAACTGTAATACAAGCGCACATTCGGTGACAGTCCCAACCCCCCCCCCCCCCCCCAACATTTGCTGTTATTTTTCTTATTCATCATATTGCCGACGACCAATCGCTCCATCTGACACACATTGGATGTATTATGGGATGCCATCAACAGTTTTGCCAAGGGGGGGAAAAATTATATATATATATATATATATATATATATATATAGATATATATATATATATATAAATTATACGTCGAATGATCGTCAAGGAAAGGATTTATATTTGACCTCAGTCCATCGCGTCCCCACTGTGCGTCAGAGTTTCGCCTCCTCCTCCCCAGCCTCCACCTGTTTCCATGGTATTCTAATTGTGTTTAAGGGGTGTCACACAAGCAGAGCCACTAGCAAGCCAAATTAACACCCACCCACATTGGAATGCGATAGCCAGCCAATCAAATGATCACTCAGCATAGCGGTGACCAATTAGAATGCACGTAGAGTGAGTCATATAAGCGCATTAAATCTAACACTCACTTTTTTTTACTTTGCTTGGAGAATTCTTGTTGCTTGGCCGTTGGCTCTGCTTTCTAATCCAGGAGGCTGTGTGGTCCAGTGGTTAAAGAAAAGGGCTTGTAACCACGAGGTCCCCGGTTCAAATCCCACCTCAACCACTGACTCATTGTGTGACCCAGAGCAAGTCACTTAACCTCCTTGTGCTCCGTCTTTCGGGTGAGACGTAATTGTAAGTGACTCTGCAGCTCATGCATAGTTCACACACCCTAGTCTCTATAAGTCGCCTTGGATAAAGGCGTCTGCTAAATAAACAAATAATAAATAATATATATAAATTTACAGACAAAATAAAATACCATTTAGGGATCCCTGAGTTGCTCACATGGTAAAAGCACAGCCTCGTGGTGTACAGGGTGAGTCATACAGCGCTGGTTCGCAGAAGTAATCTTTTTTTTTTCCAGTTCAATTAAGCAATGAAAAAAAAAATAGTTCAGGTGTACCTGTTAGGTGGAGTCCTTGAGTGGATGGATTAGCTTCTTCCTGCGCATTAGGTATTGTTTAATCTTGAACAAACAGCACTGTGCAAAACGGGGCTCGTATTTCATATACAGTTGTAATGCTGTCAGTATTGTTTATCAGCCTGTTTGCTCGGGGATCAGGTGCTATGTGCATGTTATGACATGCCTGGACAATCCCAGCTTTTTTTATAGCTTGTAAAAAAAAAACGTATCGCTACAAAGATATAAAAAGAGATTGTTTGAGTTCAAAGAACAAAGGAAGCATCTGCTTATCAAAGACAATCCGAGGCTCAACTTCCAACACGGAGGCCATTCGACTTCTCTACTGAAGTTTTTTTTTTTTTTTTAGGGAAACACATTTTTGAGGGTAAAGTGAAGAACAAATATCTGGTGAGTCCCATACAGAATGAAGGCCCTCTAGTCACTTTATTGGGACTTGCACCTAATATCGGTTTGGGTCACTGTTTGCCCTCAACACAGCCTTGACATAGAAAAGACTCCTCAAGGAGCTGGAAGGTGTCTCAAGAGATGTTAATCTACACAATCATTAATGCATCGCTCTAGTTCATCCCAAACATGCTCAACTGCATTGAGATGAACATGTTGCCTTCACAGTGGCCATCTGGGCACAAGTGCAGCAATGCTCACCCAAACTACCGTTCGGAACTCCCAGACTAGTCAAGGGACCCTGGGTACGCCAGGAGAACATGCCCCACACCAGGGCCATGCCAAACCCAATCGGGTAGACAGGTCCTAATAAAGTGGCCAGGTGGCTCCTTGACTGGGGTGAAAATCTGCTTCTGCAAACGACCAATATTAAAAATACATAGTTAAATAATTGTAATGAAACAGCACAGCTGCTATCCCTGATTTTAGATGTGTCACTGCTGTATACAATATATATATATATATAAAAGGGAGCTGCATTAGTCACAGTGTGTATGCATGGAGTGATTGGATTTAGCTCCGGAGGTTGTCCGGTAATTGCAACCTGCTGTCAGCTTGCGACACAGGACACCACATCACTGCCTGGCTGCTCCAATGAGACGGAAATGCACTCAAAGACCTCGTCCAGCATCTCTCATTTGGCTGTGCTTTAAAAGCACAGGGTTTCACAGGTCTGTGAGTTTCTCTGAAGGCAATATGGGATGACAGAGCACTCAAATGAACAAGCACGCTGTTTCAAGGTAACTAGAGTTGATTCTGTTTTCTTGCCATTCATATATTCTCCATTATATTTCAGACCCTTCAGTGAATGCATCATCGATAAGGATCTAATCGCTCCTTTAACAGGATTTTAAAAACCTGCTGGCATTTTCCCTTAGGCGTGATTTATCAGTCTCCTTCTCCTAACCCTGAATTTAATTTTAAGGCAAGCGCTGATAAAGCCTGACAACAGAAGATGAGTTCCCTGTAACTAACGGTGTCACCATGAAATGGCTCAGAAATGCTCTGCAGTTTTATTGGAATCTACTGAAACTCATTTTAATAATCAACAGATTAAAAAACACAATCAAGCATAAGTTGATGAGGGGCTTTACGATGGACAATACAATTATCAACAAATCCCAAGCGGGCTGAACGATATTAAAAAGTTAGATTTCCCAGCAGAGTCCGTCGAGTAGTGTACTTGGACTATGAATACACTGCAGGATGACGTTTCCGCTGTGCTCTAGAAGACAAGGGAAATGAGACGCCTGAATGAGTTGAAAGGTCACGCTGTCAAGTGATCTGAAAGGAGCGAGGAAGGTTTGTTTAGTCCTGGCACCTTAGATTCTCCAGAGAAGCAGGTTGAAAGCCAGGTAAAGGCAGTGTGGAGTAGTGGTTAGGGCTCTGGACTCTTGACCGGAGGGTTGTGGGTTCAATCCCAGGTGGGGGACACTGCTGCTGTACCCTTGAGCAAGGTACTTTACCTAGACTGCTCCAGTAAAAACCCAACTGGGTAATTGTATGTTAAAATAATGTGACATCTTGCAACAATTGTAAGTCGCCCTGGATAAGGGCGTCTGCTAAGAAATTAAATGCAAAGAAGCAATTAAAACAACATCAGAAGCCGCCTGCTCTTGACCCTTTCTTAGGGTTCGTAAAGCTAACATTAGGAAATTTAATTCTGCTGCGCTAAAACAGCCCTCTCCATTTAGTTAGTGATACAGAACGTACAGGTACGTCAGTGAGAAGACATGAAAGTCCTCAAAATACCGGGAAGTGAATCTCACAAAAAATTCTACACATTTATATAGTACACACTAGAACCCAGTCGGTAACACTTTACATTAAGTGTCTCTAACTAGTGTGTATTTACAACGTTATTATGCATAGTTACAATGTACTTAATGTGTAAACCTTTTTTCATGATTTATATAAGTACACAATTGTATCAGAAAAGGGTTAGGGTTAGGGTTAGGGTTAGGTTTATATCGTGCAAAACACATGAAGTACATTGTAATTCTGCATAATAGCTTTGTAATTATGTGTAAGTACTCATGGATTTACTAATTAGAGTCACTGTCAAGTGTTACCACCCAGTTTGTTATTAGAATAATGTTTTACAGGACTGGCGTTAGGCACTGCAAAAGTATTGTGAACCCAAGTAGTTTATAAATACAATATTATGTCAAGCAACTGAACTACAGGGAGAGTAAGCTGCCTGCTTAACTGGTTTCACTGACACTCTGAAAGGGCACAATGCAAACGCTCCCATCATGAGACTTTGCAGGCCAATCAACGGCTAACACATGATATCAAGAAAGACATGTTGTGTTGGGGACGGGTAGCAGGAAATCTTGATAACAGACTCCGGGATGCTCGACTCCACGATGCAGATGGGACCGTTCTGTCTTTCCTTTTTTCCTTTTATTTTGATTGAGAGAAACCAGCAAGGAACGAATAACAGCAAATCTCAGCTACTGCAAGACAGCAGCGATTTAGAGCCTCAGTCAGTCCTTCAATCAGTGAAATGCGGCTGAACTGCTGAGTGAGGAGCTGAGATTAATTCCAGCACAATACGGCACCCGCGATGACTGCATTGCTTCTCTAGCCCCATGTAGCTTATAAAGATCAGTGGAGTGCACTTCACAGCCCTGATAAAAAGCTATCAGAGAAACACTGGGGGGCTGCGATCTAACGCTTACCCCTAACCCTAACTAACCCTAAACCTAACCCTAACTCTAACCCATAGTGTAACTATGTGCAAGTACACATGCATTTACTCAGCAACTACTACGTAAATACACAGTCATCAGAGACACTTAATGTAAAGTGTTGCCTTTGTTTGAAGGGCTCTATGAGCTCTCCCTGGCAATCGGTATGGTTCACTTAACCAAGAGCTCGGACACCTCTGTTGTAATCTACTGGAAGCCAGTATCTCTGCTTTATCAGTACTTCTCAAACAAGCCTGACAGTGACGTTCAACCTGCGCCATAGCTGTACATTCAAATTCAGAGACATCCTGTAACGTCAAAAGAGTAGGGCGACATGAACGGTCTGCACATGAAACTATAACCAGATCCTCTCGATAGCTGGTGCTGAAGCGCATCTGTAACGGGCAGCGCTGTGTGCTGCACTGCTGTTCCGGATTGTGTTCCCTGTCAGTGAGATGAGGCTGAAAGCTCTATAACCACCAATGCAGACGAGCCCGGCTCTTTTGTACAGCGGTTAAGACGCTTGCTTGCGGTGCGCGGGGTCGCTGGTTCTCACCCAGCCCTGTTACACATCCAGATTAAAATGCACCACAATTGAATTAGCACTTCTCTAGATACATGTAAAAGCATGTAAAGGTGTATGGAAGGACAAACAGAAAGATACCTTTAATAAGCAGTATTCGTGGATTATGAAGGTTACCTGACTGTAGAAAACACCAGGAGTTAATTAAAGACTGTAGTAAGGTGTGGCAATGTGCCCCGCCCCTGTGTGCATCTGTGTGTATGTGGCTTGTTATGTGTTGTGTGTTACGTATGTTAATGTTGGTGTATAGATTGGTACACGGGATATAAACGGGTCTGTGTTTCACGTGTATTTAAAGTGTAGATTTGTATTTAGGCACGAGGAGGGCACAAATCACTTCACGTGCTGGTTAAATGTAATATGTGAGCACGGGGTTGCACAGAATTAATTCACGTGCTGGGATTCAAGTGAATAATTAATTAGTAATTGAATCCCAGCACAACAGTATAAATAGGCACATTTTTAGTCACTCGTGGTTGGGTGTTCGGAAGAGGAGAACGGGTGAGAGAGAGAGGAGTAACTAAAAGCAAAGTAAAAACGTGCAAGATAAGTGTTTGTTCTCACCGTGTTTGTTTGTCTGTCCGTGCACCGTTTGTTTAGTGTCAGTCGTTTTGTTTGTCTTTTTATTTTGGCGTATAGTGCCGTGTCCTGTTTTTGTGTTCTGTTTAAACCTTTTATTTTGTTAATAAACGCTGAGTGCAGCCATTGCACTCAGCTCATCATCACCACCGTCTCTGTCTGTATTCCTTCCTGCTTCTGGTCGGACGCCACCCACTCTGGCCGTCTTTGTGACACGTGGTGTCATCGTGGGATAGCCGCGCCTCCAAGCGTCAGACCAGGAGGGGTCTGGATTAAAAAAAAAAAAAAAAAAAAAAATAATTATATTATGGCAGAAGACGCCATCAAACTGCGGTGCTGGTTCCTGGAGAATGCTGGGCTGGAGGCCCAGTCTCTGCCCATAATCGTCCGGGTCCTGTGGATGATGGACAGTGAGAGATGGGAGGCATATCAGGAGGAACACACCCCAAACACCTTGGAGGAAGGTGTGGAGTTTCTCCTCAGCTACCTGGAGGCAACGATTAAAGGAACAGCAGCCCAGGTAGCAGGCCCACCAGCAGAGGGTGAATGCCTGCTGTCCCCATCTCCACCAGCAGAGGGTGAGTACCTGCTGTCCCCATCTCCACCAGCAGAGGGTGAATGCCTGCTGGTTTTGCCTCCACAGCCTGAGTGGGAGGAACCTGAACGTCCTACGCCTGAGTGGGAGGAGCCCGAACGTCCTACGCCTGAGTGGGAGGAGCCCGAACGTCCTACGCCTGAGTGGGGGGAGCCCGAACGTCCACAGCCCAAGAGGGGGGAGTCGGTGCGTCCACAGCCCAAAAGGGAGGAGTCGGTGCGTCCACAGCCCAAAAGGGAGGAGTCGGTGCGTCCACAGCCCAAAAGGGAGGAGTCGGTGCGTCCACAGCCCAAAAGGGAGGAGTCGGTGCGTCCACAGCCCAAAGGGAGGCAAGTCGGGGTTTCCACAGCCCTGGGACCCAAGCCACCAGCAGAGGGAAAATGCCTGCTGGTTCAGCCCCAAGAGCCGGAAGGGGAGGAGTTACAGGCCCAACCCCCTGAAAATTTTTGGGGGGGAGAGGGGCAGGAGGCTGGTGTCCCCCAGCAGCCTCTATTCATGCTGCTGAAGGCAGCACGGGGCGCACCAGCCCAGCCGCCACAGCGGAGGGAGCCAGCGCCGCCAGGAGCAGAGGAGCTGCCTCTGTCTCCGCCACCTCCACCGGAAGGAGCAGAGGAGCAGGAGCTGCCTCTGCCTCCGCCACCTCCACCGCTTCCTCCGCCAGGAGCAGAGGAGCTGGAGCTGCCTCTGCCTCCACCCCCACCAGGAGCAGAGGAGCTGGAGCTGCCTCTGCCTCCACCCCCACCAGGAGCAGAGGAGCTGGAGCTGCCTCTGCCTCCACCACCGCCAGGAGCAGAGGAGCAGGAGCTGCCTCTGCCTCCACCACCGCCAGGAGCAGAGGAGCTGGAGCTGCCTCTGCTTCCGCCACCGCCCGGAGCAGAGGAGCAGGAGCTGCCTCTGCTGCCCGTACCTCCACAGGGAGTACGGTGGCCGGAGCCCCAGAAAGGGGAGCTGCCGGCCACGAAGAAGGGGGACGAGGTCTGGAGACCACTTTCCCCAGCAGCAGTTTCGCTGCAGGAGTTCTTGTGGCCGGAGCCCCACAGGAGGGAGCTGCCGGCTACGAAGAAGGGGGAGGTCGGGGGACCACCTGCCCCCGCAGCTTTTTCGCTGCAGGACGGGACCAGCAGGCTGTCAGCCGTGCCACTACCGGCAGGGGTGCTGACAGCATTGCCAGCCATGGGCCCACTGAAGCCTCCCTTCCCAGCCCGAGACTTTGGCCTGGACTGCTGGGTATTTAAGGGGGGAGGTGGCCGTTGAGGCCATGTGTGCTGCGCACAAGGGGGGGTATATGTGGCAATGTGCCCCGCCCCTGTGTGCATCTGTGTGTATGTGGCTTGTTATGTGTTGTGTGTTACGTATGTTAATGTTGGTGTATAGATTGGTACACGGGATATAAACGGGTCTGTGTTTCACGTGTATTTAAAGTGTAGATTTGTATTTAGGCACGAGGAGGGCACAAATCACTTCACGTGCTGGTTAAATGTAATATGTGAGCACGGGGTTGCACAGAATTAATTCACGTGCTGGGATTCAAGTGAATAATTAATTAGTAATTGAATCCCAGCACAACAGTATAAATAGGCACATTTTTAGTCACTCGTGGTTGGGTGTTCGGAAGAGGAGAACGGGTGAGAGAGAGAGGAGTAACTAAAAGCAAAGTAAAAACGTGCAAGATAAGTGTTTGTTCTCACCGTGTTTGTTTGTCTGTCCGTGCACCGTTTGTTTAGTGTCAGTCGTTTTGTTTGTCTTTTTATTTTGGCGTATAGTGCCGTGTCCTGTTTTTGTGTTCTGTTTAAACCTTTTATTTTGTTAATAAACGCTGAGTGCAGCCATTGCACTCAGCTCATCATCACCACCGTCTCTGTCTGTATTCCTTCCTGCTTCTGGTCGGACGCCACCCACTCTGGCCGTCTTTGTGACATAAGGCCATAGGGTTACCTTACAATTGAAATCCATATTTATGTAATCTCAATAGTCAACCAAGCTCTGATGTGTCAAGGTTACTGACTCTCTCCCTGGGCACTAGTTCAACAAACCGAGATATTTTTGCAGAATGCTTAAAGTCTGTGTGCACCCTCCTGTCTCTCTCGGTTGCTCGTTTAATGTGTCTGCCCTTCTGTCACTGAAGGGTAAGAAAACATGTCAATCATTGTGACAGGCAGCCGTCAATCACGCTTGGTGTACAGTATCAGCCATGAAATCGACAGCATGAAGATTTGAAGTGAAAAGTGCGAGCAAGCAGGCAATTCAAATCCAGTTGCAGGGTCATGCAAATTCAATACTGTTATTTATTAGTGAATTAATCGAACAAGATCTCCATACTTGGACAGGTCTATAAAAATAACTCGAGTCAAGGAAAAATAAATCCACTCAACGCAGCAGACCAGTTAACTGGTCTTGCGTATACCACTATATTGTTTTTGTATAACTTTTCTTTTCCATAGAAGACACTGAAAATAAAAGTATAGAAAAGTTTTCATTTTGCAAAGTTATTGAAAGACTCCTGTTGCACAGCAGTTTCACTCATTCCAGGTTTTACTATGAGATTGATTAGCCACAGTGCGTATAGGTAACAAGCTCAGGTGTGTACTGTTATGTTCCTAGCAAAACCAGGATTGGATCAAACTGCTATGCAATGGGGGCCTTATTTCCATCCCAGCAGATGGCTATCGCTGATGTGTGTAGGTGTCAAATATGGATATAAACAAACAGGAGTGCAAATAAGGCCTGTCTTTCAGATAACACGAAGCGCTATGAAAAAGTCAATGGAAGATTGCAATAAACAGACCCCATGTTTTGAGCTCTGCTGGGATAATCGGGAGTTTAAGAGGTGGAACGATGTCCTTTTTTCTTCTGGGATTATTATTATTATTATTATTTGTTTATTTAGCAGATGCCTTTATCCAAGGCAATTTACAGAGACTAGAGTGTGTGAACTATGCATCAGCTGCAGAGTCACTTACAATTACGTCTCACCCGAAAGACGGAACACAAGGAGGTTAAGTGACTTGCTCAGGGTCACACAATGAGTCAGTGGTTGAGGTGGGATTTGAACCGGGGACCTCCTGGTTACAAGCCCTTTTCTTTAACCACTGGACCACACAGCCTCCCGGATTAGAAAGCAGAGCCAACGGCCAAGCAACAAGAATTCTCCAAGCAAAGTAAAAAAAAGAGAGTGTTAGATTTAATGCGCTTATATGACTCACTCTACGTGCATTCTAATTGGTCACCGCTATGCTGAGTGATCATTTGATTGGCTGGCTATCGCATTCCAATGTGGGTGGGTGTTAATTTGGCTTGCCAGTGGCTCTGCTTGTGTAACACCCCTTAAACACAATTAGAATACCATGGAAACAGGTGGAGGCTGGGGAGGAGGAGGCGAAACTCTGACGCACAGTGGGGACGCGATGGACTGAGGTCAAATATAAATCCTTTCCTTGACGATCATTCGACGTATTATTTACCGAAGGACGAATAAGATCCTAGCTATTGGGCTGACAATTTGATCTGGTATTGGGAAGCACCTAAAATAGGCTTGATGTTTATGTAATTTGATCTGAGGTTAAAGCGAGTTCCCTGCCAGAACCACTGCTTTACTTAATGGAGTATTCATTTCTCTCCATTGTTGTCAATGCAAAGTAGCACAGTGCCAAGTTCAACTCCAGGTTAAATTTGTGGTTTCCTACCTAGATAATAGGAACCAAATCTACACCACACAACAGGTGACTTTATTACCCTTAATCCATATTTATTCACACCAGCTATGAATACCATCTTTACAATCAAAGCACAACATTTCTGCATCAGCTGGTAAATACTTGGCTTTGTATAAGCATGTTTTGTATACTTGTGTGCAAGTAATAGATACCATTATTATTTTTCCAACTGCATATTACAACACGCCATTTCAGAGTTTGCGATGCCTTGACCCACCCAAGCTGCATGAGGTCGCAACACAATAAAATACACCCACGTACTCAATTACAACAAAGCAAAGACTAAAACTCATAACTGCTCCAGAAATGCTATTAAAAGAGCTGAAATTAGAGGTAGATTTGGTTCGCAACAAAT
Organism: Acipenser ruthenus; assembly: GCF_902713425.1. Lineage (NCBI taxonomy): Eukaryota > Metazoa > Chordata > Actinopteri > Acipenseriformes > Acipenseridae > Acipenser > Acipenser ruthenus. The sequence goes on from NC_081234.1 coordinate 8,457,584, forward strand.
ATTATTGTGAATGCCTTTTTTAGGTTGATTCTGAAGGATCGTGCACATGGTGTTAAGAAGCTATTGTGTCATGAATGCTACATACACTGATAACAGTTTACCATTGCATAAGCAGCACAGCAAAGTGTAATAAAGCAGTGAAAGAATGGTCAAGCATACACTGTAGAGACTAGCGAGGTATGGTAAAGCATAAAGCAAGCATAAGGGCAGCAGTGTGGAGTAGTGGTTAGGGCTATAGACTCTTGACCGGAGGGTCGTGGGTTCAATCCCAGGTGGGGGTCACTGCTGCTGTACCCTTGAGCAAGGTACTTTACCTAGATTGCTCCAGTTAAAAAAACACAAAAAAAACCAACTGTATAAATGGGTAATTGTATGTAAAAAATAATGTGTAAAAAAATAATGTAATTGTATGTAAAAATAATGTGATATCTTGTAACAATTGTAAGTCGCCCTGGATAAGGGCGTCTGCTAAGAAATAAATAAAGCATAGGGTAAACTATGGTAAATGCATAGTATAACCATGGGCAAAGCAAGCTAAAAGTGTTAAAATGGCGTGCACAAATACCACGGGAAACTTTTAGAAGGGTCGTGGCCAATTCTGGTTTTTCAATATAATACTGTCACAATGCCTTCCTTGAAACCAGCATGTATTAACATATAATACTAGCTGCCAGTTCAGCGTCCCTTAAAGAAGAAGGGGTTTTTTGTCTGAAGACTCTGCTGCATGGAAACTGATGTCATCTCTCGTGTGTTGCTTTGAAGAGAAAGTAAAGGGACAAAGTGGCCGCACGCGTGTCAGAGATTTCCATGTCGGTTGCAGTTTGCTTATCATAGTAATCACATATTGGGATCACTAGAATGGGTACAAACTGCTTCAGAATAAACCCTCATTGGACTAAGCGAGATGACAAACTCTTTGAAATGCCAGAGCATTTCAATACTGTACTTGGGTGGTAAAACCTCATTTGGGGAATGTAAACAAAAGGGACTGTCAAAATGGCCCGTAGATCATTTCCTGCTGCCACTGGTAGTCATAAGGAAATCGGAGATCATGCAGGGTTTCCCCCTTTACGCTTCCCAGTTTTGTTTACAACAGGAACCGTCCGATTATTATATGGTTATTGCTCTAAATTGTAAAACAATTCATTCAGACAAAGAGCATTCTGTACCTTAAAATAATATAGAGAATTTTTATGACATCTAAAATTAGAAGGGAAGGTTTTCTTTTTGGTATGAAATGGGTTTTAATGGATTTCCTTGTCGTTTAATGATTCAGTTTCCAGTTCCTGTGCTTTTTTTTTTTATCTAGCCCAGTGAAAGCAATGAAAACGGGTTCCTTGTTTGCTGTGGTAATCCGGTATGTACTAACTAACTACTATGTAAATACACAGAAAGAGCCAAACCTATTACGCAATGTTCTTATAGAGCCAAATTTAGTGAATTAAAAGCTGGCTAAATAAAAGCAACTTCTGCACAGGGGATTGGAATTTGACTCTTGTAAGGCTCTTGAAACTCTTGCTTATGTATTGCACTAGCCTTGTAGGGAGATACTAGCTTTTCAGAATTAAGTGAGTGCAGCTGTGACCTTGGACTGATAATAACACACTTGTTTTTGCATTAGAAAGCTGATTTGAGCCTATGTACAAACCATAATCAAACCAATTAAAACTGTAACTGTAAAATCTTTCTGACAAAGGGGTCAGAAGAGTTTTGAGCAAAATACGGGAGAAAATCTGTCCCGGGCAAGGCCGGATTAACCTATAGGCAAACTACGCCGTTTGTTTGGGACATTTTATAAAAACCGCATGCTGGCGGATGGTGGGCCCACACACGCAGGAAGAGAGGCGCGTGTACAGAAGCTTGTTTTCGGTTCATTTTTGTTATTTTATGACGGCTAGGCATTTCTTTCTCAATTACACCTGGTCTCCGAGTCTCCCACACAAGCAGCTTTCTGTACAATACCAAATACCCACGACCTCTACCTCAGGCTCCGTTTATGTGTTAATTTATTTCAGTTTTAGGGCCAATTTAAAAGCTTGTTCTGTCTCAAATGTGCGCAGTATGCCTCTTTAAATTTTAGAAGCTTTCCTTTTTCCTTTGGGGGTTGGAATTTTAGAAAAATAAAGGTGGGTAAAGGTAAACATGTAGGCCTCCAATGCGGAGGGCTGAAGGCAATTCAAAGGTGGATGTCTGCAGCCAGCGAGAACGGTTTAAGTGTCTGTTTCTCTCGCAACAAAAAAAAAGGACAGGAAAGTAATTCCTTTTTTGTTAAACTAGAAGGAATCTACGAACAGGTTTGAGGAAAAAACAAACAAACAAATAAAGAACAATTGTTTTGGTTTATATAATGTATATATATATATATATATATATATATATATATATATATATATATATATATATATATATATATATATATATATAATTCTGCTGCTATTGTATATATTAGCTGCTGGGCTTTCTGGTAAACTAGCAAACCGTCTGACGCATTAACCGCAGTGGATGTTACATCAGGCGCTGGCTAATGCTTCTGCACGTTACTGCCAGGGACTGAAGCTTTTTTTTATGACTGTGATCCATATTGCATCATTTTGTGTTCTATCTTCCCACGGATGTTATATGTCAATTAAAATAATGTCATTATTATCACTCGCATGTGATTTCTGTTGTATTGCTAGAACCAAAGTCATTGTATTTTTTATCTTGCTCCTAATTGTATTATTACTTGTACTGTGATTCTTGAAATGTATTTTTGTTTACGACTGTAAGTCGCCCTGGATAAGGGCGTCTGCTAAAAAATAAATAACAATAATAATAATGATACAAGGCAATAAAGGCAAGTGTTTAACAATCCTCATGCCCAGCTATGATCAGCAAAGGAAAAAAACCTACATAAAGTGTTCAGATAAGTTATCTAATTCAATTCGAAGACGCTTCCTCGTTATTACTGATTGGTACTGAAAAAATGGGTACATTAAAAATAAAGGAAATATCATCTTGCAATTAACAGGTTTTTAAAAGGTTCCCATGATGTTGTGTACAGTGTACTCACCTATTTCAAACTTTGCATGTGATTCGTATCAAATTAGCTTCACACGGGGCTTGTTTGTATCCGAATATCTGATAGGGAGCCTCAAAGCAACCCATGAACACACACGAGTGAGTGAGTCTCAGTGGGGCTGACAGACCACCCTGCAGTGATGCACTGTCCTTAAGAGTGCAGAAAATATAGTAACCAGTGTTCACAGCGCTATATATATATATATATATATATATATATATATATATATATATATATATATATATATATAATCTCCCTCCATAATGAATTAAAACAAAATGTTTTTTAAAAAAAAAATGCAATTCTGAAGTCTGCAAAACATTAAAGTGCCACATTTTGGTTTGAAACTGGAAAATGAATGTTTACCAGGCATGCTGGAAAATACTGTAAAGTGACTGCATCTGTATTTGTCACCTTTTTTTTTTTTTTTTTTTAAACGTGTAAACTCCATGGCCGAACATGTATTTCGAAAAATAAAACCGTGCTCAGTTCTTTCCGGGAAATGTCCGCTCCCCGCAGTCTCTGTCCCCAGCGCAAACCCGGATTAACCAATATGCCAATAACACCATTCGCCATGCATATGACCCCCCAAAATACGGGTTCGCGTAGGGTCTCCACATCCTTTAATCCAGCCCTGGTCACGGGAGTTGTCCAGGAGACGTGTTAAAAAAAACGGTAGAGTCCCGGCAAATTAGCGAGAGTTTACAGGTGTAAAAGTATAAATGAAACACCGACACGCCTCATCAACCATTATAACGGAATGGAAAATGAACGACCTTTTAAGAGCGCTTGGATTTGTCCCTGGTGTTTTACCAGCTCGCTAATGGTGGGAAAATATTTCATTCGTGGACAACAAACGTTTGTTTAGTGTACTTTACTAAGGATAATAGGCTGTCACAATTATACACTCGATGTTTAGTTAGTTCAACATTCTTAATAAAACATATTGTATTAATGTAAATGCCAATTGGAATTAATATTATTATTTATTTCTTAGCAGACGCCCTTATCCAGGTCGACTTACAATTGTTACAAGATATCACATTATTTTTACTTACAATTACCCATTTATACAGTTGGGTTTTTACTGGAGCAATCTAGGTAAAGTACCTTGTTCAAGGGTACAGCAGCAGTGTCCCCCCACCTGGGATTGAACCCACGACCCTCCGGTCAAGAGTCCAGAGCCCTAACCACTACTCCACACTGCTGTATACTGCGATTGTTTGTTGTATAATGAAATTTGTATATACCAAAGTCGTATTGATCAGAAAAATTGTGGTATTGATGTGTGATAACCTACGACAAAATTATATCATTTAATTATAGGAAACTAATAATAATAATAATAGTGTGGGCTGCCACACCAATACCTCTAGTAATTACAAATCCACAGAAACCTTTAAATCGTGGGACTCAAACATAGAACCTTTTCATGTGACTTTTCTGGGTTTATGCAATACAACTGGGGCAGCAGTGTGGAGTAGTGGTTAGGGCTCTGGACTCTTGACCAGAGGGTCATGGGTTCAATCCCAGGTGGGGGACACTGCTGCTGTACCCTTGAGCAAGGTACTTTACCTAGATTGCTCCAGTAAAAACCCAACTGTATAAATGGGTAATTGTATGTAAAAATAATGTGATATCTTGTAACAATTGTAAGTCGCCCTGGATATAATAAGCACTAGGCTCTAGAGAGTATCAATAGGCTAGCCAATATATTAGGCTACACTAAAAATCACAAGTGATAATACTAGGTGATAGCTTCGTGGTTATATTGAAGATTGTTGACTCATTTCATGCCATTCAAATATAGATGAAAGATTTACAATATGTCCTTCAGTAACCAAAATCAATGCTGTGCTGCACACGTTTGTGTTTATTTTGGTTATTGAATAGCAACGATTGCGATCGTTTAAACTGCGGGAAAACACATATTGATGTTAACAATAATGCATTATTATTATTAAGCGCAAAAGTATAAAATCCGCTGTGAATGGCACAAATAACTATTTATCTGAAATCAGTTGCCAGTTTAGGCTATTGAAATTCAGTTCCACTTTAATAAACCGTCAAATTATATGCAATCCGGTGTACCGTCACAATATGCCTCCCCATCAGAATTTGCTACCGGTAGCAAAATTTGACAGCTATAGATGTCACAATTTGCCACCCCATCAGAATTTGCTACCCCTGTTTTTTGGTTTTGTTTTATTACAATTGGGGGAAAAAGATTGTATGCATTCTTATGGGTCGTATTGTGGTGTCAGAAACCGCTAGTACCCTTGTTAATACAATGACAAAAGATCGTTCATACTACATATTTTCATTTAAGTTAAATACTAATAATAAGGTACCGTTACCCATGTTGGAAAAACAGTCAACAGTAACAACTGAATCCACTTCATACCAATACATTCAAACCATTTACGTAGGGAGCCTTTTCTGACTTGCTGACCAAGTTTGTTGAGACTTGCATTACTCCCCCCGCTCCAACAAACACTAAAATAATTAAGCCAGCCGTGTAAAAGATTGGGAACACTATTGTGTTATACTGTCGTTGTCATATGGTAACATTTCCCTTAAACGCACGTTTTTACACAGTCGAACTTCAATCGACGGGTAAATGCGTATGGATGATCATGTGCCGTGTAAAATAAAGCATTGCTCTAAACCCATTGCGCCTTACCTGTCGACGCTTATGACACACAGGGTCATGATTGAAGCAGTGCAACACATTACATCCATGGCGATGAAGATGTTACAGAAAACCTCCCCGAAGAGCCAGTGTCCTCCTGTGAGGTCGGTAACTATCATAAAGGGCATGACAGCGACGGCCACCGACAGATCCGCCACAGCTAGGGACACGAGCAGGTAGTTGGACGGCTGTCGGAGTTTCTTCACCACGCAGACGGCTATCACAACCAGAGTGTTCCCCATTACCGTCACCACGGTGATAACTGTCAGCAGCACCCCGATAATCACCTTCTCCGCCGTGCCAAATTCGAGGGGCTGCTCCCCGCACATATCGGCGGTACCGTTGAGGACCCGGGCCGGTGTCGGACTGGAGCTGTTGCTCGAGAAATAGTACGACGCCTCAGTCGTGAAGCTGGTGGCTGGTGGCGAGCCATAGTCTAGGTATGCCAAAGCGAACTCCCCGCCAGAGCTGGCAAACATCACGGACTCAGGCTGGAGAGACCTCTCCAAAAATGCGCTCTTGGAACAAACACGAACATGCCGGTGCTGTGATTACCCTTTCGGGTTGGGGTCTGAATCTGTGGCCGCCGTTTTTTTTAACATCCAAAGATAGCACGGTAAAACACACACACACACAACACGCAGGTGGAGAGTATCCATTTCCTAGGCTGCTCAGTATTATTTGCATCAAGACGCGTTGCTCATGCCGAAGCGCAAATATAGGGAAAAAAATGCAATAGATTCAACTGATTTGGAATCTCCTCAAGGCGACGTTCAATTCTTCCGGTGGACTCCAGCAAGGTAGTTTATTCCTTCACAGCTCCAAGAAACGCATCTAAAACCAAAACGATGCATTGTACACTGCGCGCGTCCTTTCGGCAAGCAGTGTGTGCTGTGCGTGTTCTACTGAACTGTAGACCAGAGACAGCGCTTCCCCCAGCCCGACTCCTGCAACGATGGGTTGTTCTGAGTAATCATACAACACTTCCCCAGATGTCACTCCTCTTTGAGAACAGTGTGAAGCACAGGGTGTGCGTTTATACCGACCTCGTATACAAGCAGCGCAGACGAATAACTTTTCTTTTTATTCTATTTAAAAACTCGTATCTTACAAGTTGATCGTCTTTTCTGACGAGTAAAAGGAATATGCAGCCACATTCCAAACAGTCCTTATTTAAAATACATTGCAGAGTTTAGAATATAATATAGTTTTAGTCACTTTTAAAGGCGCACAACAAACGGTTTGGGTGTCTCCTTTATATTCTAAAATACAGCAGACCCTGCTATTGATGTCATACAGCTATATAGCTAACTGAGATTGCTTTGTCCCAGGTGGAAACTTAAAACTAGTTATACTGTTGGATAATTGTTATTTAACTATATATATTTAAAACAATTCTATTGTGTATAATGCTGTAAAATAGGATCTGACTGCCGCCATTCTAATCTCTCGTGGACTGGATAGCAGCTTGTCAGTTGTCCATTTTCTATGCGCAATAAGACCCTCCAGGATGGGCGGTATTTGGGAAATACCGGACCTTTCAGGGTATATATATATATATATATATATATATATATATATATATATATGTTACTTGTTATAAATACATACATAGAGAGAGAGAGAGAGAGAGAGAGAGAGAGAGAGAGAGAGAGAGAGAGAGAGAGAGAGAGAGAGAGAGAGAGAGAGACCTCTCAAGCAGCTAAAATCAGCAAATGCCACACTCCATTGGTTTACTCCGAGTTTGTGAGCCTTGTGTTTTATTAATGGGAGGTTTAGAGATAGAGATGCTTGGTATACATAAATGTATAGACATGGATGCATGTGTGCTTCCTTTTCTTGAGCTTATTTTTTCAGCTGCAGCAACTAGTAATAGAAGCAAATAAACTGCATACACATTCATAGACACAGCCTGCTTACAGGAGGTTGGACCGTGTGCGTACTGCACATGCAGAAAGAAAGCCGTAAACAAACACCCACTCCCTTCTCTTTAGGGTCTAATTGGACGAACATGCTTCAGAGACACGCAACTTCATTTAAGCGTGTACTGGCTGGGTGGCAAAACAGTTTTTGCACCAGTCGAGGTATTGCATGTTATTTGATTCTATGTACTATACACTTGCAGAAATACTTAAAAAAGGTTCCTATTATAATTACCAACCACGTGTTTGAATACGTAGATTGATTTATTTAAATGCATGCTTTTTTTTGTTTACACTGCGCTCATACAAGATGGCCTTGCTACGAAAGACGCAATATAAACAATTTGATTGTTTGCCTGATTAAGTAAAAATATAGAAATACATTATAACTCGTTTATAATTCAAATAAGGTTGTTTTTTGGTATTTTTTTACACCAATATGTTAACAGCACACGCGAGGAACAACAGCAGCAGAAATACATGCAAGACGAGAAATATTATCAATCAGTCACATACACCTCCACACTGTATTTGCATTATTTTGCACAATTAATGGTCTCGGAAAGGCACACAGTGCACTCATGCTAATTGGTTTCCAAGCCGTTTATATAGTGCATTCTAAATTCAAGTGAGCAAATTGTATTTATATATTTTAATAACAGACCTGTAGGTCAGAATATCTAATTTTCTCCCCTCTCATGGGAAAAACATATTGAGTGCTGTATTATTTATCGGTCTTTCTGTGTGCATTATTTTCTAGCGCATGTATCCGGCCCCCACACTATGACAGAAGTGCCTTCCTATGTACAAATAACACATTAAAAAAAAGAATCTATTTAACCAGAAGATTTACCCATCGAGACCCAGGCCTCGTTTACAAGGGGGTCCTGGAAAACAATACAAGGACAATAGCAAAGTACAAACAACACAATGGAAACATGTTCGGATCAAACTTCAGCAGCAGCACACAGAGGTCAAAGGGCAGAACAAATAAGACACATATCTATATGTTAATGTCAAGGCAGCGGTGTGGAGTAGTGGTTAGGGCTCTGGACTCTGGAGGGTCGTGGGTTCAATCCCAGGTGGGGGACACTGCTGCTGTACCCTTGAGCAAGGTACTTTACCTAGATGGCTCCAGTAAAAACCCAACTGTATAAATGGGTAATTGTATGTAAAAAATAATGTGATATCTTGTATCTTGCTCTGGATAAGGGTGTCTGCTAAGAAACACATAATAATAATAATAATAATAATGTGGACTGAAGGAAAAGCACTGGCAGAAGGGAAATTAAAGACAAACGAATCCAATAAATAAAACGCAGCCTAAGCCGGGGATAAGCACACCGCATGCATACTGCAACCATAAACTTCACGCTAACCTCTTCCCATCTGTGTGATTGCACCTGCAGAACAGAGCGTGTGTTTGTCAGGCTGTTCAAAATGGCATTCTCCAGATCCAGTTAAGACGTCCTAATTAAACTAGACTTTAGGGTTCTATTGGGGAGAAGAACAAGCGGAAAGGCAACTCGATCTCGCTGCGATTGGAATATTAAGGAAAAAAAATGAAATCGTGGGATTATTTTTTTTTGTATAATGCAAGACTACCATGTGTAGTTAAAGAGAAAGCAGCGGGTTTCCAAAAACTACAGCGTGACACGCCCCCCCACTTGTTGCTTCAACTTACCTGTAATTTCTCTTTTCATTGTTAACATCTTGACAGCTTTTCACTCTTTAAAGTCTGTTTCAAAGCTCGTTTCTAAAGGTCCGCTCTAGTGCACTGGGGTTTGAGATCTGTCCTCTAAATAACTGCTGGAAGAGTGATAAAAAAATAAAACAAAATAGCATAAAAACGCGTGCTCTGTCTTTTCTGCTCTGTACCACATCATGGATCCTTATTGCTGTGCTTGACAATGTGAGCAATAATCCTGACACTATCAGTGCACTAGAGCAGACACTTTGAAAAGAGCTTTGAAACAGACTTTAAAGTTATAAGCGTAAAACTGTGTCGGGATGTTAACAATGAAAAGAAAAATGACAGGTATGTTATTTAAACAGTTGTAGCAACACGTGGGGACGCATAACGCTATATTTTTGGAACCCGGCTATCTTTAAGATGGTGGCAGAATTTCATCGCGGTTTTACCCATTCCAAGGTTTACTACGAGCTTGATTAGACACAGTGCATAGGTGCGCCTTATTAAATAGTAAAACCAGGAATGGATCACACTGCTATGCAACGGGAGTCTTATTTCCATCCCTGATTGTAACACAGAAACACTGAACAATTAGAGAATGAGAAAATCCTCTGATCCCCAATGTATGTGAATGAATACAATTGTGTGCTATGCCAAGTGATTCACTACTAGACCCTGTATATGCTGTGTGAGAGTTGTGTGCAACTATTCAGCAACAAGCATGGGAATCTCAGGCTCTCAGTGACTTCACAAGGGGTATGATTGTGGAGGCCCGTGCAAGCAGCTTCTCTGTCAGTGTCTATAAGGAAAGTCTGCAGGGTTTTTTTTTATTTATTTTCCTGGAATCGTGCACAGAAAACCACCACCAGAAAAAAAAGGTAGGCACAGCTCCAGTGAAGCGGGGTCCTGATGACAGCTCGAGGCTGTAAATGCGTGTAACACATTGTGACTAGCAGCAGAAGGGCTATGGTGTCTCAAATCACCACCCTGCAACACTAAAGTACTGTTTCCAGAGAAACAAGCAAAAAAGCAAAAAAAAATAAAAAAAATAATAATAATAATTTGAAATCCAATTCGATAGCCACAGAGATGTAAGAACACGGATTATGAACCCTGGGTAATTAATCTCAAAACCAAAACCACTACGGACACTGTGAAAGGCTGTGCTGCATTAATTAATGTAAGGTCTGAAATATATACAGTACCGTGCAAAAGTTTTAGGCAGGTGTGAAAAAATGCTGTAAAGTAAGAATGCTTTCAAAAATAGACATGTTAATAGATTATATTTATCAATTAACTAAATGCAAAGTGAGTGAACAGAAGAAAAATCTAAATCAAATCCATATTTGGTGTGACCACCCTTTGCCTTCAAAACAGCATCAATTCTTCTAGGTACACTTGCACAAAGTCAGGGATTTTGTAGGCATATAGTCAGGTGTATGATTAAACAATTATACCAAACAGGTGCTAATGATCATCAATTCAATATGTAGATTGAAACACAATCATTAACTGAAACAGAAACAGCTGTGTAGCAGGAATAAAACTGGGTGAGGAACAGCCAAACTCAGCTAACAAGGTGAGGTTGCTGAAGACAGTTTACTGTCAAAAGTTATACACCATGGCAAGACTGAGCACAGCAACAAGACACAAGGTAGTTATACTGCATCAGCAAAGTCTCTTCCAGGCAGAAATTTCAAGGCAGACAGATGTGCTGTCCAAGCTCTTTTGAAGAAGCACAAAGAAACGGGCAACGTTGAGGACCGTAGACGCAGTGGTCGGCCAAGGAAACTTACTGCAGCAGATGAAAGACACATCATGCTTACTTCCCTTCGCAATCGGAAGATGTCCAGCAGTGCCATCAGCTCAGAATTGGCAGAAAACAGTGGGACCCTGGTACACCCATCTACTGTCCGGAGAAGTCTGGTCAGAAGTGGCCTTCATGGAAGACTTGCGGCCAAAAAGCCATACCTCCAAAGTGGAAACAAGGCCAAGCGACTCAACTATGCATGAAAACACAGGAACTGGGGTGCAGAAAAATGGCAGCAGGTGCTCTGGACTGATGAGTCAAAATTTGAAATATTTGGCTGTAGCAGAAGGCAGTTTGTTCGCCGAAGGGCTGGAGAGCGGTACACGAATGAGTGTCTGCAGGCAACAGTGAAGCATGGTGGAGGTTCCTTGCAAGTTTGGGGCTGCATTTCTGCAAATGGAGTTGGGGATTTGGTCAGAATTAATGGTCTCCTCAATGCTGAGAAGTACAGGCAGATACTTATCCATCATGCAATACCATCAGGGAGGCATCTGATTGGCCCCAAATTTATTCTGCAGCATGACAACGACCCCAAACATACAGCGAAAGTCATTAAGAACTATCTTCAGCGTAAAGAAGAACAAGGAGTCCTGGAAGTGATGGTATGGCCCCCACAGAGCCCTGATCTCAACATCATCAAGTCTGTCTGGGATTACATGAAGAAAGAGAAGCAACTGAGGCTGCCTAAATCCACAGAAGAACTGTGGTTAGTTCTCCAAGATGTTTGGGCCAACCTACCTGCCGAGTTCCTTCAAAAACTGTGTGCAAGTGTACCTAGAAGAATTGATGCTGTTTTGAAGGCAAAGGGTGGTCACACCAAATATTGATTTGATGTAGATTTTTCTTCTGTTCACTTACTTTGCATTTTGTTAATTGATAAACATAAACTATTAACATGTCTATTTTTGAAAGCATTCTTACTTTACAGCATTTTTTCACACCTGCCTAAAACTTTTGCACAGTACTGTATATATATGTAATATTTATAGAATATCTGTGATATTAATCTTTCACGCGTTTACATATATATTTTCACACCTCATACTAATTCAATGATCACCCTGTGCTGTTTCCTAGGTTTCCTAGTTTTCAGCCAATCAAAATCGCTACATCCCCATCGGTTGCGGTGGGAAAGAGCCAATAAAAGAGCCAATAAAAATGGCCGATACAATCAGCTGTGGTAGTTCAGGGCCAGTTAAGGACTCGCAGTAAACTAAATACAGGTGAACATGCAGCTATAGCTGCCTGCGGCTGCATAGGGAAGAGGAAGGTGGATGCAAAGCCAGTGTTCTTGTTAGAGTCGGTGAACAAGGATTCAGGGGCTCGTTTGTGCCGGATCGCACTGGATCCCAGATCCGGTACCTTTGGAATGTTCAGGATCATGAAAACACAATAAGCAGAATGCAGATTCCCTATGCAGCACACAAAGTGAATGCAATATACTGACTGACCCTCAGAATGCCATGTAATGATGGGGGGGGGGGGGGGGGGGGGAACACCCACCAATGAGATATGCTTTAATCTCTTTGCAAAATGTTGTTCAAAAGCAATATAAATACCACAGATCACCCATTAGATTAATGACTTAGCCATATGGTAAGATATATTTTGATAGGGGTGAGATACATATTGTTGTAACTTATATGAACAGGAATAAGGGAGCGGCCAAAGGATTTCATCAATGAGACGTTGGCCTTACTTTACTGTAAGAAGGCAGTTGTGTTAAATACACTCAAATACAAAATTTAAGACTGTTTTAAAGTGATGACTGTTGTATAATATAACATTCATTTTCAAAAACAATAACATATTTTATTCCCAAAACAAAACCAAAAAAAAAAAAAAAAAAAAAGAGGCTCACGGTATATGAACAGTTATTTCAAAGTATATATAAAAAAAACTGCAGCTTGGCAGTCTATTGATTTGCAATGCTGCTCCCCAATTAAGGCCAGATTGGTGCCTCGTGGATTTTATTTTTATGGTGTTTATTTTTTTCTAGGCTCTCTGCTTGCCCGCCGGTCACTAATAAAGCTCAATCTGGGCAGAAATGTTTGAGCAGCGAATAGAAGAAATTACCTCCCGTCTTCCAGCAGAACAATAATATTGACTTCAAAGTGTGTGCCAGAATACCCTTTCACTACCTTACTGCTAAACAGCTCCTCTGCCTGTCTCTCTGCATCAATTGTGTGAAAAAATAATGATAACACGAAACTCAGGCCACAGGGTTTTGATCAGGGCATGCGGTGGCCCAGTCCGATATTAGTAACAGATCCTAATAAAGTGGCCAGACATTGTATATGTGTGATTCATATTGCAAGCAGACCTCCTAGACTGTTTCCCTTAAAAGATTAGTTATAGCTTTAACTATAAAAATAGATCTGGCGTGCTAAACTCTTTCTAATAAAAAATCCCTCCCAGCCTGGTAAGATTGCTCCCATGTGGGCCTGTGTGGGAAATCAGCTTGTAATCCTAGTAATGGGATGTGCAGATGGATGATCGTTTTCATACAGTTTTAGCACGTGTCAATATTTTTCATATTATTATCATGTTTCTCCATGTTAGTCTTTACATGTCTGTGAGCTTAGGACTGAACACACATTCTAGTCATGTGGCAAAATGGCTTCTCACCTGGTCCTTCCTACTCACCCTCCCTGTACTGGTAAGCCAGCAGAGTTGAAAGGTCACACTGCCGCGTGGCTTGCAACGAGGAAGACTGACTGGCAGTTCTCCAGCCCAGCTCAAAGTCAGGTAAAGACAGATATAGAGAAAAATATGGAATATTTTATAGATTGCTTGGGATCTTTCAGCCAATCAGAGAATGCAGAACCACTCAAGTGATTGCAAACATCATACAAAGGCACAGGGATTTCTACAAATAGATACAATGACATGCCAACCTGCCTGCACTTCGAGTACGTGCAAGAAATAGCAGGGGAGGAAAAAACTACAAACTGTTTGCCAGCCAGTTTTAAAAAAAAACAAAAGCAAGATGTCCCTTGTTAAGCTCATTAGACGGCCGGACTGCCTGCTATCTTACTAGAGGCACTGATTCAAGGGCTCTCTGGAGCTGTGTAATTATGACTCACTCATGAGAGGATGAAGCTGTAACATCAAGAGGCGAGCTGCTAACACTCCATTGGCTCTGTAGAACAAGTCTGCCTGGCTAGGTCCTTCGCTACACTGAGACGCTTGGATGGGAAACGCTGGCTTGGCCCCACAGCTCCTCTAGATATTAATAGGAGTGGGCATGACGCTAGCCAGATACAGCCCTGCTGTCAACACAGTTAGAAACAGTCAATCACAGCCCGTTCTCATGAAGGCATGTGTTTTCATGCAATGAAGGAACCCCTTACACCGACTTCGCAGACGAGTGAAAAGAGTTTATTTACCAGCCTGAACTGGCCAGACAACGCAGGACCAGCATGCATTTCTTTTAAGGAATGTTTTGATAAGCCAGTTTGGGTTATTTAACAAGCACCTGCTAACCAGTCGTGACCTCATCCTAAATTCATCTTTATTAATTACTCCAGGGACGGAACTGGAAACCACTAACCTGCAAGAATCAGTTCAGAAGACAGCACCTTGAAAAGGACATCATTGCACTCGAGAAGATAGAGATGAGGGGCAGGTCCCAGGGCTTCGTGACATGAGCTATGAAGACAGGTTCAAAGAATTAAATCTCTCCAGCCAAGAAAAAAGAACTAAAAGGGGGCTTGTTTCAATTCTTGGCAATTCTTTCAAATCATAAATGGTCTAGATCAGTGGTTCTCAACCCTGGTCCGGGGGACCCCCTGTGTCTGCTGGTTTTCATTCCAACTGAGCTCTCAATTACTTAACTAGACCCTTAATTGGACTGATAACCCAAGACATGACTTCAAATTTAGCACAGAGAGAAGAACAAGAGGGCATAAGTAGAAGCTGAGTAAAAGTTAGTTTAGAACAGAAGGTAGGAAGCACTTTTTTTGCAGTTATAAATGCATGCAATAGCCTACCAGGTGAAGTAGTAGGATCTAAAAACACTGGGAACATTTAAAAAAAAAGACTAGACTCTATGCTTTTAAATTAGATCTCCCCCCACCAGTAGGGGAGAAGAGTGTGCTAACAAGGGACGAGCCTTGGGGGCCTGAATGGCCTTTTCTCCAAACTTTTCATCTGCTCTGACGTTGTCGTTTGTCGCTGCGACAGACGGAATCGTCTCATTGCTCCCTGGAGGAAAATAAAGGGAAGGGAAAGAGAGAGGAATGCCTGTCTGCTCCCAACAGCTGTTCCCAATCTGTTTCATTGTGCCGCCGGCTCTGTTGGGTTCTCTTCAGTGGAGGTCAAGGACGTGTAGCCTGTGTCTGAACTCCTTGAGAGGGGATCGCACACAGCCTTGGTTTAATGATGTAAGCCGTGGCAGATATAAATACAGTCCCGGGCTCCATACCTGTTATTGTGTTTTCCCTTTTTAGGGTCCTCGCTCCGTGTCCGTCCATCTGCCTGCCTGTCTGCCTGTCTGTCACACACTGGAGAACACCATCACTGCCTTGATTTTACACCAAGCTTCTATCACATACTCCTCACCTCCACTATAGATGTATCGGATTGCGTTTGACTATAATATGATCACATTTTACAGAAATATTTTTAACTTTTCTGGTACTGTGCGGTTATTAGGCAATTATGAGGAACCTCTGTATGTGCATGTATTGATTATTATTATTATTATGATTATTATTATTATTATTATTATTATTATTATTATTATTATTAGTCATGTAAGATAAATCAACAGAGCACCCTTTATCTTAGGGGTGAGGGAGGGAGCAGTTCAGTCTCCATGCCTCAAGCCTGCCCTGGACTGGAGGGAGCACCCTTTCTCTTAGAAGGTGAGGGAGGGAGCAGTTCAGTCTCCATTTTCTTGTCAAAAATAGTCTGCGTCTTAAATTCAAATACAGTATAGTGATGCATGTATTAAAATTGCCAACAAAAGACGTAACTACCTGAGTACACAAGCAGCAACGTGACTGACTGCCCGACCTGGAATCATCAGTGACCTATAGACAGCGTCATTAGCTTCTTCAAAGAGGAATTCCAAGAGCAGCTTTTACAATTTCAGCGTTTCTAATAAACAGTACCAGCTTGGACAGATTGGAAATGCTGATCAGACCCCCGTATTTTTTCGACATGCCAAGCAATACCACAGTTCACAAATTGGGAGAAAAACAGGCGTGAGTAATCACGACTGGAAATGTGAAGCAGCTCATAACTGTAACACTCTGTGTGATAGCAGACGGCCGCAAACTGCCTCCATATGCGGAATTGAGGTTGTATCTTTGTAAATGCAGATTTATTTGATGTTTTGTTTTTTTCCTCAGATTGAGGGTGGAAAATCTGGGCTGTGTCTTAAATCTGAAGGAACGTGGCATATTAAAGGCCTCCTCATGCGATTTGCACATGAAAGCGCATCCTAGCCGTGCTACAGAACACACCTGGGGTATAAGCCTCCTGACACTGAGGGCTGTACAGTACACCATTCCTCAATGATTACCAGCCTCTAATTCCCTAAGGGAAGCAGTACTGCATGGGGATGTCTGCAGCTAAAATATCCATTTTCCATTGGTAAGTTGGGCAGGCTTGGGTGGGGAAGCACCTACCAACCGAACACCTCCCATCAGCCCAATATGAGATCAGATTCTGGCCAGACTCAAACTGACAGGGAGATTCAGATTGTGATCGATCAAGTCATGTGCGGCACTGCCCGTGTGTTATAAAGTGTGTCCCAATTGCGTTATTTTTTAAGTTAGTCCTAATTGTGTTTTTGTTAACATTTTTATAACTGACCGGGATGATTCAGGGAAACCGGGAAAGGGGGCGACTCTGATTACCAGCAATGACAACAGAATAGTAGTTACAGGTATAGTTACACATAATTACAATGTCGGTATGCATACTTACAATGTACTTAATGTGTGACATCTATGTGCATGATATAAACCTAACCCGAACCCTTTTCTGATACAATTGTGTACTTACCTATTTCGTGGAAAAAAATTTGCACATTAAGTACATTGGAAGTATGCATAACAACATTGAAATGATGTGTGCGCACACATGTATTCACTATGTAAATACACAGCAATTCGAGACACTTGGAAAGTGCTGCCTATTTTAGAAACACATGTATTTCATCCAGAGGCAGTGTTTAAATGTATGTCCAGCTAGAATCTAGCAGCTAACAGAGTGCTTCATGGATTCAATGGTCACTGTCAGTACTGAAATGTTAACTAGAGGTTTGTTCCTCATTCATATTTTATTCGGAGTGCTTTTAGTGTTTCTGAAGAGGATTTCTGTGTACAGGACCAAGCAGCAATGCAACAAATAAACACACCTGGATGAATCTCTCTATATGGGGGTTCAAGGGCAGCTGCAATGGAATCAGACCACCTTATGTAGAAACACACACACGCACAGTATTTAGCTATATATCTGCATTAGGCGCTGTATGTTAAGGCTCTAAAGGTTTATATTGAAATTCAAACCGCTAGTGTTTTATTAGGGCAGCAGTGTGGAGTAGTGGTTAGGGCTCTGGACTCTTGACCGGAGGGTCGTGGGTTTAATCCCAGGTGAGGGACACTGCTGCTGTACCCTTGAGCAAGGTACTTTACCTAGATTGCTCCAGTAAAAACCCAACTGTATAAATGGGTAATTGTATGTAAAAATAATGTGATATCTTCTAACAATTGTAAGTTGCCCTGGATAAGGACGTCTGCTAAGAAATAAATAATAATAATACACGTTTAAACGAAATTGTGGTTTCTGATTGTCTTGCATTTCTTATTTACCAAACGTTTACTTATTTATAGTATCCTGAAACATCGCACACCGCTTTAACTGAATGCTGAACTTGAAAAAAAAAAGTTTGACAATAAATACTAAATCAATGTAAGAATTACCCTAAAGGTGCTGAGTGTACCATAAACAGGACCTCTCGTAAAGGCTTGCATTAGTAAAAGCACAGCAAAGTGTAATAAAGCACAGTGAAAGCATGCTGAAGCATGGGTAAGCACTGTAAGGAATAGCAAGGTATGGGAAAGTAAACTTTTAGAAGGGACATCATAGGCAATATCACATATCATGCAGAGTGTGGAGTTCTCTGTTAAGGAAGAGCTGTTGTAAAATGTTTCTCATTCCTGTGGATGCAGCGCCGATGTTCAATGTATTTTAAAAACACCAGCAATCATGCTCTGACCTCATACCAGCCTTAATAACAGTGTTCGGCCCCACAGAATGCTAAGTGAGAATGTCACTATCTCCTCCACTGGCTGGATTTAGAGATCTCTTCAACATGAATCACTGTCTAGTGCTCTGAAAAGGTCGCCCAGCCACAAGCTAGGTATTGATTCAAGACTTTCTCTGACATTATTAAAGGAAAGGTTTGAAACCTATTCTGCATGTCATGGGTCCTATACAGCACCAATGGGTCAATATTATGGACCTGAGACATGGAGACTGAACTGCTCCCTTCCTCAACCCCCTAAGAGAAAGGGTGCTCCCTCCAGTCTATAGCGCTGTCAATCAGAACCACAAAATTCATGATAAGATAAACAAGTGGCTGGATACAAAAGGCCATTGCTGCCCTCTGGTGGAAAATTATGGAAATGACATTAAGTTAAAACAGACTCCAGACCCTGGGCATTATTAACCCGAGCAACTAGAGTATTTTACACAGATGAACTTTGAGAGCTTGCATCTGCTCGCTTTGGCTTTTATACATGCAACATTTTAAAATGATCATCATTTTTTATTTTTAAATGAAATGTTTTGATCGCTTCCAAACACATTTGGAAAGATAGAGAGAGAGAGAGAGAGAGAGAGAGAGAGAGAGAGAGAGAGAGAGAGAGAGCGCGAGCAGGCACTCGTGTTTTTTTGTTTGTTTTTGTTTTTTTATATAGATTTATTTATGTATGTATGTATTTATTTGGCGTTGTGTGTACCTGTCCCCTTGGCGTTGCCGACCATTTAATTTATGTTGCTTATTTTCAGTGTTGTATCGATTATGTCGTTATTTATAGCTCCTCTGCCGATGCTAACGCATCATTATCCCGTCAAAATGAAACGTTTAAAGCCTTCACCCGTCCGCAGTGAAAAACACCTATTTGACTGAAGAACACGATAAAGGGCGTTGTACCGATGCAAGGTGAAGAATACCAATGAAGGCATTGAGCGTGTGGGGGCCGGGAGCACAGATAATCACTGCCCTGATGCTATGGACTGTGAGGAGCCGATTGGAGCTGTCAAATAATCTGACGTTGCATTTCAGCTGCTGCATGTAAAAAAAATGTATACTGAAAGATAATAAAGCTTATATTGTGTTGATATTCATAAAAAAAAACAACAACATAATTCTTATACACACCGCACGGTATTTGCAAAATGCGCAACAGCTGTCGCCGTACCATCTGCCACCGCCAGGGGGAGTATTTTGGTTTTGTTTTTCACAGCTGCAGATTTAATGAAATGGAGCGACGGCATGTTTATTCTGCAGTTAGGGAATGCTTCCCTCGGACAGAATAACGCAAGACCTCCCTCTGGGTTTCCCCATGAAGAAACGGGTGCATTAAATAAGCATTTCTATTACTGTTTAGTAAAGCAATGTTTAGGCCTGCTAACGGTACAATGATTTAAGTTTGCAAAATAATAATAATAATAATAATAATAATAATAATAATAATAATAATAATAATAATAATAATAATAATAATAAACTTTAGCATTTGCTTTAAATTTGCATACAAACCTTATGACTATAGCAATTTATTGCACCGTTGTACCCAAATCTGACACCGTACTGAACCCTCTTTATTTAAATAAGAATGATATAACATTACTTAAAAAAACAAAACAAAAACGTGGACATAAATATTTTTAAAAACATTAGATATTATTAATTACTTAGATATTAATATGGACTATATATATATATATATATATATATATATATATATATATATATATATATATTACACACACATACACACACACACACACACACACACACACACACACACACACACACACACACAGTAAAATATAAAAAGTAACATTAACTTTTTTATTTATAATGTACTTTAAAAAGACAAGCAACACCAAATCGCCTCAATAACAATAATGGGAACTTGTAACTTCTAATCCGCGGAGTTGAGTGAAGTGTAATGGACCACAGAGGGATTTTTTTTTTTTTTTTAATGGCTCTAACAACCTTTGGGGTCACTGTCCAGCATTAATGTGAACTTCCTCTTGGACGCGAGGGCACAGCCTGTGTGATGTATGAGTCGGTATAACAAATAGCCGTTGGGATCAATACTCAGTTAAGACAGGTGGACAGACACATCAATTACCGAATACAAAATACTAGAGGGAGATGGAAAGTGAAAACGATGACAGGAGTCAAACGAGTCAGCACCATTTGCCAGATATGTGACTGCTTTATCAATTCAGTTCGAAGCTGGAGCGGGTTATAGGTTTAAATTAAATGTATGTTTTGCTCCATAACCTCCAACTGCTGCAAGTCGCGTTCGATCCCAAGAATTGCCTTGTGGTTTTAAAGACGGAAGACAGACCCCCTAGTTTAAGTCTGTCGCGCTGTCTTTCAAATGTACGATTGAAAATGAGAAAGATTCCAAGTGGAAATGTTAGCAGTTGTTTTTACAGTGAAGCTATTGAGAAAGACTTTCAGCCTAAAAGCTTGTCATGGCATTTCGACATTTTTTTTATTTATTTTTTAATATTTCTACATTTCAAATACCCGCATCTTCCCAGCACACAATATCGCAAGATCTTCAACAGACAAAATGGAGGGCGGGGTGACAACACTGCTATTACAAATAAGAGGTAAGGAAGTAGTTTTTTTTTTCAATAATAATAATAATAATAATAATAATAATAATAATAATAATAATAATATATTGTTATCACACATACCACCTCATAAATTGACTAGGCACAAAAAAAGGACTAGAAACGTTTTTTTTTTCAATGAATTGACTTTGTGTGACACCGCTTACATAGATATCTAAAATCCTTATCATATTTTTAAAGTTTATCTATTCAGAGATACCAGGGTGTTTAGTAAGTAAGGGATCTGATTGAGGGAACATGGGTAATACAATCCCCAGCCCTAGGCTTGCTGTAAATCAATTGCTGTTTCAATAACTTGTGCCGGTACTGTTAGTGTAGATGAAAAATATTTGTTTAGTTTTAACCTTGGAAGACGTATAGGCATCAAATAAAGAAAGTCAGTCAGACAGATAGATGGGCAGATCAATAGACATATTAAACAGACAGAGGAGAAGACAGGCCATTTTTAATCCTGGATCTCAGGGCTGTTGATTTTATATAGCTGGGAGAATGGCAAAACAGCAGTGGAGTTTGGATATTAAATAAACTGCAAGATTTTACACTATAATACGAATGTATTTTTCTATAGCTCCCTTCACGCTATGGCATCCCAGAGTGCTGAGTTAAAAACAAGGAGAGCTCATGTGTACAATACACTCCAGCGACAGCCAATTATATAAAAAGCACATTCAAACAAAGTATGTTTTCAATTTAGACTTAACAGAAACCAGCGTCTCAACCTGCCTCATGTCAACCGGAAGAGAGTTCCACTAACGAGGAGCACAACAGCAAAACTGGAACAACTCGAAGTTCTGCATTTTCTGATCTCAAGGAACGAACAGGAGTATACAGAGTTGGTAGTTCTTAGAGAGAGGATGCCCCTTATCCAGGAAGGATCTTCTAAATGACTACGTAAAGCCACAGAGAGCTCACTCAAGTGTGTCCCTGGCTTCGCATCGAGAACGTGTTGTTGCACCGCTCAAAAAAGTTTCCTGATATATTTTTCGAAAAGTCAGAACGTTTGTCTAATAATGAGACAGACAGGCAGATATACAGATACACAGACAGACAGACACACACACAGCTCCACAGAGAGACAGACAGACACACACAGATACACAGACAGACAGACACACACACAGATACACAGACAGACACACAGACAGACAGACACACACACAGACAGACACACACAGGCAGATACACAGACAGACAGACAGACAGATAGACAGGCACGCACACACACAGATACATAGAGACACAGACAGACACACACACAGACAGATACACAGACAGACTGACACACACACAGACAGACACACACAGGCAGATACACAGACAGAAAGACAGACAGATACACAGACAGACAGACACACAGATACACAGACAGACAGACAGACACAGATACACAGACAGACAGACAGATAGACAGGCACGCACACACACAGATACATAGACACAGACAGACACACACAGACAGATACACAGACAGACAGACACACACAGATACACAGACAGACAAACAGACACAGACAGACAGACACACACACACACACAGCTACACAGACAGACAGACAGACAGACACACACACAGATAGACAGACAGACAGACACACACAGCTACACAGACAGACAGACAGACAGACAGGTAAGCTAAAATAAAACTAGCACTATAAGACGTTCCATAAAAAAATATATATCCAAGTAAATATCGCCTCGCTGCGGATCCTCACAGCATTTTCTGCTGCTCCTTCATTGCAGTGGACTGCAGCTTCACAGCTCTCCTTCTCATCAAAAAGCAACTTGTTCCCTCTGTCTGTTTAAAAACCTATTAATCCCCAGCCGCCCAATAAAAGCCCTGCCCGTCAACCGACAGCCAGTAGTAAAGAGGCAGCGGCGACCCCAGCCAATCACGGCCCAGCATTCTAATGAGACACATCTTTATCAGTCAGGTGTCAACTCCTGAAGTTCCTTCTTATTTATTGCCTACTTGTAAAGTGCTGGAGAGACATTTGTCTTATGGAGCCACTATATCTTTTTTATTAACCGTCGTCTGTGTTTACCTTGGATTTACCTGTTTGGAGAGCGCGATGGGACAGAGAAGGTGAAAAGACAAGAAGAAAATATATATATATATATTGCCTTCATACTGACTGGATCTCTTAAAAACAACCAAACAACTGAAATAGTATTTATTTAAAGCACACGTTTTGTTTTTTTAAAAAGAAAATTCCATTCTAATTTGGAAGTTTTGAAATTGTTGCAATATATATTTTTTTCTTTTTGTGTTTTATTTAAAGGCTTTAAAAAAAAACAACAACATTTGTATCCAACCCGGTTTGCGCCTTTACCAATGTAAACGAGCTTTGAATGAACTGAAAACATATTTATAATATTTATTCTTGGTTTTGGATTTCAAAGTTTTAAAAAGGGGGCATCTATCAAGTTTTGACTTCTTTAAAAACAACAACTTTAAATCCAGTTTAAAAAAAGGGCTTTCATTTCACGCAAAAAATCTTTTGTATACTATATATCTGTATACATATTTTAAATTACACTGGAGTTTAACGTTACCAAATGGATCACAATATTCCGGGACCCTTTCTGTTCAACAACACCCTAAGCCAGCTGAGCACAGACAGCAAGGCCCCCGTGTGCCAGTACTCTGTGCAGAACTCCTTTTACAAGCTGCACCCTTCCTCCTCTCTCCACTGCCAGCTCCAGCCTGGCACCCCCCATGGCATCAGCGATATCCTGAGCAGGCCGGTGATGGGGGGCCCCAGCGGGACCCTCCTCTCCGGCTACTCCCACATGGGGGGCTTTGGGACCGCCCCCACCCCGGGGGTCTACTACAACCGGGACTACGCGCCATCCATGGGGGGCTACTCCAAACCCGGAGGCGAGTTCCCAGCCAAGGGGAGGACTGGCGGCTGCTGGAGCGAGGCTGGCTACGACTGGAGGGCAGGCAGGGAGCAGTGTGGCAACAGTAAGTGAAGTCTTTGAAGATGATTGATAAATGGATTCCCAGGTTAGCACTGCCTAATGTTAGAGCAGGTAAAAGGGGTTCTTAGATTAGCACTGATCGGGGTCTGTGAAAGGAGCCGATAAAAAAGCTTAGAGATTATCATTACAGTAAACATTGCACAGGTAGAACACTGTGGTATATAAACAGTATTACACTAGTTTACCTGTACACTACCTGTACACTAAGTATGCAGCAAAAATTGCAAAAGCATGTTTTGTGTTTTTTGCAGTACCTCCTGATGTGCTTTATAATGATTTCACTGTGTGTCACACATTATCATATTTTTATGATCTATATATATATATATATATATATATATATATATGGTACTGTACAAGGGTTGGAATTTAATAACTCAGTTTTTGTTTTTCAGCTAATTTATTGGGCTTATAAAGTGGATTCAGTGCCGTGATGAATGTACAGTACAAGATGGTTGAGATGTCTTTGTGGGGAAAACTGACTGTGTCCGTGTTTGGCAAAATGATTAAATAATAATTTATGTGGGAAAGAAAATGATACTGATACCAAATATGTAAATATTTCATCAACTCTCAAATACAAATCTAGATTTGTCTTTATATTTTTGATGATTCAGTCTGCAACATGTTTAACACTAATGCTGATTAATGGATGGAGGAGTCTATTCAGTTAATCTAAAACAAAAAAACAACAGCAGTTCTTTACTGTATAAATACATGCATTTTTTACATTGCAAATAATAGAATTGTTCATGACATTCTTAGAATTCTATATGAGGTAGAAGAAGCTGCCTTGGCAAGACTTTGGAACAACATATACAGTATGCATTGTAAAGTATAACACAGACAGGGCCATTAACTTGGTATGCTTAGACATGCATTGCAGGATATTCTCTCTACTGAGAAACAAACCCCACAAATATTGCACTAGATTCAATCCTCCAAACTTTAATGTATTTTTGCAACAGTTCAGAAATCAAATCCTCCAATAAGATTTTTAAGATGTACTTTCTTGGTTTTATAAATGAATACAATGTGCAGAATGTATGTTGGAAAATAATCCAATAAAACGCAGAATATGAGATAGACGACCTCCACTAAGATCTATATTACACTGCAAAACCCAGTGTTTAACAATCCAGCATAAATACCACGCCAGCGATTTGAAAACATCTTAATGTATATTTCTATCAGCTCTCTGTAAGTCGCCTTGGATAAAGGTGTCTGCTAAATAAACTAATAATAATAATAATAATAATAATAATAATAATAATAATAATAATAATAATAATATACTTCAGATGCACACAAAAAGTGCTACCAAAATAAAGCATGGCAGTGTAAATTACATTAGTACTAAAATGTAAAATCTTGTTATTAGGATTTAGTTTGAATCCTTAAACTTTTGGTTTAAATGTAGCTGTATCGCACTGCAGCAAGACACCCCTTATAAAAGTTTCCCATAGTAACAGCTTAGCAAAGTGTAATAAAGCACAGTGAAAGCATGGTAAAGCATAGGGAAGCATTGTAAAGCACGGAGAGGTCTGGTAAAGCATAGGGAAACATTGTAAAGCACAGAGAGGTATGGTAAAGCATAGGGAAGCATTGTAAAGCACAGAGAGGTCTGGTAAAGCATAGGGAAGCATTGTAATGCACAGAGAGGTATGGTAAAGCATAGGGAAGCATTGTAAAGCACAGAGAGGTATGGGGAAGCATATACAAAAAAAACATGACAAACCATGGTAGGCTGTGGTAAATGCAACAACAGCATGGGAAAAAAAGCAATATTACTGTGGTGAATCTTTAGAAGGGAGCAGATTAGGAAATCTATAAGCAATGCCACACATATTGCAATATTAAAACTTTACTGTAGGGTGTGGTTTATGCTGCCCCAGAGTTGGCACCGATCTGACTATCTTTAAAAATGCTGTATCATATATCCTGTATAGAAGGAAGCAGATTAGGAAATCTATGAGCAATACCACACATACTGCGATACTAAAACATTATTGTCGGGTGTGGTTTATATTGCCCCAGAGTTGGCACCGATCTGACTGTCTTTAAAAATGCTGTATCGTTTATCTTGTATGGAAGGGACGGATTAGGAAATGTGTAAGAAACTAAAAGTGTGCTCTTGAATGTGATTGCAAAGCAGGCAGCGGGCAGCTCACAGCCATGCCCGGCCGGAAGAAGCACACGCGCCCCACGTTCAGCGGGCACCAGATCTTCGCGCTGGAGAAGACCTTCGAGCAGACCAAGTACCTGGCAGGGCCGGAGCGAGCCCGGCTGGCATACTCACTGGGCATGAGCGAGTCACAGGTGAAGGTGAGGGGCCCGAGCTCAGATTCCACTCCCCGCACAGTCAAAGAATAAGAAGGGCTTTGAAATACCAGCCCTTTAAATAAACAAGCGTTACAAGCATGGAGGCAAGACTCCCGTTGCATAGAGATTTGATCCATTCCTGGTTTTACTAGGAGTTTAATAAGACACCTGAGCTTGTTACCTATACACGGGCTAATCAATCTTGTCGTAAAACTTGGAAAGAGTGAAACTGCAATAGGGGTCTTATTTCCATCCCTGTTATTATTACTTATCAATGAACGTTGTAATTCTGCCAGTTGACCAATAGTCAATAGTAATGTTTTTTTTATTTTTTTATTTAGTCGTCGGCAATGAATTTTTTACCCCAATTTGGAATTGCCAATTGTATGAATTGATCTCGGTCCACCGCTGCAACCCCCCACTTCGCGAAACGGCGGCAGACACGCGCGTCCTCCGAAATATGCCCTGCCAAGCCGGCCTTTTTCGCACTGCAGGTCCACAGCGAAGCCATCAGACCTATAGTGCCGGAGGACAACACAGATCTGAATGGCTCCACAGCAGACCCGCAGGCATCCTGCCGACCACAGGAGTCGCTGATGCGCGGCGAACCGAGGGTTACCCTGACGACCTGAGCCCTCCCTACCCGGGCGGCGCTCGGCCAATTGTGCGCCACCCCCTGGGAACTCCTGGTCACGGTCGGCAAATGACATAGCCTGGATTCGAACCTGCAATCTCCAGGCTATAGGGCGCATCCTGCACTCCACACGGAGCGCCTTTACTGGATGCGCCACTCGGGAGCCTCCTGTCAATAGTAATGTTAAAATGATTGGGTATTAGTAAATCATCAAATCAAATTGCATTAGTCATTTTTACCCATTCAGAAGTTTTTTTTTGTGTTTAGAGTAAATTTTAAATATTAGTTTGACTTAATATAAAAAAACAAAACGATATGTCTAATCACATGAACAGTTTAATGTCTTGATAATTACATTGTTTTGGTAACTTTATTTGATGTGTTGTTTTCTTTCACGGAATAAAAATCTAAATAATGACAATGTGCAGTAAGCTAGTCACGGATTCTGTGAAAGCAGCCGTTTTAAAACACCTCTGTCCTGGTAGCTTTCCCTTCTGCACGGCGAGTGATGTGTCATGGGTTTGATTTCTAACAAGAGCTGCTACATTCCACAGACAGAACATGTGTCTCTTTGGGATCTCCCTGCAGGTGTGGTTCCAGAACCGGCGCACCAAGTGGCGCAAGAAGAGCAGCTCCGAACCGAGCTCCATGCAGCGGGCTGGGCCGGACCAGGTGGTGTCGGAGAACGAGGTGGAGGACGACGAGTACAACAAGCCCCTGGACCCCGACGAGGATGACGAGAAGATCCGTCTGCTCCTGCGCAAACACCGAGGGGCCTTCTCCGTGCTGCGGCTGGGCCCCCACCACCTCTGAACCCCCTTGAGGACCACAGGGGGGGGCCACTGCTGCAACCCCATGTTCAGGATCTGAACTCCCAAGCCTGGTAGACTCGACTCCCCCACCGCCCTGCTCAAGAGTAATTTTACTCAGCTTGCAACCTCTGTTAGATATCACACTGCTGCCACCACATGTAAGGTGTTGATTACTGCACCCTTGCACAGGGGGACAGCGATTTGAACTCACAACCTCCCGGCTCCAAAGACTACCAGGTGAGCCAAAGGAGCAGCTCCCTCAGCCAATCTGACCGGAGTTCTTTACATCAGCCTGGGGGTTTGAATCCTCTTCCGCCTCCTGCAGCAACACACACTGCACACTGCAGGCTGAGATCAAACATGACTTACTTTAAACTGGAGCTGCTGCTTATATAGAAGACCTTTGATTTCAAGACTTTACGACTTCATATAATTTGTTTTTAAGCTACCGATTTTAGCCACCGTGTACCAGCTTCTTCCAAAGTACCGAACATTGAGTCTTTTGATTAATTGTGAATTTTGCATTCACTCTGTTGACGTGTATGTAATATATATAGTGCATTTAAAACCATGAAACTGAGAATGTCAAAGAGGAAACCCATTTGACCACGACAAAGACACATCTGGGATAATACGCACCCATTCTAGCCCCTGCGTTGCTTCGACCCCCCGGCGTGCTGATTGATCACGTTGCATTGATACTGATTATCCGTCGGGATGATCCTGGCGCTTTCACAGACGCTTTCCCGGTTTCGAAATGATGAGAATATTCAAACAGCTGAAGCAATAAAACCCGGCCGACTGAGAACTCTGATTTTAAATGTAACAAACTGTAGATTGTGTATGTAATAAACTCTTCAAGCTCCTCTGATGAAATTAAACAGGCATCTTCAAGCACGTTTGTAAATGAGCTGCGCTGCTGTCATTCAGATCACACTGAGCGAACCTCCTTAAGAATCTTTCAGCCGTGCTTTGAATTTAAATCACGGGAGATCCGGGCGTCGTCCCCCAGTGTGTGTGTGTGTGCCATTTATTTATTTGTATTTTTTTTTATATATAAATAAAAAAATGTTTTCTGCAACATCAAAAGAAAGCTGTAAGGTGGACGGCCACACAGACACCCCTGTTTTTCTTAAGCATGTGTTGAAATGTTGCAGTTCACCGAATCTCATTTTAATTGTGTAATAAATGATGGACAACTGATACCCATCAAGCCAATTTCTTTATTTCTTTTACCCATTAATGCAAGGAATGGAAAATACAACAGCAAACCTATTTGGTTGCAATGAAATGCATATCAAGGCAAGAATAATAATAATAATAATAATAATAATAATAATAATAATAATAATAATAATAATATTGATAATGCATTTCTTTTCAAATGTAAACTAGGTTGTAACACGGTACGCTGTTACATTGTAAGGTCGTTTCTGTGTGCTGCACCCCACGGAGCCAGACTGATACAGGTGTAATGATGCAGCACGGCTGCACCAGTGTTCATCGTTGAAGGGCTGGTATTGCTGATTGAACTGCATGCTCTTATGCAGTAGGACTGAAGTAGTAATCACATCCTACTGATGGTAATTTACATGTAGATGGGATTTTAACCCAGAGCACCATGTCACGGCGCTACAATCATCTCCCAACAGAATCTCAAGGTTCTCGTTTTGTATATGAATATAAATATGTGAATAATCAGCTCGCTTCTGTACTTGCTTGTTTTTTTTACTTGCATCTATTTAAATTGTATTATTATTATTAAAATTGGAAATAAATCAGTGCATTGCAGACAGGGTCAGTAAAGCTAGTGCCGTGTCTTGCCAGGGTTTCCAGTATTTCCAAGTTTCCACGGACACCAGTCAGTTCAGTAAGAGATTCTGGTTGCATTATTCACACACTTGCCCACTGACCTCGGGGGAAGGTGAAGCAGCCATCGGCCACTAAAGAGAATTCAGACCAACAGGACGCACTGGTCCCGACAACAGCCTCTTTAAAACACACTGCTGAAGAAACGTTTTTAAAACCATTTTTCTGTATAAAAATATATTTTAGATGGAGAAGTGTGGATGATGCACGCGCACGTTAGCCTCACACGAGGATGTCACCTACCCCTCTCCATATGATGTAACTTCAAATGTTTTTTTTTTCCCAGCAATTTTCAATATTTAATGCGTCAAAGGGTTACGTTTCAACGCTGCTGTTTTATGATCAAATAAACAGGATTTTAGACTAATGAGGAAATTAATGCAAGCAGAAATTCTTCCAGAGGGTGTTTATTTCAGCGTTTGACAGCATTCAAATAAATAAATAAATAAAATAAAAAAAAGGACTCAAAATGCCAGATTTGCATAGATTTTATTTGATATAAATATACAACATTATTCTCCTCTGTGTGACTAATTGCAGTGCATTTCAGTGTGCGTTATGATGAACAAAAATGCCTCGAGCTATACATACAAATATATCTGCATAAAAGCATGCAATTACACTTTGAAAACTTGACTTTAAATGACTTTATATAAGCATACATTATTCTAAAAGGGTCATTACACACTTCAGCACAGACTGGTACATCGGTGTCCATGAATACAAACCAACAACATCAACCACATGATCACTATCCAATAATCTCAGTTTCTGTAACAAGCACTTAAATCATTTTAGTGAGAGAGAAAAAAAAAAGTTTGAGATACTGTGAATACCTTCTACTATAATCAGTTATTAATATAGCATTGCTAGATCACCGATTAACATGAAATAAAGTCAGTATCTCAAACATTTTTTGTCAAGTATATTATGTACAACAGATACATTTCAGGTTTGTAGTGACATTTTAGTTTATATATATATATATATATATATATATATATATATATATATATAATTATTATATAATTATTTGTTTATTTAGCAGACGCCTTTATCCAAGGTGATTTACAGAGACTAGGGTGTGTGAACTATGCATCAGCTGCAGAGTCACTTACAATTACGTCTCACCCGAAAGACGGAGCACAAGGAGGTTAAGTGATTTGCTCAGGGTCACACAATGAGTCAGTGGCTGAGGTGGGATTTGAACCGGGGACCTCCTGGTTACAAGCCCTTTTCTTTAACCACTGGACCACACAGCCTCCTGATTTTAGTTTAAAATGATTGATAACTTCAAATTTACCAAGCATTCCTTGAAATAAAACTCATTTACCTGTACTTAAGGTATAAAAAGAAGTTGCTCGAGGCAGGTGGTAACTTTAATAATCTAAAATACCAGCACCCTTTAACTCTGTATTAATTCTGCTGGTGTTAAATTTTTTTTTTTTTTTAAACCAAACACAGCTGAACAAAGTGTGTAAAACAGCAGCTTTATACATTCCAGGGCAGAGGCGTTCCGATCTGTCGCTGGCGAAGTGATTAAAACAGTGCCCAGACTGCCAGTGCCTGAACTGGCTCGTCTGGGATCGCTGTGTTCAAAGGCAGGTTCCCAGTTATGGGAACGAAATCATTAAAGTCATTTCATGCGCTTTTATTGCTGTAAATTCCCTGCCTGGTTAACCGTTATTGTTCTGCAGTAGACTCACTTTTTAATGCTTGTGATGCAAGTCATTTTTGAAGATCTCAGCAAATAGTTTTCTGCCTCTTTAAAAACAACACCACCAACTACACTACTGCCGTTCTTTTGGATATAGTAGTACAGCAGCACCCTGTAATTAATTATAAAGTAAGATTCATTCAGACTCTACCCCCAATAGTAAAACCTGCGCTCTGTACAAAGGAAGAAAATGTTTTTTAAAAGAAAGTTTAAAATGTCTTGCATCACAGAGGAAACCTTTTTAAAAATGCTTTATATATATTGTACGTAAAGTATATATTATACCAATAAAATAACTATAAAAACACTCCACAGTGCTACATTTGAAATGCTAAAAACAACTTGTATTTAGAACAGTATATAGTTCACTAAACCCAGCATTATCATCAGCTTATTGTGAAAGGTATTATTCATTTTCAGTATGTATTTCTGTGGCAACAAGGCACATGGGAATGCTGTATAGCTTTACAATCTCAGAATAGGCAACCCAGCTGAACCATTTATTGGGCAATCCCAGCAATGACATCACAATGGATTTAGAATACAGAATTAAGTTGTTCTAGAACTCAAATAGATCCCACCACATCGCCATTGAAGTTGACTTCAGAGTGGCCCAACCACCAAACACCACCCAAATATGATCTGATGAAGGCCTCTAATGTTGCCGAGATTAACAGATTTAACCCTTTAAGGTACACAGGAAATTGAGCGGTTTGTTCAAACTTCTTAAAATACATTTGAGAGCAACTCCCAATTATCACGAGGAGGAAAATGACAATTTGGATGACCAGACCCAACCGGTCACTATAATTTAAACCCATGTTTCATGCCCCTCATTGCAAAAGGAAGAAAGTTTATTTTTAGGACACATATTCCCCTTGTACCTTAGAGGATGAATACCTCACCTAAACCTGTCTAGATGTGTGATGTGTGAAACTACAGCATATCGAGTTTGTTCACTTCAAACTTGAAAACGAATCTGAAAAAAGAATTCACAAAAAAAAGGCTACCTTTCCTTATACCCCATTTGTAAACAGATACAATCAGAAATAAAATACAATAATAATAATAATAATAATAATAATAATAATAACATATAAATGTAGTGTTTTGGTTATTAACGCTTTATCTAGATCAGTGCTTTTTCACCTCCTTTGGTCCTTTTGGGGCCCCTCCAGTCTTTTATTGTGTGGCCCCTGACACAGAGGAGCTTTTTGGGTGACGAGATGAGAGGAGTCACTAGCCTATGGGAGAGGCCCTCTGGTAAAACCAAACATTTAAAAATTCAATCTGTACGTTCCAAGACAACTGCGTGCACCAAGCACTAAAGGGTTAAGAACGAATTTGCAGATGAACAACTTGGATCATGACCGCCCTTAGCTTCACAGCACACTTATACAATCTAACACAGTGTAAATCACTAAATACATGTATTAAAAAAAACTAGAGAGTATATTCATCAGAAATGAAAAGCTGCTGTTTGGAGCTTAGTATTATCCTGTTTGAGTCAAACATTGCAAGTGGCTGCAGTCTAAGTTTGAACACACTAAACTTTCACTGTCATTACAGTGCTTGTGTAGTTATACAGATAAAACTAAATCTAGTATTTATTTAGTTACAGATTTAAAGTAAGCAGCTACCGGTACTTGACAGAACCCTGGTGCTTAATATTCATAGCAGCAACAGAACTGTGGTTTCATCTCCTTTAGCGTTCTTAGTATTACATTAAAAATATCAAAACTCATATGCACCGCATCTTGTGTGCATGCATTTGTTTAAAAAAAAATAATAATTAAAATCAACTGCCCGTCGTATTCAGACAGTGCTGGCACAGTGAATTGCTGGTGTGTAAAGCTTGCAGGACTTCAGTATATCCAGCAGGTCTTGGGATCAGTTCTTCTCCCCCCACCCCCTCCCCGTTTTGCCCTCCCTCTAGTAAATGTCTTGTTTAAACAGCTGCTGGTGTTCCTGTGAAGCAAGGAGTTCAGCTGGTGAAGACACCACAAGGCAACAGAAGTATAGATGAGTCGGCAACATACATACAACACGATGGCTTTCAGCATGATGAAAATGTTGATATTCTACTTAGAAAATGTTAGTGGACAATGCATCTACACGATCCAGTCCTTCCATATTTCCTGTGATTGTGATTTTTCTTTTTTTATTTAGTGTGCCCAATTATTTCCACCCACCCCAGATTTTCTCCTCCATTTCAAATATCCGATCAAGTTTCCCCTCATCGCAGCCGTTCCCCACACTGCTCGGGAGAACTGAAGGTTCAGCGGGCGTCCTCCGATCCCACGACCAAGCCAGCTTCCTCTTCTACACTCAGGAAAATGTCAGCGAGCTACCGCCCTCTGGAGGGCAAAGGCCAACCCTGCAGGTGTCCGCTCTGAGCTCACTGGAAGCCTGGCCGGCAGGGTCTGCCGTAACGCGATGAGGAGAAACAGTCCCTGCCAGTTTTGCTTCCTGAATCCACGGGAGAGCCAGAGCCAATACGAACCTCCCTTCAGAGTCCCCAGCAAAGACCAGCTACTTCCCACAGCCAGCATGCAAACCTGTGCTGTGTGACTCACCCTGCACACCACACGGCCGTGCTTTTACCAGGTGAGCCACGCGGGGTCCTCGTGACTCTGATTCTGTTACTCTCAGTATAACTAGTGCTAAAGACTGTCTTCAACAAGTTTAATCGCAAATGAATAACACACATAGTTACCTCTTAGAAAGCTCCAGGCTTGGTCTCAATGTCCGTTGGTCTTTAATCCAAAGAACATGAAAACGGGCTGAAAAAACAAAAGCAGAACAGGTTAGGAATTCACAGAATAAATAAGATTAAAACACAAAAGCAAACACAGTCGTTGGGTAGACAGATCAATCAAATGTAAGATTCCTCTGGGCGGTTACAGTGCAACAGTTTCCGATGGACAGATGGAGATTTTCTACCCCCCTACCCAGTCTCGGACTGGAAAGCGTGATCTTGCACAGTACCGTACCTTGTGGTCCCCCATGCATACATTCGAGCCCAAGGTGTCATAGATTACACCACTCTCCCCTTCCTCTCCCTGCAGGGAACAATCAAAACAATGCATAGAAATGAACAACAAAAGTGGAAATTATAAATGCATATAAAACACTGCGCAACTTTCAAGCAATCACAGAGCTGCTTGTTGTAGGTGCTAAACAATCCTGATTTGAGCTGCTAAGCGAATATTGCTGCTTCTCCTTCAACAAGCTGCAAGAAAAAGGTATTTCATGTTTCCTTGGCTTAACCTAGGCTGAATGAAAGACTACCATAGCTTACCCTGGTTGGCCGTGTTTCTGAATACTGTATGCTTTACCATACCTCTGTGCTTTACAAAGCTTGCTTATAGTTTACCACGCTTTCACTGTGCTTTATTTCAATTTGCTATGGTTTTACTGTGGGAAGCTAGCGGTGACAAGGCTGAACGAAGACCTGCTCACCCTGTGGATGATGTGCCTGGCGGAGTGGGACAGGAGCACGCGGTCACACCAGGCCGGGCACCTCGTGTTCATGAACTGGGTGGGCTGAGAGTAGTCTTCGCTGTATGGGTAGCTGTGGATCAAACAGATGACTTTACAAATGAGCGCTGGTCTCGCGGGACAGTCAACCTCACACAGGTAGGCTGGACCAGCAAACAACCTCAATTCAATTTCATCTATTTCACATCCTGCCAAGAGAAAATAGTACCGGACTGGCTTGGCTCGACTGCATCACTGGACCTGAACACCCTCTGCCTGCCATTCAGTCCTGGACCTCTCTCTCTTAACCAGAGACTGACAACTGTGCAGAGTTGCGTGGATCACACTAATGTTCACAGTCTAGGACGAGATCCCTAAATGCCACGTAGCTGGACCTTACCCAGGTCTCCAGAGGTGATGAAGCCATGAAGGCAGGTGAACTCACCCACTGCGCCACTTAGACACCAGGTCAAGCTCCTACCAAAAGTACATGTAATATCACAACCCTACCTGGGAGGAAACTGAATCTCTTCCTCGCCAACAACATCATTGTAGCGGTCAATCTCCTTATCATACTTCAGAAACTGAAACACAATGAAAGCGATGGCTTTAGAATGAAAGCGATGGCTTTAGAATGAAAGCGATGGCTTTAGAATGAAAGCGATGGCTTTAGAATGAAAGACGACAGTTTCAAACTCCAGTACCCCCCCTTGATCAGCTACATGATGATGAGGGTGGCAGTGAAAGGTGTAGAGTAGCTATTCTGCAGAACTGTACCATCTCCTCCGTGTTGGTCCGTAGGTATTGGTGTCCTCCTGAATCCTCGGAGCTGGAAAGAGCGTCCCTTTCACAGTAGATATCTAACCCTGGGTCAGTCACCCACCTACCAAGTTGTCCCGCAGTTTCAGTAAAGGAGTGGTTTATAAAACTTGGCCAAAGAGAAGCAAATGCTCTTCGAAATGGAAAGTTCCAACTGATAAAAGACTTGAAATGAAACCTCCAGACTCACAGCTTTGCCGTTCTCCTCTCTGAAGGCGGCCTGATGCTGGTACTCAAACACTTTCTTCTCGATGCGAAGGACCAGCTGCAGGAGAGTAAGAGGGAGCTGACGGGATGGGCTTTTATCATTACAAAATAAAAACCTATGACAGTATGTATCAAAACTTTGTGACTTGCTTGGCTTTGGTGCACAACCTCGTCTCTTCGAGACACTGTGGCTACTGAGAAATCACAGGGAGGCAGTTCTGACTGCCTAACCCCCGGTGAGGCTCAAAATGAGCACTTAAACAAACGCCATAGACTTCAGACAAAGAGGTTTAAATGGACCTGTCTTACATAGTACTGGTTAGCTGCCACTGATCAAAAGGTTAACATGAAAGGGGAATCCCTACTCTAGACTAGGAGCTGCCTGCAAAGACATGCCTGCCAGGTGAGCTTCCTACCCGAAACTTCACATAGCTGCTTTACATTCTGTAGGTTATCATGCAGTCTCAAATCCTGAGTACATGGGTATTGCATTATTATACTAAGGGCACCCTGTGACTTCATGCCAGTGGGCATCTCTCCATTACTGAGCATCGCTGCAGTCTTGCTTTCTCCCTACCTTGTGGTCGCTGTCTTTCTCCTTGTAGATCATCTTTTCTTCTTCGTTGTTCGTTCCTTTCTTTACAGTTTTGATCTCTGCTGAGCTGCACAGTGCCTGGAAAATAAAACTAATGATATATATATATATATATATATATACACACATACATATATACACATGTAATGCAATGCAACGTTGAAGCAAATGCAAAGTTGACTCCCTTTTCTGTCAATGCTAAAGCTAAGGAGAAATAATAATTTAACCGCACCTGCCTACATGCACAGTAAATTGTCTTGTGCTATTGTTAGAATAATGACGCCTTAGTAAATAGAGTGAGGTATTTGCACTGATTTGAAAACGTATGGAGCTGCCAGCAGGATTGATTAACTCATAGACAATAATAGTTACCTGTACAAGACTCCGCGTGTCTAACCGAAAGTTGAAATCTCCAAACATGAAGAATGGGAGAGGCGTATACCTGTTATCAGACAACCTGAAAAGAAAACACAAAGTACACTCAATATTGCAATAGTATGTAAATAACGGCAGTATTCAGACCTGCCGCAGGTTCAATCAATCAGCTGAACTTCAAGATCTTTTTTTGTTTTGTTTTGCTGAAGCATAAAAACAAAATGGAACGGTCCGATTGGTTTAATTTCTGAATCTCATTCACTTTGAGTTTCGTTTGCAGCATTTCAAATCTGTATATCCTGCTGCACACGGGACACTGTCCTCTTTTGATATGCAGGGACATCACAAAGGCTCCCATTGACAGCACAGCAGCCTGAACAGCAGCATACAGAACAAAACTCAATTTTCAAATCCAGGATTATTAAAAAGGAAAGCATTTGGGTATAATAGCTCTAACAGGGACACGCAATCATTTTCCCAGCTTGTAAAAAAAAACAAAAAAAAACAAAGAGGTGTTCTGTGTGTAGAGAAATGTGATGATCATGTACACCAAGTGGACCAGCAACTGGAGTGAGAGCGTTGTATAGCTCTGAGCAGACAATAAGTTCAGAGTTTTGCCAGATGTATCATATCAAGCTTTGGCAACAGCATATACATGTACTGATCTATATTTGACCTATGGTGTATATGATAAGGTAATGGCTGGGTGATGAGCATAACAACCTGTTTTGTTTTTTGGCCAATTTCATAAGAGCAGATAAAAGGGCCCCATCTTATTTTAAACGACATGTTTTCAGTATAAAGAGGGGTAGTTATAGGACAGCCCCGAGCTGCGATTACAACACCCCCAGATCGCTGATCCACCATATAGTTATTTCCCCAAGTGTAAATGTTCACAACGCCACACACATGCAGGGTTATCTCAAGTTCAGCAGGTCTTCATGAGCGACGCAGGGGGCTGGAGGGATCTTGCAAAGGGGGACAGGAGGCAGGACAATGGCACTGCTCTTCATTAGTCTCCCTGTCAGGCCAACTTCATCTCCAGGGAAAGCGCAGTCCTCATTGGCTGGAACTCCCAGGGGCTCCACCAATCACTGGCTGCGGTCCCAGGGGGTCGGTCTTGGTGAGTGCTCTTTGACAGACCTGTCAGTGCGGTCTTGATGAATTCACTCTTCTGTTTATTTGAGTGTGATCCAACACAGCAGCCTTGCAGGGCGGAGGTATTGATTCAAGTCGCTTATACAGAACCGTTCTACAAGTTTAGCAGAGTAAACATGCTGCATGTCAATTCAAATCGCTTATAGTATATAAATGGTAGAATACCAGGGTTAGAAACTCACTGTAGTCTTGCATCCAGTCTTGGCTGCCAGATTCCCCTTGTTTAGGTTTAATGAAAAGGGTGCAAGAATCGGAGTTTAACCTACTAGCTCTGTAGCACAGTATCAAAGTTTCATCTGAGTCTTTATTGTTAAGAACTGTTCATGCAGCTGTAGTGGAAAGACAATGTATTTATTTAACGATGCAGGACTATTTTCTGACCCTGAATCGGGCCTGAACATTTCTGTAGCCCATTAACCCATTAAGTGTTATTGTCCTCATTTGAGGACAGACTACCTTGTCACTTTGTGGAGCATTTTTTTAACTGGAGTCTACCTGTTATTAAAATCTTCAATTATATTGTCATGATAACTCACTCTAATTTTGTTAACCGCAAAAGTCAAATCTAAATCTAACTGTTAATTCTGCAGCTATAGCCCAGCTATAAAATAACAAGGGATGGAACCCCGTAATAGACTCGCGTTTTGATTGGTCCTTGTCTGTCAGAGGTATATGATGTCACCACGAGTGGGGAAAGCTTGGAAGCATTTTTAACACTGCGATCAGAGAGAGAGAGAGAGAGAGAGAGAGAGAGAGAGAGAGAGAGAGAGAGAGAGAGAGAGAGAGAGAGAGAGAGAGAGAGAGGCTTTCCAGAACCTTTCAATTAAAATATAATGTTATTTTGCTGCACTAATATAACAAACTAGGGGTGACTATTACTTTATATAAATTATCATGTTACGCACAAATGTAACAATTGGCTTTCTGTGGTGACGCACTTTTTTCTTTCAAATAGCATTTATCTATAATCGTTTCCGTGATTTATTTGAATTGCAAATATTTATCCTGCCCACTATTACAGTTTTGTTACAGGATACATTAGTTTATCTCTAATGTAACCACAGTTTTACAAATAGACTGCCCCTGTTGTCATCGTCCCAAATTCTGGGCCGCTCTGCTGTTCCGAATTCAGCCCAGTTTTGGCGATGTTCTGCTCTTACAGATGACAGCCCACAGTTTCTAGGTCATGCTCAGTTTACCATAAAAATGTGACCCAGAACTGGGTCATGAATCCATTTAAGAGTAACCCTTAATACATGGATCAAAGTTAATGGATTTTTTACTCTCTCCAGATTTTTTTTATATAGATTCTTTTTTTTTTAAGAAAACGAAAAATAAATCAAATGTAAATGTTTTTTAAAAAGTGTATTTCTTTATTACAGGTGAAGAAACTACATTGCACTGAAATAGATACATGAAAATGCAGGTGTTTTCCTATATTAAAAGGTGAATATTAAAACACATTTTTGAGAAGGAACACGGTATTTAAAAAAAAAATCTCATTTGCTTATGTAATGCCCATCAATATATAGGGACTTATTATCAGACCTCAATATGAACAGAATGACAGAGTTCAAAATATTTCATTCACCTGTCACACGCCTTTCAAAAACGTTACATGAATATTATTGTATTGGTCAAATAGCCCTTATCTATTCCTGATACTTTAAACTGTATAGATAGTGTTTAAACAGTTGGACTATGCAAATATAATGGAAAATGAAATAAATACATTGTAAAATACTAATGATCACATCTAGGTGAGAGATTACAGACATTGTTGTGCAACATACAAGTAATGAGTAAAAACGTGCCACCATTAACTGTACGGTCCTTCCCACTAGGAAACGTTTACGCTGGCCATAAAAGGGTTAACTGCAAGTGATAGAATGCCACAGGTTAATTGTATGGCCTGCGTAATGCCTAGACTGATACTGCGTTGCTGTTGATACTTCTAACAGTCCACAGATGGACATGCCTGGCATTCTAAACAGCTTGGCATTATAAAGAGGCTTGGTAGTTTTTGAAATATATTCCTAACAAAGCTACTTGCCTTCAAGTGTCATTTATAAAAAAAAAAAATCTAAATCGATTAAAAGCAAGATTGACTTAATGAGCTTTTTAATAATGCACAACACAAAAGTTAGGGGCTCTAATGGTATTGCCAGATTTACATTGCGCCCT
Source organism: Acipenser ruthenus (assembly GCF_902713425.1). NCBI lineage: Eukaryota > Metazoa > Chordata > Actinopteri > Acipenseriformes > Acipenseridae > Acipenser > Acipenser ruthenus. The sequence goes on from NC_081234.1 coordinate 8,497,816, forward strand.
TTAGTTTCTTCACTGTTATAAAATTTTTTTTTTTTTTTTTTTAAAACATTTAAATTTGATTTCTGTTTCTTCTTTTAAAAAAAACAAGTTCTGGGGTAGACTCAAAAATCCATTAACTTTGATCCATGTATTAAGGGTTACTCTTAAATGGATTCACAATCCAGTTCTGGTGCACATTTTTATGGTAAACGGAGCATGGCCTAGAAACTGGGCTGTCATCTGTAAGAGCAGAACATCCCCAAAACTGGGCTGAATTCAGAACAGAGCGGCCCAGAATATGGGACATTATCTGAAAAGCAAATCGGACCAGAATTTGGGATGCTGAGAGCAGGGCAGTCTATATATAAAACTGTGGTTACATTAGAGATAAACTAATGTATCCTGTAACAAGACTGTAATAGTGGGCAGGATATATATTTGCAATTCAAATAAATCAAACAATTATAGATAAATGCTATTTGAAAGAAAGCCAATTCTTACATCCGTGCATAGCATGATAATTTCTATAAAGTAATAGTCACCCATAGTTTATTACATTAGTGCAGCAAAATACCATATTATATTTTAATTGAAAGGTTCTCTCTCTCTCTCTCTCTCTCTCTCTCTCTGAAACTGAAGCCTAAGAACGACACATTTCTTGGCGTTTTCCTCCCCACAGTGATTTTCTACGTGTTGAATTCATAGCTGGTCTAAAATTTCACAAGTCTGATCACGGGCGCAACTTGACTATCCTCAAAATATGGGAATATGTTTTAAATATGCCGGTCCTTTTACAGTTCCAAAATTCAGAAAACTTTTAGAATGGCAGCATATTGATTTAGAATGTATCGTTGCATAATTTAGAATGTATCGTTGCATAGATACAGCTTGTGTTCAGCACTGCCACGCTGGGTCTCACCTGTTGATTATGTATCTGAAGGCTTTCTCTCTGTTCCCCGAGTAAACCGAGGGGCTGGTTCTGCAAGCCACGATATTGGAAGCATCGTGGAACAGGTGGACATTCACAAGGTCAAAGCCACTATTTAAAAAAAAAATAATAAAAAAAGGCAAAAGAGAGAGACAGTGAGTGATCTGAACAATCCATCAGTGCGGCAGCACGTTTATCCCCTGTAAGGAAACCGATTTGATTTGTGCGAATGAGTGCGCACAACACCAAGTGCTGTGCTAGTGGAGCTTCCATTTATTGATTCCTGTATTCCAACATTACACACATACAGCTTTAACATTTGACAAATGTGGCACCTAGTTTATAACAGACGTCTGATAATGAGCAGTTACGTAATTATTATTTATTTCTTAGCAGACGCCCTTATCCAGGGCGACTTACAATTGATACAAGATATCATATTATTTTTACATCCAGTTACATTATTTTTTTACACATTATTTTTACATACAATTCCCCATTTATACAGCTGGGTTTTTACTGGAGCAATCTAGGTAAAGTACCTTGCTCAAGGGTACAGCAGCAGTGTCCCCCACCTGGGATTGCACCCACGACCCTCCGGTCAAGAGTCCAGAGCCCTAACCACTACTCCACACTGCTGTTCTGGGAGAAAGCTAAGGCACGGAGACGGTCTGTCGGCAGGAGAGGATTCGGGTCGCTTGCTCTCAAGCGCCTGTCTTACATATTTTACCTAACTGCGTGTGTGTGTGTGTGTGTGCAAAGCTGAACTGTGAACTCTGCTTGTATTCAGTTTTCCTGACAATATCTAAACACCATCCATTTCTTGGCGCGTTTTACAATGTTGCTCCAGACACAGAGCATACACAGGTGTACCCCAGTTGATCAGTTCTTTATTCCTCTGCGTACTGGGTTGGTTGAGATAGACAACATCCTCCAGCAACTGCTGACTTTACAGCTGCGCGGAGTGCAGTGTGCTTCATAACATTAGTTTAACCTTCACTAACTCCTACAGCCCCAACCACAGCAAGGGCATCAGAGATTATCGGTAGCTATATTTCCGTGGGTCTAAAGATAAGAAGTATCAAGTGAACATACAGTCCACCTTGCACTGAGATTCACACCTGTGCTGTCATTGTGATCGGAGCAGCTCTCAGAATGCACAGCACACCCAAAGCGCATTGAGAAAGCCCTTATAGAAATTTTGTAAAGCAAAGTGTAATGAAGCACAGTGAATGCACGGTATAGGGAAGCATTGTAAAGCACAGTGAGGTAATGCTAAAGCAAACCAGAATAAACTACGGTAAATGCACAGTATAACCGTGGTAAAAGCATGGTCAAACCGCGGTAAATTTTTATAAGGGAGAACTGCTAGGTTCAGTCTACAGCGATGGCCAAAGGTTTTACATCACCTAGAAGACATGATAATAAAACAAACTATATGAACATAATTCAGATCTTTTATTTAACATCATGTAATACGAAGAAAGAAAAAAAAAAATACAAAATGATATCGCTCCCGGAAGCCATAATAGTAGTACCATATTTCATGTTGGATTTCTAAATGTCAGTTTTCAATGTGTCAGTTTTTTCGTTAAGTATACAGAAAACTACAAAGCGGCGTGTAATTCAATACGTTAACGTAACATTATTCAGCAGGTTTCATTCGACTTTATGAAGCCAAATTAGTTCACTCTACACCTACACAAATATTTCTAAAACGTGGGATCCTTATCTTACAGAAAAGAAAAATAATTACAGCCACTCCTTAACCTCCCCGAGCTTGTCTTTCCAGAGCTATGTAGGGCTATGGGGGTTCCACTTCAAAACACAACAAGCAAAAAACTGATGACCGCCACTCCATCAAGCCTTTGATCAATACCTGCACATGTCCTTTAGCATGGCAGGGTACAGATGAGCCTTGCATGACCCTCTCCCTCTCTAACAGATCTGTAAGGCTCTATCCTGCGCTGATCGAAGCTGTACTGTGGGTTATCCCAAGTTAAGCACGCCGTGCTCTTCATCAGCCCTGGACTGAGCATCGCTGAAGAGCTGATTGAATTCAGGGCATCCCAGCTCTACCTGCCCTTCTGATCATCAAAGCGTCGGAACTCAAAATGATCTAATCTGGGGGGGGGGCGTACTGGGTTAATGTTAATGCACTAGACTAGCCTTTTATCTTTCTCTGGAGGCCTGGTATCTGAGGGTCTTACAGCATCCGTTTCGGGAGATAATAAAACTGGGATGCACAAGAGTCTTACTGGGATGGGGGAAGGGAGTGAGGCAGGGAATAGGTTCACTGCAGAGAAAGGCAATGCAGTCTCAAAGTGCAATGGCAGGCAAACAAACCCCATTTATCACCCAAGGTAAGCACAGCCTCCTTTCACCTGCCACAGCCCACTGAATTAATGCTCAAGCAACGAGACTGGTGTGTTTACCTTGAAAAAGCGGCACAGCACTGTATTGTGCATTGAGCTATTTCTATTAGTGGAAATTCACAGTTAAAAGCAAATAGTTACTGTTATTAGGAAAACACAGAGGCTGTTTGTTGACACATGTTCTCACTGGGCAGAGCAGAGCCAAACAAAAGGCAGAGCCGATAAAATCTTGATTAGCATCGAAGCCAAGCTGTGCTGTGTTCTGCACGGGGCTGGTAAAAATCACCCTGCACATTTTTGTGTAGCTAAACAACTGGTCGTTTAAATGCTTCGACTTTGCCTTTTTGCTTGTTAATTTCAAGCAGTGAGCACAATACAGTGTTATAATGTATTTTATTTATAAAGGACAGTAGTTAACCTGGATGAGCTCCCAGAGTGAAATACCCACAGCGCTCTATGAACGTTCAAATTGTGAAATTTCTCAATCGTGATACCATTTCCGACATCTATGATCTTAATACTATATAAAAAAAAAATACTGTTTCTACAGAGTGGCTGTGAATCTCCCCCTGCGGTCCTCTGAAGGCAGAGTTCACAACCGTAAAGGTGCTATTGAGAATGAAATGAATGTTTCATTTTTAATAACGTGGATGTACAATGTACTGGGATTGCAATTTGCAAGGGCAGCACAGGAGCTGTTGCACATGTAACACAATGGTATGATCACACAACCCACACTGCTGGAAATCCATTGCAGTAGCACGGTACCACATCAGTACCAGACTGATATTATCTGTAGGGATGTATTACCGGTTGTGAATTATCCATCGTGTCCTCATGTAGCCTTTCCGGGACCACTTGAACTGAAAAGCAAACAAAAAAACACATGAAAAGGATTTGGAATAACTGATTCAATCCCTGAATTACAGCAGACGGTCTTTAGATAAGAGAATTTGCAGAAGGACTGACAGAAAGCACTGCTAAAGGAGAGATTGCTAAAGCAACAGTTTACTGTACCTGACAGTGGCCAGCTATATCAAGGGCTTATACCAAAATGCAATTTTTGTGACTAAAAATATATTTTCATTTGATGTTGCATACTGTAACTAGTTACAAACATCTCTTTTGAGTTCTTAAATAAAACATTAAGTGTTTTGATTTTTGTATGAGTAAAATACAGTTTGCTATTCATGAAACATGACTTTGTGGGGTAAAACGAAAGATCACAGAATGTTCTGTACACTGACAAAGGCACTAGCCGAAATCGCTTCTCAATTTGATTTAAGATTTCTTTTTTAAAGTTATGGATCCAATTATCTTTGTAAATCAACCAAAACTTTAACCTTAGGTTATAAGTATGTGAGCAAAGTGGAGCGCACAAACTAGTGTGATGAAGACACTAGCTGATTTGAGTCAGAAGTTTTACTGTGCTTGGAGCGTTCAGTCTTTGATGAACTTGTCTTCTTTATTTAAGAGACATGGTAGAGGCATCTGGAAGCAGAGCGAAGCACAGGATACAGATGCGTGTTTAACTCACACCTACATCCGGCCAGAAATTCTTTGAGAACCTTTCTTTTTCGAGTGTGGCGGCGCTGTCTAGGGAGCCCAGATGGATGTTTCTTCCAGAAACTGCTTTAAATTCTTTCACTGAAGAAATAAAAAAAAAACATGTAAAAAAAAGAAATCAATAAAGCCAATGTGATCCGACTACACCGCAGTGTGCTAGTCTCCTGGTCTAGTACTGGAATATATTTGTATTCAAAATTCTTAGAATCCCCACCCACTACATACTGTATAAGCTAACTATTAACAAGATGTGAGGAGAATTGCCTAAAAGTGTTTGTGAGCTAAAAAAAATGTATCTTGGACTCACAGGACTTACCTTTAAAATCATAGTGGTAGATCTGCTTCAGAGATTTGTGAATAAAATACATGCTCCCCAGTGCCTAAAATTAGACACAAAAAAAACAACACCATTAAAACAAATATTTTCTTCTTGTCTTAAGTTTGAACCATCCATCCATCCATTGTCATTACTCCTTTACAGGGTCGCGGTGAGCCAGAGCCTAACCTGGCATACACAGGGCGCAAGTCGAGACTAGACCTTGGACGGGACGCCAGCCAATCGCAGGGCACCACACATACACAGAGGGCAATTTAGAGTGACCAATCAACCTCGACAGCATGTCTTTGGACTGTGTGAGGAAACCGGAGTACCCGGAGAAAACCCACGCGAACACAGGGAGAACATGCAAACTCCACACAGACGGTACCCTAGGCCGAATTCGAACCGAGGACCCTGGCGCTGTGAGGCAGCAGCGCTAACCACTACACCACTGTGCCGCCCTTAAGTTTGAACAGATTACTGCAAATTCAAAATGATGCAAACAGGAATCAGGACAGCACAGTTGCACCTGAATTACAAGGATGTGGAAATCTGAAGTCCTTGTTTTACTGTGTTCGCTACAGTGGCTTCTGCAAAGGCATTGCGGCAGTGTTTGAGTTTGGTGGACTGCAATTCACATCATAAAACCACCAAACTCACTGCAGATGTGACCAGGAATCTGAGCCGGTGGAGGAGCCAGCATGTTAAGCCACTGCGCCACCTCGCCCCTCTATAAAACACACGTGCTCATATCCTGAACGGCCTCTTATCACAACGCCTGCACAATATTTAACACAGTCGGTTTAAAGCTTATCTTGACAGTAGTTCCATCCTTACGCGGCACTGTATAAATACTTGACTCCTGACACATTGAGCCCAGATTTGAAACAGGCTAAACACACGGAGCTCCAGGGTGTGGGGGTGCAGATTGTACGAGGGGTGAGCCGAGGGCAGTGGTATGTACAAACAGAACAGGCGGAGGCTGGGCGCTGTACACTAACTAGCATAAATTACATCACCCCACTGTACTGAGTTTGAACACATGCCTGTTTCCACTCATCTCGTCCCAACCATGCCCTTGATTACTGAGTACCAGGTCTGAATTGTCTAATTTCGAACCGCAAGAACCACTACCGGCAACCGCAGCTATACAGAATCGGAGAGAGAAAACATTTGGCTTTGTTAGTGCAACGTATTCAGTTTTAATATGGTATACTTAAAGTAAGGTCTGTGCAGTTTTTTTTTTTTTTCCAATGCGCTCCCTGTGAAACAGTACTGCTGCATGCCATTGTAAATAAACAGCATGTATATGAAATATGGTAAAGTGGTCATTGCTGGAGATGCATCACTTGGGAAAGCATGGTAAAGCGTGCACAGTTCAACAATATTAAGGAGTTGATAAAAGTCAGCCTTTGTCGATCATAACTTTAAACATCTGTAAAGGGATTATGATTGGAGCGTATGTGGGGCACACTGCAAAATGACGGTGTAAATAACCTCAGGGTATAACTGGCACTCTAATGGCAAGGTTTTGGTCTGAGACACGGGTTGAATGGTATTACAATGGTATAAGCACAGGATCCACACCGGTGATCCGAATAATCTAGAAACTGGGCCGCTGTGCCATGATCGACTTGATCAAAATCCACTGCATTGCAATCGCTCGCGATTCTGCGATAAAGACATTGCGGTTTAAGTTTTTGGATGTATCAGCATCAGCTGTACGACTGTGCAAATTTACCACGTAAACGTAGAACTTTAAAAAGGTATCTCCTCACTCTCTTTCTGTATTCCACCCTTTCCTTCCGTCCTTCATTCTCTCCTTCTCTTCTCCGTCCTCCCTCTCTCCTCCCAGTCCTGTTCCTTGAGCATTTTCAAAGCCGCCCCCCCTCCTCCCCACTCCCCTGTCATCTCTGACAATTTTTAATGTACTAACTGCCTGCTTCACTGAACTGATTAATCGGAGGCCTGTAAGATCAATAACAACAGAAAATTAAAACAATTTAAAAGTGATTAAGCAGCCGGGCAGCTGTCTCCCGTCAAGAGCAGAAGCAGAAGAGAAATCAGCGTGTGTCGACCGGGTCTCAGGCCTGACGCTCCACTGCCCTCCGTGCCTGAAATATCTCCCAGTAAAGAGCGGATTAATCTTCCTGGCAAAGTGATCCTCATTTAATAGGACATCCCTGTCCCCCGCACCAGCGCAGGGCAGCCCACAGGCACTGCAATGCTCTTCACAGGACTGCAGAGTTAAGCCGTGCTACAGCTTGGAATTAGCCACGGCACTAAAGTACACCCCAGCCTTAAAGGTCATTCGGGTGTACAAATTGTTAGAATTTGTTTGTGCAATTTGATTTTCATTCCATCCCTGAAATATCTTCTACAGATCATCTGCAGATTTTTTTTTCACTACTAAAGACGATTCAGGGATGGAAATTAGACTCCCGTTGCATAGCAGTTTGATCCATCCCTGGTTTCACTATGAGTTTAATAAGACACACCTAAGCTTGTTCCCTATACACTGGGACTTATTAAACTCATAGCAAAACCAGGAATGGATCAAAATGTTTTGCAATGGGGAGTCTTACTTCCATCCCTGCTATTGCTTCTAGTTTGTTCCCCACAAGGGCTTTCTGCATCATCAACGTGGGACTAAAAGTAAGACAGCGAGACTAACGTGATTATTATCAACATGAGTGTCCCTGTAATGAAAGAAAATCAGACTCCTTGCATCTCGCCAGCAGCAGAAATCAACCCACCAGCCCGTCATGAAGAGACTGTCAGCTGGGAGCTTCGTACAGTCCGAGTCTCGCTCTCTCACACCGATGAGCCTGTTTGTTCTAACTTTAAAAGCAGTTTAAAGTTTTGCCGTGCCGTGCCAAATACAGTAAAGCCTGTCTAATCCAGCTCCCAGTATTAACCGGCATTCTGTATAATTCAGTATAATTTATGAGTCCCGATCGTTCCCACTGCAGTTTCGCTGTTACACGGACATTAAATATCTCTAGGGAATGATACAGTTAGCATAATGTGGTGCCATGCGACCAATGTCAGTCTCATCCCATTATAGCTGCCCTTGAGCCACCACTGCCCCACAGTGCAGAACCACTGCCATTGTAGTGCCACTGTCAGTCTGTCTGCATTGCCACTGGAGATCATTAGCCAGTACACAGCCTGGTGTTACTGTAGCTGCCCCTGTAGTGCCACTGCTCCCTGCATTGCTCTGCCTTTGAATTAGTTCTTTCTATCGCAGCGCACACAAGCAGGCTGCAGATAAAGCTGGAATTATTTTAGTCGTACCTTTTCCAGCCCCCTATTCACCCACAACACACATCCCAATCTCAATCAATCACTCTGTGCGCGGTTTAATAAAAACGTATTGACTTCCAAGTGATTATTTATCAAAACACCATTTGTACCGGGCAGCGTTCCCCATCCAACCCCCCCACCTGCACCCTACCCCTGGACCAGAGCAGCCATGCGTTGATTCACGGGCGAAGGGAAACAAATTGAAAATCAATGGAGAGAGCGCGGGGGTGAATGGAAATCAGAGAGCGAGCCTGGGCTGGTCCTTGCTGGGCTTCTTGGTTCGTAACTGGGTAAACGCTGTTGAAGCTGTGCCGTCACTGCCTTTATTTATTGTTTACAAATGAAATAATCAATGATTTTAATCTGGAGGTACATTTATTAACCCCCCCACTTCCTCTTTCTCTCTCTCTCTCTCTCTCTCTCTCTCTAAGAGATGCATGGACTCCCAGGCGTGAATCAGAGATTAATGGGATCACTTAACCTTTAGCGTATTAAGAACTGTTGGGGACAGCATCACACCAGTCCGCACTTGTCTTCTTCGTAAAGGCTAGCACTGATGTTGAGACCAATATACACCCGGCGCCACGGCTGTAAAAACTAATGTTTCATGAAAATCTACAACCATGGTATGTGTTTGTAAAAATGTTAGTGCTTCATCATCACTGGATAAGTTGTCTTGATAGATGCAAATCAAAGGGATTGAGTAAACTGGCCTGAATGGAAAGTCGATCTAGTTACAGGGAGTGAATCAGGACTGTTTTAATGATTTTATTTATTAAAAAGATTTTTTTTTTTTTTTTTTTTAAAACAAAAAGTATAAAACGTCCAACTGTCTCTAAAACAGCTGAACAGGTTTCGTGAACAGCAGATTAAATTAACCGCAGTATTATTAAAAAAACAAAAACACAACACTATAAGCGCGTCCTCGGAGTTTCATGATCAGAGCCTTCTGTCTCCAGATCGAAAGAGACGCAGACAGAATGTAAATGGAGCTGGTGACAGGGAGTGAGTCTACTGAACTGTATGGCACTTCAGAGAGAACTTAAAATAGTAACATTGCTGTTTGCTCGTCACTATACGTACACTTGTACATTGTAGGCGAGTATGATGGTAGTAAAACATAAATGAACAAATAAGGGTGGGGCGGGCAATGGGCAGCGAGTCAATAATGCAATCATTGAAGCTTTAAAATGACAAGCTTTAAAATGACAAGAGCAGGTTCATTTCTACAAGGCGTGAGCTTTACACCCGCGTCTCAATTCAAAAGGCTTTTATATTCTGTGCTGGAGTCTGACACGAGTCTAAATCTGCTCACAATTTTTGTACTTAATTGTTAGAATTTAAAAAACGATATAACTCTACTTTGGTACGAGAAGTTTTTCATGCATTTGTGTGCTTTCCGTGGTCACACCTGTGCAAAAGCATGACGCAGTGCTGCAGAAATGTGAACACACTTCACCACCCCAATTCATTTGCTTCTGTTATTGTTATTTTGTGGTTGTCATGGAAATCCACCTCTTATCAGTTGAGTATGGCATACACTGATTGTAGAGGAGGTACGGTGGCGCCGCCTAGTGGCCATAAAACAAAATGACAGCTGCTGTCTTTTTGGTTACAATCTGAAGTTGAAGTAATGTTAACTTTCCGAGTAAATGACTCCATCTAGTGGTGAGGAACGGACAAGACAATATTAGTAACCACAGGCTTTTCACTGTTTACAATAAAACTTGAGGAATGTATAATATAAAGTGGAACTTGAAATGTGTTAAAGTTAACCCAAGACGCAACTTCAAATTCAACACAGAACATGACAGCATAAATGGAAACCGAGTAAAAGTTAGTTAAAAACAGAAGGTAGGAAGCACTTTTTTTTAACAGAGTTATAAATGCACGGAATAGCCTACCAGGTGAAGTGGTAGGATCTAAAACACTGGGAGCATTAAAAAAAGACTTGATTCTGTGCTTTAAAATGAGCCCCAGTAGGGGAGAATGGTGCGTTAACAAGGGATGAGCCTTGATGAGCCAAATGGCCTTTTCTCGTTCCCATACTTAACTTATGAACCTTTAAGATTAATCCTTTGATTTACTGTTATTCAAGGTGCAGCTAATCCTTATGGTAGTTTTTTTTTTTAATTAAAATTAGAATTTAAATCCTAGCTTCATCTAAAAAGAGTAAGTAGCCTCAAAATGTACTCTCCCGTTAGATTTTCACAATCATTCGGAGTGTGTTTTTTTTATTGCTGTGTTAAGTCTGTGTCAAGGTGCTTTCCACCAGAGATAGGGAGCTGCTATTCAGGTCTAGTTGCCTATCACAGATAAGAACGACATCACAAACAGGTCAAGTACGGTGGCCGAGAATGCAAAGAGGTAGCCAATCCACACAGAGGCGCAGTTTGAAAAACGCTTGGCAGTATAAAACAGAAACACACACACACAAAAAAAAAAAAAATCTAAGTGAACTTCCGGCACAAAGTTTAACTTCCAGCAGACGCTTTCCAAACGGCGCGTCTGCCTTGTTATTTGCTGTCACCGCCCCTTTCCCCCGTTAAAACCCCCAGACTGGAACTCACGGTGAAGTTGTTTTTGATTTTGAAGTCCTTATCGACGTACACGCAGGCTCTGTCAAAATCCTTCATTTCCTCGCTGAACAAGATGTTTCTGTGGACGGGAAATACATATTTTTTTTTAAAAAAAGGTTGTCTTTCTCATATCCTGTCTCTATACAGCTGAGCCTTTTTTCTGGTCTTCAAAATCAGAACTTGAATTCAATCAGTTTATGGCACTTCTAAAGCTATACTTTACAATGGCTATGGCGCTGCCATATATCTGACTTAATCCAGGGTCTTAAAGCCACGATGCTGGAGGGAACTTTGGACAACTGCTTTTGCTTGAATTCTTCAACATACAGGGAGACAGCTGAAATAAAATGTCCCCTAAACTAGTAGCTTACATCTAAAAGGAGTTGGCAAAGTTAACACTCAACAGTACATTTAGAAACACTGAGAGAAACATTAAAATTCAGGCGACAAATGATTCAACTGCAAGTCTTTTCTTTTGAAGACGAGCAGAAAAAAACATCTGTCCTTAAACTGATTCAGTTTCTTTAAGTATTTCTAAATTCATCCTATACTTCAAGCTCAAGCGAGACCTGAGGACACAGCTGGAAACGAATGAGAGAAAGACTGAAGACAGTGGTGGAGGATCACTCTCTTCGCACGGAGAGTGGTGAGGGTACAGAACGGGTCGCCATGCTGTGGATGCTGAATTACTGTGGGATCAAATCAGCTGCTTGGAATCGGATGAGCACTGATGGGCCAAATGGTCTCCTCTCACTCGTATTTCTGTTATGTTCTTATGAATGGGATTTCATGGCATTCAGTGGCCCCTTCCAGTTACACCCTACCTGAAGAACATTTCCACGTGGTCCATGTTCAGCTCGTAGTCCTTCCCCCCAACCTCCTGGCAGTGCAGGGCTATGAACCGTGGCTGGTGCCTGTGGACCGTCTGTGGACAAACAAGGGACAGGGAGGCACATCAGGGGACTGTACCATCACACCTTCACACACACACACAAAATGTGCAGCTAATTAACAGCCAAGCTTAGCATAATTGCCATCCTTTGGACTTCAGTTTTAACCAGCTGAAATGTTCTCATTACAATGCTAAAGGAGAAAATGCATCAAATGCTGAAGTGAAACGGTATGGGATCGTTTACATGTGAGTAATTCAAGGGCAGCTGCTGTTTCAGGTTTCTAGCACCATAACCATGTGGAAACAAATCCTAATTGCAGGTCAGCGTCACATCGATTTGGCTTCAGGGACTCGTAAGGATGATTTGCAGTACACTGTGTGCAGCAACGTGGCAAAGCATCTCATTCAATAGAAAACACTGGACTTGAGCCAGCAGAATCAAAACAATCTCTTGCATAGTTACAGGACTCGTTTAACGGTCTCATGTTCGCCCCCTTGTGGCACGGAAACTCATAGCACAAAGATTCCATTTAGTGACTTATTTTTTTGTTTTGTTTTTTCCTACTCTGTCTGATAATTCCATTGTTCTATTATTAGACAATTGCGGGGTTCTTTCCGAGATTCAAAATACCCAGAACGCAGTTAAACAGTTTGCTGCCAAAATATTCAGCAAACCAGTCTGAATGCGTATCACTAATGACAGCCAAACGCCTTGGAAGAAATCCACTTCCACAGACAAGAGGCAGATGTAATCTCGTCGATTTCCGATGTGGTTCTCCTGGCCGGCTGCGAGGCAGGCAGTCTGTCTCAAGTACAGAACGGGATGAAAAGCGTAAAATAGACCCTCTCAATGCAACTGTGAGTATACGTGTCAGACCTGCATTGAATCGTTTGTCCTGGATTGAAGCCGATGTTTTATTTAGGACGTGACTCCTCCATTCGTTAACGATGTATCTTCAGTTAACCTGCAGTTACACCCAGCATTCAATTCTTAACCACTGCTAGCTATTACCCATTCATCTGTAGTGCCAGTTCAATCACACAGCCGAGCCAAGTGACGGAGTATCTGAAAGCCTCGTTTCGACTGTACTTCTAAAACTCACTCACCTTATAAAACTCTCGAAGCCAGTCCCTCTCGATCTCTCCCAGCTGTAAAAACAGAAGCAGTTTTTCAAATCAAATGTTTTGGTCAACTTGCATTGTACTTGACAGTGTCTTCAAGGGCCCAAGCTGTGATGTCATCCCCAGCTATAAAGCAGTGTGGAGTAGTGTTTAGGGCTCTGCACTCCTGACCGGAAGGTTGTGGGTTCAATCCCAGGTAGGGGACACTGCTGCTGTACCCTTGAGCAAGGTACTTTACCTAGACTGCTCCAGTAAAAACCCAACTGTATAAATGGGGAATTGTATGTAAAAATAATGTGATATCTTGTAACAACTGTAAGTCGCCCTGGATAAGGGCGTCTGCTAAGAAATAAATAATAATAATAATAATAATAATAAACCCCCGGATAGAATATGCTGCAGCAATACTTAGAACAGAAAATAGGAGGCACTTTTTTACACAGAGAATTGTGAGGGTCTGGAACCAACTCCCGAGTAATGTTGTTGAAGCCGACACCCTGGGATCCTTCAAGAAGCTGCTTGATGAGATTCTGGGATCAATAAGCTACTAACAACCAAACGAGCAAGATGGGCTGAATGGCCTCCTCTCGTCTGTAAACTTTCTTATGTGTTAATGTATTTGGTTCTGTATACAAATGCCACTCATCCCAATGACCATATATCATTCAAAAGAAAGTGTCATTGATACACAAGGCATCGTTAAACACATCAGGGATTTCATTTTGTTCAGCATGTACACTGACGTTAAGTTTTTTTAAAAATCCCAATACTACCATATAGGCTGTTTAAACAAATCCGCTCCCTGGTCTCTCTTTGTTCCTCTCGGGATTAACCGCGTGGTTTCTATGAATGGCATTACTGCACCGCCACAATGACCTGTGTGATTTTTTTTTTTTTTTTTTGCATACAGGTTTTGCATGCGTTCCTTCAGCCAGACACTCAAACTCACCTGCTGCGAGGCGACGGAACGCAAAAAGGACAGCGAGGTCACGCAGGAAGAGGAAAAAAACAAAACTTTCCATTTCCATAGCGACAGGAACTTTCCAGGATTTTGTTCCTTTTATCTCGGTGAAGATAAACCCTGAGAGAGGCGGTTTCGATAGAGTTTAGATTTATTCAAAATGCCTGAGAGATAAAAAAAAATCTCAAGAGGACACTGCTTTCTGGGGACAGGAAACAGACTGGCGCCCACTGAATAGATGTTCCACGTCCCAATGCACACGTGAAGCAGCAACCTGACTGTCACCGCACAGCTCTGACGTCATCGGGTTTGACCATGACTCTGTGACACCGTGCTGCCACGTCACGCACCCTCTGCTTGCCGTGACGCACTGTCCACGCGACGTCTTTTAAATCCCAGTATTAAGACAGCTGTGCAGTTTGATAAGACTCCTTCTGTTCAGTAAACCCCTGCCAACCGTTAACTCGCCTAATCCTGTTAGACAGGAAACGTGTTCCAGGAACCCCGAGTGACATTGCCATGAGCTTTATGAGCCAACTGAACGAGCGATGTTTTCCCATTGGGAAAAATAAATAAATAAGTCTCTCTAATAGCATTGCTTCTAAACTAGGAGTGTGATCTGGTGGTTAACATATTAAAATATAACACAGACTCTGATGTAAATACCTGATAATGAAGTCTGGATTAAAAAAATGCTATCACCCTCCATTCCACTATGATAGCACGACTCGGAGACAGGGGCTGGGGGTGAGCGAGAGTGTGCAGGCATGCATGCATGCGCAGGATTACCATAGGACTCCGTGTACCGGGACAGTTTGGAGCAGTTCGGGCTTTTCCGCTCACACCCCCAATGCATTCTGGTAAGTGTAGTCCTGATGTGATAGGAACAAAAATGGACCAGAATGCACGGAGCTGAGGAAAAGCCTGAACCGTCCCAAACTGTCCTAGTCTCCACGCTAACCACTTTTATAAAAGTTTACCACAGTACATTTGCAGAGTGCACTTTTCCCCATGGATATACTATGCATTACCACAGTTTACCACGCTTTTACCATACCGCTCTGTGTATTATAATGCCTACATATGCTTTACCATACATTCACAATACCATTAGACTTTGCTATGCTTTTACAATACGGTTATAAGGGTGTGTGTATGCATGCCTACATGCATGCATGTAAATATTAAAGAAACGTGTACAAGCTGTATGAACCAATTGCTGTAAAACGAGCCCTACAGTCCTCTGTCAGGAAGATTTATTGACAGTGCCCCAAAGGAATAAATGCAAAAATAATAATAATAATAATAATAATAATAATAATAATAATAATAATAATAATAATAATACAAAAAAAGTTAAGCAGTCAGCGGCTGAAATATAAAAACTGCATACATTTTTTTTTATTATTTAAAAGTATTCTAGTGTAACTGGAAGAGAAAAAAAAACGTAATTCGACGATCCACACCAATTTTGTGCCGTTTCCACAATTAAAAAAAGGAAACAAGTAATTGTTTTGTCACCAACTTGAAAATAGCATTGTAGTATCTATCTATATGTGTAAATAAATACAAGTTGAACTGACACTGGGGAGACTTATGGAGGGTTACAGATCACTGTTAAATTATACAAGCGCATATATGCGTGTGTAGAACTAGTACTACCTCCTGTATAAAACAATAACACGCAATTTCACCGTGGTTCAATGTTAAACCGATCAGGGGACTAGCTTAAAAGTGGTTTACCAAGCCACTCCCGCCACTAGTTCAAAACACCCTGCATTTTTTAAAAACAGCAAAAACATGCTAGGTTTATTTACAGCGAGTTTAAACCACAGATAGCTGCTGGTGAGCTTCGTTTTCTGTTCTGTTTTCTTACAAACAGACTAACGGTGTTTCGATAATATCTACCGACAACATGCCCCGAAGCGCAGTCCCGATAGCGAACCGCCTTCATGGACAAATTCACAAATCGGTGCAAATAAATTTTCTCTGGTATGAACCGCCCGCCGAGTCTGAAACTGGCTTGAGCTCGCCTCACAGTCACACACACACGCGGCTTTGGCTGCTCACACCGTGGGGACCACGGAGTACTTTAGACCCAGGGCACGCAGGCCAGACCGCCGCTGTTAATTACAATTTAACTGCAAAGTAAACTATTCTACGTGACACCAAAGAAAGAAAAAGAAAACAGAACACTTTTTTTTTTTTTTTTTTTAAACCAAACTTAAAAACGTACAACCGTCTTGACACTAACACTAAAAGGGATTTTTTTGCAACAAAAACGTTTTAGTAGTAGGCAACTGCGCCCTTATACTGATATTATTGTGTTTTATATTACTGCAGGACATTACAAAATGTTAGCCCACTGTATCCAAAATACTGCATCAAACTGTAGTTTACTGCAGTAAATGTTGACCGTGCACTGCCCCATGTTGTAGCAATAGTTTTAAAATGCCACACTGCTGTTGTGAAGCAGCTAGTTTCTATTTACCAGTGTACACAGTGTATACATTCCTAGAGATTATAAAAACAAACTGCATGTACAGGCTATATGCTATTCACACACAAGCAAATGCATGTCGCAATCCTGACAAGAACAATACAAAAACAAAGATGCAAAAGAAAACCAAATAAAACAAGCTGTTGCGTTTTTATAAAGTCACAAACAGTATACTTACGTTATCAAATAAGGAGCCAACGTTTGCCGTGACTAGCAGGACGTTGAGATACGATGCCATTTTCAGAAGAAATTCGTATTTAACTGTGTGTATTTAAATACCTTTTATATAATAATATTGCAGGATAGTTCGAGGCCGATTGCGTACGGTTGAAACTGCAAAAGTTGCTCGCGTATGTTACAGTAGCCTTAGACCGCAGCTTAACAACACACTCGTTTTTTGTCGCCTCATTTTGCAGACGCCAAATCTGAAACTGAAATCCGAGATGGGTATGTATTCTGCGTTTTGTCCTTGTTTTTTTTCCCCTTAGGTCTGCGCGATTAACGCTTATCCTTGCAACAGACGTGTGTCGACTCTACCGTAACTCTTCCCCGGGGCACGCCGAACAGGAAAAAAAAAGAAAACTTATCGCCCTTAACATGCACTCTAGTACCATATCTCTTTCCTCGCAGCCTGTAGCGCTAACATGGGCTGCGGTTTTTATTATTAATTTTTTTTTTTAAATGTACTCGAGTGAAGCGCCGCCCCTTTGTTGAATAGTAGGCAAATTGTTTAACCAGCTTACGTCTCTAAAACCACGAGCACTGAAAACCACCCATTACAGTTCATGCAGACAACGCTCCTATTAACAAAGCTATACTGTAGTTTTTACTAAAGCTGCTAATACATATTATAAGCGCAGATCTTATGGAGAGATGCATCACTGGAGGGAGCACCCTTTCTCTTAGGGGGGTGAGGGAGAGAGCAGTTCAGTCTCCATGCCTCAAGCCTGCCCTGGACTGGAGGGAGCACCATTTCACTTAGGGGGTGAGGGAGGGAGCAGTTCAGTCTCCATGCCTCAAGCTTGCCCTGGACTGGAGTGAGCACCCTTTCTCTTAGGGGGTGAGGGAGGGAGCAGTTCAGTCTCCATGCCTCAAGCCTGCCCTGGACTGGAGGGAACACCCTTTCTCTTAGGGGGTGAGGGAGCAGTTCAGTCTCCATGCCTCTAACCTGCCCTGGACTGGAGGGAGCATCCTTTCTCTTAGGGGGTGAGGGAGCAGTTCAGTCTCCATGCCTCAAGCCTGCCCTGCCCTGGACTGGAGGGAGCCCCCTTTCTCTTAGGGGGTGAGGGAGGGAGCAGTTCAGTCTCCATGCCTTAGCCTGCCCTGGACTGGAGGGAGCACCCTTTCTCTTAGGGGGTGAGAGAGCAATTCAGTCTCCATGACTCAAGCCTGCTCTAGAGGGAGCACTCTTCTCGAGTTTGGTTTCCAAGGTATCAGTTCAGTCTCCCTGCATCAAGTCCAATTTCAGGCACAGACTGCCATCAGAGCTTCTACAGCGACCTCTCAAACGAAGAGGAGCACTGTCCTGTAAAAAAGGCACCTTTTAAAACAGTCACAGCATGTGTTTGTTTGCTTGTGCACTTTCCCAAACACAAAGGTGCCGTCAGACACCAAAAGGGTTACATGACAAAGGAGCACTCTGAAGTTTTTATCACTTTAACGTGGGAGGGATAAAGATACACAGTGTGATAAGGCAGATGCCGTGGGCGAGGGGACAGGCTTCTACAGTCATGGCCAGATGCCCGGCTCAAACGCTGGGACAGAAGGTTGTGTTTATTTGACAATGGGATGTCGTGCAGTTAGATAAAGGTTAAGAGTTTTTTTTTTTTTTTTTTAAACTCTTAACTATTTAGTATCTGTAGCCAAATGCACAAACTAGTATATTTTTCTCCACCAATTATTATTAGGACCCTTTTAGTAATCCACATTTTCATTTTAATAAAAGGACCTGAACTGAAGTGCAATCTGCACTTTTAGTAAACCCCACAATCCCTATTTTTGTTAAGAATAAAATATTAACCACGTTTCCAATCAATAAAATACAAAATCCATAAACAGCGGGCAGCAGTGTGGAGTAGTGGTTAGGGCTCTGGACTCTTGACCGGAGGGTCGTGGGTTCAATCCCAGGTGGGGTACACTGCTGCTGTACCCTTGAGCAAGGTACTTTACCTAGATTGCTCCAGTAAAAACCCAACTGTATAAATGGGTAATTGTATGTTTAAAAAAAAAAAAAAAAAAAAAAAGTGATATCTGTATAATGTGATATCTTGTAACAATTGTAAGTCACCCTGGATAAGGGCGTCTGCTAATAAATAATAATAATAATAATAATAATAACACAATATTTCAAGTTTGGTTTAGATCAAAAAATGAACTGTCACTGCAGAGGTTATGTTACTAGATGAAAGACTGGAACTATTTAAAAAGGAAAACACAAGTAACACAAACTACACGATTTATTAATAATAATAATAATAATAATAATAAAATAATTCAGAAAAAAACACCAAACGAGGTATTAATTGGGAACACAGGCACTTGAGATATTACACAGGAAGAATTGCTAAATAAAATGTTGTAACATTGCTGGGGGAGGATTTACAGAAACCCTGTAAACTTGTAGCCTCCCTCTTGCTACTTCGTCTCTGCAGTAAGAGTCTCGGTTATCTGTCTTTGTGCTCATCACGATCAGGGCGGAGAGAGATTTTCAAACTGGGTATGTGAACCACAGCCCAGTGACCTGGAGGAACTATGAAGTGGATGTGATTCAGCATTGAAAAAACAAACAAAAAAAAAAAACCACACAACTATATACCAGGTTTATTTTAATAATCTAAACTGCGATCTAAATAACACCACCTTAGCATTTCTAAAAGAGCAGACTTAACAAATCTTATTACCCTGTATTTTTATTGTAAGCATTATGGGGGCAATAAAAAACAGCCCTAATAGGAAATCTCACCAGCAAGATCAATAGAGAAAGAGTGTTAAGATCTGCCTCGATCATTAAAAGACACCCCCAATGGCTT
Organism: Acipenser ruthenus; assembly: GCF_902713425.1. Taxonomy (NCBI): domain Eukaryota; kingdom Metazoa; phylum Chordata; class Actinopteri; order Acipenseriformes; family Acipenseridae; genus Acipenser; species Acipenser ruthenus. The sequence goes on from NC_081234.1 coordinate 8,517,372, forward strand.
CTATCCTGAACAAGTTTTAAAGGCAACAAGGGGGGGGTTGCTCCTTGTAAAAAGGCTGCATTCTGTGGTTTCAATTCGACCCTTCCATGGAGGCTTCAAAACACCACTGTTCATTACAGCTGTGGTGCCAGATCTTCACTCTGGAGGGCTAAACACACTGCAGTTTTTTTAATAGGTTAAATTAAATCACGAAGGACTTTAGAGGGAGGGTTAATTTGTTTAATTAAACAGTTGCAGGTCTGTGGTTGGAACAAAGACTTGGACAGGAAGCGCAATCTTGCCCATCCCAGCAGGCTCCTCAAGAACAAGAGCACCCATTTGTCTCGAGGGAGGGCAAGATTTGGGCGATGAAGTATTAAAACTAGAAATATTTTAAATACTAATAATCTGTTAGGTGCAGCAAATGGTGCAAGAGAACATTTATATATATATAAAAAAAGTTCAGTGTTCTTTTATCGGTTTAGTATCATTTTACTTCTCTTTCTTCAATTGAAATACATTGTGCAACCTGCTCGTATTTTTAAATGAACAACAAAAAAAAAAAAGCCAGACATTTCACTACAGTGAACTGTTTTTTCGTGAATCATGGTTACAAAAATAAATGTGGCGTTATCAAAGAGGAACACAGACATTAGTGTTTTTTGGAGAACAAAGGACTGGTGTTCACAGCAGGTTTGATAAAATGGCACCACAGAACGGTGAAAACCCAAAACAGTGCTGCATTAGTTTTTGATTGAATCCACTCCCCCCAAACACACCGTGAAGACGTGCAACAGCCTTCCACTTGACATTCCAGATTTATTCTCTGTTGCTCCCAGCGTTTCCCCTTATTTAACATCTGTGCGGACAACAGTTATAACAACGTGCGATTGAAAACAAAAAAAAAATGTAGATATTAGATGGGAAAAAAGGTGCTGTGCTATTCGGAGAACAACAGTGGTTCTGTAACATAATGAGGAGCTAGACAAGATCATGCAGTAGCAAGTAACATCGTGGCTCTGGCATGAATTGTTTGTGCCCTACTCCTTAAAATAATTCACATTTCCATCCCCTTTTGTGAAGCTTCACTCAGATATAATGAAAAAAAAAGAAAAAAAGAAAAAAGGGAGTAACTTCTCTGTATAAAAAAAAAAAAAAAACTACAGGAATCAATATCAGTCCCTTTTTATACGGTACAAGTTTCTTTCCAAGTTTCCAAAGTCATTTTCTTTTGTGTGTTGGTATTTTAGATTTTTTTGTTTGTTTTTAGTTACGTGAGGAAGTCGAAAGGCGTGTCCCCACACTCCCATTGTTTTGTACACAAAAAAAAAAAAGGTCTGCCTTCAGCTTTTAAAGAAAGCCAGTATTCCCAAATGTGTCATTCCCAGAATTCCGCACCCTCTCCCACACGGAATTCTCAAGATCGGCTGCGGTCTTCCAGATTTCCGACCAGCATCTTACTGTACAGCTTCTGCTGCTCCTCCTTGAAAGTGCCTTTTACTTTTTCCCGTTTCAGTCCCCCATCCCTACATAAACACACAGAAAGAAATAAATACAAACATACAGATTTGAATACAGGTTTTAAAAACTCCTGTCGCGATACAGTAGGTTTTGATCTTACTAAAAAAAAAAAATCAATAAAAACACTTATTTATCTGAAACTGCACAGTGATAAACAGGATTCCCATTGCACTGCGGTTAGATCCATACCTGGTATTATGAACAGTTTAATAAATACAGGCGGCATGTTTGAGCGTGCTGCCTATACGTTGAGTCACTCCAGGTTTTACTGCGAGTTTTGATTAGCCACAAACCGCTAAGCAATGGGAGTCCGATTTCCTTCCTGGTGGTTACCCCCAAAACTTTTGCAGCAGCATACAAAACTTCAATATTCAAATGGAGCTGTACATACCAGGGCACAGAAAATGCATGTGAACGTTTTTAAACCAATTAAAAAAACGGGATTAATGAGTCTTTATTTTTGTTCATATTTAGGATTTATGAGGATATACAGTAGATCCTAATACTATAATTAGCTATGATGATTATTATTTAAAATAACTAAGTTTTTGCCCAAGAGAGCCAACTTGTGTATAGTGTGTGTGTATAATTATATTTTTATATATATATATATATATATATATATATATATATATATATATATATATATATATATATATATATATATATATATATATAGACACACACACACATACATACATATGCCCTTGTATTTACAGCTCAATTTGGCAGCAGTGTGGAGTAGTGGTTAGGGCTCTGGACTCTTGACCGGAGGGTCGTGGGTTCAATCCCAGGTGGGGGTACACTGCTGCTGTACCCTTGAGCAAGGTACTTTACCTTGATTGCTCCAGTAAAAACCCAGCTGTATAAATGGGTAATTGTATGTAAAAAAATAAAGTGATATGTGAAATAATGTATAATGTGATATCTAGTAACAATTGTAAGTCGCCCTGGTTAAGGGCATCTGCTAAGAACTTAAGTTCAAAGAGAGGATATCAGTTTGTATCGTTCCCCGATATTGGAGATACATTTTTATTCAGCTCATTGATTAACCTTGCATGTTACCTTTCAGGGACCTCGTGTCAGTACAGTAGGTTATTGACTCACCACAGCAAGTCCACCAGACCGCCTTGCCTGGCGATTGCGGACTTGACTCTGTTTGCAAACTGCACCGCATCTTCTCCTTCCTGTGAAAAGAGGAACCCGAATGAGCACTGGGGTGGGGACGGGGCTGGAGTTTAGCACCGCGACATCCGAAGAACCAACAACCACACATTGATAGAATAGAAAGAGAGATAGACCTGGAGTCTGACTGTAGAAATATCACACCTTACAAAAAAAAAAAAATGGTGTTTTTATAGTGTGCGATTTTATATATTGGTTTCCCTGTTCAGTTCACTATGAATTATTGTGTATCTGCTGCTGAAGCTGCCCGTTAGGTAATGTAAACTAACTGGAGAGCTAAGGATGTCTGGTTTCTGATCGACTGCATAGAAGAGAGAATGAAGTAGACAGACACCAAGAAATGTGATCTTGGAAGTATAAAATTGCAATTGCTTATGGCACGAGAGAGAGAGAGAGAGAGAGAGAGAGAGAGAGAGAGAGAGAGATGAAGGATTCTCAATACGGGACATTTAGTGCTTGGAATTATAAAAAAAAAAAAATGATATGGTTGTTTTAGGAGACAGGCATTTTTCTCTGAAGTTTAAGGACAGCGCTAAAACAAGTATAGACACGAGTCCCCTACAGGACTTAAAGTTCTGTGAATCCGGTTTGGCGAGTACCAGTCACACACAGGTCTGTTGCCAAGGTGTCTCCAACGCTGGCAAACTCCAGAGTTAGTCATTACAGATCCGTATCAGCCAAGTGCCTGCCCGTTCAATAAAACACTGCGAGTTAAACAAACACTGTAATAAAACATTCAACGTTGTACTTAAAACGTACCTACAACAAAATGACATACGTAAATACTGTGAAGTGCAAGTTAACGTATAGAGTTTTGCCCTCAATCACAAAATATTTAGTTTTACAAAGTTAAAGAAAGCCTCATCAAGGCTTATGAAGCGGATGCTTATGATCTACAGTGCTCCAGTTTTGGTAACTCGTGTGGAAAGGATGACAGTGGAAAGCTCCGATTTGCCCATGTAAATAAGGCAGGATGCCGTTTTGACCTGCATGCAAATAACGGGCGTGGAAACCACTGCAAGGTCATTTCAAATAGAAAACAATGGTTTATTCCCCCCCACCCCTCCCCAATATTGAAAAAAATACATTTGCAGTGTCCCACAATCGTGTTCAGTTTTTTTTTTTTTTTTTTTTTTATAGCAAGACAGATCAGAGAGTGAGGGATTGTTTAATGCAGACTTCCATCGTTCACTCTTCCTGACACTCCTCTCCAGTGCCAGTCTCCTCCCTGAAACCCTCTAGTTAACGTCACTATGAACCAAACTGCTGTAGCTCAGGTAAATCAAAATGTTAAATAATAATACTACAAAAAACAGGCTATTGCAAGACAGTGATATTCTTAAATGCTTAAGTGCACCCTCCCATTGAATTTCAAAGGGATGTTTGTACATCAGCAGATCAAGCTGTTTTTAAAACAGCAGAATGCAAATTCCACTATACAAAACTGTGTGGATCCTGGAAGAGTTGAGCAGAGCCCCTGAACCAACACCCTATACTTCAGAATTACAGCTTCCGGCATGGAAATATGACTCCCACTGCAGAGCAGTTTCACCTCCATTCCAGGTTTTATTACAGGCTTGATTAGCCCCAGTGTACAGGTAACAAGCTTACATGCGTCTTACTAAAGCAGGATCGGATCAAACCGCTATGCAACAGGAGTCTTATATCCATTCCTGCCTAGGACTGATTGATTTCCCTAGTGATGATCAGAGACAGGTATCACACACACACCAGAAGAACTATACCATTTACAGCCAACCCCAAACTCACCACTCTCATCGACAGATGCAGGTACCCTGCAGACGGCAGACGGTCACCCAGCTAAAGCCCCTCCAAGATCTCCCTCCTCCCTCTACCTCCCCACTCCGGTCAGGGGAGGCAGGTGCCACACACGCTGCATATGATGCATAGCCTGTCTAAAACCCTCGCTCCCCTCCCCTCTAACCCACCTCTCTGGTCACAGGGGGCAGGTACCACACGCTGCAGACGATGGCCCAGCTGCTCATCATTCTCAGGAGGTAACTGACCATTCCGAACTTGCTGCTGTTCCAGAAAGCGTCTCCAAACCGAGGGTCATACTGGAAGAAAGACCAGCCCAGAATAAAACGACTGCTGCTCGTTCATCACCACACTGTGTAATAACACGAACATCTCATGTACAGCTCTGGCCAAAAGTTTTGCAATCTCCCAAAGCGGTACGAATTACATACCGCTTTGTAGTTTCCCCCATATACTTGAAACAAATTGAAAACATTTCGAAATCTAACATGAAATACTGAACTACAATTACGGCTTCCGGCAGACTTTGACATCATTTTGTAGTTTGTTTGATTACATGATATTAAATAAGATTTATAGTTTATTTTTTATTAACGTTTCAATCCTAAAATTCTAGATGATGCAAAACCTTTGGCCATAGCGGCATTTCAAAATTCAGCTACATTAACTACAGTTACAACACCATGACATTAGGAAATACTAGGAAGTGCATGTTAAAAGTTTCATCCTCAAAAAAAAATCTTAGAAACAACACTATATATTTACAATTAAAAAGAGTTTTCTGACTGTCGATACTCTCAAGCTTACTTTTTATTTATTTATTTTTTTAATTGCTTGGTAAAGCAATATTTTTAGGCACCAAGAATTAGTGTTGGTTTCAACCAATCGAAGGGGCATGCTGGAAGAAAGCCCGGCCCAGAAGAGATGAAGAACTACAGAATGAGATCATTCGACCCGTCAGCGCCCGCCCGCTTCCTGTGCTGGTAGCTGGGTTAGCGCCAAACTTCGTCATCAAGCTGGCAAGAGGTTAGTCCGATTTCTTTCCACAAGCCTGAACGACAGTACGCAGATAATCCTGTAGTCTACCTCCTGCTTGATTCTGCAACTTCAGAGTCATGCCTACCTTAATGGCCACTGGATACATTGTCGTTCCGATCTCAAAGCTCCCCTTCTTGAACATCATCACAGAGGTGTTGTTGATGCAGGTCCCTGTGCAGAAAACCAGACCGCTTTTCATTTTAAAACAAAAAACAGAAGCCTCGTTCATTTACAAATAGTATGAATAACCTCCTACTGCTGCAGGTGGTAGCGGAAGCCTGGCCGTTTAAAATAACAGGAGTGACTTTAAAAGGAGCGTAAACAAACTGGAAGGCCAACCAAGCCAGTTTTCTAATGAAGTACAGAACACACCAGGAATCACAGGTTAGTATCAACATTGCTGTAGGAGAGCATCACAATGGGGGTATATGGAGGCACTGGCATCTTCCTTTTTTTAAAACTGTGTTTTTTTAATACCAACACATCACATAAATCACTGAAAGCTCTCAAGAAAGGAGTGGCACTCTTAGTACTTGATTAACAAGGTTTATGGAAGCAATGGAAAACTAAGCTTCTTTTATAAACTCTTACACAACTTCAGTGGAAACCCTGTGCATAACTAATCTTCAGCACTTCAATTTTAACACACACACAGTGGATACAGAACATTGTAATTAACCTTTGTAAGTTACTGACGGCTCCAATTTGTTTTACATGGCGTTGGGGTGAATGTCACAGACATGCTTGTTTTTACTGACTCCATGCAGAAGAGCTGCAGCCTTTTCCAGTAATGCAGCATTTTCACTCACCTTCTGGGAATATCAGGATGGGCAGTTTGGTTTTGTCCTCCACGTGGTCACTTAACCTGAAAAAGGCAGGAGATGACAGCTGATAAAAAGCATGTTATCTAGGAGGGGAGCATCTCAAAAGCACTGCTGCTAGCACCTTCCAAAGGACACACACAGGAAACGAGACGCCCCGCAGCCTGCCTAGTAAAATCCTGCCGTGGTTAAACAAATCAGCATGGACTGATAAGCCTTCGCTTGCAGGGTGATTGAAAAAGAAAAGCGCGCGCACGCCTCCGCTTTCTCAATACTGCTTTATAAGAAGCTTACAATTAGCTTAACGAACTTTGTGTTGTCAAAAGTTGCTTTAAGCACCACAGATGGCCGGGACTAGTTACAGAGTAAGTTTACAAATATATAAAGTAGACCAGGTTTTAAAACGTCACAGGACCGTTGCCATGTGTTCGGCTGCGTTAGCTGTTCTGTGTACTGCAGGTCAAGCCTTTTCTCTTAAGATGGTATAAAACCCAGTAAAACTGCAGCAAATGTGCTGGTGACAAGTTTCAATAAAACATGCAAAAATACAATACATAAAAATAAGAAATAAATACAGCATTTTTTTTTTTTTTTTTAATGATCAGCCTACTTCAGATTGATTACACTAGAATTTCACTATTGTTACTGCTGCTTGCCCGGTGTACGATTTCTGACTCTGTGCGCTCATCTCGTGCCACGGACACATTTCATCAGCACAGCGCCTTTACCTTTTGGCCACAAGGTTGCGATCTTTAACTTCGGAGCGCTCGAACCAGATGTGCGGGCACGCCTTCACCATGGATCTCTGAATGATTCCCATTAACCCCCCATGGACCTGCCCCACCTGAAACACAGACAGACACACACACGGTCAAACCTGCTTGAAAAAGAGAGGTCTAAAAGCAGGGGGCAGCATTGCAAGGCTGCAGAATAGCGTCGCACAAGCACACAATTTTCTTCAAGTTCTTTGGGAGCCGTGAGGAATGTTCTCGTGTCACATCAGCTGCCGCCGGAGACCCTGATTATCCTCGTCTAACAGTCGCTGTGGTCCATTCTCTGGCAGGTAATGCTTGCTGTGTTGGGCTGTAGTGCTTGGTGTGCTGTGTTGGGTGGTAGTGCTTGGTGTGCTGTGTGAAGTGTGGTGTGTTGGGCTGTAGTGCTTGGTGTGCTGTGCTGGGCGGTAGTGCTTGGTGTGCTGTGTGAAGTGGCATTCTCTGTGTTGGGAGACAGTGCTTTGTGAAGGGAGCGCTGCCCCCTGGCACAGCTTACCATGGCGTAGCAGCCGTCGCTGGCCAGTATGATCACGTCGATGGGGGAGGTGTGGTTCGCAACGCAAATCCCTCCGTTCTTAGGCTTGTTCTCACTGCAATACAAAGAAATGGACATGGAGAGGGAGAGAGAGGGAGAGGGAGAGAGAGAGAGCTTTTCCTTTCAGTTAACTCTTATTGAACAGAGAAAATACCAAACTCACTTGAGTTCCTATAAAATACCTTTTTTTCCCTCCCCTCGAAACATGAGTTAATTCAATATGCATTTAAAGTATGTCTCAAAATCTGATGAAACACTGTGCAGTAAGCGATAGGTGTCAACAACTGTAAAGTTTGAAGTATTCTTGTTTGGCTGCTGGATCTACTGCAACAAACAACCACACACACACATTCATACACAATGCAAAGCAATAGTATTTCCTGTGTCTGACCAGTAGAGGGCACCAAAAACAAACCAAGAAAAACCTATCTGTACTACACAAACTTAACAGCAGGGGTCACCCTTCAGCAAATCATCCACTGCTCTGCACAAAAACAACTGACACACACCGGGACAATTGTCCCTCCACAAGTTATATACTCTCTTGCTGTTGCTTCATCCCCACCCTCCATCCCAGAAAAACTTTTTTTTTTTTTTTTTTTAGCATCCCAATATGACAGTAAAGAATGTGCCTTAGGGCGTTTTCCTTTTTTTTTTTTTTTTTTAATGAGCTAAACTGTTCCAAGGAGTTGTACATTCCATTCCGAATCACATGTGTCATCTGGTGCTACTCCTACTCTGTGCCACCGGCACACGCTGTTTCTGATTGCCGATGTACGTGTATCAGTTTCATACATCATACATTCTGAAAGAGAACTATCCCCACTGCCCACGGATCAGGTGCTGTTGGGTCCACAACTGGAATAGAATCCTGCAACAGCTGAGAGTTTAAAACGTTAGCGAAGTGAGAAGCGTTTAACATTCTGTCACAAATACTTTGGTCAAACACAGAGTGTTTACATAGTAGGGAGTGTACAGTGTAGGACAGTTCATTTCCTAGTCAATACTTCTTCCATTTGAATTATGTAAGCTGTATACACAAACACATCTTCCAGTAGTTCAATAGTCATGGATGGCTTCCAATTATTAACAACCACATCCAATAGGGCAAAGTCTAAACAGGTCGCATTTACTACAGTTGTAATTGAACAATTTGTAATTAACGGCAGTTGCAATGTAATTGTAGCTGAACATTGGCACAGCTGCGTAACTAATTATGCCATCAAACTGACCGATTGCAGTTCGACTACACCCTGGTCATTCAATCACTAGTCTTGTGTTGTCAATCACTTTTGGTGATCCCCATTTGTTTAACAGTAAGTTACATAGTATGTTTCTGTATTTGTACCCAGGATTACTGCTTGGTTATTTAGGGTAAACATGTTACTTTTTTAGTGCAATTGTAATTACTGCAGCAGAACTGTAATTGAACAAAATAGCATTGTAATTGCAATTTCAAACAAACAATTCTGCTGTAACCAATTATAATTGCCCCCCCGGTCTGCAGTTTAGCATCAAACGGAAGCCAACATCCTGTCTTCACAGTCCCGTTACTGGTTGTGTGAACCATGTGGAAAAGCCGCAGACACTTTTTGGTGACCCACTCAATTCAACCTCCTGTTGCTGTTTGTCCCTGGCAGTCACTCGCTCGTTGTGTAAAAATGCACATCACTCTAACCTGCGTGCATTTTACGTGACAGGCATTTTTATGGAAATAAATTGATTTGTCAGTTTATGTTTGTCAGTAAATTAAATTTGCACAAGACTGTCTAAACAGTCTACCAGTATCAGCAGGGATGGAAAGACGACTCCAATTGCACAGCAGATTGCTCCATTCCTGGTTTTATTAGGAGTTTAATAAGATACACTCGAGCTAGCTGCATACACAATGTGGCTAATCAAGCTGGTGTTAAAACCTGGAATGGGTGAAGCTGCTGTGCAATAGGAGTCTCATTTCCATCCCTGATCTGCATCAGACAAACCAAGTTTAAGGACCCTGCACAACACTACAGCAGGAATAAACTGCTGAGGAAAGCCACGAGGGCAGACAAGTCACAAGCGTCTCCTCACTCACTCACTAATGCAGGCCACGTGGCTGGTTCCTGGCTCACAGCCACGGCTGTCTACAGTATCCCAGCCAAGGGAAAAAAAATTGTCAAGGTAAATATAGGAAATATCTGAGAGGCAGCGGCAACAAGGTCAATAACAGTGTATGGAGGAAAATAAATACCAGGGAGGCGGAGATCAGGGCTGGGTTACATCCTGCTTAACGCACACCACTCAGAGTTTCATACTACTCAGCATCTGATCACGCATACCTATCAGGTATACAAGTAAGACTCAGATTGCATAGCGATTTCATCCATTCCTGGTTTTACTAGTAGTTTAATAAGACACACCTGATCTTGTTACTTAGACACTCTGTGGCTAACCAAGCTGGTATTAAAACCTGGAATGAGTAAAACTGCTGTGCAATAGGAGTCTTATTTCCGTCCCCGAAGTACGTTTTCAGAACGGTAACTCAAGGTGATCTGTCTAATTTCCACCCCTGTATGTGGTGCAAAATGAATTACAGAATGGGAAACTGTTTGTAAATTAATTTGACTCCCAAACAACCGAGTTACATATTATATCCATGAAGTGTTTTTAAAATAAATCTTCCTGATCAAAATTTTTCCTGCCTGTAAAAAGCTTGCTTTCTAAAACCAGTGAACAAAAACACAAATATATCCCCTTCTAGAACCTACACGATTCACCTGTACCAGTCACACACACTCACAGAGAGAGTCATAAATATCTACTTCGCCCTCCAAATAATAGCTTACTGTTCTGACATTGTAGTAATAACTCCCCGGTCAGTTGTCAGAAACATCACTCTCTCCAACCCACCCCCCCCTCCCCGAGCCTTCCGTTCCTAAAATACAAAATCAACAAATGTTTAAAATTCCGGTTTTACATATTTCCTTACGCACCTCCCCGTCTATTAAATAAAAAAAATAAATACAAAGTTTTTGCAACATTTGTGGTTCTGAAAATGTAACATCCATATACAATTAACTAATCCATATAAATTACATGAAAAGTCCATCTCTGGCTTTGCTCTTGTGGTTTACGATGTCACGGAACCTCTTGATGGAAGGTTTTTTCCTTTCGCTCACTGCAGCACACTGTTAGCACTGTACGGTCAACGGGCATGTATAATTAACAACCAACAGGTGACAGCCTAAAATAAGACAAACACCCTCCTTCCTTCACAAACCCATCAGTACCCACTAAACAGGACTGTCTAGCCTGTAACCCAATACCTGCGACACACACACACAAGCAGGGCGTGCAGAGGCTAAATGTGCCCAAGCAGGTGTTGGATGCTGTCACTTTGTTCCGTGTCCCCGAGCTAGAACTCTCCACCTTCAGCCAACAATGAGCTGAGAATGTTATTCCAGTTGAACTGGTAGCCCAGGCTGACACAAGCTGGCCCCAGAGCGAGGAGACTCTGCGATGCAATGCGGAGTGGCTCACCTGTCATGGTAGGTAATGATAGCAGTCAGGGCTCGCACACAGATCCGGTAGCACATCAGATGGACTTTTTCACTCAGGAAGTTTTTGAATCTGCAACGCAAGAGACAAAAAGGGGAAACTGAATTTCTTCATCCATACGGAAATGTTCTGTACATTTTAGCGATGAAGTACAAATGACGCAGCTGTCCGAGAGGAAAATTGCGCATCAAGTGGATATTGCAAAACTGCCTTAAAATGAATAGGTCTCTCTGAAGAGGCTCTGTTTTGTATCCGATACAAGATTTGCAAAACTAATTGCCAATCATATAGCCACCGTGCCCCACAAGCCAGGCACCATGGGTAGAATTGTCAATGTTGATCGTCTCTGTTTCTTTCAGGTGTGAAATGCCTTTAAGCAAAAGAGGAACAACATCCTAAAAAATGGGCAGAATATATGACATTGCTTACGATGCCTGACTAATGGGACACCACAAATATACTGCCTCTTGATATTTCAATGCACTTACCTCCCATTCGGCAAAATCCCCACCATAGTAGTTCCAACCACCAAAAGTCCCACTCCAGTAAATGCCAGAGTCACTCTGCAAACAGAATAACATGCGTGTGAGCGTCACGTTTCACTGCGCTCAGACCTGCGCGGCCCCGCAATCACTCAGCTGGACGTGGATTTCATCTACAGCCTTCTGCGCACTCCACTCACTTCATGACCTTGTTGACAGTCCAGTTTGTTTAACCCAAAAGTCACGACCCTGCAACTGCAGTCATTTTCAGAAGGTAATACAGTAAATGACTTTGAGGCAAAATTTGAATTGTTTTTTTAAAAAAAAGCACACACACACACACATATATATATATTATATATTATATATATATATATATATATATATATATATATATATATATATATATATATATATATATATATATATATATATATATATATGGATCAGAGTATGTTTGGGTTTTTTTCTGATCACTGACTATACAGAACTACATATCTGTTCGTATTGGTTCTTTGCACGAATTCCTACAATGTATTAACACATGTATCTAGTTGTCTCAGCCCTTTGTTTATACAGATACTGGACTCTAGCAGCATCCCAAACCCCATCTGATTAGTAAGTGCTCAATTATCTAGCCCCTCTGCCTTGAACCTATTAGAGTTAATCAATTGGGGTTAAAACCAGCTGCATCCCGTCTCTCTAATCCTCCAGACTCCCAGATGGCAGGGCGATACGCACACATTTAGCCAAGAGACACGATACAGGGTTAGGAACTCGCTCCAGTGCTGTGGTTCAAAACGTCACCTTGTTCAGGTGGGTTACTGAAACGGCCAGGCAGGTACCAGGATTTTGAGCAATCAGGTGACTCTGAACTGATCGCACGTCTCTTCACAGCACGAAGGAGTCTAAACCTCGCGCACATGCAGCATCAGGTGAAGACCAATGGATCTAACAAACGCCTCGCTCCTGATCATTCGATAACACTTAATTGAGGGCGGTTCTCTGCATATCACACAGTTTCTACTGCTGAGAAATCAAGGGGTGCGGGGCGGGGGACGGACAAGACTTTAATTACGCCCCTAGATTGCACAGTAGAAATCAACTCCCAGCGGTGTTTGCCATGCCAGCTCAGTTGCACAGTTTAAATGAGAACATTTGCGTTTCACCTCTCTCACAGCGCAAGGGGTTTGACTTTAACGAAATCACACCAAGAAAACAAAGGCTGCCCACAACTGGTCTTACAGGGCAACAAAACTTAAGTTTAACAAGACCCCAAACCTGCACTTGAGGCAACAATTCAGCTTCTCTAAGCCTCCTCAGCTGAGCACACTAACTCCACAGTGCTGAGTATGGGGGACGGGGACTCAGGATCATATAAAAGGCTGAAGTTTTGCAATCCCGGATGGAATTCAGCCGGCTGTGCCAAGTATCCTTATTTGCACTGACAGACCTTCCCTTGTTAAAACGCGGCTCTGTGTGCTTAATGGAGCAACGGGAGAGTTATCTCATCGGCACGCTGTAATTGGGCAATTGAAAACAGAACGTCATCCTATTAATGGCTCTGGAAGTTGGCAAGCCTTGCTTGTCCTCGGCAGAGACATGGCTAATAGAGCTAAAACCTTGGCGTAGAAAACGCTGCTGCTTCTGCGGTCATCGTAGAATATCCTTTTTGCATACAGCACACAAGGCGTGACCAAGCAGACTCAAAACTGCGCCTCGGAAGCATAGCATTCAAAACACAGCTTCTAGAAAGATTGGTTTCCATCCAGCTTTCAATGGGTTTGTTTTTAAACTGAAAACGGCGCACCTCCAATTAAAAGTAAAACAGAAAAAAAAAGATGTTGTTGACAAGAAGATTGCAAAGCCCAACAGTGCAATTAAAACAGTGTTGCTGTGTTTAATCCTCTAGATAATGTACAGTGATTATGCAGCTATTGGTGAACCAAGGTTAAATGCCACAGGCCTTCTTGTCTCAATGACAGCTGAAGCAGCTGCTCTAGTTCTCCTTTACTGTAGAACCCATTGCCAGAGAACACAGAGATCGAGCGCTGCAGGGATGGAAATAAGACCTATTGCATAGCAGTCTGACCCATTCCTGGTTTTACTATGAACATAAGACACACCTGAGCTTGTTACCTATACACACTGTGGCTAATCAACCTTGTACTAGAACCTGGAATGGGTGACACTGCTACGCAATAGCAGTCTTATTTCCATCCCCGAAGCACAGTTTTAGAATGGTAACCCCAGGTAATCTGTGCAATACTTTGGAGTAAAACGGACTGTCCCTTAGATTGGGCTTGCAGCGTCCGATCAGCAGACCCAGACCCCTGGAATTAGTCAGGCTCCCAGACAGGGAGAGCCCCACAGAGGCAGGTGTGCCTCACCTGAGAGGCAGCAGGAAGCAGTATCGGATGAGCAGCCCGAGCCCCCACAGCACGGTGAGCCTCAGGCTGATGTGCTGGAAGTTGTAGTTGCTGCGGGTCAGCAGGTTCCAGGACTCGAGCTCCTCCGGGGAGAAGCGCTTGGTCACCTCGTCGTCCATGATGCTCTCCACGCCCTTGCGGCAGAAGTAGAAGATGTCGCTCATCTCAAACTCGGGGCTGCTCAGGTCTTTGCTGCTGCCGCTGCCCCGGATCTCTTTGATCTCCTCCTCCAGGGACATGGGCTCCTTGGCAATGATGCCTGGGGGGGGGGAGGAGAGCGTCAGAGGCGTTACACCACAGCCTTTAAATATCACGCTCAACTCGCCTCAATAAGGCAGCATCATTCTTGCTGTGGAGTCATACTTGTGGCTCACTCTCGCACCCACACTACCTAAACAATGCGGTCAACACAGGCTGAAACCATGCGACAGTCATTCACTCAGTTTTCAATTAAAAAAAAAAAAAAAACACGAAATTGATCACACATCTTTTAGGAAGTCCTTTATAGCAACCAGCTCTTCAACTAACTCAGGGATTCTCAAACTCGGTCCTGGGGACCCCCTGTGTCTGCTGGTTTTCATTCCAACCGAGCTCTCAATTACTTAACTATACCCTTAATTGAACTGATTTGCTTTAATTAGACATTTTTACTTGTTTTCAGCTCTTAAACAGTTGCAGTTCAAGTTACTTATCAATTGTTATAGCTAACTTGAAATCTGCAACAGTTTAAGAGTTGAAAACAAGTAAAAAGGTCTAATTAAGCAAATGATCTATTAGCTATGGGAAACTTCAGCAGAACAGGAAGGGTTTTGTGAGTATGTGGTGCTAATAAGAGGTGAGAAAACCAGTTTGAAAAGCATCAAGAGCAGACGTGTCTCGGTGTCACAAAGGGCCACATTTAAATATTGTTTTTCTTTGCTGTGTTGGTTCAGTATGACTCATGACACTAAACAGGAGTGCTTACCGTTGGTATAGGGTTTATAAAGGAGGTGGTTTTTTTCTTTGGCTCCCCTCTCTATCCTGAGCGTCGCCCACTGGAAAGAAACAGACAAACACAAAGCAGCAATTATGCAGACAGGCTAAAAGAATTGAATCTATTCAGTCTTGAACAAAGAAGACTACGCGGCGATCTGATTCAAGCATTCAAAATCCTAAAAGGTACAGATAATGACGACCCAGGGGACTTTTTTGACCTAAAAAAAAGAAACAAGGACCAGGGGTCACAAATGGAGATTAGATAAAGGGGCATTCAGAACAGAAAATAGGGGGAACTTTTTTACACAGAGAATTGTGAGGGGTCTGGAACGAACTACCCAGTAATGTTGTTGAAGGTGACACCCTGGGATCCTTCAAGAAGCTGCTTGATGAGATTCTGGGATCAATAAGCTACTAACAACCAAATGAGCAAGATGGGCTGAATGGCCTCCTCTCGTTCATAACTTTTATGTTCTTATTCAGAGGAGAACCCATTCCCAGGGCAGTCTACCCTAGAGCTCTCTCTCTCTCTCTCTCTGGCACTGGGTTGCACCAGCTAAAAAACTAAGCTAAAAAAAGTTAGTAAAGACTTATGCAATAACAAAGCACTTAGAACTTCTGCATAAATAATAATAAAAGTCAAACACAGTGAAGTGGGATTGGTTAAAAGAGTGCTTTTGCCAGGGATAGCAGAAAACAATACACACCCGCTGCCTGGCACCAGAACACAGACTGCACAGCCAGAAAAATAACATGAGCCAATTACAAACACAGAATGAAACCCTTGCCTGGCTCTTACTGATAATCACTATAGACCCCGTGACTACCAAGAGGAACGACCTCTACTGGTCTATTGACAATGTGATCAAGAGTTTTGATATTGTTTTTAATACACTTTTACAGCATCTAAACCCAGAGGAGCTTGCTAGGGCAAACACTCTGCACCGCTGCATGAAATGAAATCAAACGATAAGCTGGCAAATAAATAAAAAAAGTGATAACAAATCGACAGAGACAGGAAGAGAGAGAGAGAGAGAGAAAGAGAGGAGACACACATTAGAGTAGTGTGGTTTGCCTCTTTAGCCTACTCTTTCAGCAGCAAGTACAGGAATGGAAAGAAGACTCACTGCTTAGCAGTTTGATCCATTTCTGGTTTTACTAGGAGTTTAATGAGACACGCCCGAGCTCGTTGCATACACACTGCGGCACACTGTTGCATACACACAAGCTTGCATTAAAACCTGAAATGGGTGAAACTGCTGTGCAATAGGAGTCTTCTTTCCATCACTGAAGTACGTTTTCAGAACGGTAACCCAAGGTAATGTGTACAATACTTTGAAAACTGACTGTCCTTTCAAAATACCCAGCCACGTGACGTCTTCCTCTTCATTGGATGTATTCTGTAATAACATATATGCCTCTTCCCATGCAGCACTGTAGTGGCTGCCCATAGGGCATTTATAACTCTGTTGACAGTGTTATGGCAGGTGTTTCAAAGTTCTAAAGTCTTGAACTGAAGTTTCCAAGGAGCTGCAGTCTCCATTTAAAAATAGCAGCTTAAATATCATTCTCGGTTTTAAAAAAAAATAAACACTTTGCATGGACTCTTTCTAGAATAACCCTGTCTAATGTATTTTCAGGTTTTAAGTTGCTTGTGACCTGCTCAGCAAAGTAGTTTCAGAACTCAAAGCACAGAGGCATTAGTCCGGATCAGAAGAATTCAAGCCTGTCTTTTAAAACCAACATTCAGCCAGATTACTTTTCGCTGAACAGTACTGTACAGAACATTTATGGGAAAGGGGCGGGATGGGAGAGAAGTAAAAAAAAAAAAAAAAAAGGACGTAGATGAATTTCCAATTTTACATCACAGGATTGCTTAAATTAACTTTTGGTTTAAATTTAGAAAATGTCTTTATTCAAAACTATTTAGGAGCTTGACCATCTCTCCCCTGTAAAATATGAAAACGTTGGCCATCATGGCTTCAAGCTTCGCAGGTCTATAAATGACAGGCTAGCGAAGTACAGAACTGCAGCCCCACCGGGACGCTCACAGCAGCACAGGAACAATGTGCAGCGAACCAGACGTTACTGGAGCAAACAGCAGGGTCTTAGAGCTGCACGAAACTGTTACTGTTTTCAGATCAAGCTCTCCACAGGTCAGGGTCAGTGGTGTCGCTCGGGCTAATTTACCATTCCGAGTGAAACAAGTGAAGGAACGAGACGTCTGCGTTTGTGTGGATTGCTGTTCTTCACAGAGCGGTCATCACAAACCCAAGCAGCTCTTTACTTGTTTCACATCTGAATGGTACCTTAGACCCATCGACACCCATGACCCTCACCCGATTGTCAGCGCCTGACTTTCGTGGAGAGCTTATCCGAACAATCATTTCACGCCGGTACAGTCTTTAAAATTCACGTTACTCCCAGCTATGATTAGGAACCTGGTTCAGTATTTTGGGAAAGGCATGCGAGGAGGCTAGCAATGCCAACAGAAGGCTGGATAACAAGCACAGTACAATCTGTTCTCCAGTGCCACATGGCAACCACTATACACAGAGTAATCTGAAGCTTGCATCTGCATAAAGACTTCAACTGAAGCCTTCATCACAGATTGAAAAAAATAAAAAGCCAATGCAGTGTGATTCTCAACGCTGAGGAGTGCAACAGTAACACAACTTGACCAAGGCACCAGCAGGAAACACTCCTCTAAATAGGTTTCTTAGAAGCTCTACCTTCAGGTGTTGCAGGAGCCTACAGGAGTAATTCAGGGTATGAAAAACGTTTGAACTCTCCACAGGGTCAGGGCCACTGGTGTTGATAGGGCAGCTTTACCATTCCGAGGGACACTGCTGAAGAAACAGGCTTGGGTTTGTGTGGGTCACTGTTCTCTGCTGAAAAGCAGCTGTTTCTTCACTTGTTTCATTTGGAATGGTAAGTTTAGCCCAATAAACCCTAACGACCCTCACCTGATTTTCTGTGGCGTGCTTCATTGGAATGATCAGTTTGTGTAGCGCCACTTGGCAGCTGTAACTGATGCATTATTTATTCGGGCAATTAAAAGACGGTTTTGACCGTTTTGTTCATGCAATCCCTGCTGAAATCATGTCGGTTGCAGCTTTGGATGTAGAAATCCTAAAATAAATAAATTCAGTTCTTTCACACGCATGTTCACGTTTAAAACAAAACCCTAAAACGCGGTGGTGTTTTACTGAAGGAAAGGTCACTGTTCTGTGCTAATCTTGCGTTGTTTTTCAGTCTCAACAACGCCATTGATCACTAATGTAATAACACCACCTTAAAAATCCATGTCGCTGAAATTGAACGCATTCGATATTTTAAAACCTGATCACACAGAAGAATGCTGACTCCATTAAAACGGAACAGGAATATTTTGTCGACTGGGCAGGCAGCCTCACTCACCTTGAATATTTTAAGCAGCGTTTTCATGTATAATTTTCGGATGCCTAAGGAGACTCCGAAGATGGCAGGGACGATTATAAAAACCAGCAGCAGAGTAAACCAAACAGTGAAAGATATCCCCAGGAGGATGCAGATCAGACTGTCGAACGGGAAGAGGTAAAAATCCATCTTCACGCCTTGAGGAAAATCAAAAAATAAATAAATAAAACCACACTCGAGTCTCGGAGGCCAGGAAGCAGTAAGGAATCTTCCAAAGCAAGGGTCCAATCAAGCGTATTCCTCCCCTCCAAACACTACCGTCTTAATTTTCGCAAGCGGTGATTAAATAAAGGCTTCATCAAGACGCTGTATTTATTTATTTATTTATTTATTTACAAATCTCTCTTGTTCCAGCAGGCAACCCGTATCAAATCCATCTAGAACGAAGGTGTTGACGCCAGTTTCTCCCAATGTGCGCAAGATGTGGCAGTGAGCAGACCGTGAAACTAACACTAACATTTTCATAAACGACGCAAAATCAGTGTACCCATCCCACTAGGAAAGGCAGCCCTATAGGTCCGGTACATTATTATCTTGACTGCTGATGAGAACCTCCAGAACGTCCTTGTGGAACTGTAACAGAACTGACACCGATCTCAGATCCGGATCAGTCGTTCTAACTTGGATCTCTGGAGAAGCGTGCCTTAGTATGAACCTCAATTCACAAGTTTACAAGACCGACAGCAGCAAGCGTAGGGGAAGCTGCAAAGGAGACAAGCTGCAAAGGGTTTGGATCTGAGACTTCCCAGCACGGAAATCCAGAAAAAAAAATAATGCAGGAGTCTTTCAACAGAGAGGTGGTTGGCAGAGTATGCCCTCCTTGGGCTGATGGGTTGAACGCTAATGGAAGATCTGCGGTTGAAGACTTTCCCCTCTGTGGCTCCTTGCTGGACTGCTCTCCAGGGAACTTCACAGGGATGCTGGATCAACAATCTAAAGTGGGGGGAAAAATGTAAGAAAGTTGCATCAGAAAGTTTGTTTATTTATAAGAGACCTGAAGGGTAAGAAAAAATTAACAACTCAACGGGCTGTTTTCAGACTGATCATAAAAGTTTGGGAACGAAAATAGGCCCTTGTTTCACGTCTGAAAACGTTTGTATTTAGTTCAGGATCATCATAAATCAATTCTAGATTATTAAGGTGATTTGACAGTGTATAGTTTTATACAGCCAATGTTCGTACATGACCAGCAGAACGCCAGTAATAAACATAACGGCCCCGGAGTCGAGTAAAACTTATCAGATAAGGATTATCTGTCTCTACCACGACTGGCTGCCTAAAACTTGGAAAAATATTGCTGTGTGATACGTAGCAAACTAATATTTTGTCTGAAGAGTGTACTTATAATATCGTGTATATTCCCATTCAATATATATATATATATATATATATATATATATATATATATATATATATATATATATATATACACACACACACATATATATATATATATATATATATATATATATATATATATATATATATATATATATATATACATATAAATTTGAGATTACACAATTCACGTGTTGAGTTTTATTTATTTCAGTTTTGCTTCTTGTTTTAGAACTTTAAATAATAATAACAATATAAAAAGTTGATTGCAAAAAAAACAATGTGCAGCTGTCGAGTTCCCTTCCTGTCTGCCCGGGTTGTTGTGAACGGAACACCACGGCCAGCGCGGTGCAACATGTTCCCTGTCCGTTTAGTTCCGAGCGGTACTGCAAAACTGATCTGTAGCTCATATTATTAATCGGTCACAAAAAAAACAAACAAATACGTATAGCTGAATAAATAAATAAACAAACAAAAACCTCAAGATAAGAAGCAAATAAAACATCCAGGCATGCGAAAGACACCGTTTATCTTCAGAAATATTTGAATTTCCATCCCCGGTGATGATTCGGTTAGTGCTTACCCATATAGCAAGTCGCCCCATCCCTTTTTTCTAGCAACAATATATCTTTTAATTAATTATTTTACTGGCAGTGCGAGTTTGACTTCGCATCTCACTCACGCTGGCACGGTTTTATATACAGTTTCTTTTAAAAGAGAAACGCTCACCTCGAATTCAGGGTTGTTCTGCTCCGCCGGGCAGAGCCTCCCTTTGTGTGTCGGAAGCTCTATTTTTACATCATAATGTGACACTCGCGGGGCCGCGCACTGCAGCGGCGCGGCCATGTGCATGTGACGCAGCACAGGGTGCCAGCAGTGTGTTTTTTTTTAGCATAAGGACATATTTTTCTAATTGCAATTCACAGGAATCTATTGCATGTGTATTTTCATAGGAAATGTGCTTAAAGTTAACAGGAAGATGCAATTATCAGGTATGCAGTTCATTGAAAATTCTTAAACGTCTCAAATTAGCCTACGGTTATATTATATCGGCACACCATGGCTAATATATATATTCACGGAGCAGCACAGCACGTAAACACGGCTGCAGCATTAATCCCTCTGCAACCAGTATTCGGCCCCCACCTGTGCCTCTCACTCTAATTCTATGCAGCACAGACTCTGTGGGCCTATTGGGGCTCTCATGCCAGCTGCACGTGATCTATAATGTTGTGGCCGGTAAAGTAAATCTAAAGTCTGGAGAAATTCTATAGAAATCAGTGGTCACAGCGCATCTGTTATCTTAGTAAAGAGGAAGGACTTGCACATTCTGAATAAATCTTAGGGGGGGGGGATTCAGACAGGAAAAAAAAAAGAAAACTTTAGAAAATCCTCTAAAATTTAAAATGTCCTCTTTTCTAACCTCCAAATTGCCCTGACCAGAAAAGTAAAACCTCTAATTCTGGTGGGAAACCCGCTGTACTGGAAACACTGACTGCCATCTAGTGGTACAAAAAGGATATTGTTGCTCTAGAAAGAGTGCAAAGAAGAGCCACCAGAATTATCCCGGGTTTAAAAGGCATGTTGTATGCAGACAGGCTAAAAGAATTGAATCTATTCAGTCTTGAACAAAGAAGACTACTGATTCAAACATTCAAAATCCTAAAAGGTATAGACAATGTCGACCCAGGGGACTTTTTTGACCTGAAAAAAGAAACAAGGACCAGGGGTCACAAATGGAGATTAGATAAAGGGGCATTCAGAACAGAAAATAGGAGGCATTTTTTTACACTCAGAATTGTGAGGGTCTGGAACCAAGTCCCCATTAATATTGTTGAAGCCGACACCCTGGGATCCTTCAAGAAGCTGCTTGATGCGATTCTGGGATCAATAAGCTACTAACAACCAAACGAGCAAGATGGGCTGAATGGCCTCCTCTCGTTTGTAAACTTTCATATGTTCTTATGCTCTTACATTACACGAATTACACCAGGCGCTGGTTGCATGATAAAACACTGCCAGCTTTTTTTCACAGGCCGCCAGTAGCACTTACCTTGCACAATCTAATGTTACTTTAGGTCAGGAAGACCAGCCGTTTAAACGTGAACACTTTAAGGATACATTTCCCTTAGCCCACTGGCCACACGCTTTTCAGGAAATTCCTTATAACCATAGATGACTCATTGAGTTCCACGGCAATACGGCTCTTTGATTTAGAGTGGAAACGATCCACTCTAACCTTTGTGTGTCAACGGAGTTCAACCCACAACGCGAGTCTGTTGTTATTTTGTGAATAAATGCGACAATATTCAG
This sequence comes from Acipenser ruthenus, assembly GCF_902713425.1. Taxonomy (NCBI): domain Eukaryota; kingdom Metazoa; phylum Chordata; class Actinopteri; order Acipenseriformes; family Acipenseridae; genus Acipenser; species Acipenser ruthenus. Next base: position 8,539,536 of record NC_081234.1, read on the forward strand.
GGAAATCAAGGGGCTGTCTATTTATAACAAAATATAACCACAGCAAGTGAGTGGGAATCTTCAGAACACCCTATCGAAAAGTTTCTCAGAGTTAAAGCACAGCAAAGTGTAATAAAGCACAGCGCAAGCGCGGTAAAGCATATGCACTGTATAGAGAGGTATGGGATATTAACCCATTAAGCACCAATTGTATTTTTCTTTGATACATTACTTTTAGACTTAACTTTTGCGGTTAACCACGTTAGCGTAAGTTATCATCGCAATATCGTTAAAGAGGACATTAAAACAACAGTTAAAATTGCTCCACAAAATTACAAATGAGCTTGTCGTCAAATGAGGACAGCGGCAAACTTCAGTGGGTTAAAAAACTGGGCAAAGCAGGATAACTGATGGTAAATGCATAGTATAACGATAGTAAAAACACGGTAAAAAAAAAATCGCAAAAATAGCGTGCAAAAAAATACTAAGGTTTTATAAGGAGCTAGTTGCTGGTAAAATATTATTGAAATGTTGGCAACAGTATCTAAAGAACACACTTCCCGTACGTTATGTGACAGGCTTGTTTGTGTGGGTTTTTTCCAGTGTTTATTTTCAGAGTCCAGTGACCCACGGGGTGCTGACCCACGGGGTGTTCAGCGAGTGTATAAAACCTCGACCACGTCCCGCTTAGTCAAAACAGAAGCTGAAGACCACGAAGAACCGACAACATGGTAAGCTCTGTTTCTCAATGTACTGGAACACGACCTTAACGGTAATTACCTGATGCTTTTGAGAATCTTCCCGTGTGCAATTTTGTCACAAGAGAGGTATGGTGTGGTGTTAAACATGGAAAAGCATTGTAAATGATGGTAAAGGCATAGTATAATAACTATTGGAAAACTGCAAAATTACAGTGCAAATTACCACGTGTATCTGTATATAATATGACTAAGTTAAAAAGTTCCAAGTACGGTTATTTTTTAACTATAAGGCCCGCTTACGCCGGACAGGAGTTGCTAGCGAGCACAGCTTGCAGTAATAGCTAGTGCGTATTTTGCCACTGAATTTTAACATGCAGACGCGGAAAAGATTACCGGAGTGTGATTGCAGGGACGTGGGAAGCTTGTTTGCTCGGATGGTTTAGCAAGCTTGTCAAATACTGACCAAAGATCAAACAACAACACCCAGAACACCCACAGTAGCATACAACATATCTGGAAATAATTAAAAGAATAACACGGAGTGGTTTATTCCTGTGCTCTTTTGTAGAAGTTCCTGGTGGGTTCCCTGTTCTTGTGTGCTGTCCTACACCTCAGTCAGTCTTTCTGCTATAAGAAGCAGCTGGAAATGACACCAGGTAAGCTGTAAATGACACTTCAGTATCTAGACTAGCTCACCAAGAAACAGTCAACAGAAATCCAGAACCAGGGAAATATAAAAATGTTATTATAGTGACATTTGAAGCTACTTCCATTGTAACGGTTTCCCATGGTAAAAGTATAGCAAAGTTTTAAAAAAAGCACAGTGCAAGCATGGTAGAGCATAGGTAAGCATTGCACAGCACAGAGAGGAATGGGAAAACACATTAAAAAACATTACAAGTCATGTTAAACTGTGGTAAACGCTGACTATAGCTGTGGGAGGAGCATGCATTACTGTGCACAAAGAAAAACACTTTTATCAGGGCTATTTTAATATGACAGCTTGCATTTTTCTCCAGATGGAAAGCCTCCTCCCTACTGTGTGGACACAGACGATGGTACAAAACATGCATTTGGTTCGAAATGGAGGAACTCCCATTGCATGGACTGTACCTGCGGTGGTTGCTGCACGGCGTAAGCCACTTCTGTTATTATCACGCTGCTGTTAATATCAACCGCATTTATCAGCCCAACATCTGGGTTCCGACACACTGAAAGACCAGCTTGCTTGAGGTCTGCAATATCATATTAAGTAACGCGTTTCGGCTGTTTGTAATAGATTTAAGAAAGGAAATCAATGTTATTTATAGTCAAGGGAGACAGATTGTTGTTGGGGAGAAAGGTTAATGGTTATGTAACGGGGGGGGGGGGGGGGGGGGGGAGTCTGGGCACAACCCTGTGCACTGCAAGCAAGCGTCTTAACCGCTATGCAAAAGAGCCAGGCTCATCTGCATTCACTTATAAAGCTTTTAACCTCATCGTATCTCACCGACAGGGGACAGAATCCATCGCACACCTCTGCCCTTTACAGTTACTCTGATGAAATGGTTATTAATGAAACATATAACTTGCTTGGATCACAAACGTGTCTGAGTTCTGTCTACATGAAAACATTCCTCTTGTGACACTTCTAGGTACAGCACGCCTCGCAAAATCCCTCCCGACTGCATGATGGAGTTTGATAAGGAGAACTGCAAATACAACGTGTTTAAGAAGAATGACCGTACCAAGTCCTGCCCGGTTTTAGCAGCTGTTGGGAAATAGAGCTGTTCCTGCTGGGAGCCACAGAAGAAAGACTGCAGTGTATTGAGCTTGTCATTCTTCTCTAGTCTGTGTGTATTCAATAAAGCCTCAAACTCATTCAAACCTGGTCTTTATTGTGTTAATATTATCTGGCAGATTGTTAATATATTGTAGTGTTATAGCACTGTGTACGGTGAGATATCAGCATGAAGTTCACAGACAGAGGCTGACAGCTGATGCAAAAAATTGGAATTAGATATCTGCGGAGTGTTCTGCAGAGCATCTTATGTGTTTAGTACTTATATTAATAATGCATGATAAAAATGTTCATTTAGCAAAACTAAAACCGAACATCGCAGCTATATAATTCAGGTGACGGAGCCCTATAACTCGATGATATACTTCTTCACTGGGAATATAGGAGTTGAAATATCCAGCTGTATCCGTTTTCTAAAAAGTTGATGAAGGAAAAGAATACCATTAAGTATGGTCACTGTTTTGAACAGACTTTTGCATAGGATGGAAGGATGGAATTCCTTTGGGGTTTTTAAAGCAGGTGACATCACTTCGTATCGACATTGAGAAAAATATAGCACTGGTTCCATCTCCTCTTTTTCGTAATTTGGAAATCAAAGGGTTATAATGTGTTTACAGCTAACAGGAATACAGCTGTCATAAATATGCTGAGTGAAACAGTACAAAGTGTGGTGCAATGCTACAGCTACAGCAAGGTCCTCTGCAAAAAGATCTGCCACCGCGACAGTGCAGTGACCAGAAGTACATGACCACATGCTTACTATCTGCCTGACCTGTAGTTAAAGAATAACCTACAGCTGTGGCCAAAAGGTTTTGCATCACCTAGAATTTTAGGATTGAGACATAATATATATATATATAATTTGAAAACTGTTTAATTCTCGCCTGTCAGTCAAAAATGTACCGGTGTTACGTGGAATTATTCAGTGCCCGTGGAAATAAGTTTCCCCTGCTTGCAATCAGGTGGTCTGGCGATTTGACTTTCGCCAAGGTTTGCTTTGGCCGAATCCCGAAGTGACCACTTTTTTTCTAAGGTTAAGGGTGAGGGTTAATCTATAACCCTGACCTCCTTTGGTTTAAAGGCACGAGAGTTTATTGAATTAAGCTTCTGTCTGTGTCACCTAATCCTTCCACAAACACACACCTCAATTGACAGGACCCAGACACGCCTGTGACGTGAGAAAGAAGGTTACTGTTTTTATGGGAGGGGAAAGAGAGCTCAGGCGGCACAGCCCAGTGCCAAGTCGACTGTTGGACAAGAATCTTTAAAGAAACGTTTTTAAATATGTTTGTCCTTTTAAAAAATTTAAAATGTTTTTTCCTGAACGAATAAAAGCTCGTCCCAGCCACCAAACAGGAGCTGAAGCTGAAACAGAGAAGCTGCCGCGTCTCGCTGCTAAAGAGAAATGGTAAGAACGATTAGATTACCTTCATCTTCTAGATTCAACAAGAATGTAGCTTTAAAATGGCCACAGGCATCAAATGTATTCTCTATACAACATGTGAAATTCAATCTGTTTGTGCGTGCGTGCGTGTGTTTTCACGGCCTGGGTGTTACTGGCAGGGAGAGAGAAGACACAGAAAGCCGGCAGATTAAAACGCAAATGCGCCCTTTTAATTATAACACAATAAACAAAACAACACAAACACACAATAGCCAAATCAAACAGTTCAAACAAAAATAATAATATACTTTTAAAATACTGCGGTTTTAGACCGAGACGCCGCTTTCACATAATAAACACGGCTTCACAAACTCTCTCCTGTGTGTGTCTTGCTGTGTGACTGTGCTTCTCTCTGTCAGTGCTCTGGGCTCTGTGTGTGCTGTGTGTCTCTCTGTCTGTGCTCTGGGCTCTGTGTGTGCTGTGTGTCTCTCTGTCTCTCTGTCTGTGCTCTGGGCTCTGTGTGTGCTGTGTGTCTCTCTGTCTGTGCTCTGGGCTCTGTGTGTGCTGTGTGTCTCTCTGTCTGTGCTCTGGGCTCTGTGTGTGCTGTGTGTCTCTCTGTCTCTCTGTCTGTGCTCTGGGCTCTGTGTGTGCTGTGTGTCTCTCTGTCTCTCTGTCTGTGCTCTGGGCTCTGTGTGTGCTGTGTGTCTCTCTGTCTCTCTGTCTGTGCTCTGGGCTCTGTGTGTGCTGTGTGTCTCTCTGTCTGTGCTCTGGGCTCTGTGTGTGCTGTGTGTCTCTCTGTCTCTCTGTCTGTGCTCTGGGCTCTGTGTATGCTGTGTGTCTCTCTGTCTCTCTGTCTGTGCTCTGGGCTCTGTGTGTGCTGTGTGTCTCTCTGTCTGTGCTCTGGGCTCTGTGTGTGCTGTGTGTCTCTCTGTCTCTCTCTCTGTGCTCTGTGTGACTGTGCATCTCTGTCTGTGCTCTGTGTGACTGTGCATCTCTGTGTGAATGTGTGTCTCTGTATGTCGGTGCTCTGTGTGTCTCTGTATGTCGGTGCTCTGTGTGTCTCTGTGTGAATGTGTGTCTCTGTATGTCGGTGCTCTGTGTGTCTCTGTGTGAATGTGTGTCTCTGTATGTCGGTGCTCTCTGTGTCTCTGTATGTGGGTGCTCTGTGTGTCTGTGTGAATGTGTGTCTCTGTATGTCGGTGCTCTGTGTGAATGTGTGTCTCTGTATGTCGGTGCTCTGTGTGTCTCTGTGTGAATGTGTGTCTCTGTATGTCGGTGCTCTGTGTGTCTCTGTATGTCGGTGCTCTGTGTGTCTCTGTGTGAATGTGTGTCTGTATGTGTGTCTCTGTATGTCGGTGCTCTGTGTGTCTCTGTGTGAATGTGTGTCTCTGTATGTGGGTGCTCTGTGTGTCTCTGTATGTGGGTGCTCTTTGTGTCTGTGTGAATGTGTGTCTCTGTATGTCGGTGCTCTGTGTGTCTCTGTATGTCGGTGCTCTGTGTGTCTCTGTGTGAATGTGTGTCACTGTATGTGGGTGCTCTGTGTGTCTCTGTGTGAATGTGTGTCACTGTATGTGGGTGCTCTGTGTGTCTCTGTGAATGTGTGTCTGTATGTCGGTGCTGTGTGTGTCTCTGTATGTCGGTGCTCTGTGTGTCTCTGTGTGAATGTGTGTCTCTGTATGTCGGTGCTCTGTGTGTCTCTGTGTGAATGTGTGTCTCTGTATGTCGGTGCTCTGTGTGTCTCTGTGTGAATGTGTGTCTCTGTATGTCGGTGCTCTCTGTGTCTCTGTGTGAATGTGTGTCTCTGTATGTCGGTGCTCTGTGTGTCTCTGTGTGAATGTGTGTCTCTGTATGTCGGTGCTCTGTGTGTCTCTGTGTGAATGTGTGTCTCTGTATGTCGGTGCTCTCTGTGTCTCTGTGTGAATGTGTGTCTCTGTATGTCGGTGCTCTCTGTGTCTCTGTGTGAATGTGTGTCTGTGTATGTCGGTGCTCTGTGTGTCTCTGTGTGAATGTGTGTCTGTGTATGTCGGTGCTCTGTGTGTCTCTGTGTGAATGTGTGTCTCTGTATGTCGGTGCTCTGTGTGTCTCTGTGTGAATGTGTGTCTCTGTATGTCGGTGCTCTGTGTGAATGTGTCTCTGTATGTGGGTGCTCTGTGTGTCTCTGTGTGAATGTGTGTGTCTGTATGTCGGTGCTCTGTGTGTCTCTGTGTGAATGTGTGTCTCTGTATGTCGGTGCTCTGTGTGTCTCTGTATGTCGGTGCTCTGTGTGTCTCTGTGTGAATGTGTGTCTCTGTATGTCGGTGCTCTGTGTGTCTCTGTGTGAATGTGTGTCTCTGTATGTCGGTGCTCTGTGTGTCTCTGTATGTCGGTGCTCTGTGTGTCTCTGTGTGAATGTGTGTCTCTGTATGTTGGTGCTCTGTGTGTCTCTGTATGTCGGTGCTCTGTGTGTCTCTGTGTGAATGTGTGTCTCTGTATGTCGGTGCTCTGTGTGAATGTGTCTCTGTATGTGGGTGCTCTGTGTGTCTCTGTATGTCGGTGCTCTGTGTGTCTCTGTGCTCTGTGTGTCTCTGTATGTCGGTGCTCTGTGTGAATGTGTGTCTCTGTATGTCGGTGCTCTGTGTGTCTGTGTATGTCGGTGCTCTGTGTGTCTCTGTGTGAATGTGTGTCTGTGTATGTCGGTGCTCTGTGTGTCTCTGTGTGAATGTGTGTCTCTGTATGTCGGTGCTCTGTGTGTCTCTGTGTGAATGTGTGTCTCTGTATGTCGGTGCTCTGTGTGAATGTGTCTCTGTATGTGGGTGCTCTGTGTGTCTCTGTGTGAATGTGTGTCTCTGTATGTCGGCGCTCTGTGTGTCTCTGTGTGAATGTGTGTCTCTGTATGTCGGTGCTCTGTGTGTCTCTGTGTGAATGTGTGTCTGTGTATGTCGGTGCTCTGTGTGTCTCTGTGTGAATGTGTGTGTCTGTATGTCGGTGCTCTGTGTGTCTCTGTGTGAATGTGTGTCTCTGTATGTCGGTGCTCTGTGTGTCTCTGTGTGAATGTGTGTCTCTGTATGTCGGTGCTCTGTGTGAATGTGTCTCTGTATGTGGGTGCTCTGTGTGTCTCTGTGTGAATGTGTGTCTCTGTATGTCGGTGCTCTGTGTGTCTCTGTATGTCGGTGCTCTGTGTGTCTCTGTGTGAATGTGTGTCTCTGTATGTCGGTGCTCTGTGTGAATGTGTGTCTCTGTATGTCGGTGCTCTGTGTGAATGTGTCTCTGTATGTGGGTGCTCTGTGTGTCTCTGTGTGTCGGTGCTCTGTGTGAATGTGTCTCTGTATGTGGGTGCTCTGTGTGTCTCTGTGTGTCGGTGCTCTGTGTGAATGTGTCTCTGTATGTGGGTGCTCTGTGTGTCTCTGTGTGAATGTGTGTCTCTGTATGTGGGTGCTCTGTGTGTCTCTGTGTGAATGTGTGTCTCTGTATGTGGGTGCTCTGTGTGTCTCTGTGTGAATGTGTCTCTGTATGTGGGTGCTCTGTGTGTCTCTGTGTGTCACTGATCAGGCTAATCCTCCTGATTCTTGTCTTGTGTAGAAACTATTCCTGGCCTGCGCACTACTCCTGTGTGCTGCCCTTCACCTCAGCCAGTCACAGTGCTTGGAGGGTCTCGCCAGCATGGAAATGTCCGCAGGTACGGTCCTTAAGTTCGGATTGTTTTTAAACAACGTCGTCAATCTTCAGTATGTTGTTCAGCATTATGAGAGGCGACAAATGATACCGTTTACTGTGCAAATTTGGCATGCTGAACTACGGTGAATGCACATTATAACCATGGGGGGGGACTGCTCGCTGACTGTGGTGGGGGTCGTTACTCTGTGTATGAGGCTGCTGTGTAACTGTGCTGTATCTCCCTGCAGATGGTCAGTATGTGGTTCCCACACACTGTACGGACCCCTTTGACAGCACCCCATACCCCTTAGGTGCGGTGTGGAGGACTGGGGACTGCATGGAGTGCTTGTGTGAGGGGGGCGGGTTCCGATGCTGTCCTGTCGAGTAAGCCTCATGCTCTCTCCCTCTGTCATTAGATTGGAATGCTCTTTTCCCCCCTGCTTCCTGTGAAGTGTTTTACGATCTGTTGAACTGTGTTTCCCGTAAGGTAAAAGCAAAAAGAAACACAGCTTCAGAAAAGCTTTAACTTGCGAGTTATTTAAAGTGAATACACGGCCAATGGGCCACGTTCACAAAACTGTCAGGACTGTTTTTAAGGAACGTTTTTAAGGAATATTTTCTTAAGGACCGCGTTAAACCCGTTTGGTTTAATTAAATTTTCAGTTCATGAAATTTTTTTTTTTTCCCCCAGCTGTTATAAACAGGGTCTGTTGGTTTTGTGAACCTAAGGGAGTGTTTATAAACCCTCTTAAAAAAAAAAAAAATACTTTACTTACTAATAGATTGGGGGTGGGGGGGGTTCAGTGTGTTGGAATTCACTCATATTTTGTATCATGAAGAACAAGGGTCTCTGTTATCTTATAATAATAATAATAATAATAATAATAATAATATAATAATCTTTATTTTATGTAGCGCAATTCATGCAGTACATCTCAAAGTGCTTTATAATCTAAAACACACTAACACATAATCCTAAATAATCATACAGGCTATACATATTAAAACATAGTGTACAGAACACACATACTATACAAATTCATAAAAGCAGATCTCCTTCATTTATTACACCTCATAATGCTACGCAGCATACTGGAGACAGAACATGGACGCAAAAATAAGGACATTAATGGGGTTTGATACACATGGGGAAAATAATAACACACCAGTTTATATTTCTGAAAACATACCACTGTGGCGGTTCTATCAAAAGGTGAAACCACTTCCATAGAAAATAATTCATTTTTAGCTATATCTTGGAGGCGGAATTTCCATAAACCCTTGCACTGTACCTTCATTTTTAATCTCAGCCGCTCCACCCCCAATTTCTCCTTCCTGTCTGAATCCATTTTCAATTGCCTCGACCCCAGGGTGACGAGGCCGGAGAGGGTCCCTGAAGACTGTGTGCTGCTGTTTGACGAGGAGAGCTGCGGGTTCAAGGCGTTCAATATCAATGACCCCTCAGAGTCCTGCCCTCTGTAATCTGCGGGTCGGAGGCTGGCAATGACGCCAGAGACTCCCCTCTGTGTACCGAGAGCTCTTACCCTGCCAACAATCAATAAACCTGAATTCGAAACCCACCTGGCTTTCATTTTATTACAGTCTTTGTAGATTGGTTGACTTTCTCATACATTACTGTTTCCACACTTGCGTCAGAACTTTCACTATGTTCAGTGTAATTCTCAGGGTTTTTGTGTTTTTTTTTTTGTATCTGCTGAGGTAGAGGTGTGCTGATAAGCGTATAAGAAGTATTTAAATCGGCAGGTTTTAAATAAATCCATTCATTAATGTGTTGATTTTAAAACGAGAAAAACTGTCCTTCCCTCACCTTTACAACTGAGTTCCAATCAATAGTGATTAAGTTCTGCAGTGTTTTAAAATAGCTGTTTTGAAGCTAATTTTCCTCTCGTCCAGATGGCTGGCATTTCTTATTGCCATACCGAAGCCATAAACTGATAATGAAAACGACAGCACTGTAGTGAAAATGCCAGCGCCCAGGATGAGAGAGATATTAGCTTCAAATCGGCTTTTAAAACCATGCCGATAAATACTTCTTAAAAGCTGAGTACGAGTGTTGTTTACACGCTTCCTAACCAACGATTTCAGCACTGCAGGTATAGTTTCACAGGAGGCATAGATTACAGCTTGCACGCCTCCTAGTGGACAGTTTAATAAGCAATATGCACCTTGCTTGAAAAATTCAGCTGTTAGGGAAAATAGCCAAATATGGGACGATCCCTTGGCTTAAGGTGACCATATGGCTCAGTTTTCAGCGGGACAGTTCGGGCTTCGCAACCCAGTGCATTCGGGTAAGCGTAGTCCTGCTTCTCTTAAAGGCAAGAATGGTACCTGAGACAGGTAAAACGTACCAGAATGCATTGGGGTGACAGGTAAAAAGTACCAGAATGCATTGGGTTGTGAGTTGAACAGCCTGAACTGTCTCACTGAACACGGAGCCATATGGTCATCTTACTTGGCTTCACAATTCCCACAGCCCCCCTCAAAAAAAAAAAAAAGTTCTCAACACTCCTTTAAACCATAAGCGTGTTACTCATTGATGTACTTTTCTGGCTAGCACTTGGCAAGCTGTTTGAGTTTGCAATTAGACTTTTTTTCTTACACCTGAGAAGTACGGCCACAGAGCTCTCTCTTGCAGCTTGTGAGCGCACGGGCTGAGAAAGAAAGAAAGAAGCTTTATTTTGGCCCTCATGCCGTGTTGGTTTGTCTTTGTCGTTTGTTTAATAAATGTGCGCAAACCGCGCTTGAACTGCAGCTTCTGTCTCGGAGTCTCTTTCCTGCCAGTATCCAGCCAGGGCCGTGATGCTACACAGTCACAAGTGGCGTCTAAAGTGGGATAGCGCCCTCTAGAGACAGAAGCTGCAGTTCAAGCGCGGTTTGCACATGTTTATTAAACAAACAACGAAGACAAACCAACGGCACAAGGGCCAAAATAAAGGTTGTAGTCTGGGCATTATTCACTACAAAGTTCCAAAAACTGGGGCAGCAGTGTGGAGTAGTGGTTAGGGCTCTGGACTCTTGACCGGAGGGTTGTGGGTTCAATCCCCAGTGGGGGACACTGCTGCTGTACCCTTGAGCAAGGTACTTTACCTAGATTGCTCCAGTAAAAACCCAACTGTATAAATGGGTAATTGTATGTAAAAATAATGTGATACCTGTATAATGTGAAATAATGTATAATGTGATATCTTGTAACAATTGTAAGTCGCCCTGGATAAGGGCGTCTGCTAAGAAATAAAAATAATAATAATAATAAAAACACTTGCCAAACCCCTGCCCTGCCACACCAACCTTAATTAAAATTAGGATTTGGATTAGGGTTTATTTCAATCTTTAGCTCAGTGTTTAAATTCTCTCAGCTGGCCCGGCACTGAAAAGCCTTTCTGCACCCATGCCCACATGCAAGTGCAAGAAAATGGATACAGAGGGCTATAGTTTTATGAAGACAGGCAAGAATCTAAGAGGGGTTAAAAAGGGTTCTGCTTCTATTCACCTGCACCAATACCTATATATGTAAAGCCCCTACAATTGTTACATGAATAACTTCCTCTAAGGCAATAGTGCAATCTGGGAGCAGAAATGAATATACAACTCAGCTCTGAGTCCCGCCTCCCTAGCAAGCTGTAGCCCTGCCCTGCATGAACTGGTTCCAGCAACATTACAGGAAGTGAGTTAGCAGCTTGTTTAAGTTTCGTTTCTTCAGAGCCCGTGCCCCTGGATGAAAAACAATGGCCTCGGCAGAGCTGTTTACAGAGGATCAGTTCACCTGCTCGGTGTGTCTGGAAATCCTCAAGAATCCAGTCACCGTTGCATGTGGGCACAACTTCTGCATGGGCTGCATCGGGAGCTGCTGGGATCTGGGGGATCAGAGCGGCTCCTACACCTGCCCCCAGTGCAGAGCAGCCTTCACACCCAGGCCTGCCGTTCACAGAAACAACTTGCTGGCCGAGATTGTGGAGAGACTGAAGAGGACCGGGCTCTCTTCGGCTGCTCGGCCTTTTGCAGGAGCGGAGGATGTTCCTTATGATTTGTGTGTCGGGAGGAAGCTGAAAGCAGCCAAGTCCTGTTTAGTGTGCCTGGCTTCGTACTGTGAACCGCACCTCGCCCCTCACCATGAAATTGTAACATGGAAGAGACACAAGCTGGCTGAGCCAATGGCAAACCTTCAAGACCGACTCTGCAAAGAGCACGGGAATCTTCTGGAGCTGTTCTGTCAGACTGACCAGGCGTGCATCTGTGTCTCTTGTACCGATGCAGAAACACACCACAATCACACTACTGTCTCGGCAGCACGAGAGAGAAACGAGAAACAGGTGAGGCTTTTACATCTTATAACACAACTAAACAAAACATAAACATTGTACTGAATATAGTTTATTTTCTCTTTTGCTACATCCTGCAGTACAGCACTGTGGGTAAACAGGTGTTCCATGTTTAATTTATATTCTATTGTCTTTATAAGGTGGTGTGTTTTGTGTCTATGGCAATAGACAGAATGAACTCTGATCTCAGTAGTTCCTGTGTTACCGGCACTGGTCACTGTATCAGGTGCTATTAGAAAATCAAGTCTGCACATTGTCACGGCAAAGATATGCAAAGGGGCTGGAGAATGGGAGGGCTAGAGCAACTTGCTGTACGGTTCATGGCTATAACAAGCATTAGAGATTATATTAATATAATAACTGATGACAGAGCAGTGATTCTGTGTGTGCTGTGTACAGGTGTGTTACATCTAATTGTGCCACACTGTTTCTACACACAGAACCAATGGGGGAGAAGCAGAAGGAAATAATGAAGCGAATTCAAGAGAAAGACAATAAACTCTGTGCTCTGAAAGAGGCTGTGGAGACTCTGAAGGTAGGTACTCCCCACAGGATCCCTGATTATCATCTCAGATTGCACATTTCAAACTTGCACACAGGGTCTCACCTTTTCATGCACTTTTTTCCTCAACCAGAGATCTGCACTGAGCAGCAAGGAGAGAGTCGAGAAGGCCTGTACTGAGCTGATTCGCTCCATTGAGCAAACCCAGGCTGAGATCCTTGAGCTGATCAACTCGAAAGAGAAAGCCACAGAGACGGAGACTGCAGCGCAGATCCAGCAGCTGGAGCAGGAGATCGCTGAGCTGAAGAGGAGCAACGCTGGGCTGGAGAACCTTTCAAAGACTGAGGATCACATACACTTCCTACAGGTAATCCTCCGCAGTGACGTAGCTTACAAGATCATTCCAAGAATCGCAGCTGACGTGCATTTTCATTAGCTAGAGGCCTCCAGGGCAGTTCTGCTTTATTATAACTAGGGGTGTGCTGCTACTCTTTGCTCGTACTCGGAAGTGCTTTGTCAGCAGGTATTCATGAATTCCATTTGTTTTTTTCTTCTGATGAATCTGTTTGATCTTGTCTCCCTTTCTAGAATTTCCAGTCTGTCTCTGCAGCTTCTGAAGCCCAGGACGCTTCCATCATTATGATTAATGAGAATATCAGTTTAGATGCTGTTGGTGAAGCTGTATCTAAACTCAAAGAGCAAGTGGTGGCCATCTGTCAGGGGGAGCTCATGAAAATAACTGTATCCGGTAGGCAAACTGATTAAGGAATTATTGATGAACTTATTTCTTATATTGAACAGTATAAACCTCATGTGTCTTAAGCGTCTGCGCACTATAAGGTCAGCTAATTGAAAAGGAGTGGAGAAAGTGCATTCAGTTATAATGCCCCCAGATTGAAATGAAAGGCGCTATATAAATAAAATACATTTTAATTGAAATTGAGGTGTGAATGCCCAGATGATTTATTACAACGTGCAGGATCTTTGTGCTGATTCTTTTTTTTCAAACATCCCTCCTGTGCTAGATATCATTAGAAAAACATTCATGCGTTATACAATTCCATTAAAATCAAAACCTGTATTCCACTACAGTGGGTAGCACTGTCACTTACAATCTAACATGAAATGCATGGGCAGTGTGATTCGTTATTTATATTGCTGCCTCAATCAGAATTGCAAATCTTAAACTTTTTTTTAATTGTTTTATTTAGTGAACAAAGTCGATGTTTACAATCATCCAGAGCCAAGGAGCAGAGGGGACTTCTTGAAATGTAAGGCTGTTTTCCTTTTCCTCAAACCCTAAATCTTCACATCTTGTCTGTCTTGCACTTCCATTCTCTATGCAAGTCTTGTGTGTAGTTTTTATAGAAAGATGTATTATTACCTGACAAGTATTTCCATGTTGAACACATTCTGTAAACTAACTGCCATCTTCACATGGCTGAAGTTAAAGTCTATCAGTCCTCATTCTTTCTCACTAGACTGGAAAGCCTAAACCATCAAATCGGACCATCCTTACCCAATTTCACACCCCTTCCTCCCTCCTTGATTCAAACCATCTACCCCAAAACCACCATCACCTGTGCTTTATTTGAAGAAAAGAATATATATTATTAAAAACATAACAAATGCATTTTCTTTTCACTAAACAGGTTAAAGTTAAGGATACAGACACTGCAAGGTTTGTCTGATGTGAATAAAGATGTGCATGGCAATGCAATGTTTCAGCTAGGATCTTCATCAGCGTAATGATGGATGCGCTACTTGCTCTACTTGACTTGGTTTCTCAGAAGCTTTACTCTGTAGTTTATGATTGAAGTGTTTACTCTCGGAGGGCTGTAACTGTACACTTCTCTTCCAACAGATTCCGTTCAGATCACGCTGGACTCCACCACAGCACATAATGTGCTTGTACTGTCAGAGGAGAACAAAAAGGTGACATGCGTGGATGGATCCCAGTCTTATCCAGATCACCCGGAGAGATTTGATTTGTGGTGGCAAGTGCTGTGCAAAGAGGGTTTGTTTGGGACTCGCTGTTACTGGGAAATCGAGTGGAGTGGGACAGGGGTTTCTATAGGATTCGCATCTAAAGGAATCAGCAGGAAAGGAATGGTAAATTCCAGCTGTCTGGGAAAAAATGACAAGTCCTGGAGTTTGTTTTGGGATTTGTCAAGATTCTCAGCCTGGCACAATAACGTACAAACTGCATTAACTGCACCCCATTCCAACAGGATAGGGGTGTACCTGGACTTTAATTGTGGAATTGTATCATTTTATGATGTTTCTGGCACTATGACTCTGATACACAGATTCAACACCACATTCACTGAGCCTCTCCACCCTGCTTTTTGGCTACCATACCCCGATGTAAAAATAACAATCTGTCAGCTGAAATGAGCCATTTATAAAAATATAACACTCTGTCACAAGTACAGCAGTAAAGGTGATTGTTGTTGTTCTGAGTGCAGATTGAGAAGCACCAGCTCTCAGCCCACCCAGCAGAGCCTGCATTGGTAGCCTGCATTGCTATAGCTAGAATGTGTGGCACGAGGCTACAGTTAAATCAAAAATGAAAGCTGGAATCTAAAATATCCCCAGTATTCACTGCGTTTAAAGCGACACTAATGGTTTTTTTTAGGAACCCCGTCTCAAGCTTTTAGGTGGAGGTTGGAATATTTGATTCTTATAAGCGGTTGATTCTTCAAAGCGGACCGATATGATTACAATTAGCAAAAGCGTGCCTCCGCGCATCAGCAGTTTAAATACAGTAATACAAATGTCAATGGTGCTCAATCACTGAGGACAACACATCAAAACAAGACTTCGTGGGTAAGCAGCATGTTATACGATTACGATTCTGTTTACTCAAGGCTGCAGAATCCTATTTTACTACAGTATACTTGAGAAGCGATCGTCTCGTGAGGGTGCCTAGTTTACCTGCCCTGCGGTGTTACGTGTAATGACCTTTGAATTAAAATGACATTACAGTACAGTATTTTACTGTCAGGACCACCACGGCATTGAAGCATCTGTTGCTTGCAGTCAGTTTGCCCCGAAATGATTCTTATAAGCGGATTGCTTGATTCTTACAAGCCCAGTATTTTACATTGGTTGGTATAGGAGTGGTTTTGTCCCCGCGGTTTTGATCGCTATATGCGGTTGATTCTTATATCAGTAATTCTTATAAACGGGGTGCACTGTAACTCTTTTTATACAATAAGGAATGTCTGTTTCTTTATATATTTTTGTTAACAAAGCTGCTTTTCTTGCATGTGTTCTTTGTCCATGGCTCAGTATATTAGTGTTGATCGTAACATTTGAACTGTCTGTATTTTCTCATTGAAATATCAATCGCTAAATTAATAACTAATTCCATCAATCAAAAATGGATCATCTCAGAGGTCCTGTACAATGTCTGGTTAAAATAAACGATTCTCAAACAATGAAACTGTTTCTCTGTGGTTTTGAAATGCACGGTACTGGCTTTTAACACTGCAGCAGAACGCAGAATTGTGACATGGAGCTTTACAAACGTTTGTATTGATTTTTCACATGTGGTCTTCCCTGTGCTCTCTTACCAGAGCTATATTAAAATGTGTTCAGACTAAGAATTCATTCTTTTTGTAGCAGTCTCCAGCAAAAGTGGTAAACCTCTTATTTTATTAAATCCACTGTGACTCAGTGCGATTGATCCTGTTGTAATAACATTAAAAAGTTAATTTTTTGTTTGCCTGTTTGGTCCACGCATCACTTAATTAAAATCTAAACAAATAAAACATTCTCTAAAATGACTCTACATGTTTAATAATGACGACTGACGCTGATGCTGAAGCATGGGAGCTAAACATTGGATTTTTATTTGAGATTATTCAACATTTCGGATGTTCAACACACTTGTTAATGGAAGCCATTGAAAAGGAGAAAGCACACGATAAGCAGCCTCATAATACCGTGTGAATCAGGGGCTGAATATGATTTAATTATCACCGCATCACAATGAATGCAGTCGGCTTTTGCACAGAAAGATAATCATGTAACTGCATTACGGAACAAAGTACTAAAGAGAATGGGAAGTATATTTAAAAAGAAAATAACAATGTTTACCATTGATTGATTGATTGATTGATTGATAACCCACTTTATTGTTTAGATACAATAGGTGCCACTAGTATTAATAGAGACAGGGAATTAATCAGATTACCTGAACCCCTGCAGAGACAGCCTCAGACGTTACACAAACAAGATGTCCTTTTTCCCCAGTTAACAATACTAACTAAAACATAACATCATATACCCCTAGTGTTGGTTTTCAACCTATCCCAGCTGTTGGGTCCAGAGACCCTCTTAAACAGCTTGCTAGTGCTGTTTGCAAGAATCCTGCTGTTCAACATCGTGCCACTAGATGGCACTGCAGCACAGTAGTTACACATTGTTTTCGTCTTTAAATCTAGGGACACTTTAGATTTTATTAGATTAGGTCTTTAAAGAGAATAACTTCGGGAAATAGTTTGGCTCGAGACACAGTGACATAGCTCGCTCGGCTGCAGCCGAGCAAAGTAGCGCAAGTCTTGCTTGACGCAAAAAAAGTTTTTTTTGTCACCCCCCGAGTTACCAGAAGAGCCTTTTTGAGTTTGTGCAACGACAAAATAAAGTGTGTCTCCATCATCCTTGGGACCATTCCTGAATCTTGTGACCTAAAGGATATAAAAAAAAAAATCCTTCAAATCATTTGATGGCTGCAGCAGAAAAGCTTCTGAACTTTTTGGAAACTTTTTGAAAACTTTCAAAAACTTTTTTGAAAAACTTTTTAAGAAGGAGAAAAAGACTGACTTTACCTTTTTTGTTGTTGTTGTAGTTTGAGTTTTTCTCATTGGAGTGATGGCTGGCCCGGGGAGTTATGATCTGAAGTCTGTGTTGAAATGTTGCTTGTTTTTTGTTTTTCTGCTCACCTTTGTTGGACAGAGCAAAGAAGAAGGTGGAAGAGAAGCAGGTTCTTCTTGTTATGGAGGATTTGATTTGTACTTCGTCCTCGACAAGTGAGTTCACTATGTTTAACAGTAACGATAACCAGGTGAAGAGAAGTCAAGCGAACAAACGAGTCCGGCTAGTGCCTCACGCTGATGGAAAACGCTACCCGAAACGTTTGTCTGCTTCACTTAACAACCAGGTTGCAAAATCGTTTTTTATTTTTTTTCGGGCTCGATTCTCCAAGCTTTAAAATGTTATTAGCATAATGGACCCAATACAGTTACCAGACCATTAATCAAGACCTTTGATTTTAGTCATAATTAGTTCATTTATTATTCGTTTTGGGATTGCAATTTGGTGTTTTGAATTACAATTTTGAGTTTAAAAAATGCATTGAGAATTTGGTAAGTGGTAACCAACAATAGCGCCTCATTATATAAAAAATCATTTTAAAAAATCACTTTACTCGTTCTTGTTTTGTCCCTTGTGAAAACCATGCTGTTGTCTGTTTTCTTTTTAGGGATTTTAACCATACATTTGAAATAAATATGCTTTTTTTGTGTATTTCCTTTGCACTTTACATTGCAATTTTACAAAATATATATCCCAGTGCTAGACAGCAAGGTGTGATGATGCATGTATACCAGCATGATATCGCAAGAGGTCTGTGTGACTGGAGCAGCAGTTTGTTCTGGTGGGTTAATTGGCACAAATATTTGATTGGTCAAAAGTAGAGATCAAAGCTATAGAAAATATATGGATTGCTGCTTGTATAATCATTAAAACATACCAAAATGTGTGTGTTTGCATTGGTTAATTTGTCAGCTAAGCAGAAAATAACGTTTTTAATTGTTAATTGTTAATATTAACTGTTAAATTAAAAATATATCTGGTAAAAAAAAAAAAAAAAAAAAGCTTTTGTATTTGTGTTAGAGATTTTTTTTAAAATCCCAAAGCAGCTAGAAACTTGAAAAGCAATCTCTCTCTCTCTCTCTCTCTCTCTCTCTCTCTCTCTCTCCATTATTAATTCCAGATGTTTTTAAGATGCAGGATTTGGTTTTTCTACAGAGGGGGACATCCCATAATAACAATGGAAAATTTGAAAGAAAAAAAAAACAGCAACTGGCTTTTTCATAAGCACGAGACACAATGACTTAACCAGACTTGCTCCAATTCGATGCCGCGATGCTGCCATTGTCAACTAATTCTGGAATCGATTCAACAGGAAATCGTTGATTAGTCCCAATTCTCAATCTCTCCTAAATCAGTTTTCAGTTCAATTATAAGTAGCGCTGTGCGTTTCAGCTGCACTGCCTTTGCACCCTGCAGTAGCAACGCTTCTGTGTTTACACAGTAACTGATCATGATTACCTGCGCCTCGCTGAGCTTGGATTGTTTTTCCAAGGAACGCTTTATTTAGTTTAGGGTCTTTCTGGCTGGATTCCCAGACTCCCGATAACACTAATCTGAGACTTCCTTACTAAAGTAGCATTAGATAGTCTGAAATTAGCCCTTAGTCATACAATGTAATAATGTGTGTGTGTATATATATAGGGCAGCTGGCTCTTTGAGCTAATATATATAATCTCTCTCTCTCTCTCTCTCTCTCTCTCTCTCTCTCTCTCTCTCTCTCTCTCTCTCTCTCTCTCTCTCTCTCTCTCTCTCTCTCTCTCTCTCTCTCTCTCTCTCTCTCTCTCTCTCTCTCTCTCTCTCTCTCTCTCATGCCCGCGGGGCTGCATCATTTTCTTGTCATTTCCAGTATCCATCTCCTTTGTATAATCGCTGTGTTTACCTCCTGCGCGGACGCTTCTATTTTCCAAAATGTAGGGACTTTTTTTTTTGCTTGGCAGATCGTAGCTCAACGGTTCCAGCTCGGGCCCCCCTGAGATCTGTTCCAGTCCAAGGCTTTCTTCCACTCCAGTCCTAAATGAGTTGGAAGAGATATCTGGACTGGAATGGATCTTGTGATCCAGCACTGGGAAGCACTGCTGTAGGGCATCCTATTCCAATCCATTTAACTTCCCTTATATGTTTCCCAAAGTATTGCCATGGGAACGCATAGCACAATTGCAAAAATAAAGTGTACACATGCTGTGGTAAACTTTTCCAAGGTCTGTGTTTAATAGAAGCTTAAGAAATGCAATGCCATTCCAAAAGAGTTCCAGTCGAAACGTTTCCCCATACATTTATCAAGCTTCTTTTAAAAGTTCTGTATGAACCACAGCACTAAGAAATGTAGACTTGTGCCCAGAGCTCGAATGACAGGAGAGACAGCCACTGTCGGAGGTGTGCATGTTTGAGGTCAGATATGAAAGGCGGATTTTGGACATGTTTTTTTTTTGTGGCATGTTTTTAGAGTGTGTTATTTCAACCACTGCGGTTGGGGGATGGGGGGGGGCACTATGAGATTCCAGAAACTCAGGTCATTTCAGGCCATTGGCATATTTACAATTGGATATATATATAATTATATAATTAAAATCGCTATTATAATGATGAGCTACAGTGTTTCCGCTTCTGCATTCTTCATGGCAGATAGCATGGTAGAAATAATCATTATTATTGACTTTTTTTAACATTTAAACCTTTTTTGTACATACAAAAATGTTTACACTGACTTATGTGGAGGCTGTGTGGTCCAGTGGTTAAAGAAAAGGGCTTGTAACCAGGAGGTCCCCGGTTCCCACCTCAGCCACTGACTCATTGTGTGACCCTGAGCAAGTCACTTAATAATAATAATAATAATAATAATTTCTTTCTTAGCAGACGCCCTTATCCAGGGCGACTTACAAGATATCACATTATTTTTACATACAATTACCCATTTATACAGTTGGGTTTTTACTGGAGCAATCTAGGTAAAGTACCTTGCTCAAGGGTACAGCAGCAGTGTCCCTACCGGGGATTGAACCCATGACCCTCCGGTCAAGAGTCCAGAGCCCTAACCACTACTCCACACTGCTGCCCACTTAACCTCCTTGTGCTCCGTCTTTCAGGTGAGACGTAATTGTAAATGACTCTGCAGCTGATACATAGTTCACACACCCTAGACTCTGTAAGTCGCCTTGGATAAAGGCGTCTGCTACATAAACTAAAAATAATAATGTATATAGTTTATTGGTTTACTGATCTAGGACTCCCTTGAGTTAAGATTTGGCAGTCCATTGTAAGCAGACATGTGATGTTTTCAGTTTAACTCCAGCATCTAGGACCACCTATGCAGACAGTTTACCTGCCACTTGGAGGGTTACCATGTTTTACAGCTGCACCATGCAAGAGGCAAAACACTGTGTCAGCGCCCCCTGTGGGCGAATAAGGGTATTGCAAACAAGCAGCATGTCGGTGCGGGTCGCCGCTATAGTGCTGCAGCCATGCAACATTAAAATACCTGACTGGGAAACAAATATCAATTTGTAATCTTCATATGCAGTCCCTGTAGCGTTGAGCGGAGGTAGAACTGTGAAGACCTGAATCTGTGGCAACATTAACTGTCCCACCCACTCACTCTGTCGGTTTTCATATTCTTTCTCCTGCAGTACCCCCTCCCCTCGTCCTCCCCTTCCCTCCCCTCTCTCCCCCAGCTCTGTAAAGCTGACAGGACTTTCTAAACTGTCTTTCCAGATCAGGAAGTGTTCAGGACCACTGGAATGAGATCTTTCACTTTGTACAACACCTGGCTCACAAGTTCATAAGGTAATAAAACTGGCTGTGGGTTTGAAATACCGAGACAACCTGTCCTTCCCTCACCTTCACAATCGAGTACCAATCAATGGTGTTTTAAAAGCCGACTGGAAGCCAATTTTCCTCTCATCCGGGGAGCTGGCATTTTTAGTGCTGCACCGAGGCCCGTAAGTGACATTTCCGTCCTCGGGTGAGATTGCCATTGATTGGTACTCGATTGTAAAGGTGAGGGAAGGACAGCTTGTCTCGTTTTGAAATCAGCACATTTAATGAATGGGTTTATGTAATACCTGTCGATAAATTCTTATTCTGAGTGAGTATCAGCACACCCCCTACTGGTGACTTGTTCAAGCTCAGAAATGTAAGTCTTCCCTGTGACCTCATTAGAGGTCTTTTCTCTATGCACAGCTGGTACACCACATTGTAACCATTAACCAGCGCCCCCAGTGGATGTTAGCAGTACATCACACAGAACACATGTTCCTCTTTAAAGGGATTGAAGCTAATGAAATAATTCCTGCAGTCTTACCTTGTGTCCACTTCCATACACTATGTAGGTCCCGCATCATGTTTTTTTTTTTTTTTAAATGCTGTCTGGTATCCTACTAGTTTAAAGAGATCTCTAGGTTTGCATGCAGTTACTTCCAGACAGCCTGTTTGATTGTACCGATCATTTCACCACAGATAAGAACATAAGAAAGTTCACAAACGAGAGGAGGCCATTCAGCCCATCTTGCTCGTTTGGTTGTTAGTAGCTTATTGATCCCAGAATCTCATCAAGCAGCTTCTTGAAGGATCCCAAGGTGTCAGCATCAACAACATTACTGGGGAGTTGGTTCCAGACCCTCACAATTCTCTGTGTAAAAAAGTGCCTCCTATTTTCTGTTCTGAATGCCCCTTTATCTAATCTCCATTTGTGACCCCTGGTCCTTGTTTCTTTTTTAGGTCAAAAAAGTCCCCTGGGTCGACATTGTCAAAACCTTTTAGGATTTTAAATGCTTGAATCAGATCACGTAGTCTTCTTTGTTCAAGACTGAACAGATTAAATTCTTTTAGCCTGTCGGCATACAACATTTCTTTTAAACCCGGGATAATTCTGGTCGCTCTTCTTTGCACTCTTTCTAGAGCAGCAATATCCTTTTTGTAAAGAGGTGACCAGAACTGAACACAATATTCTAGATGAGGTCTTACTAATGCATTATAAAGTTTTAACATTTCTTCCCTTGATTTAAATTCAACACCTCTCACAATATATCCGAGCATCTTGTTGGCCTTTTTTATAGCTTCCCCACATTGTCTAGACATTTCTGACCAGCCTTTTTTTCCTTGTGTCTGATTGTTCTTTGTTCTTTGCAATGACTCTTTTTTTTCTGCCTGGTTTGCAGCCCCCAGCTCCGCATGTCCTTCATCGTGTTCTCCACAGAGGGTCGGATCCTCATGAAGCTCACTGAAGACAGGCGAGTCATCCAGTTCTCATGCGTTTGGTCCCAGGCTTCATCACCTGGAAGCTCTCTGCTGCGGATGAGCGAAACATTTTGGACAAGGGGATTAATCTGACCTCCTTTATTAAAATTGCATTTCGAATCAATAACAGAAAAAGAAAACAACATTTAAAAGGATATCATTCGCAACTTCAATTAAGAACCCATCAGCGAATGGAGTGTACATGCAATCGTATGCTGAGAATGACAAACTGTTTATTTTGCAGGTTGTACAATGACGGTCGTGGGTCTGAGGGTTTGAATGCCAGTTTGCGAGTAGCTCTGGTGGTCTGCTTGTGCACCCTTTACAAAAGTGCATCATGGGAAATGTGCCAATGCCATTTATCCAGAAGTTAGCCCCTATGCCAGTGGTCTTTTGTTCCAACCCTGTTCTAAATTGGTTAATTGAACCAATGAAACCTCCATCCAGACTCTGAAGCCGTTTATTATCTCACCTGTTAAACCTGGAGTGGAATGGGGAGTTGAATCACTGAGGCATATTTTTGCAATTTCAGCAGCGATTGTCTCGTTAAACTGTGTTAAGCTCTTGTGTTTAGCCTCCTATGAATAGATGATGAGAGACAATTTGTAATAAGACTCATTGCATAGCAGTTTGATCCATTCCTGGTTTTGCTGTGAGTTTACCAATACACACCTGGGTTTGTTACCTACACACTGTCGCTAAGCTCATAGTAAAGCCTGGAGCGGGTGAGAGGGCTGTGCAATCGGAGTCTTGTTTTCATCCCTGAATGTATAGATATAACCCAGCTGTCTGAGCGCATTACAGCTGACTGTGGCTCTGCTGTTGTTGCTGTTTAGGGAGCAGATCAGACAGGGACTGGCGGAGCTTCAGAAAGTGATCCCTGGAGGAGATACCTACATGCACGAAGGCATCCAAAGGGTGAGAGACACTGCATTCTATCTCGCATCGACCTGCTTTTTAACACGGCGTGCGTTCTGTCCCATTCTCACGTCTACAGCCTGTCTTTTGTTCTGTTTCAGGCCAGTGAACAGATTTACTATGAGAATACAGAAGGTGAGCAGACACTTTTTCTTTCCCGGGGCTGTGGGGGGTGGGTCGAGATTGGTTTTGATTGCGATGTCCTGTTTTGTTTTCGGAGCAGGTTACCGGACAGCCAGCGTCATCATTGCCCTGACAGATGGGGAGCTGCATGAGAATCTGTTCTACTACGCTGAGCGAGAGGTAGGCATTGCCCCCTGGCAACCCCCTGCTCCACCTTACTGGAGCTAAGCAGGCTGGAAAAGGGGAAACGCTGCATCAGTGCTGAGAAGAAGAGACCGCTGTCCTTTCAACATCTGGAGAGACGCATAGCAACGCATGACACAAATCTGCTGAGTGCAATCTGTGCAATCTCTAGGAAAATAAATTCAAAACACGTTGCACTCATGGCAGCACTCATGTATAATATTGTCTTGTGGTCAAATACTTCTTCCCTCCCTCTAGTATGAAACAATAAAGCGTTTTAAGTGATTGAAGCCAGATGTTTTTCAAAGCATGCAACGCATTGACTATAACTAGGGGTGCTGGCGATTAGGAACTCCTATTTTGTGAAAGTAGAAAATTCTGGTTCCTCTTTGATATACAAATATGAGTGAAATGAAAGGCATTTCAATTGGTTTACACTGCATTAAAAGACAGCTGTACTGTTTAATATTTGATACACATCTTAGCCATTTATAAATAAATCAAAAAACCTGGTCTCTGTGGTTCTACTTGCAAGAGAAAATACTGTAGTTTGTATCTGATTATACGGATCCTGATCCCCACTTTCTAAGTGCAAGTCTTCGAGTTTATTTATTTATTTCTTTATTATTCATGCATTTATTTCCAGGCTAACCGATCCCGCAGTCTGGGGGCCACAGTGTACTGTGTAGGGGTGAAGGATTTTAATGAAACTCAGGTATGTGTGTTAGGAGCAACACTGTACCTTTCAGATGATCCAGACTTGCCCAGACCAATCGCCTTTCTGAATGAAGGTGATTGGTCAAGTTACCTTCCCTGGAGAGATGGTGTTTCTACTGTAGTAGGCTCAGAACAGATGTGATTACAGTTGTTTTATTTGTTATCTTGCTAATTATCAATAGAAATGAGTTATTCAGCTGTTACTGCATTCAAGTGCAACCAACCGCTAACTACTCTTTTACAGTGAGGTCAATTGTTTTCCATGTGTTCCTTTCCCACACTTTTCTGCACATCTCCAATCATTTTAAACCTCTATTGATGCCAAAGTCTACTCCAGCAAACTAGTTTAACATTGTCAAGTTCTAATGGATGAGCCAACAAAATCTAAACACTATATGAAAAGCACATGTTTGCCCCTAAGATTACATTACCTTTCCATTTCAATTACCACTATCAGCACAACAGCTTTTAAAAATTACCAAACACACAAACAGCTGTGATAGAACGAAATACTGCCCCGCATTTCATTCAGTGTTCAGTGTTAAACAATTGCACCCTGCTAATCGCTGCATTTTTATTCTTTTAAAAAAGCCGCTAGAAGGATGGTGCTGCCATAATTAGAAGCAGATGCCAAATAAATCCTTTTGAGGTTCAAAAGCATGCAAATGGAAGCAAAATGTTACTGGAGTTTGCATTAATGCTAAATGAATCTACTTTGAATCCAAACTAAATGCAAACCTGATTACTGCACAACGACTCCAGAATTGGCTCTCGAAAGACTTTAAAAACAGTGTGTTATGAATGCATAGACAAGGATTCTTACAGTACTATTGCAAAATGCAGTAAAGCATAGGCATGCATGGTAAAGCTTATGTAACTGTACATGTATAAGCCCACAGCTGACTTGAATCTATTGCATCTCCCCAGCTGGCTAAGATCGCAGACAGTAAGGACCATGTGTTTCCGGTGAATGATGGATTTGAAGCTCTTCAGGGTGTCATTGACTCGGTGAGTAAGCTCCCTCTGATACCTGCGATGGATCAAAGTGTAGGACAGATGGAACTAAACCATGACAAAAGCTTCATCTGCTCTCTGGTTTGGACAAAGTTTCTAACTCGGTGCTGCGGAAAGAAAAAAATGCATCGGTCAGCCAAATTAGCTCCATTGTTTAGAGTATGAAATTGTGTGTTTGGACAGCACTGCCTGGCTACATCTTTGCTCCCAGCGCTTTGGGAACCCATCTGTGCTCGATTAAGAGCCTCTCCTCCTGGAGCCGGGGGCAAACATCTTCCTGAATTCCCAAACATCCCTCTGACCTAGCGGCACGTGCCATCGCTTAATGGACAGAGGTTCGAGTTACACTGAAGGGAGATTGATAGCCATTGCGTACGACCTCGGTGATCCGCGGACAGGGTCTGAGAGGTCGTGGTCAAGCACCTTGACCGTTTCAGTGAAGTTTGTTTTATTGGATTGTGTGTGAGTTTGGTGTTCGTTGTTTATTTGAGTTTCTGTGTTGCATTCGTAACGTGCCACCAAGGCTGTGTAACACTGCAGAAACATGGATAATCCTTCAGAAGCATTTAGAAAATTGACAGAATTTGCAAATAGCTACGTTTTGTTACTGCAATGCTGCAAAAATGATATTATTTTTTAGATCTCAAGAATTACAGAAAAAGGCACAGAAATCCAGTTGCTGCTTTTTCAATTCTAGTACTTTTGGTTTTGTAACAAATGGTATGACAACAATATTATGACTACCTCTCTCTCTCTCTGCCTATCTCTCCCCCCCTATCTCCCCCCCCCCGCTTTCCCTCTCTCTCCCCTCCCTCTCTCTCCTCTCCCTCTCCCTCTCGCTGCCCCTCAGATCCTGAAGAAGTCCTGTATTGAGATCCTGGCTGTAGAACCCTCCAGTATCTGTGCGGGAGGTGAGTTTTGTCAAATTAACAGGGCATTTTATCTCACAAAAAATAAGTAAATGCTTTAAAAATAGGACCCTTTTACTATGGTAATGTTTAGCAGATCAAGTTGTATTTTACTATGCCCTTTGTATTAGTGTATAAACAGGTTAATATATACAGTATTAACATTTGTTAATG
The DNA here is from genome assembly GCF_902713425.1 of Acipenser ruthenus. NCBI lineage: Eukaryota > Metazoa > Chordata > Actinopteri > Acipenseriformes > Acipenseridae > Acipenser > Acipenser ruthenus. The sequence goes on from NC_081234.1 coordinate 8,566,005, forward strand.
TGTTTGTTATTGTTAATAAACGGAAAAAGAGGGGCCCTTAAAATAGAGTGATCGAAACGCGGTATTACAGATTCAACCAAAAATATACAGCGTCCAGTTCGACAAATCTAAAATACACGAATCCAGATCCCCCTCCCCATCCATGTCCAGGGTTTGCACGTGTTCAAGCACTTTGTGATCTCAGCAGCTTCCCCACTTTAACCTAAAGGTTTACATTCAATGCCTGGTTTGGCACCCGACTGCAACGCAAATGGAAAAGCAAATGCATTTATTCATCTCTCTCTTTTTTTTGCCACAACTGCAGTAAAATAAAACAGGCAGCACTTAAATCAATATGTTTTCTATCAGCAAATAGTGATGCCAGGGATATAGGAGTATTTCAGGGCTATTAAGTGTGTTGTTTGAAAAAAGAGGCCGATACTGAAGTTGTGAGTGTCAGGCGAAAGCGATCGTGCAAAAAGGCAGGAAATCAGGCATCTGTTGAAATAGCGATGCTATCAGCCACTTTTATTTAACAAAAACTAACACGTTTTAAGTTTTGCAACCCACTGGCCCTCCTTCATAAGCCTATACAACACTGAACTTACAGCTCTTTTGATGTCTTTTATACACACCTGCCTCATTGAATGATTAATTCAGCTAACTGGACGGCCAATCAAAGCCCAGTTTTCTGCATTCCATCCACATTCTCACATGGGAATGGTATTTAAATCAAGGCTCAATCTTAACCCTTTCCTGGGCTCAGTTAATACACACATTTAACAACAAATAAACTAACACTATAAAAAATGTAGACAAGAAATAAAGCTGTTAGAATAATGATGTGCGTTTCTACTGTAGAATATGGGAGTGAATGAAAACTTCAAATAAATCACAAAAATAAGAGCTCTTTACATGTCATGGGTTTCACCCCATCACAGTATTACAGATCTATTAATATTAAATATATTCTGTATCATGTATGTGCAGGGCTGTATTATTTTTTTTTTTTTCACAATAGCTTATTTCATGGCACGTAACTGTCTAAAAATAGGTATTCAAGATATTTCACAGAATATTTATTAAAGCAGGGGAAAAACACTAAAAAAGCGTTGTCACATTCAAAAGCGATCATTTTCTCTAGAGTTCTTATGCAACAAATGCAGCTACGACACCCACCTCGGTAGTTTGTGTGTTTTCAATTTTGCTGCACCGTGTAACGGATCTCCCCCTAGTGGCAGATGAGTTAATAACACGGACATCAGAGTAAGGCCTCTCCACTGCAGAGCTTGCTCTTTAGTTGAATGGGAAGGCGTTTGTCTTTGAGCCGCATGGTTCCAGCCTCCAGCCTTTGCCTTCCCATTCAAGTCAATGGACTGAGGTGCCAGTTCTTTACAACTTGCTTCTACCCAAGACCTATTGCAGTCTTTCCAACCCGTAGATATATCACCCAGAAAACACTCAACACTGCTGAATTTAAACATACCAAAATAAACTTCAGAAAGTCAATTGAAAACATTTCAACTAGAAGCCTTTATAAAGACCACAATGTTTTAGAAGTCTTGTCGAGCCCAATAAAAACCTGAAATGGGAGCTCAATGAGCCAAGTGCTGAACGGTAGTGCTCTAGACCCTGAGATAAAGGAAGCCAGGTCAAAGTGTGGGGTTTGCAGTGATTTCTGTAGCGTGTTTGAACCCCGGAGCCCCCTGCTATGGAGTAAGCTGGTTCTAACCCCTCCTCCCACTCCTCTCTGCGCAGAATCCTTTCAGGTGGTGGTACACGGGAACGGTTTCCTCCACGCGCGCAACGTCGAGAAGGTCCTGTGCAGCTTCCGAATCAACGACAGCGTCACGCTCAGTAAGTGGCTTGAGAAAGTTTAAAAGCACCACATTATTTTTTTCCCTTGACCGCAGCACAGCTCAGGAGGACTGAAGGTTCAGCGGGCGTCCTCCGATCCCACGACCGAGCCAGCTTCCTCTCCTACACCCAGGAGCTCGAGAGCGGGTGTCAGCGAGGTACCGCCCTCTGGAGGAGAAAGGCCAGCCCTGCAGGAGTCCGCCCGAGCTCACCAGACGCCTGGCCGGCAGGGTCCGCTGTAGCGTGATGAGGAGAAACAACCCCTGCTGGTTTTGTTGCCCCCTAACCCGTGGGAGCACCAGATCCAATGCAACGCTCCATCCGAAAATCCCCAGCCAAGACTGATGACTTCACACAGCCAGGATGCTCCCCTGACTGTATGACTCACCTTGCACACCACACGGCTGTGCTTCTGCCAGGGGAGCCAATCGGGGACCCCCTTCTACCTTTCTTGTTTAGATTCATCTTTCCGTCATCAAATTGTGGAACTTTTTTAAAACTCAGGAGTTTAAAGCCCCCCTCCGACTTCGAATTTGAAGTCAGCTTTTAAAAAGTTAAAACCGTGCCTACAGGGTCCGGTGTTGCAATCACCTGACTGTGTTCCAAGTGGATTTCGACAGATTGGAGACAGTGAGCTGCAATGATAAACAGCCCGGTTTATTTTCTATAACCCTTAATCTGAGCGTTTCCTGTCAATCTCTGTGCAGTTTTCATTAATGTTGACACAACAGCATGTTGTCCTGGTGAAGGATACCTAACAGGAATGGGAAGAATACCCGAGCTACCATTTGTTACATTTTGTTGTGCTGCCTCGTGGACTGAAATCCATAGCCCTCATCACGTCCCCCTTTCCCAGAAGATGGTATTTTACTTAAGAGAATTGATTTTTTTGTATATGCGGAGCGAGCCAGGGTAAACAGACTTGAGACTCCGCAGAGAGACAGCCCTTCTGGAACTAATAATACAGTCCTGCTTTACCCTGACTTATTTTTTACAATTCAGAAGTTTAAAGCACCCTGTGTTCTCAATGGAGCTCTCAGAAACATGGATTCTTTATAAGTACATCAGGTACACCCGAGTGTCACCACAAACCTGCCCTCCTGCAACATTTCCTGCCTCCTGTGGATGTATGAAATCGGTAATACCACTTATGGTGGCGCATCTGGTAAAGGCGCGCCATGTGGAGCATAGTTGGCCAAATAAATACAGACAGTGTGTTGCAGGGCAGGCAAGTTAATAGTTACACTATGGTGTACCGGAAATACTTAGAGAGAGGTCATGTTCTTTCTTTCTTTCTTTCTTTCTTTCTTTCTTTCTTTCTTTCTTTCTTTCTAACCAGACAACTGGCACTGTTGATGCAGAATCAGGATTCGCACTTGGTTCACAGCGATAGCTCTGTTCTATATAACACTGTGAGAAACTGCCCCCCCTGCTGGCTTCGCAAGGAATGCGTGGGTTAAGCGCTGCGGTTAGGAAATGAGTGAGATCTGTGTCCACATGGACCAGGCTACTGTTCTGAGATATTTGCCTGGCTGTGCCAAACACCACTCGTAGCAATCTACACTACATCTCTCCTAATAATACATTGGGCAGCAAACTACTGCTGTTGGATGCTGATGGGAAGATTCAATCAAGTATAATTGAATGCTGTTTTTAGACCACAATATGTGCTCATTCAATGCCTACAGTTCCTTCCTGTGCAGTTTGGTACTTGGAACTTGGCTGAGGTAACATGACTTGTATGTTTCTATTTGTATGTTCGATGGCTGCCTCTGATCAAGCTGAGAGTGTATTTCATTCTCGCGCGCTCTTTGCTGTGTTGGAGGGGGGTCTATCATACAAAGAGTGCATGAGAAAGCACACTCTCAACTGGAATCGAAATAAAAACCAGTCGAAACCCAGATACTAACGGATCTGTTTCTGCAGAACCTGTTGTGGTTTAAGCGGTCACAGTTCTTCGTCATTGACATTCTGAGTGTGAGATCGACGCTATGAAATTATAAGTGCAGCTGCTTCCAAATTGTTCCAATGGGGACGGGACGTTTGCAGAAAAGAGCTGTAGGCAAGCCCATCAAATGATGATTTTCTTACGATTGTAAGTCGCCCTGGATAAGGGCGTCTGCTAAGAAATAAATAATAATAATAATAATAATAATTTTCTAGGACGTGTGTACTGATTCATTTATCATGCCAGCCGTGCCAGGGCTATGAAAGAGACCTTATTGACTCCCAATGCTTATCCTCATTGACTCTCACGCTGTAGGTTTTCATGTTAGTGGCATTTCCTCCTACTTGGGGGGTGTGCTGCGGCCCTTGCTGCGGCCCTGTGATGAAATACGACATCGAACATGTGGTATTTTGTACATCCACTAGGGGCAGTGTGGTGCAGAGGGGCAGGTTACTGTTTACTCCTCTATATTCATGTCTCTCTCTCTCTGCAGTGGAGAAGCCCCTGGTTGTGGAGAACACCTACCTGCTCTGCCCTGCCCCCATCCTTGAAGAAGTAGGGACGTAAGTAACCCTAACCCTGCCCCCCTCAATACTTCACTACACCTGGGAAAAGGTCGAAATGCCTTTTTAATCCTTTAAAAGGAACAAGGGGCAATGGTGCTAGAAATTTCTTTCTTAACGTTGCAATGAGGTGCACGAAAAAAAAATGTAGTGACTGGTTGGATCTGGTCATCCAAATGGTCAGTTTCCTCCTCGTGATACTTGAGTCGCTCTCAAAATGTATTTTAAGAAGAAACCGTTTGAACAAGCGCTCAGTTCCTTGTGTACCTTCAGGGGTTAAATATAGATTCAGGTTTAGAGATACCCAATTATAATTGGTTCTTTTGACAGTGACATCACCAGCAGTCTATATTAAAATGTTCAAAAGGTGACAAGTTGGAATGCATGTTTCTAAGTGTTCGTTGGCCGCCTCTGATCAACCTAAGAGTGGATTTCATTCTCTTTGCCGTGTCAGGCCAGCGAGCAACGCGGGTGCAAGAGAAAGCACATGCTCAACTTGATTAGAGGTGGCCAACGCACACTTTGAAACAAGTCATTAAATCAACAGAAAACAAAACTGACGAAACGCTGATATCAACGGATCTGTTTTTACAGGACCTGCTGTGATTCAAACGTTTAGAGTTCTGGGTCGATGACAAAAGCACGGTGATTCAAAATACATTTATGTGGCGTGGCTCACCTGGTGAAAGCACAGCAGCGTGGTGTGCAGGGGAAGTCATGCAGTCAGAGGAGCGCAGTACAGCGAACCCTGCTGGCCATGGGCCCAGTGAGCTCGGGCAGATGCTGAACCCTCTGAACCCTCAGTTCTCCTGAGCTGTGTGGGGAATTACTGTGATGGGGGAAAAAATGATTGGACATTTTAAATTGGGGGAGACAAATGGTGGGAGGTGGGGGGGTAACATAATTGGGCACACTAAATAAAAAATAAAAATAAAATAAATAAATGCATTTTTGAAAAGAACACTGCGCTGGGAACAGTGAGAGAACTGCACCCGAGTGGATGAACTGTCTGAATCTCTCCCTCTCTGTTCCCAGGGAGGCTTCGCTGCAGGTCAGCATGAACGAGGGCTTGAGCTTCATTTCCAGCTCAGTGACCATCACCACTGTGCGATGCGTAAGTACTGAATCAGCCAGGCTCTCTCCCTCTCCCTCTACCTCTCCCTCTCCCTGGGAGACAACAAGCAACATTGCTTTCATATCAATTTAAAGTCTCAGAGCTTCTTTATATAAAAGTTGATCTGAACCGTGATAGCTGCAGCTTGTGTTTTTCCAATGCTTATACAGCAATACAATTTATGATGCTTTTTCATTGCATTTGTATGCATGGTTTCACCAGGATATACTGTGTGCTGTGCAAGTACTGAGGTGCCAGGCTCTCTCATTCTCTCTCAATGGGGCACAGCAAGGAACATGGTCCCATTACTTGTATATAGCTTTAAACAAGTTCTGACAAAGCAGCATAACGATGGCCATCCTTATTGGAGATGCTTGGTAGCAACAAGTTGTCTTTTCCCAATTAAGAAGCAGCGGATCTGGCTTTAAGGGATAAAAAAGCAAGTGGTAGAAAGTGGAGCAAAGCTGTCCTGTTATTGTGCTGAGGAAGGATTCAGCTCGGTTCTTGGAAGCCCCACCCCCCCCCCCCCTTACACCCCAAAAAACAAGTCATGTAGCGCCCAGCACACATGGCTTCAGGAACACGTCACGCTTTGTGGAAACACATCTTCAAATGAGGGAACTGTGGCCACAAGTATTCCACAAACAATCATCCAAACAGAGAGCGAGAGTGCAGTGCAGCTGCATTTTGTAAAATTTTCTCCCGGGGCAAGTTTGCCAGGTAATTTCAGCAGCTCACCCAGCTTCTCCCATGCTTGCATACAATGCCATTTGTGGTACATCTTCTTTTTTAAATGTATCTATTGCAGTGATTGAACCAGGATTTACTGGACCTCTTGAGATTAAACCATGCTGCTTGCATTGTGTTTTCTGTGCTTATTTAGTGCAATGCACACAGCTGTTTGACCCAGTTTTACTTTTAATTATACAGCCCCCCCCCCCCCCTTCGTGCTCCAGATTCTAAATTGCAGACACGCTTCCAAGGAATGCAGCCCTAGCTTCAACAGGCAGAGGCAGCTCTTCCATAAAACTGATATTAAATAGATGGGCGTCTTGCTCCATTTCCTTTCCTCAGCAAGCATTTCTTTTATTATTATTATTTAGTTTAACTTCATGTGGGTGCTGCAATTTTTAACTTACTGGTGCTGTCTAACTATTTTGCAGGAACTCAGATCCCCAGAGCTGTTACTTCTCTCTACTGAATGTTATGGCTCAGATCTCCAGTACAGCACTGAGTTCTCTACACTAGACTGTACTGAATTAGCTGGCTCTCAGATCCCCAGTACAGCACTGAGTTCTCTATACTAGACTGTATTGAATTAGCTGGCTCTCAGATCCCCAGTACAGCACCAAGTTCTCTATACTAGACTGTATTGAATTAGCTGGCTCTCAGATCCCCAGTACAGCACTGAGTTCTCTATACTAGACTGTATTGAATTAGCTGGCTCTCAGATCCCCAGTACAGCACTGAGGTCTCTATACTAGACTGTATTGAATTATTAAACCCAGTGCAGTGCAATGGATTTCTTCCAAGCAGCTGATGAGTTAATAATACTGACAGCAGCATGAGACCTGTATTTACTTCTCTACTGCAGAGCTTGCTCTTTAGTTGAATAGCAAGACGTTTGTGTGCGGTTCGCGTCCAGCCCTTGCCTTTCCATTCAATTCAAGGGGCTGAGATGCCAATGCATTACATGGATTTGCAATGCAGCAGTAGCAGTTTTCCTCCAGTCTAACCCTGGGACTCCCTCCCTCCCTCCCTGCCTGCCTCTCCCTCCGTCTCTCTCCCCCAGTCTGACGGGACGATCCTGGCCATCGCCCTGCTCATTCTCCTCCTCCTGCTGGGCCTGGCTCTGATCTGGTGGTTCTGGCCTCTCTGCTGCACTGTGGTAAGTATTCAATTCCTTGTCAATTATTTTTTTTTTTTAACGCATCGTTTCCATGAGCATGGACTGAGCACCAGTCCCCCATTGACAGTCGACCCGAATCGAGTGAAAAGACTCCGTTTTCCATTCAATGCGAGCTTGACGAATGTTGGCGGTTCTTTTCCAGCAAGCCTTGCGGCTAAGTTTGCATTCATTTGTTTAGAAAAACTGAACGGACGGACACTACTGCCTTTGCTTTTGACAATTCTTTTGTTACAAAAAAACCCAAAAAACAACAGGAGAATGTTAAAGCACAAAGAAGCCTGCTCACCCCGGGTGTGGATTCCATGTTTACACCCCCTCGTTGCTTGATTGGTCAGTGTTGTGACGTACTTTCAACCATCCCGCTTTGGGAAAGGGTCCGAAAAAATCAGGGGCAGCTCGGATTGGCAGCCAACGCGGGTCAGATAAATGAACATGGGAACGCAGTATCAGGGGCAGCAGGGGTTCAGCCCGGGTTGAGGGGAGCATGGAAATGAGATACAAGTGTATCAGGACTTTAGAGGTGAAACCATTCAAATCTTGCAAATTCCTTGTTTCGTCCATGCATACGTTGCCTCATTCAAGCAGAATCCCTGGCATTCCCCCTTACCTTTGTATCCTTGCCATGCATACAGTTCTTATTTTAAGCTTGCATTTAATGTGGGAAAAACAGAACCCAAATTTACCCCATTTTCTCCCTGTTCTCATTGTGAAACTTGGGAAAAAAAAAAAAAAAGATATATAAAATCAGAACGCCTGATTGCACTGGTCTCCTGAAATCCCATCTACAACGATGCAAAAAGCTGTGCACAACAACCAGCCCACTTACTGACACGATATTCTGCACAGTCTCCCCGCGCTGGAGCTCTGGAGCACAGCCAGAGCTGGATTACTGCCCCCCCAGCATCAATCCCTCCAAAGTCAGGGGAGCTGCAGGAGGGGTTAGTAAAATAAACCATGTCATCATCATCATAACATGCATGAGGTAACTGTGACCAGAGCTGGACCGCAGCCAGACACACACTCGCACACACACGCACACTTGCACACACGCACACATGCACACGCACACGCACACGCACACACACACAGATATTTTGTTATCTTAGCATTTTCTGTAAAGGGTCAATAAAGGCTGATGGGGTGTAAAAAAACCAAACTAAAGCTTGACACTTAAAGAGAGACCGAGAAAGACATCTGGTTGAAAAAAAAAACATTCCAGCAATGGATAACTTTCTCTCCTCCCAACTCGCAAACAGCCCTGCTGGAAAAACTGGAATCCGAGCTGCAAAAAGCTCGCCGGTCCAAAAATGGGAGGAGAGAAAAAGGGGGGATATTCTGAATCCCCCACGAGACCCATGTTACACAACCGCACGTGGCAGACCGTGTCCGCATGTGAGGGCAGGGAGGGAGACGAGCAGGGAGACAGACAGATGAGCAGGAAGACAGACAGATGAGCAGGGAGACAGGCAGGCAAGCAGGGAGACAGGCAGGCAAGCAGAGAGACAGGCAGGGAAGCAGAGAGACAGGCAGGCGAGCAGGGAGACAGGCAGGCGAGCTGGGAGACAGGCAGGCAAGCAGGGAGACAGGCAGGCAAGCAGAGAGACAGGCAGGGAAGCAGATAGACAGGCAGGCTAGCAGAGAGACAGGCAGGCGAGCAGGGAGACAGGCAGGCGAGCTGGGAGACAGGCAGGCAAGCAGGGAGACAGGCAGGCAAGCAGGGAGACAGGCAGGGAAGCAGAGAGACAGGCAGGCGAGCAGGGAGACAGGCAGGCGAGCAGGGAGACAGGCAAGCAGGGAGACAGGCAGGCGAACGCTTTGACTTTCCAAGAAGGAAAACAATGATGTCAGCCTCAGCAGGGGGAGGGGGAGAAGTTCACAGAGCGACAGTTCAGCATGAAGGCTACCCGCTGCCTCACTTGGCTCTAAGTTGAAAATGGAATGCTGAAAAACAATACAAAATGAGATGCAAGAGAAAGCAAACCATCAAAATGATGAAATGTCCATGGAGTTTGGGACAAGCAGCAAAGCTCATGTAGAATGAGTTTCCCAATCTGGCCAGCAGGGGTTGGGTTCATTCCAAACTCAGCCACCAGTGGAAGTCAGTGTAATTAATCCACAAAACAGTCAAGTGAGACTGAACTGCTCCCTCCCTCACCCCCTAAAAGAAAGGGGGCTCCCTCCAGTCCAGGGCAGGCTTGAGGCATGGAGACTGAACTGCTCCCTCCCTCACCCCCTAAAAGAAAGGGGGCTCCCTCCAGTCCAGGGCAGGCTTGAGGCATGGAGACTGAACTGCTCTCTCCCTCACCCCCTAAGAGAAAAGGTGCTCCCTCCAGTCCAGGGCAGGCTTGAGGCATGGAGACACATGGGATGAATATTTCCCACAAGTTGTTGCAATTTACTTCAGCATTATGGATCCAAAGCATTCATTGGGTCGTATGTTTTCCTTCAGTTCAGAGCAGGTTTATGGGATCATATTGAATGAATTATTGGGGTTGTAAGTTCTAAGTTAATCAAAGTCATGTAGGTTGCATTCCTGAGCTGATCAGACCATGTGCTTTTGGTTTTCCGCAGGTTATAAAGGAGCCGCCACCCCCTCCTTCAGACGACAGTGAGGTAAGCCACGTGGGAGAGACTGTGTGTGTGCGTATGAAGAATACCAGTAAATATAATACCTGCAGGAAACCCAAGATCACAGATAATCTCTTGTGGATCCACTGCAATCCAGGAGCTTGTTTCAACCTTGTGCCTCTATAGAACACTCAATCAATCAATCAATCAATCAATCAATCAATCAGTATTTATTTTATATAGCTCCTTTCATAGTGGACCACCATCACAAAGTGCTTTACAAGATAGTGAGGAACAATGCCTAATAACATAAGCTCTTTCTTAGAGAAAGGAGGCAGCGACACAACATGAGAGATGAAATACTGTCACTATTTCACTTATTTTCCCCCCCACTCTCCTCGTGTTCTCCGTCCACACTTACTTTCGACTCCCTCTTTTACCCCTCCTCTGTCTCTGTCTCTCTCACCCTACCCCCCCCCCACATCACCCTCACCCCCTCTACCTCCACCTGTCTTTCCCCTTCTTTCTCTCCCTCTATCTCCCTCCTCCTCTCTTTCGCTCTCATTCTCTTCTAGTCTGATCCTGAAAACAGGAAATGCCACAGCATTAAGAATTTTCCACCAGAGACCAAAACGCTTGACAGTCAGGAGCTCTGCTCAGAGACAGCGGCCAGACATCCAGACAGCAAAGAGCCCAGGTCGAGTGAAGCTACACAACCTCTTCCCTCCCCGTTACAACTGGATCTCTTCAGCAGTGCCATTAGAGGGGATGACGGACTCTTTTACACTTGGCAAAAATAAACAGCGGTTGCTTAATCACATCATCGCTGGTGGTTTGTTTTTTTGACAAATTGTTAAACACTGAGCTGAAAAACAAAGGCCTCCTGTTTTTTGTTTTTTTATGCCCAATCGCTCCATGACTTCCTCTCTGGTATTCCAGTGAGCATTCGGTTCAAAATTAAACTTGTATTTTCCGAAGATCCAGGCGAAGCGTGACTTGCTGTTCTTCTGTTTAGATTCCCACAACCACAGGTCCTGAGCTGCGGTGTGATTGCACAAGGTATATAATAACAAGCCTTGAAAGAATGAATACCTGTACAGATATACATCTTTCAAATAGTCATGGGAGATCAATTACTGTAATCAATTTAGTCAATTGGATAATACAACCACAATCTTGCATCCTACATTTATTAAAAAGGTACACTTTGTTTCCTGAATTCAATGTTTGCTTTACAGGCAACATCAAGACATCTGTAATAATAGCTGAGCTATGGTTAGAATTGAGTCTTGGGTTCACCGAATGCAAAACAAAGACTTAGGTTTATCATCTTTAAGCAGCCCTTGCAAAGTAAAGCAAAACTGTACAGGGTGGTTCCTGCCAGAGCTGATTTGAAAGCGCTGGAGAAAAGCATGTAGTAATTGCAGTTTTGAAACTCAATGAGGGGCAGGGTTATTGGGTTCCCTCACTTCCTCTATCCAACACAAACAGCAGTGCTTTGGAGCTTTGCATCGGAATGGAAAAACGAGGTAACCCTGCACCCAGCCTCCTCACGAAACAACCAGAGAATGACATGCTTTGCTCTGTAAAAAAAAAATAAAAAAAATGCACGGTTTAGTTTTCTCTTCCTCTGTCCAAAATCTGCGAGTAATTTGTTTCTGGTCTCAGTGGTGTTGTCTCTGGCTGGTCTCGGCTATCGCACCTTTTTTTTATTCAAATGTCATTCGCACAATGTTTTGTTTTGTTTTTCCCAGAAGAAAAAAAAAAGTTGTTTATTTCCGGTTTGGCAACTTTGTATTTACATATGGAGGATATTTGATGCCAATATGAAAAGAATAAATAAATAAATGAATAAATAAATAAATTAATTAATTAATTAATAAGTACATGTCTATTAATTAATTGTGTGTATTTATTCATGCATTCATTTATTTCGACATTTATTTATTTAAACTTTTCCCAATTGCTTTTTTTTACATTTTCATTCAGGCTTTTTACATTTTTGCTTTGATATTTACATCCCCCCGCCCCTTTTCAGCTTTGAATTTTACATTTTGTTGCTGCTAAGACACTCCTGTCAATCAAAGCGGATTGTGTGTGTGTATTTTTATTTGGACAGATGTTTTTAAACCCAGTTTTAAGCCCAATAAAGCCTTTTTTTTTTTCCTCACTGTTTTAGTTTCTTCAGTTTTTTTTTTTAATCTCTTAAAAAAATAAAAACTAAAACCTGCCTGGAAAGTAGTGAACTCTAAACCACAGACAAGTAACTGTATTCACTGCGGGTTCTCCTCGTTTCAGGATGAGGAGGAGGATGGGGTGCCCAAGAAGAAATGGCCGACGGTGGATGCTTCGTACTACGGGGGTCGTGGAGTGGGGGGCATCAAGAGAATGGAGGTGAGGTGGGACAGTGGGCAGGAGCTTCTTTGATAGTTGTTGAAATGAGTGCTTGATAATGTTTTTAGCTATTTTCTAATCCTCTTAATGACGTTTCTAAAACAGCGTGAACATATATTCAGCAGTGTGGAGTAGTGGTTATGGCTCTGGACTCTTGACCGGAGGGTCGTGGGTTCAATCCCAGGTGGGGGACACTGCTGCTGTACCCTTGAGCAAGATACTTTACCTAGATTGCTCCAGTAGAAACTCAACTGTATAAGTGGGTAATTGTATGTAAAAATAATGTGATATCTTGTAACAATTGTAAGTCGCCCTGGATAAGGGTGTCTGCTCAGAAATTAATAATAATAATATATATTTTTAAAGTTTTATTTGTAAAAACAGAAATAAATCTTTTTTATATATAAAAAAAAATTTAGCATCTTGTGTAAACGGTCTGAACAGAAAACACACAGTGGTTTTTCGTGGTTAACTGAAGTCATCAATGTGTTAGGGCGTATTTGGAAGCTGTGTGGTCCAGTGGTTAAAGAAAAGTACTTGTAACCAGGAGGTCCCCGGTTCAAATCCCACCTCAGCCACTGACTCATTGTGTGACCCTGAGCAAGTCACTTAACCTCCTTGTGCTCCGTCTTTCGGGTGAGACGTAGTTGTAAGTGACTCTGCAGCTGATGCATAGTTCACACACCCTAGTCTCTGGAAGTCGCCTTGGATAAAGGCGTCTGCTAAATAAAGAAATAATAATAAATATTTATACGGTCCCTCTGCGTTTCTGCCCTCCTGCGGTAATTGATTATTCCCCAGTTAGAAGCAGCGTGTGTCCACTGTGTAACCGGGACGGTTTTGTTTCCAGGTGCGCTGGGGGGAGAGGGGCTCCACCGAGGAAGGAGCTAAGCTGGAGAAAGCCAAGAACGCGCGGGTGAAGTTACCAGAACAGGAGTTTGATCTCCCACCGTCACGCTCCCTCAACAACAGCATGTACAAACCAGCCGGGCCCCGGAAGTGGTACTCGCCAATTAAGGTACAGAACTGAGTGGGGTCTGTTACACCCCAGCCAGGGAATTCTGAAGGATGCATTAGAAAAAATGCAGTTCCTCATAGCTGTAGCTTTTGTTGTGGTTTGCGGTAAGGGTAATGCAGCAGGATCCCAGCAGAACCACAGTCTGGAGAGGCAGAGAAGCTCTGAGCTTGGGGTTCACAAGAGGTTCAGCAGGGTTGGAGGCAAATTGCAACCCGTCTAAAACCACTATCGACTTCTGCTTCCAGTTTCCATGCAATACTACAAGAAACCTGAATAAATTCAAATCAACTTGTTTTGACTATTTTCTCAGTCGAAAAAAAACAAATAAACAAAAAAACATCCGTCATGGAATTTATTACGTTTCTTTGAGCATTTCTAAATTTGTGTTGAATAGTTATGGATTGATTTTTCTCTAAAACATCTTTTGCGCTACAAAAACAGAACCACAGAGGAATTGTGCAACTTGGAATGCGTCCTACACTGTAAAAAAATAAAGAAATTGTTTAATGTATTGAACACCCAACACTGTCTAAAGTTTTCCTTCGGCACATGACTTGTCTGGGCTAACGGGGAGTTAAGCTATTGTCAGAAATAAAAAAAAAAATTTAAAAAATCATCTGTGTGGGGATTTAATAGAAACCAGTTCTGAATCGTCCTGACCTCAAAAACTCGAAGCTGCAGAGTTAGCGGTTTTTAATAAGACTTTGATTTCTCTTCAAATACACTCCCAGCTCATTCTTTTTTTTTTAAATAATACTGGTGCTCATCCGCACACGTGCTTTGGAAATATCCAGTACGCTAACCTCAGAAATGCAGAGGGTCATGTGACCAGGGTGTTTTTGGGGGAGACGTGTGTGGACGGTTTAAAAAATGAAGGGAAACGTGGAACATACTGCTTTGTTATTCTATTCTGAACGTGAGTTACCATAACCCACATTGCATTTTGAACGTTAACTAACAGAGATAGGCAATTGATCACATTACATGAACCCTGGAGAGAGCCCTTAGGCTGTTTACCACATTTCTACTTTAGTTTCAAGACCATGCCTCCTCATTCAATGTGATTGTGTTATCTGTTTTCGCTGTGTGAGCATGATAAGCTGGCGTGTTTCAGGGAGCGCCCCCTGTGGTCCGGAGGCTGAAGTGTTTTTCTCTTTGTTTCAGGGGAAGCTGGATGCACTGTGGTCGCTCCTAAGGAAAGGATATGACCGGGTGTCAGTGATGAGACCGCTGCCAGGAGACAAGGTAAAATTTTACAAAATCTTTGTAAAATTCCTACCCACCCTCCAGCCCTAGCTTTATTAACGCAGCCCATTTCTGAATCAAAAATGAAAAACACTACCGAAGTGAAACCTACTGTAACTAATCTGGAGAAAATAAAAGGTTCACTTTTTTTTTTTTTTTTTTTAAAGAGATTCTACAGTATGCTGCTCCTGCCAGTTTGGCTTGAACCAAAAAAAACCAACAACTTCAAAGCGGAAACCTTGATTATTTTAATAATTTATTTCCCCTTAGAGAAAAAATTCTCGTCTCCCAGGCAACTACAGAACAATGTTACCGTGAGCTTCGTAGCAGCAGAAATCTGGATAGGATTGTGCCTTGTCATCAGTTTGCCGGTGCACACCCCCTTTCGAGGAAAATGGTATAGCCTTACCCCGCTTTCCTTAGGCGCGACGGGAAACAACACTGTGAGCTGGGCGGGGGGAGATTTTTTGCTCTGCAGTCTGAAGGCTGGCCCCGGCTCACAGCTGGTTCTAATAAAGCCTGCTGAGGCTCACGGTCGAGCTGTGGTGTGAAGGCAGGCTTCCTGAGGACCAGAGTGCTCTGCTTCCCTGCAGGCATTCACAGAGCCCTCCTCTGGGTACGGGGGTCTTATTAGGGAGCCAGCTGCCTTCCTCAAGTACAGTACCAGACTTCAATGGGGATTCATAACGGAGGGGTCTTGGGGAGGGGGTCCTGTTGACAGTTGCCGATTCAGAGAAGGGGGGTGGATGGGGGCTCTAATCCTACGTTGCAAACCAAAATGCATTTTTTTGCAAACGGTTTCAATGCACGGTATACCGTAAGAAATGCAGCTTACAGGGTCACAGGCATTGCTGTTCAAATGTATGGATGCACTGCCTCTTTCTGTGCTTCAAGCAGTTTGGATAATGGTTGATGCCACAGAAAGCTAGTAAAGGTGTAGTAAAGCATAGGCAAGCACTATAAAGCACAGTACAGGGGAAGGAAACCATGCATAGGGAGCGCAGGGTAGGGCTGACTTTCATAGGCTTGCACTTGTTTTAAATGTTAGATTTTTGAATGCTCACAGCTCCCTTCTCAATAATGATTCGAAGCCTGCACAAGATCATTCGAACACATGCTGTTCAGTGTACTGTTACCACCCCACTGGAGTGACTGAAGTCATCAGTACAAATATGCCGATGACTTCACCGTTCGGGTGTTTGATCATTGTGAGTGCATTTCTTATATATCGGATGGGAAAAATTAATCACACTTTTCCAATGCGTTGCAATTGCATGGGCTTTCCCCAATATACAGATAATTTTTTACTTTAAGGAGGCAGTGTGGTTCAGTGGTTAAAGTCCAGGGCTTGTAACCAGAAGGTCACCGGTTCAAATCCCACCCCTGCCACTGACTGACTCACTGCGTGTGACCCTGAGCAAGTCACTTCACCTCCTTGTGCTCCATCCTGCGGATGAGATGTTAAATCAGTGTCCTATTGTAAGTGACTCTGCATATAATGCACAGTTCACAGCCTACCTCTGTAAAGCGCTTTGTGATGGTGGTCCACTATGAAAGGCGCTATATAAAAACAAACATATTATTATTATTATTATTATTATTATTATTATTATTATTATTATTATTATACACCTTGGTTGCCTTGCATGATTGATTATTATTGATTATTGAAACCATTGATCAGTTTCCTGAAAATCAAATCGAACGAAGATTACCCCTTTTAACTAGCTCGAAAGTGAAAACACTGTTCAAAACTTTCAACAAAGTTATCGATATCAAATCACAAAATTAGAATCATAAAAACTAAAGCATCTACTTCACATGCATACAGAATACCCCCTGTAACCGCGGGCTACAGATACAGGTTAAAAATGTGTAGAAAATCAACAGCTTATACGCTAACACCCACATGCAATCTGAAAGGAGTGCAACACAAGTTTAGAGAAGATTTGTGAAAATTCAAGGCAGGTGACCATGCAGTGTGACAGAGGGAGACAGACAGACAGACAGATAGGCATGCAGGAAGACTGACAGATTGGCAGACTGGCACAGAGAGAGGCAGACAGACAGTGAATAAGAGGCAATATTCTGACCTTGTAAACATTGTGTCTTTTTTTTTTTAAACAGTGAGGGTTTCAAAGCACAGCAGTAATGGTTTCCAGCCCCACTGGTTGTCTTTGTGTTATTAGTGCTGCTTCCTTGGTTCTGCCAGTGCTAAGCAGCTGTGAATAGTTTCAGAGAAGCAGGTAATTAGGCGCTGCCCACATGAAGTGGATCTTGCGCTGGATTCCTGTATATGTTGAAGTTTAACAAGCTTGTGTACAGTACGAGGGGAGGGCTTAGGGGCAGGGTGGCTGTTCCAGGAACTCTTTTCATGTGGGATGAGTGCCAGTGAAACATTAAAGCTGCACACAACACTGCTTTCTGTCAGGGTGCATTGGCTTGTAAAATATGTATTTGTTTGAAAAAAAAAAAAAAAAAGGAAATAACATTAGTGTTTTTTTTTTTTTTAATGTTCAGTGAATGAATACAGTTGCCAAAAATGGAAGACTTTGAGAAAGACTTTTAGACAAAACTTTTGTCCTTTTAGTTTTTTATATATATATATATATATATATATATATATATATATATATATATATATATATATATATATATATATATATAATTTTTTTTTTTAAAACAGGAACCCGAGCTTATGATCGCTCCAGGGAAGTCTTGTAAGGAGTGAAGTTTAAACACACTCTTAGCCCCCTGCTGGACATTAAACACATTGCAGTCACATTTCAAACTGTGATGCAGCTAGTGACACAACGGGCCTCTTAAAATGATTCTGTACCGTATCCCTCTTTTGAAAAGAAACAGACTTCTTGATAAGAACGTTTTTTTTTTTCCAGTGTCTGACGCGATGATTTTAACTACAAAGGCCTCCTTAATACTGCCTCTTAACACTCCTGTAAAACAGGCATTTCCTGGGTTAGACAGCTCAATAAAGAGCAGATAAATGCACTCCCAGAGTTCTGCAGGGCTGAAGAGGCACAGATCACTTGATGAACCGTGTAACTGAGTTCATGTGTGTGAATCTCAGGCTTGTGTCTCACTCTGGGGATGGAGAAAGAGCCCTTTGATCAGACAGAGGCTTTGATGTGCTAATCGCACGCATCCAGAGTCTCCACCACACACACTGACACCCCATATACAAAAACAGAGCACGCACATACAGAGGGCCATCCCCACCAGGGAATAAGACTGAAGGTACTTTCGGATTATAGAGCAAACACAGTCAGCGAAGTCTGTAGGAGCCAGGAGGGTATGATAAAAGTCTTAAGTAAAATAAAAAATAATGGTATAGTTAATTTTTGATGAATGCGGTATTTCTTGCGGATCCATACACTCGGGGCAGAGCGTTGCAGGGGGGAGCAGGTTAATGGTTGCACCCTGCTGTACCAGATGGAGGCTGGCACAGGCAGAATTCTGAGAGCTCTACAGGAACCAAACCAAGCAGGTGCTTCAAACTTCTGAGTCCTATAAAGGGTGCAACGAACGAAACACACAAAACGAATCTGATTTCCCTACCAAGCTGCTCTTCAAGCTGTGTAAATGATATTAAGCAGTGCTGTGTCTCGCGTCCTCTTTCGGAGGGCAGTCGTGTGAATTTGGCGGAACGTGTCTGTCCTGGTTCTGGTTATGTGGTCACTCTTCGGGGTCCTGTTTCCGTTGGCAGATCCGGCGTTTCAATAAAACTCCCTTCCGATCCGAGAACACTCTGAAAAGATCACAGCAGCTTCCTTTTAAAATAATAATAATAATAATAATAATAATCTGGAAATCTCCCAGCTGCCAAAATAAAGATCCCATATTGCCGAAGTGAAAAGTTCTGTTTCTCAGTCCTAGTCTAATAATGAGCCCTAGTCTAAACACTCCACTCTCAGCTCTCCAGCGCTGTCATCACCCTGCACCTTATTAATGAGCACTAGTCTAAACACACTCTGCTCTAAATGTGATAATGAGTACAGGCTACCTCAGAGCTGCTAGTTCTCAGACTCAGTGCTGTTAGTAAAGTGCTGAGACAGTGTTTATGATCTGGCACCATTTCCGTTACTACATGGTTTATGCCAGGGACAGCAGGAAGTGCTACAAATTAGTTTGCAGAAAGAAAGATCTTTCCAGTAAATGCCCCCCTTTGGGGCAATTAGAAATGTTACAGTTGCTGCACTCAAGTTGCACCAAGTAAACTGTTGTTGTTTGTGAGTAAGCGAGGTGGAACTGACGGGCAGGCCCAGCTGAATGTAGGAATGAAATGAGATTGAGTTTTATACACCATCCTCACTGCCTACATGATGCGCGATCAACACATGGCGAAATCAAGGCTTCAGCGTGTGATGACCATGCGTTGTACTGCACGTGTGTGGAATGGTGCTAATGGAAACGTGGCTGAAACTGAGACTGTGCAGTGCCAACTAAGACTTGAAAATCCATTTCCTTACTGGCCTTAACTGGTCCGCCTTTTCCTCTGCTGAAGATCCTCCGCGACGATGAAACATTCGACAGTGCTACATTTAGAAATGCTAAAAGAAACGCCATAAATTCAACTCAAAACGTTCTACCCGAAGTGTCTTTGCCATTTAATTCTTAAGCTCCTCTCCGATTTAAGATCTTACGCAGATCATTTCAAAGCCAGAGCTGCAGGTGAGGAATCAACGAATCGTTTCTTGTGTTGCTTGTTTGTTAGACGCTGGATTTGAGCCTGCACTCTGCGATGACTCTTGGTGGCAAAGACTTTTTTTAACAGCATGTAAGACCACCACCCTTGTGAAAAGAGAGCTCTATGCAACGCTAAAATAAGAATATAATGCTTTGAAAAAAACAAGGCGTTAACCACTTAACCAGTATTCTAAGCACTGCACAGACTTTTCCCAGAGGGTAAAGACACTTATATTTTACACAGAGAGTGGTGAGGGTATGGAATGGGCTATCAAGCCACGCTGATACTGAAATCTCTGTGATCCTTTAAGGACCAACTGGACGAAGTTCTGAGATCAACTGGCTACTAGGAACCGGCCAAGCATTGATGGTTCTGAACTTTTCACTTGTTCTAATGTTCTTAAATGCTGCAGTAGATGACGTTTTTGTTTTTTGGTTTTTTTTTAGCCAGCTAGTGTCTGCGTTTCAGTTTGTTTGTGACCTCTCTCTGTGGGGTCGTTCTGTGTGTGTGTGTGTGCGGGAAGTTGAGGTTCAAACGCAGGCTAATTAGTGAGATCTGCAGCAGACGTGATCCACAGTAATGACCAACAATGAGTGGAGGGCTCTTGTAACCCTCCAGCAGGGACACTGGCGAGGGGGACCACAGACCCACAGGAATGTGCTGAGGGAGCCTCACACTCCCTCTCTGTGTGTCTCTCTCTCTGCCTTTCCCATTCTCCATCGGTCTGGCTGTGCTTTTTCAAAGTTCCATTCAGAACTATTAAACACACAAACAGCGCTGTATTTAGACATACGAAATGAACCTTACAAAAATTCAATGACATACGTTCCGTCCATTTGAACGTTTTATTTTTAATGTGATAGTGGCTGTAGAAAGCAAACTTCAATACCACAATTTTATTAAATGGTGTAAAGCAATTGCAGCCAATTGTCTCTGTATTTTTATGAAATGTAACCATCAGTAACATAAAGAGAAGCTTAGACCAGTATCTCTGTATGATACAGTTCATGATCAGTACAAATCCTCAATCTGGTCCAGTTCCAACTGGTTAGCGAGAGTCTACAGCAGGGCTGGCCAAAGCGGTCTCTTCCACTCCTGGTCTTTGTTCCAACCCTGCTCTAAATTGTTTAATTGAATCCCTGAAACAGTTAATGATGTCATTTTATCTGTTAAACCTGGAGTGGAACAGCCCACTGGACTGGGATTAAAACACCCCTGGTCTACTGTTTACACAGCTCTGGCCCAAGGTTTTACATCCCCCTATAGAATGAACTGATTGTGCTTCATCAAGTCGAACGAAACCTGCTGAATAACGTTACGTTAACATATTGAATTCCACGCCGCTTTGTAGTTTTCCCATATGCTTCACGAAAAACGGACAAATGTGATATTTCGAAATCTAACGTGAAATACTGTACTGCTATGATGGCTTCCGGCAGACACTTGAGATACCATTTTGTAGTTTCTTTGATTACATGATGGTAAATAAAAGATCTAAATTATGTTAATATTTTTTTTTTTTTAAATGATATCACAATCCTAAAATTCTAGGTGATGCCAAACTTTGTGCCATAGCTGTAGTGTTTGTGTTGGTGGAAGAGGGAGGGAGGGGGGAGAGGGTCTTCCACAAACATTGACGTATCATGGTGATGACGGAAAAGAAAAGTAGGCTGGTCTTGAAAGGACTGAGTATCAAGTGGGGAAGACGTGAATTTTCCTTGAGAAGCTGACAGCCCGGTTTCTCCTCTCATCGCTGGTGCAGCGAACTTGCCCCGGCTGTTTATATTGTAATAGAAATCACTGACGGGATGATGGATAGTTTGGGTGTGCACAGCCAGAGGCTCAGCTGCCAGTGCGATGTCCTTGATTTACCCCAGCACAGACAATCCCAAGAGGGGCTTCGTAATACATAAACACTGCTGTCTGGGCCTCACTCTCACTAACTGTGCTGTAGACGGTTCAGTCTGTAGTTCAGGGATTGATTCGGATTTACACTGTTCAAAACAGATAGGGTGGCCAAAGCAGACCAATTCCACTCCTGGTCTTTGTTCCAACCCTGTTCTTGTTTAATTGAACCAATGAAAGCTCCATCTAGACCCTGAAGTAGTGCATTATCTCATTAAACCTGGACTGGAATGGCCCTCCCGGACTGGGATTGGACACCCCTGCTTATAGACAGGGCTTGTTGTCGCAGTATTGCAATCTGAGAGTGACTTTAAGCTAAAGGCTTGATGGTAAAACTGTGGTTTTAATGTCAGGGTTGGGTTTATAGTTTATAGTAGATGTTTCTGGAAGCATGGGTGTTACAAGACAAGAATGTCTCATTGAGTGAGTAACAAGACGCATGAAAAATAAGAAATGTTGCATAATAATAACACATCAAAACAAGCCTTAGGCTTTGAAGAAAATATGTCTAAGCTAGATAAGAATGAAGTCACAAGACCTGGCTGTTGTCTCTGAATATCCACAGTGTTACTCAACAGTGTCCGACAGTAACCTTTCCTTCCTGTCTGTTCATTCCAGGGACGATGTATCAACTTTACCAGAGTCAACAACCCGCCTCCCAGATACCCCATCTACAACCACAGCACCCCCATCTACACGCCCCCCATCTACACGCCCCCCTTCTACACCCCCCCTCCCCCCCAGGGCATGCTCCCTCCCCCCCCTCACAGCCCCTCCGCCTCCCCTCCGCCTTCCCCCACCTCCACCCTCCCTCCTACCCCACCTCCCGCCCCTCTCGCTTCCCTGCCACCTCCCCCTGCTCCTCCCCTTCCCCCTCCCCCTCAGACTCCTCCCTATGCATTGCCCCCACCTCCACAGGCTCCTCCTCAAGCACCAACCACTGCTCTGCCCCCTCCCCCTGTGGCTCCGCCTCCCTGTAGAGCCCCACCCCCGGACCGCCCTCCTCCCCGACCCTCACTCTAGGTGACCCGGAAGGACTTCAAGAGAGCAGGACGCAGCATCACTTCCTCAGTGGCATGCAGACTAGGAAATACTGCATTCACAGGAAGTAATATTATCCCAATACCAAACCACTATTGATCACCTTTTGGGCTCCATATAGACGTTTAATACTATAATCTTTTACGGCTGACGTTCTTCCATCTTAGTTTTTGTGTCTATTTTGTATAGATTTTTTTTTTTCATTTTATCATTTTTTATATATCTTTTTTTTTTTTTAACCAAAAGTTCGAATTCTGTTGAACAGTCAACATGGTGGCTTTTGCACGAAGGAAAAGTGGAAATCATGTCGGCCCCGCTGCCTTACCCAGCATTGACGTTGCTCCCTCCCTCCTCATGCCAACCGACAGCTGCACCGCCTGTATCCAACCACCAGGGAGCGCCGACACTGCACCGGAGAGGGGGCTGCTTGCAAATCTCTTTTACCATCGGCGAGAGCTGCCGTCATCGCGTCTCACCGCGGCTTTCTGTTCCCATTCGGATATCAAACTCTGGGACTGCATGAAGCGAACAATCACTTATACTTCAGTTTTGATTTTTTGTCAGTGTAAGAATATAGATCTTTTCATGTATTTGTTTTAACCTCACATCTTGGCAGCATTCAAGTCTAGCCTGTGCTTAGCAGCATTGCTCTCATTTGGGCAAAGAAATGGTACAGCCGCATTGGTACTATATACACACATGACCAGATTACTTCATGAGGGCATTAATGCTTGGTCACGATGCCTCCTAGTCCCTTCTAAGGATCCCTTGAGTTCAGGGGTTGACTGGAAGCCTTTATCATACGGGGGCCTGGTCGATGTAGCTGGTTAGCTTACAAACTGGGTTCTATACAAGGTATTGGCTATAGTAAGAGGATCCTCGCTTGTTTGGATGATTGTGTCATTGCTTGTGGTGGATAATGAGCTGAAGCTATTGCGAGGTCTGCTAGAAACTTGTTTTTACCCCAGAGGAGGCTCAACGCTTCAGATTTTTGATTAAGGAAACAGTGTTCTGGAATCCCCTTTGGAATCCTGCGCAGAACTACGAAAAGGCCTGCAAGGCTGTCCCTAGGTCTCTATTGAAGGGCTGTAGTCCTGTTCATCACGCAGTTCTCTGTCTCCTGTAATTCAGAGACCGGTTAGCTTTTCAGATTTTCAATCAGGCTTTTGTTTCATTGGCCCCGTAGAGCTGTGTTAGGTTTGCAAAGCTCCCTGGGGGTGTTTGTCCGCTAAGGGCACGATCTACCTGTAATTGGGATGGCATGAGCTCCAGTTGAATATAGAGAGAGGGTTAAGGGCAGAGGCAGGGCTAACCAGCCCAGGCTGGGGACTGGAAATACAGCATGTCAGTAATGAGCTGGGGAACAAAAGAGAGTTTTTGTGAAAACCGCTGGCGACAGATTTTAAGATTGCTTGTTCTGGCTGTATTAGGAGGAAAAGCAGGTGAAGAGATTCTGAACAGAGAGCAATGCATTTTTCCTTAATGTACTATTACCTGGTGTATGTAAGTGGTGAGTGCGTAACACGAAAATAAATTGAAAAAGTTGAGAAGAATTAGGCAGCTTTATGAAGGGGAAAGGGTTTAGTGGCTGTGCTAATACTGTTTTTTTGGCTGTGTCACAGTATACCTATATGCATGTTTCCTGGAGGTATTGAAGGTGAGTGCTTCTTGAAACTAGTCAAATCGACAGGAACGGGTTTGTAGTTTAGAGGTTAGAGGAGCAACAAGGAGCTAGGGTCGCCTTATTGCCCAAATATGGAAAGAGAAATAGCAAGAGCAATTCAGTGGCACAGCCTGAACGCAAGGGTAAGCATGGTCAGAGCTCTGCAAAGCAAAAGGCAGTCGGAAGACAAGCTGGCAGCAAAGCCGTTGTGTTCAGGGACAGACAAGAAGCAAAAGCAAGCATGGATCGCTCAGAACTGGTTCACTGCGGGCTGTAGATCTACAAAGGGAATGCGTTGGCATGTGATGCGAGCTCGGGCAACAGCCGTAGAGCTTCTTCAAGAACACTATAGAAATTAGTGCGGATAACTTACTAACTTAACTTTGAAAAGGCTGCACCACCGTGAGCTCTGGAGTGGTTTTTAAAGAGTAGATGTGTAACTGCACGGATTGAGGGGGGCGATTGAGGGGGGCGTGCTGTAGCAACGTCACGCCCGCAAAAGAAAACTCCCAATGGGGTTAAAAAATACAAAGCAAAAAAGATATAACCTGTTGGGTTCACGATGTATATATTTTATACTGCATGTTTACCATGTACCGGATGGAAGCATTCCAGTGTGTCGAGGATAGTCCAGTTAGAAGGTGGGGCTCCTCTGTGTCTCCGGTGTAGTAAATTATTGCATATTGTAAAAGCCAGTGATATTTCATGGCATGTTTATATTGTATCAAGCTGTGCTTGTTTCAAATGTTTTGTTCTCTCTTTCTTTCTTTGTGTTTGTTTTTGTTGGTTAATAAATGTACGGATATCTGACTGTAGAGACGAACGCTTGGTTAACACAGCCCCTGGATTAAGAGAGAGATGGGTTCTGGTCCTGTTAGTATGGGCTGGGCCAGTTTGAATCGGACCAGGCAGCCGTGGTGCAGTTGGGACCCTTTGCAATCAAGCTGTTGTTTTAGAGTGAAAACCATGTGGCTTCAGGTTTGCTGTGACAGTTGGGGGCAGATTCTTTGACCAGATCCAACCTGTCAGTACATTTAAACCCAGTGCCCCTCATTGCAAAAATCAGACAGTTAACATCATTTTATTTGTGGGACACATAAGTCCTTTCTACCTTTAAGGGTTAAAAAGATAGTACTACAAGTCCCAGAATGCACTGTAAATGCAGGGTTTTAAAAAAACAAACCACAATCCTAAACTGCCCCCGTAAACCTGGATCCATACTTTAATAATGGTGTCTTCACACGCATGTCTCAGGCAGGCAGACAGACAGACAGCCTGACAGACACACATAGGCAGGCAGGTAGGGAGACACCCTGAGCGAGGTCTTTTTAATTTTTTTAAATTATTTTAACGTACTTTTCTGGACGTGGCGCTGTGAGCACATTGCACTGGGGTGTGCATTCACACTGCAAAGCAGAGAACGAGTTTCAAGATCGCCAGACCACCTCAGGTTAAATCAAGTGTCTTTTAACAAGATTTCAGCATTTTTAGGGTGCTTATAAGTTCTGCACGACCGTATAACCCTGCATTAAAAACCCTGTATCCACTGCGTTTACGCCACTATAGAAAAGAGAACGAGATAAATCTCTAACGCCTAAACCGAAGCACGTTTGTTTTGACATGCGTTTTGGCAGGACCATGAAAAACAGGCAGAGAGAGGGAGGAGAGATACCAAACCACAAAAACATTATATATAAAAATAAAACATTGATTTGAGAAAAAAAAAAATTCTCATTTCACTTTAATATCCCGGTTTCGTCAGCATCCCTCACAGTTTCCAAATTTAGCCTGAAACCCTTAACGATGTTTAATTACGATTCCTTTTCCTTACTTTTACTCCTCCGACCCCACAGACATTATCCGGCTCTTATTTTGAAATTGTCACTTTGATCCTTGCAGAAAAACATCTTCCTGCCCTCACAGACTGATCTGAATCTCTCCAGATGACCCCTAATTTGAAGCAGAAGAGCTCATGCTTGCTATCTTCTCTGCCTGTCTACCTAGTTTGTTTTATAAAGGGTCGTACCTGGTGGGGGGTGCACATGAGAAAAAGGGAAAAAAAGATCCCTCTCCCTATAGCTGTGAATCCTCATGTCCCAGGTTCAGTTCAGGTTCAGCTTGATTCATTGTCTGCACCTACAGATGTGGCCTGACCTGGGCTGGTTTACAGCTGTGAACATATGCCGATAGCCATGCCATAACTCTTTAGACCTGTCATCGTTCTACAAAAAATCTTTAATAGGTAGGCAGCTGAATTTTTTTTTTTTTAAGGTTGTATGAGATCCCGCAACACAAACTGTTTCCATTGCAAACTCATGGAAGCCTACAGGTACCAAAAAAACAACCGTGCAACCCAAGCGGTAACCAGGGCCAATAATTTAAAGGTTAAGACTGGAGCTGAATTTCATTCCTCCGCTTCTCCTCTCTAAATTGATTTTACAGAGGAACCTTCTCAAGTTGACTGGCCCAGGGGGGAGCTGTGTTAAGCATGCTGAACTAGTTTCTGTACTATAGACCCACTTATAGTACAATCTCCTCCTATGTAATCATTGCTTTATATAAACTAATGTAAAAGAACAGCTGTGCCTTGTTTTTATTTCCGGTACTGGATCTGGTGACTTTCCAGGAGACCCAAAGCGAGGTCATTGTGGAGTGGAGGGAGGAGGGGGGACCTGGTTTAGGGAATGGGGCTAGAATTAAAGAGCCTAACAAATGCCATTGTAATATGGGACAGCACTGCCAATAATCCTACTGCACCTCAGAGACTTGTTAGAACTACAGGGGTTTTGGCAGTGCAAGACTAAAATAATATTCTTCTTCCTAATCTCTTAATCCATGCAATGGCTGTGCAAGAATGAAGAAGATTGGAGCTGGTATTTAAAAAAATTCTGATTTGTGCTTTTTTTTTTTTAACGTTTTCTGGGCCCTACTTTCGTGCGATTGCTTTATGGAAAGGTAGAAATCTAGCTGCCTTTGAAAATAATCATAAAAATAATCAATCATCTTTTGAAAACTCTTGAGATACAGTGGGATGTCCAAAATAAATTCATTGCACTGTAAATTTGACACAGTACGGGTGAAACGCCAAATCCGGAAAATTCCTAGAAAAGAAAGGAGCAAGATAAGGAAGTGAAGCAAATTAGGAAAATATCCTTTGGCACGTTGGTCAAGATATTCTTTGACATGTTTTATTGCATTCTTTTTAGGCTTTTTTTTCAGTAATTTTATCCCTAGTTTTAAAATGCCCGTTACGAATCGTGTCGTTTCACTGTTGCGTCTTGCTGAACCCTTAGGACAAGCCCTCCTTTAAATGAGAGCAGTCCTTACAGGAGGAGAGAGGAGGGGTATACTGACCTGAGATACAGTACATGTAGTAAACCTGCAGGTACATTTATCAGTAATGTTAGGTTCTGAGAGCCTGTTACCAGGGATGGGAAAGAGGAGAGTGGGGGCATACTGTCCCAAACTGTCTTCAGAGCCCTGATTTTATTAACGAGAACCAGCTGTCTATACATTAATTACATACACAGCCACATGAGGTTTCATGGAAAATATTACCAATTATTTAATGTCTGGGGGATCTAAACAGACAGTTTCTACTGTTCGCCAGCACTAAATTGTACATGACATAGTTGAGGGTTTTCGGTAATTGCTTAAAAGAAGGAATAAACATGAGGAGGGTAGTTTTGAGCAGACAATGTATTTGGTATCTCTGCAGCTGCAGGAATCTGCTCATATGAGGAGACTGCTTCTTTTTGAGAGGAAACCAATCTCTCTCACAGCTGGCCAAGAATTTAATTTTTTCTTTTTTTCTTTTCTTTTCTTTTTTTTTTTTTAAAGCGAGCTTGCTTGTTTAAGTAAAGTCATGATAACAGGCAAGCCTGAAAGCGTCTGGTTAATTGTCCTTAAGAAAGGTTCAGATACATTCCATCCACAATGAGCTTGGACTTTGCTCAAAGTCCCAGACAGCCACAGAACCACCCACCCCCTCCCCCTCCCCCTCCCCCTCCTTTTGTTCTGAACGGAATCAAATATTCATTGCAAAAAAAAAAAAAAAAAAAAAAACTTAGGGGGCTCCTGAGTGGCGCATCTGGTAAAAAGGGTGCTCTGCGTGGAGTGCAGGATGCGCCCTATAGCCTGGATGTCACCGGTTCGAGTCCAGGCTATTCCACTGCCGACCGTGGACGGGAGCTCCCAGGGGGCGGCGCACAATTGGCCGAGCGCCGCACGGGGGGAGGGGGGGGTTAGGTCTGCCAGGGTGTCCTCGGCTCACCGCGCACCAGCGACCCCTGTGGTCTGGCCGGGCATCTGCGGGCTTGCCTGTAATCTGCTGTAGCTCTGAGGCGGCTGCACGGCGGGCCTGCAGAGTGTAAAGAAGCGGTCGGCTGACGGCGCACGCTTCACAGGACAGCGTGTGTTCGTCTTCACCGCTCCCGAGTCCGCGCAGGGGTGGTAGCGGTGAGCTGAGCCTAAAATGCAATTGGACATTTCAAATTGGGAGAAAAACGGGGTCAAAACAAACAAACAAAAAAGATAACGTTAAACTTTGCAATGCAAACCCACAAAACTACAGCGATCTGAACGTGTTCTACCTGTAAGAATTGCAGCAGACAGGGGCAGTGTGGAGCCTCCCGGGACCTAGTAATCGTTGGGTCTGCCTCCTCCACTATCGAATACTTTAATAGAAGAAATAAAACCAGATAGCAAAATATATCCCAATTTACAGGACTATCAATACACTTTTTTTTCTAATCTCACATTCTTGTAAGAAAAAAGTAGTAGCAGCTGTATTAACCTTTCATTATCATTCTGCTATCTTTACAAAAGCATGTGGCTTTGCAAGCCGGACACCTTGTG
Source organism: Acipenser ruthenus (assembly GCF_902713425.1). Taxonomy (NCBI): domain Eukaryota; kingdom Metazoa; phylum Chordata; class Actinopteri; order Acipenseriformes; family Acipenseridae; genus Acipenser; species Acipenser ruthenus. Next base: position 8,594,771 of record NC_081234.1, read on the forward strand.
CTCTTTAGAGCACTTTAAAGTTATTGAAAAACAACACACACACAGTGCAGCTGGATTGCGTGCGCTGCGATTCTCCCACACCAGCCGTCAATGACATTTTGGAGGATGTTTATGTTTGTACACTACTTCTTACTCATTATGTGTCACTGGTGACATGCTAAGATGATGCTCCCCTTCCAAATAGACACAGAACTGCGTGATGCAAGAGGTGTAGGGTGTGCCATTAAAATGTGGTGCTGTATGCTTTTCGGATATTGGTTTTTGTGTCACAGCATCATTTTGGTTAATCATTTTCCCCATACCCTTGATAATTCTCAAACCTAAATGAAAACAGAACATGCATCAAAACAATATGTTGCATCCCCATCTATCCCATTTTAACAAATAAACTGGTGTAGCAATTCTGCATCAGCCTCGATTAGCTGGCTGCGATAGATCAGATACCGTGCAGCTCACTTTAAAACCATCGTGGGGTTAAACAAGCAAGCAAGTTTTTTTTTTTTTTTTTTTTTTTTTTTGGCGAAATTTAAAACCAGCCTCTGAACTACTTTCCATTACTAGCCAGGGAGATAATCTCCGTGGAGACAGCAGTCCAGACTGAGGCTGCATTCTCACTCGACTTCCTTTTGCTTTCCAAGTTTCACGCGGTACTGTATCCAACGCCCTCTTGGAGGGAACAGCCCGGCCAGGTTCTGGCAGAGCGACCCGGGGTTGCTGAGCATTCCCCTGCAGCCAGACCGTGGGCATCAGGGACCGGCAGCTTGTGATCACACAAGCAGAAAACATCTGGTTGAGCCAGGAACTGATTTCCCAGCTGGGTCTGTAGAGGGAGGGAGAGGGAGGGGGAGGGCAGATTGGATAAAGCTTGTTAGCCAGCTAGTCTTTAAGAAGAATGCACTAGCGCCTCCTGGCCCACATGGCTGGTACTGCAGCTAGAGCAAAAAGAACAGACACCAGCAGCACAGATCCTAGGATTGTCCATTGAGTGCTTAGGAAGGAATGGCAGCTGTGCAATGGAAAAGACTCAAGCATCAGGAAAATGTTTTCCAAACTAACAACATGCCCCCATTTACTGTATTTGATTTAAAAGACAAGGAACACTGACACATAAAAAAGTGTGTGTACTTAAAATTTAAGGTATATATATATATATATATATATATATATATATATATATATATATTTAATAATCAATGCACATTCCACAAGAGGTTCATTTCGATCACAGAAAGGAGAAATAATTTGATTTGATGGGGGGCGCTTATCAGAGTTTCATAGAATTATTTGGCAGGGGTTTGGGGTGACATCATTTTCAGGATTGTTCACAAGCTGTCTGAATTAAGATTACACATGCACACTTTCTTATGCTTACACAGACACACACACACACACACACACACACGGAAATGAATGCTCAGATCGTTGTGTGCACGGCCTTGTCACCCGCTTTTGCATTCTGATCACATTCAGCAGCACTGGTATTGATTGCATCAATGAGCAGGGGTGCGTTCGAGATCACCACAGAGCCCCATCACTCTACACAGCTGTTTCGGATCACATAAAAAAATGTTGGGACAGATGTTCTATGAAACACTGCTTGAAATGTATTCTGTGTCAATTTGCTCACATGACAGAATTTATAAAAGGACACTATTAATATGACATCCTGCTACAGAAACCGATGCAATACCAAGGTCTGAAATAAAAGTGAGTCTGTCCTATCTTTAGCAGGCAATTTGATGGGGGTTAAAGCTAATTTGTAATTAACCCTTTCATGCATGGCACCCTCATATGGGGATGGATAAAAACACTGTTCTAGTCTTTATGTGGAAGACGCAGAAGCAGGATGACCTCATACAAGACGAGGAGATAATGCATTAAATTTTTGTTGCATGACGATCTCACAGGAGGATGCAATTTCCACCCCCCCCCCCATATAAAGCATTTTTTTTTTAAAAATTGAATATATTTATTACGTCCAAAACTGTCAAACATGCTTTTTTTCAGCCATTTTCAATAATTCGTGCATGAAAGGGTATTTGAATATTCATTTACATTTTGAAAGAACATTTGAAAAGTCCATGATCATCATCCCAGCATTATTCTTTAAAAAAAAATATATATATGTGTACCAAAGTTACGAAACTCTCCAGCAGTGCTGGTCTCACTTCAGGGTTAAGTCTAAGTAAAAAAAGATTAAAATTCTAGCTGCTGTTTAAGGAAGGAACCCTGAATCTTTAAAAAGGAGAACGAGCCTTCATGAAAATACTTCCCCTGCCCTTCCCCAAAAAGCAATCACACAGCATTCTGTTTGATTTCACGCTCTGGGCTCAGCTGAATTAAAAAAAAAACAAACAATAATTATTCTCTTAGTGTTACAAAGCATGTTTATAATAAATAACAGGCTTTACAAACCAAAATAAAAGTGACATAATATTGATGTAAAAGATGAAAAACGTAGAACAGGCAAACAAACAAAAAAAGTACAGATCAGATCTCAAAAGATTTAAATAGGGTCCCGTTTTCCAGATGGCTTTCGTCACTGAACTCTGGGGAGCCATAAGATGCCGGTATGCCCTGATTGAATGTATAGCAGACCCTGTCAGCTGTTTAGGATTATGCAGTAGTAGCTCTTCACTCATATAAAATCGAGGTTAAATCTACAAGTTTGTGGGTTCGATTCCCAAATCCTTTGTATATTAGGTACTCGCAGGTTCGGAAGACTCGCTTCCTTCGAACCCTGTGGAGCTTGGCATGGAAACCATGTATTTTAAGGTTCAAAACACTCAACTGGAAAAAGGAGCGATTCCTTGTGAATGCACCACCCTATAGAATTAACTAATTTTACTTTACAAAAAGGTCGAATGAAACCTGCTAAACAACGTTATGTTAACATATTGAATTACATACCGCTTTGTAGTTTTCCCATATACTTCATGAAAAACGTGACAATTTTTAAATCTAACATGAAACACTGTACTACTATTATGGCTTCCGGTAGACTTTTGCATTCAGATTTTGCAGTTTATTTAATTGCATGATGTTAAATACAAATCATTTGAATAATGTTCATAGTTTTTTTTTTTTAATTAACATCTCAATCCTAAAATTCTAGGTGATGCACACTTTTGAGCCACAGCTGTATTTGCAGCAAGTGTTGGGGGTTTGATTTTCATTATTCAGTGAAATCAGGAAAGGTATGGAGACACAGACTGCAGCTCCACGGTACGAGCAACAGCAGTAATGCTTGGAGCGTGCTGACTCCCGGTTCACAGCACAGTGCCAGACTGCACTGCAACTGAAGCCAAACAGCATGCAAGAGCTGGCGCGGTACCTCATATCAACACATCAGGGGTTAAACAACCAGGTCCTTCTGTTTAAATGAATTCATTCACGGAAGCACTCTAGACCGATGCTGGCCTTCTAGGGCTAGGAATGTTTGATGAATAGCAATTTATTTTATTATAATTTTTATATATATATTTTTTTTCTTCATATAGCCAGGGTTCCCTTGCAAACACAACAAGAATATAAAAACGTACATTTTATTTACCATCACTAGTGATTTAATGTACAATAGTTTCACATTTCTTAAGAAGTACATCCAAATCTTGTTTTTTTTTTAAATACATTAAAATATTTTGCAACCAATCCAGAAACTACATTGACTATGAAAAGAATGTCTTAAGCAAGAACCTCTATTTCAATTCCATTGAAACTTGGTACCTTTTTTTCTATTTGGTGTGTGGCTTCAGCCTTAAACAGCAGCCTGTTATAAAGTCCTGCTCACTTACCAATTCATTATTGATCTGAAATGTCCATTTTATAAAAATGGGACTGTGTTCATCTTATGGTCCCCCAATCTATAGAAACAAGACATGAAACCCATAGCAGACTCAGTTCAGGTTTTACTGTGAGCTTATTTAGGATCACATAAAATGTTCCTCTGTAGCGTCTATCATTAAAGCTCAGGTGAACCTAATTAAGATCACAGTGAAACCTGGAAAGGCTCAAACTGCTATGCAACGGGAGTCTTATTTATAACCAGCATTGCCCGGGGGTTGGCTGCACCCCGCGAAAAATGAAACCCTGTATCGAAAAAAGCCAGAATGGTCCCACAATCTTATGAAAAAAGAAAAAAAGAGATGAAAAACAGCAGGGCTAGGGCTGGAACTAGCCTCCCCACTCACCAAATTCTTCATTTTATCCGATTCCTGTTCAAATTGTAAACTAGGAGGCACAGACAGAAGGCGCTGCCTCTTCAATAACATAGCAGGTAAACATGGAAACGTTGTAACATTCATTTGAAAAGCACGGTGCACTTCAGCGTTTAAAAGTTAGTTGCAAAGGATCCGCTGTTCCCAAGGTGCCACAAACAGGACTTAAATATTGAAAATGTAACTTTAGGTGCCAGACTACAACGGCTCCTTCCTCTGCTGTTTATGGCACTCAAGGACTGGAGCTGCCAACCCACAGGCAACTTACCAACTAAAAACTCTCAGATCAGGCAGTAACTAGAACAGGCCAGCAGGAGGCGCTGTCTCGGGCATACTGCATCCTACGAGCGAGTGTCAGAAATTGTGTTTCACGTCAGCAAACTGAATGGATAAACTGAAACTTTAGACTCCGCGCTTGATTCAGTTACAGGTGCTTAGGGTGATAACCACCAGCCGAAGCCCAGCTAATCTCAACAAACAAACAAAAATACATAAAAACACACGTAGAAGAGCACTCTACAGTTTTGCGTTAAAACGTCAGCTAAACCAAAATTCAGGGAAGACCAAAATGCAAAGAAGCTTCGGGACCATTTTCCTGTGACATTCGGATAAAAATATCAATCCCACTATTACAACTTTTTTTTTTTTGTCAGCACACAGGAGGAAGCAACAGCGCCCGAGAATTCCAGGAATGGTTTGCTAACACTTTCGACTGCGACAGTAACAGAATGCAAAGACTTTTCTGAAAGGGAACAGAGAATGTACACGCAAGTACAGCGCGTCTACCGATTTCAAACGAGTTGCACTAAAATTGCAGCGGAACAAACATATAAAAACACAAACGTATCTAAATATCTTTTTTTTTTTTTTTTTTTAGTTAATGATGTATTCCAGTCTGGTTTCCTGGTACAGTGGTCTTCACTCCACTGTCACAGACTTGGCCAGGTTTCTTGGGCAATCAACCTGCAGGAGAAACAGAGCTCATCAGTGCTGAACTTGCGGTTTCAGATCAGGGTTGCGAGTTCACATATAACGTAGAGACAATAAAGCAGATGTGAAATTGCTCGTGACGGAAGATGGGACAGAAGTTTAGTAAGTCTTGCTAAATATTCTCGAAACGGAGACCTGGTTTGAACTGCAAACAAAGCCATCCGTAAAGAAGCTGTGTGTGTGTCTGTGTACTGACTTTGCTACAGAAGCATGTAGGCCTATATGTATTTTACTGTACACCAACACCAAAGCATATTGCAAAAGTGATTAAGTCTCCCTTGATATGGGAATATCGAGATATATAAAAGAGTCAGAAAATCGCTGTTCCTTAAGGGAACAATGCAGTAACACACTGCCCTAAGCTTAGGGATCAGATTTCAAAAGGTTTGGGATGAAGAACCATGCCAACATGTTTCTGAGGTCTTCAGTATGGAGTCATGCAGTGTGATATTCTGGGAGTCAGCGGCGTGTTGCAGGTGCGTCTCTTACATCGAAGCCCCGCAGCACAGCCAGGTGGAAGGACAGCAGCTGCAGGGGGATCACACTCAGGATGCCCTGCAGACAGTCCACACAGTGCGGCACCTTGATCGTCCGGGTCGAACTCTTGATCGTCTCGTAGTCGTCCTTGTCACAAATCACAATGGGGCGGCCCTGAAACAGGGGCGGGGCATGGGTCACTCTCCACACCTCTCCTCTCACACACACACACACACACACACACACACCTTTCTTCATGTTCCCCTCTCTCCCGCTACTCTCACAACACTCTCGTGTCACTCAGGGAAAAAGTTTTGCATCACCCTACAGAATGAACTAATTTTGGCTTCACAAAGTTTAATGAAGAATCGGACATTTCGAAATCTAACATGAAATACTGTACTGCTGTTATGGCTTCCGGTAGACTTTTTGCGATCTCATTTTGTAGTTTGTTTGATTATATATTATGTTCATTTTTTTTTTTTTTTAATTAAATGTCTCAATCCTTATAAATTCTAGGTGATGCAAAACTTTTAGGTACGGTGCCTCCCCTTCTCTCAAACACCTTCTTTTTCCTGTGTGGTCTCTCCTGGCTCTCCCTCTCTACTACACCATCTCACCCGTCTCCCTGCAGTCTGTTATCTCACTTGGTCTGGGTGTGGTCTTGCTTGCTGCAATGCGTCTTTGCACTTGGTGTAGGTGTGGTCTCTGCCTCTCTCTTGATCTCTCACACACACACACACACTCCCTCCCTCCCTCCCTCCCTCCCTCCCTCCCTCTCAACTGTCGGGCCACCACTTGCTGCAATGCGTTCTTGCACTTGGTGTAGGTGTGGTCTCTCCCTCTCTCCTGATCTCTCTCTCTCTCACGCACACGCACGCACACACTCCCTCCCTCTCACCTGTCGCGCCGCTACTTGCTGCAATGCGTTCTTGCACTTGGTGTAGGTGTGGTCTCTGCCTCTCTCTTGATCTCTCACACACACACACTCCCTCTCTCTCTCCTGATCTCTCCCACACAAACACACGCACACACACTCCCTCCCTCCCTCTCACCTGTCGGGCCACCACTTGCTGCAATGCGTTCTTGCACTTGGTGTAGGTGTGGTCTCTCTCTCTCTCACGCACACGCACGCACGCACACACTCCCTCCCTCTCACCTGTCGGGCCACCACTTGCTGCAATGCGTTCTTGCACTTGGTGTAGGTGTGGTCTCTCTCTCTCTCTCACGCACACGCACGCACGCACACACTCCCTCCCTCTCACCTGTCGGGCCACCACTTGCTGCAATGCGTTCTTGCACTTGGTGTAGGTGTGGTCTCTCCCTCTCTCCTGATCTCTCCCTCTCTCTCTCTCTCTCACGCACTCGCACACGCACACACTCCCTCCCTCTCACCTGTCGCGCCGCTACTTGCTGCAATGCGTTCTTGCACTTGGTGTAGGTGTGGTCTCTCTCTCTCTCTCTCACGCACACGCACGCACGCACACACTCCCTCCCTCTCACCTGTCGCGCCGCTACTTGCTGTAGTGCGTTCTGGCACTTGGTGTAGGTGCTGTCCCTCATGATTATCATGATAACTGGCATCAGCTTGTCCACGAGAGCCAGCGGTCCATGCTTCAGCTCCCCAGCCAGGATCCCCTCCGAGTGCATGTAGGTGATCTCCTTGATTTTCTACCAAGCAGAAAAAAAAAATAAACTTTCAAAACACAACCCAGTGCAAATAAAAAAAAAACTGCATTCAAAAGAACAGTGCATCCTTAAATTCTTTAGTTTTGCAAAAATACCTGGTGTATTTGTTTCAATCAGAAATCATTTAAAAATAAAAATACTGCAGTACTACTGCAGGTTTGAAAAAAAAAAAAAAAGAAAAAAAAAACATTTTTAAATTTAAACAGCAGTCTGAGTCACTCCAGGTTTTACTGTGGGTTTAAATTTAGATTCATAAACTTAAATCAGAATTGTAAGGTAGAACTGTAAGAAACCAAGCCAAGTACACAAATGTGTTTTCAGTACGCTAAAGAAAGCACTAGCGTTGGTTTTGTCTTGCGGTACGGATTTTGTAGTTAGGGACACGTCTAAATAGACACATCGCGGCTTAGCAAACTAAAATATTAAACCCGGAACGGACTACACACTGCTACACAGTGGATCTAATGGAACTGTTGAGCTGCTGCATAGTAAACGCTAAGGCTGCTCACCAGCGCCCCCTCCAGGCAGGTTGCGTAGTGGTAGCCGCGGCCCATGATGAGGACCGACTTCTGCTGGTAGAGCTCCATTGCCAGCTTCTGAATCTCATCATCCAGAGCAAGCACCTCCTTGATCAGGTCTGGGGGGGGGGGGAAAGAGAGAATAGAGGGTGGAAAGAGAGAGAGATGGGGAAGAGAGAGAGAAGGGGGGAAGAGAGAGAGAGAGAGAGAGAGAGGAAGAGAGAGAGGGGGGAAAGAAAGAGAAAGAAAGGAGAGGGAGAGAATGATCAGAGCATGAAAATAAGTTTCTACAACCACCTTGTTTCCTTCCTAATAAACATGTAAAATTAAATATAATAATAATAATTATTAACTGGTTCAAAAGGCATTTATTTGCTTCGTTACTACTTGTACAGGAGTTCGTTTTTGTACCAGACATCATCATGTACTACTTATTCACCGCTGACCGTGTCCACTAGCTGCAGCAAGCCAGCGTGTAGCCTTGACTCTTATTATCAAGTACCAGCACAATCCAGGGACTGACTCAATGAAAAACAAAAAAGTCAAAACTAATAATTCACAACATATGTAATCAGACTCTACTTTGCCAAACAATGCTCCCCTATTTAGTAAGCAGAATGCACACAAATAAACCAAGAGCCACACAGATCCTTCCCGTAGTGAATGAAATAGGCTGAACATTTACAAGCAGTACACAGAGCACCAGTGATAAACGAGCCTGCGCAGCCCGACTCTGCTGCTTTGTGCTTTTTGTTTCGCTGCGTGTTTCTCTCACCTGGCAGGACTCGGAGCCCCTGGATGATCTCTCGCCGGCGAGCCTGCATTGAGATCCTGTCGTCACACATCAGCAGGGCGAACATGATGAGCGACACAAACTGGCTGGTGTAGGCCTGGAAGAGCACACAGAGCACACTGGGTAAGCTGGGTATACTGGGAGCACCAGCACAAACACACAGGAGAGGAGCGTCCGGGCTTCTGTATGGTTCGTTATTATTATTTTTATTCTTATCCAGGGCAACTTACAATTGTTACAAGATATCACATTATACATATTATACAGAGATCACATTATTTTATTATATGCAATTACCCATTTATACAGTTGGGTTTTTAGTGGAGCAATCTAGGTAAAGTACCTTGCTCAAGGGTACAGCAGCAGTGTCCCCCACCTGGGATTGAACCCACGACCCTCCGGTCAAAAATCAAGAGCCCTAACCACTACTCCACACTGCTGTTATGCAGTGGTCTGTCCTCCTGCTCATTTCAATGAGCTATGTGATGTCATATCTGACGGATAATATGATGTCACATCTGATGGCTAATGGGCTATGTGATGTCATATCTGATGGATAATGGGCTACGTGATGTCATATCTCGAGTCACCACTGTGGTTCTCTTTAATCCTACTTTCGTTAGTTGTTTTTAAATTTCAAAATGACCTCTATTGCATAATCACAATACAGCATGACCATCTCTCAATGGCATGGCAATATATCCCACAACACCACACACCGTCGTGCTATAATGCTGAATTCGTATAGGTCGTGTTGCACAGGCTCTTACTGCAAGTGAAATCTGTAACACACACCTCACGGTTTCAGCAGACAGAGCTTATGCTCTCAATAACCCATGCAAAGAACGTACTTCGACACAAATCGATTAAGTGGTTTGCTATGTATACATCTACAGTTTTTTGCATCCCCAGCTGTGAATAATAAAGTGTGTGGTCAAGCATCACAAACAGGTTTCTAATGTTCCGACTGCATTGCACGCTCCACAAGCGTAATGCCAGATCCTGATACTTGGCTGGAAAGCGAGGTGAGTTGCAACAGCCTTCAATGGACTCCACTCTCAAAAGAAAAAACAAGGTCTCATTACTTTTAAAAGATCCGGAAATTACATTCAAATAACAAAGGCAGAGGAATTCAAACTCAAGACAATTCCAAGTCCTGTTCCGTCAGAAAGACCCTTCTAATGAGCTGCGTTCCCTATAGTGTACAGCATGCAGAACAAAGCATTAGCACAGGGAGTTCAGCTTGGCTGGGAAAAGGAAAAAAAACACACAACAGCCACACCCAAAACGAGATGTTAAAAAAAACACAGACTTTCTCCAGGAAAATTCAACACATACTTCTGGAAAGGAATTTTATTACATACTTCATCCCAAACTTCATGCATTTATAATTTTATTTGCGACAACTCCTTCCTTGCGCGTGCACACATGCACGCACGCACACACGCACACACACACACACACACACACACACACACACACACACACACACACTCACACACACACACACACACACACACACACAGTGCCCATTCCCTCTTCCCCTCTCCCGACTCGCTCTCCTTCTCACACTTGAGTTTGCTTGTCTGTCGCTTCGAACTGAACTCCCGATCGCCGTTTAGCCCGGCTATTTATAGTTTAAAAACTGCTCATTAAAATGATCCACGAGTGGGAATGTAACCATTTGTAAAAAATATAGCATTGATTACATGGTGCTTTATGCATGGTTAATTCATGGAAAGTCACAGTTTTGCTTCACTATATGTGCATCATGGAGAGGGAGTTATTTTATTTTGTATTGTAGTCAGATGTGTTTTTGTGTCCTGCAGCGCCCCCCGCCCCCTCCCCCGTTTCTAACACTCTTCTGTTATAACGCTGTGCCCCCAGAGACCCACATTATAGCGAGGGAGCATTACTTCTAATTATACAAAACTGTCCTAGTGTGTAAACTGGCTCCAGCTGAGCAAACTCTAGCACCTGATATCAGTGTCAGCACATCTGGAGAGGGGTGGGGCTGCAGTGACCTCACAGCTGGATTCAGGGTGCTTTGGGTTGAAGCCTGATCCAGCCATTACGTCAACCCATCAAATCGTCAACTACACTAATGAAAACATCAGTAAAAAATGTGTCTACTTTAGCTAGACTATATTTAAGGATTCAATATGAACTGTGTTTTCTACTGAAAAGGAAATACAAAATGGGCTTAGATAGATAGATAGAATACTGGATGAGGTTATTGGTATGCAGTAGCGATTGGAGTTATCTTTCTTAAACTGTATGAGAGAGGTCTGCAGTTCTGAGTGGAGTTCTCTCTCTTAGACCTGCATACAGATCTGCAGTGCTAAAAGAGGTAACACCCAAGAACACACGCCCCAGTGAGAACACTAAAGGATAACTGATTTTAAACATCTGATCACATACAGTATTGCTAAAAAGAATCTTAGGAACAATAGCAACTTTAGTCAAAACGCTGAGAGGAGAAGAGGTGTCTGCCAATGCCTTTATAAAGGTTTTTTTTTTGTTTGTTTTCTAAAAGTCTTGCAGAGGTTACTGCTCAGAACGGGACCAGCCCCAAGCCCACCGACTCTCCTCACTCCGCAGGCATTCAGAAGCGAGAGGCGAGGCGTCAGTCGCTCAGAAGGAAAGTAGTGCATGTGAGGGGAAACAGGAGCCGTTACACACGTACAAAATAAAACAAAAAGAGGGTGATCGCCCCTGTCCCTCTGCGCCCCCTCACCTTGGTGCTGGCGACCCCGATCTCCGGGCCGGCGTTGATGTGCACCCCGCAGTCCGTCTCCCTGGAGATGGAGCTGCCGACAGTGTTGGTGACCCCAACGGTGAGAGCACCCCTCTCCTTACAGTACCGCAGAGCCATGAGGCTGTCTGCAGTCTCACCTAGAGAGGGGATGAAACACAGAGTTACAGGTACCAGTTACACAGGATCCTCCAAACACACACACACACACACACACACACACACACACACACACACACACAGAGTCGTGTATGTCTATGTTTATGCACACCTTGCACACATAGATTTTCTAATCTAAAACTCTGGGTGGGGCATGAGCAAATACTTCTGCATTAAAAGTTCTCGCTTAAACTAACAAAAAAAATACTTTAATGGTACTAACAGAAACCAAGCAAACAAGTAACTGAGTAAATAGAAACACAGTTAGCATAAAATACCACACCCCAAAAGAGTAAGAACATGCACAGAATAGCTTAGGCTGAAACAGATAAAAATGTAATGATGCCATCATAGGGACTATGTTAGCTAGGCTCTTTCTACTGTTGCTGTGCAGTACTGCCTGCATGCACGGTCTCGATATTACTGTGAGATGGTGCAAGGATCGCTCTGAATGCTCCATCGCCAGGGAGAAACGGCAGCGATGTTTCAGGGCTGATTAGCAGGCACTGTGCAGGGTCTGGTTGTCATTAGCGTGCCTGCAAGTGCTGGCACAGTCTTGTGGCACAGAGCCAGGGCAGCTATACATTCTTGGTACGGCGTCCAAATAAAACACAGGAAGGCAGCAGAGCCAGCCGCCAGCATCTCAGCTTTCATCCGCACTACAAAATGATATTCCAATTCTAATTTATTTATCAAAACAAAAACAAAAAAATCCCTTACTAAATCCTGAAAGGGTCTTAAAACTTCAGAGAGTCACCAAGATATGATAAAACAGAAAAAATACATACGTATTTAAAAGAAGAAAAGGGTACAGCTATGGCCAAATGTTTTGCATCGCCTAGAATTGAGACACTTCTTTAACATCATGTAAATCAGAAAGAAACTGGAAAATGATATCACAAAAGTCTACCCGAAGCCAGTAATTCAAGTTAACTATGTTAACATAACATTACTCAGCAGGCTTCACTTGCCTTTATGAAGCAAAATTAGTTAATTCTATAGGGCGATGCAAAACTTTAGGCCATACATTAGTTATGATAACATCAACTCTGAACAAGGGTCACCTGGCCTTGGCGTGGGCCAAACCCGAGCAAATAGCCCTCACTAAAGCGGAGGCATGATGGGGTGGAACTGGGAGGAGGGACTCTCTTACCCGACTGGCTGATGAAGAAGCACACATCGTCCCTGAAGACGGGCGTGTTCCTGTCCATGAAGTCGCTGGCCAGCTCCACCATGACAGGGAGTTCTGTGAGCTCCTCCAGCACCTGCCGTGTCTGAGGAGAGAGAGAGAGAGAGGAGTCAAACAGGGAACGAGAGCACAGGGAAACAGACAGGTTTCATAGACAGGACTGCATGGATGGAAATAAGACTGCCATTGCACAGCAGTTTGATCTATTCCTGGTTTTACTAAGAGTTTAGCAAAACTCACCTGAGAATGTTACCTATACACTGGGGCTGATCAAGCACGTACTAAAACCCGGAACGGGTGAAACTGCTATGCAATAGGAGTCTCATTTCCATAACGCACAGTCTGTCTAATTCCACTTAAAATTCTGTACAACTACCTATCAGTCTTGTGCTTACCTAAAGATAGAAAAGAGTTTGACAGAGAGATAGGGGTGTAGATTTAAAGGAGATTTAGACACAGCTTCGGGTTTTGCAGTTAGGAGATAAGGAATGAAAGCAGGAAGGGCGAGGGCACTGCCAGTGAAGTATAAAGAGGACTCACCGCCACTCCTGCGTGGTAGCTGGTTCCACAGGCGATGAGGATGAGGCGTCGACACCGCTGGATCTCTTTGATGTGATCCTTCAGCCCGCCCAGGATCACTAGACAAGCCAATCACAACGCAGGGATTTCAGACGCAGCCAATAGCAAAAAACAATAATGCCATACTAAAAACGTATAAACCATGCTTGGCTCATTCCCTGTTTTTGTGGGTACCAGGGATTTAGAAATACAAATATAAAATTAATATTTGAATATGTTGTTTTAGTATTTCTAAACTTAGTGTTATTGAGTGTTTAATAGTTATAGGTGGAGACCAGGGAATGCAAAGAATCGCTGTTGTTTTTTTTTTTTTTGCCAATAGGCTATGATGCTTTCGTTATGACCATCAGCACATGAAGGTGTACCTGTGTTTTCGTCGAAGTTGACTCGTCCCCTCATAGTGTTCACCACGGACTCTGGCTGCTCGAAGATTTCCTTCTGCATGAAGGAGCTGAAATTACCTGCGGAGAAGCAGAGACAGCTAGGAACACACACACACACACACACACACACACACCCCTGCCAAATCACTTAACAGACTCCACACACAACCAAGGTCAACGTTACAATACAGAATTCAGCACCTCATGACAAACGCCAACACGTTCGCAATTCAATTAAAAATCAGACAAGCCACTCTCAAGATACAGCCTTCGATAGCTTATCCAACCAAGAGTTAGTGCCCGGTCAGTACCTGCGATATGCAGACTAACGCAACAAATACCAGTGTAAAGTTACCATTAGATTAAGGCTGAGCAGATTCTCATGATATTTACTTCATCTGGTCTGTACGATTAAGAACGGGAAAACTAAACAAACTTCCAAAACTAAGAAATTGTGGACGGTCCCTTAAGCGTACCCTTGTGCCTCCACAGAATCACCGTCCTAGCAAGCAAGCTTTAAGACGAGCCTTTGTATCCAATCCTCGTGGTACAACAGTGACCCCTGCTGACGACAGAGGTGCATCTCTCCCTCTCTCTCCTATTCAATCCCAGCTCAAAAAATTAAATAAAAAAAAGCATACCTGTGGTCGCTTGCAGTCAAACCCGAGAGCGGTGGTTTTCGTTCTGTAGCTAACCTGGTTTTTCATAAGCAATACTGATTACATAAACCACAGCTGTAAATTACAGGGCCTGTCTGGGGAGATAACCACACTTTTACCCAATACTGGTTTTGTGAACAAGCTCGCCTCACAGTCAGGGCATTCCTTACACATGACAGCGAGAGAACTCAGAGCTGATCCCAGTCCCAGCCAACACGCAGGGAGGGAGGTCTTGAAAGATCTCCAGCTCCCCGTCTAGGATCAGTTTAACATCCGTGCCCTCAATGTCTGATTAGATATGGGGTGTCAATATACAGGGACCGGTATCTATAAGGATCCCCGTCCGTCTGCCTGCCTGTCTTTTAGCCTCTTATAGACCTTTCGGATTACATCTGGGTATACATCTAAAAACTGTTGACTTTATACAAATTCCTGACCTGTAGGTTAATGGAAGACAGTGGTTATGAGTGAGTCTGCACTATATATTTATCAATATCTTCAAATAAATAATATTTAAAATAAAACAAATAAAAACGTTCTAATAGGGAGCTTTTTCTTTGTAGGAAAAGCACTTTTTATAAAGCGTGCTTCAAAGGATCAATGCATTGGGAGTCTCGTTTCCATCCCTGCGGGGTGTGAACGTGCATACGCCGGACCCCCACCCTTCATGATCTGCTGCAGCTCCAGCTGCAGGGTCTGGATGGCTCGTGCCGGGTGGTCCCCCACGATGCGTTTGATCCGGTGGATGGAGAGACGCCCCTCTGACACGGCGGCCACGTCATCATCCTCCAGGAAGATCACTTGGTTTGTGTGCTCAATCACAGCGCTGCAGAGGGAGAGACAGCATGAGGGCGCCGCACGAACACATCACCAGCCTTACACACATTTCACCGTAGTAAAAAACAAAGTGTAACAAAGCACAGTGAAGCGAGGTATGGTAATGCATATGGGAAGAAACACATGGGAAGACTATGGTAAACACATAGTATAGCTTTTGGGAAAAGCAAGTTAAAAACTGCATAAAATACCATGCATTGTGCTAGAAGATCGATTTGTTTGTGTGTCCAGAGAAAGGAAGAGAGACAGTTTGTGTCTGTGCAGGGCGCTGCTTTATTTAAAACGCTTTTTAAAAAAGAAAAGCAAATCTTTTATGTCCCCCCAAAAGAGTCTTAATTATAATTTTTTTTGTTTTGTTTTTAAATAGTGCAAAAGCAAACACACACGGTCATAAGAAAGAGGTTTTATTTATTAGAGCAGAATCTAGTTTATTTTTTGACCAGATGTTCCTTGTGTTTTAGATCGTACTACAATACTTCACCTGGTAGGCTGTTTCAATGCATTTATAACTGAAGAGGTGATGAGAACCTCAGAGACACACACAGTCGCAACACTATCTAATAACACACACACACACACACACACAGACAGTCGCATTGTTAAGCTCTGTGAAACGACACAAGCACAGAAGCGCACACACGCCCTGCTGCAGCGTGCTCGTTACCTGGCATCCGAAGCAAAGTAATACTCCACACCCTTCTCGTCGATGGGGAAGAGGCAGGTGGTGCTGTCCACTCGGGGCAGGGAGCTGCAGCCCTTCTTGTCTTTCCCTGCTGGAGTGAAAACGCACGACCAGAATCAGAGGAGAAGAAAATAAATTAAAATAGGGAAGGGCAGGGGGGCGGGGATCGAGAATCTTTTCAATTGATGTAAAGACAGTTAGATCTTTAGCCAGAAAGTGTGGCAAAGACACTCAAGGCGTGGATATCAGCTTGTTTCATATAGCCCCCATATACGATCTGCTATATTTACCTGTACGATAGAGGATGGGGATGTGGTCTGTAGACAGCTTGTGTGCACTATGCACTCCAATCAGCAGGGGGCCCCCTCTCCTACAGAAACAGCACAGAAACACACTTTCCAGTGAGACCGGAGGGCAAAGGCATGAAACAGCATCAGGGATGGCTTGCATAGCAACACATTACAAGAGTAAGGGGATGCAAGTGTGTGTGTGTTTAATTACAGCAGTTAAATCATTCATCTGTACAGGGACAACACACAATGTAAAAATCCCACAGAAACATGGCAATAACCTGGCAACAAATGGCCTGCGTCATGTTTTATGGTAATTACAAAACTAGAAAGAAAGAAGAAAAAAAAAAAAGTGTCAAATTGCACTTTAGACATTAAGACCATGATCAGTTTGGCCAATTGTGCAAGGATGGAAATAAGACTCCTATTGCAAGGCAGTTTTACCCATTCTAGGTTTTAATACAAGCTTGACCACAGTGTCTAGGTAACAAGCTCAGGTGTGCCTTACTAAACTCCTAGTAAAACCAGGAATGGATCAAACTGCTATGCAATCCGAGCCTTGTTTCCATCCCTGTTGTGACTGAAAGTGCATGAAGGTTGGCTGATGAAATGGATGAGCGTGTTGTAGCACATAGTAAAAGCAGCATCAGTGACTATACCTGGTTCCCACAGCCTCTCCTGGGAAATGGATGCTTTTAAACACCAGGGCGAAAGCTCCCTCCTGAAGAATCACAAAAAAAAAAAAACACAAGAAAACAGAAACGTCACTCAAGACAAAAAGTGTACAAGCTTGAAACTAATTGTAAATCTCCTGAACCTTTACCACCGACCTTCAAGGTTCTGGTGACTTGATTAGTGCATTACTCTCGTCCTCTTTTAAAAAGCAATCAATCAGAACACGTGAACGATGACTTAATCGATTCACGTATCTTTAGTCTCGTATGAATTGCAGTAATAGACCGCTTCAAAAGACTCAATATTTAAAATGAATCAATTCATCTTTAAAATTAGTTAAAGCCACTAGAACTGCAGTGTGGAGTAGTGGTTAAGGCTCTGGACTCTTGACCGGAGGCTCATGGGTTCAACCCCAGGTGGGGGACACTGCTGCTGTACCCTTGAACAAGGTACTTTACCTAGATTGCTCCAGTAAAAACCCAACTGTATAAATGGGTAATTGTATGTAAAAAAATAATGTGGTATCTGTATAATGTGAAATAATGTATAATGGAAATAATGTGATATCTTGTAACAATTGTAAGTCTCCCTGGATAAGGGCGTCTGCTAAGAAATAATTAATAATAATGATAGTACGAACGTAAAGTAATAACTAAGCTCAGGGATGTAAATAAGACTCCAACTGCATAGCAGTTTGACCCATTCCTGGTTTTACTAGGAGTTTAATAATCCACTCCTTAGCTTGTTACCTATACACTGGGGCTAATCCACCTTGTAGTAAAACCTGGAATGGGTGACACTGCTGCGCAATGGGCGTCTTATTCCCATCCCTGAAGCTGTAATTCTGTAGTTCAGGTTGTCGAAGGTGGCACCCCCAGCGACGTACCAGCTGCTGAGTCACTCTCTCCACGAGCGTGATGAAGCTGATGTCATCACTCTCTCGATTGTCGTACATGTACTTGACCAGCTTGGCGATGGTCTCTGTGTCGGTCTCGGACTCAAACTCATAGCCTTTGCTCTCCTACAGAACAAGACGGAGACAGACAGGCAGTCAAAACACAGGACCGTTCTGCACGAGTCAAAAAGAAATCAATTAAAGAAGCAACAGGAAAAATGATACAATTGGGGTCATACAAATTCATGAAACCTCACGGTTGTTGAAACTACAAAATCGTGACGATGATCATTTTTTTTTCCCCCACAGTACTCACCAGAAACTTTCTCAGGTCTTTGTAGTTGGTAATGATACCATTGTGGATCACAATAAATTCTATAAAAAAAAATAATAATAAATTAAAAAAAAGAATATTAAAATCCTACATTACATCTCGAGAGCGTGAATGTGCGTTCGTTTGCAAGTTCTGCACTCGTTCCATTGTTACAGCCAGATCTGTCTGTATGCACATCTGTGTGTGTGTGTGTGTGTGTGTGTGTGTGTTTGTGTGTGTGTGAGAATTCAAACCTTTGCTTGCACTGCAATGCAATGTACATTCCTAGCACAGTGAGCGTGCATTAGTGTTAATGCTCACCGCTGTGTCTATCACAGTGATTGGGGTGGGTTGTAACCGCACTGGGCGGCGTGCGTGCGTGTTGGTGCTAATCCTCACCGTTGTTTTTGTCGGAGCGTTGCGGGTGGCAGTTGACCGGGCTCGGCTCCCCGTGAGTGGCCCAGCGAGTGTGAGCGATCCCCAGGTGAATATCAAACTCCACGTCCATATCCATGTCCTGCTGCTCTGAGAGGGAGAAAAAGACACAGAGAGTGAGCGTGCGAGCCTGCCTGTAAAGCAGCAACTATCCACTGTACTATCCATTATATAAACAGAACACAGAGTAGACCCAGGCATTTTTGTGATACAGTCATCTGAAATGTCTTTATAATATAGACCCTGGCATTTTTGTGATACAGTCATCTGAAATGTCTTTATAATATAGACCCTTGCATTTTTGTGATACAGTCATCTGAAATGTCTTTATAATATAGACCCTGGCATTGATGTGATACAGTCATCTGAAATGTCTTTATAATATAGACCCTTGCATTGATGTGATTCAGTCATCTGAAATGTCTTTATAATATAGACCCTTGCATTGATGTGATTCAGTCATCTGAAATGTCTTTATAATATAGACCCTGGCATTGATGTGATTCAGTCATCTGAAATGTCTTTATAATATAGACCCTGGCATTGATGTGATTCAGTCATCTGAAATGTCTTTATAATATAGACCCTGGCATTGATGTGATTCAGTCATCTGAAATGTCTTTATAATATAGACCCTGGCATTGATGTGATACACTGCTTAATTATTCTTGTTTAACAATATATTAAGAAAATTCAGCACAGTGTAATATAATTAGCTGATTTTCACACTCACTAATATCCATCACTACAAACACAGTCTATTGACAGATAAAATTGAAACCAGCTTCATGTTACAGATACAAATAGTGTTGAAAAAGGGAGAAAATCGAGCAAGGCCGTGGATCCTTACTGTTGATCTCCTCGTCCAGCGCCTTGACTTTGCCCTGTTTTTTGATCAGCTGGATCGACTTGCCGTTCTTCTCCCAGTCCTTGCTGTTCCCCCCATCGATCCCCACACCTGCCGGAGAGCGAGAGAGAGAGAGAGAAAGAGTTCCCATAAGGGGGTTCCCCATCCACACCACGAGCCAGCGGCAAATATTTAAATAATAAAACAAACACTGCTTCATATGTAGGCAAAAAAATGAACAGATTTCTTCATTCGCTCTTATTTAGAATTTTTAAAAATGTAAAACTTGCATGGCAGTTTGATCACTCCTGGTTTTACTAGGAGTTTAATAACACATGCCTGAGCTTGTTACCTTTACACTGCGACTAATCAAGCTAATTGTAAAACCTGGAATGGGTGAAATTACTAAGCAGCAATAGGAGTCTTATTTCCATCCCTGCATGCAATCTGCAATAAAGATTACATATTCTACTGTGCAGAGCAGTGTTTCTCTGTTTTATTAAATAGGTATTATGATGGGGTAACAGGTTTACTTTACCCCTGAGAGTTTTTTTTTTTTTTTTTTTTACTGCAGTAAAAATCAGGGTGTCAAATAATTTGCTGCAGGTCACGTGCGAGGCCTGGCGGTCCAGTTGTTGAACAAAGGGCTTGTTACCAGGAGGTTCCCAGTTCAATCCCAGCTCCTCAGCCACTGACTCGCTGTGTGTGACTCTGAGCAAGTCGCTCAACCTCCTTGTGCGCTGTCCTTCTGATGAGACGTCAAACCGAGGTCCTATTGTAAGTGACTCTGCAGCAGCAGTTGTGATGCATAGTTCTCCCCCTAGCCTCTGTAAGTCTATTTTAACCTGCAGAGAACCCCGCTGGCTGCCTCACCTGCAGAATCATATCCGCGGTACTCCAGTCGCCGAAGCCCCTTCAGCAGGATCTCCAGGATCTCCCTGCGAGTGCGTGGGACGTGGTAATTCAGATAGGCAAAGATTCCTGAGAGAGAGAGAGAGAGAGAGAGAGAGAGAGAGAGAGAGAGAGACAGCGAGAGAGCAAGAGAGCGCGAGAGAGACAGACAGCGAGAGAGATAAGACAGCGAGAGAGAGAGAGAGAGAGAGAGAGAGAGAGAGACAGACAGCGAGAGAGATAAGACAGCGAGAGAGAGAGAGAGAGAGACAGACAGCGAGAGAGATAAGACAGCGAGAGAGAGAGAGAGAGAGAGAGAGACAGACAGCGAGAGAGATAAGACAGCGAGAGAGACAGACAGCGAGAGAGAGAGACAGTGAGAGAGAGAGAGAGAGGACATGGTCAGGCTTACCAGACCAGTCACATTCACATCAGACGACATCTTAACTTCTTCAGACATCGGGCATACTGCACGCATTCTTTCTAGCTAGCTATGATCAGGTGTCACATTTCAGGCAGGGTTCAGCTGGTGTTATGGTGGAAGATCTTTAATATCAGTGCCTGCTGTAGCTCAACAATCACACCCACGCTTCCAGGAGCATCAAAACATAATCCTAAACTTAAATTGCAACTTTACCTTAAAGCCTTTGACAATCTCAACCTCTAAATCGCTATCAAATAGTTCAATGTAAACTGTTCTCTATATGCAATAAATCATACAGTAAAAATAATCTCAATGAGATCAGGTTTTGTTCACATACAGTCGTGCTATTTATGGATTAAAAACATGGTGGATTTGAACCCAGGCCTCAAGAACTGCACAAAAACGGCTAGTGAGTTAGCAGATTACTGAGTTGGTGAATTTGCGTCACTGTGCCCACCTAGAGCCCCCTGGGAGAATGTCTTTCCCCAGTGCAAGCTTGCTAGTCTTTCATGGATTCAGCATTTTTATGGTTTTACTGCGTTTGCAGTTTTTTTTGCAGCGTGGCAAGACATCGAAGTGAGCTCAACAACTTCCTTCTGTTCCAGCCTGGTCTCCCTTCAACACTCAAACACTGCTTTATATTATTATTACTGCAAACAAACACACAAAGGCCTTATTGATAGGGGAGGGGATCGCAAACGCATTTCTGCACAGGGAGTCTGGCTGAGGGACTGAAAGAGATGCTTTGAGAAGAATGTAATAAAACAAAATAAAAAGGTTTTTTGTGAGAGGGAGTGGGATAAGGTGAAGGCTATTAAAGCCATGAAAATAAATATAATCTTACTCGATGTCAGTTTAGAAAACTAAAGATGTTTGGATTGCATGGAATTTGATTACATCATTTGCATTGCTAAAAACCAACCAAAAAATGTGGAAAATGCAAATGTAACTCAAACTGTTTTGTGGAATTTCAAAGGTTGTATTGTTCTTATTAATCGTAGAGTTAATGCTAATGATCGCATGCCGAGTCATTAAGTGACTTCTGCATGACCACCAGCAACTTCAAAGCAAACTGCCCAGTCAGCAGTAACACTGTGCATCTATATTATTATTATTATTATTATTATTATTATTATTATTTCATAGCAGACGCCCTTATCCAAGGCGACTTACAATTGTTAAGATATCACATTATTTTTACATACAATTATCCATTTATACAGTTGGGTTTTTACTGGAGCAATCTAGGTAAAGTACCTTGCTCAAGGGTACAGCAGCAGTGTCCCCCACCTGCGATTGAACCCACGACCCTCCGGTCAAGAGTCCAGAGCCCTAACCACTACTCCACACTGCTAAAAGTATAACTGTGAACCTACACTTTATTGATGAAATATCTACACCTCTGTTTATCATTTAAACTATCAATGCCATGAAAAAGAAGACTCGATTCAGAACACTGGCAAGGAGGAGCGAACGGTCCATTTGGATGACCAGACCCAGCCCTGTCGGTACATTTTAAACCCGGTTTCGTGCAAAAACCTCACTGCAAAAAAAATAAGAAAGTTTGCATCATTGTATTCGTGGGACGCATGCTTCCCTTGTATCTTTGATGGCGAAGGTGTTGTAAGCACCCAGCACCAGCCCTCTGAAGCAGGGAGTTGTGCTGAACTGGGAGGTGGTTTTGTGATGTGGGCTGAAGTCAAGAACCTCATTTCATGAGTGACCTGATATGGATTTGAACCCGGGTATCCAGAGGTGAGAGGCACAAAAGGCTCGGGAATCAGATCACTGTGCTACCTACCCTCAAAACCCTCTAATCCTAATCCTTTGAGATTATTATTATTATTATTATTATTATTATTATTATTATTATTATTATTAATGAAATGGGTCAAACTGAAAATGCAAAGTAAAAATATGTAATAATAATATTATTATTATTATTATTATTATTATTATTAATATTATTATTATTATTAATAATAATAATAATAATAATAATAATAATAATAATAATAATAATAATAATAATAATAATAATATTGTGTGGAGTAGTGGTTAGGGCTCTGGACTCTTGACCGGAGGGTTGTGGGTTCAATCCCCAGTGGGGGACACTGCTGCTGTACCCTTGAGCAAGGTACTTTACCTAGATTGCTCCAGTAAAAACCCAACTGTATAAATGGGTAATTGTATGTAAAATAATGTGATATCTGTATAATGTGAAATAATGTATAATGTGATATCTTGTAACAATTGTAAGTCGCCCTGGATAAGGGCGTCTGCTAGGAAATAAATAATAATAATAATAATAATAACCTAGATGAGTCAGATGAACAGTCCATCACTAAAGTTTCCATACAACTGAGTCATAAACTACCTGAGATTCTTGAATGCCAGCTAACTCCCAACTGTACAGGGTGTAACCTGTGGCAATCCCCACCTCTGTGTCCCAGCTTTCACAAACACCAGCTGTGTCTGCTTAAGAACAACAGGAAACCCATCCTTCACCTTCAGCTGGGATAGAAACACGACTCCCATTGCACAGCGTGTGAGCCCAGCGTGTTACCTCTACAGTGAGGGCTAATCAAGAACATATTAAAAACATGGAACGTGTGGAACGTGTGGAACTGCTACGTCATTTATAGAACTGACACGACGCTGCACAGAGCCCGCATTGTTCATGTTTGACCGGCCAGTTCTGTAGCTCTATGCGCCACCGTGCAGCCTTTAAAAATGACCGGAAGTCTGTACACAATATAATTTGCACACCGAAACAGCAATTAAATAATAGTACAGCGGTACCGGAGATATGTAATATAAAATTATAAATACAAAAACGTAACATCATCTGTACACGTAGGCCAGCTATATATATATTGAAATACGCCTTCCTCACCCCCAGTTTAACATCACACCCACTCGACGACGTTATCAATTGTTTTATTATTAAAAGGTTTCGCACGGACAGTGAAGTGTCTGACACAGCGCTGTCGACAATACGAATTAGGGATGCGCCACTGACACGCATTATAGCTAGAGAGACTGACTCGCGTCTATATTGGAACGAGTGTCTTGTTAGCCTGCCTTGTACAGAGCTCTTATTCTGTATGCATTATTAAATGCATAAATACACAGGCTGGTTTGTTTTGTTTTCCTCGTACTCACCACACATGTCTGCGCTGCAACTTCCACTGCGGTTCAGTTCCTTCTCCACAGAAACTGCGTCAGTAGAACCTGTGCGGCGCGACACGCCCCCCTCCGTCGCTCTCTGATTGGACGGGACCGGCGAACCCGCCTCTTCGGGCCTCCCTGATTGGAGCGGCGGGTGGTCAGTTGCGTTACCTGAAGACGATATTATTTAGACGTGGCAGCAGGATGCCGTATCCGCCTGTGTGAACGAGGTGCAGGGGTTACAGAGAGAAGCATTGTGGCCAATGCAACGTTTTACAGTTGTTTGCCTCTCCAAAACTTACACGTCTCTTCTTACACAGTGGAATATATTCTTCAGACATCATTCTGTCCAGTTCAAATATCCCATACTGTGCCGGTGCTGCATGGTTCTGTATAGGTTTAGGGAGTAGATGTGCCAGTTTTAATGGGACCACCTTTTTCATTCGTCCAGACATGTTTTCACAAACCTTTAAAACAAATCCCAGTTTGCAAGCGATTCACCTAACACTCCTTTTTACGCGAATTACATAAACAAGCAGCAATCATATTCACGGTACCAGAGAGATATCTTGCATGTAGGTCACTATACTAGAATTAAAAGTAGGCAAAATTAGAGTAAAATGCAAAACATAAACGCGACCACGAATTGGGAAGGGGAAGGTGCAGTCTCAGGAGGCCGAGGTGTTGTTTTATTCAGTGTAATGTGGAAAAAGTATAGTGATGAAAGAACTATATTCAAAATATGACACATTGCATACACACACACATACACAATGGCAAATATTCAGTAAATCACACATGCATGTTGATAGACCAGGGTGCTGGCACAGGGAGGATTTATTTTTTTTTTTTTCATTAGGATATACTTCAACAAGGGTTATTTTTATTTTCACAGTTGAACGACTATTTCAACCCCCAATGTCGTTTACCACGCTGGAATTTAAAACGCTCGTCATTATAACAAAGCAATTCTTTATTTAACACTTCAATATTACACTTTATATCATTTTTAGTATATTTTACAGGAGTTTAAATAGACACCTAACTAATCCCAGCCCTGTCCAACACACACAAGCACTGAATTAACTCTCGCAGAACTGAAAACACAACTCAAAAAGCCGACACTGGTCTAAGCAGGCAGCATCATTTATAATAATCTTTCAAAGAAGTCCAGTTTTTAATACATCCGTCCAAGCCAGGGATGGAAATAAGACTCCCATTGCATAGCAGTTTGATCCAACCCTCGTTCTGCTAAGGGTCTAATCAGACACACCTGAGCTTGTAACTGGACCTACACACTGTGGCTAAATCAAGCACATATTAAAACCTGGAACGGGTGAACCTGCTTTGCAATGGGAGTCTTATTTCCATCCCTGGTATGTGGTCTACATTGTTGGGTTGGTCGGGCACTGTTCAGAAGGGAGGGGTCTGCGAGAAAGAAGGAAGGGGAGGGGGTTCGTTCAGGAGTGGACCCCTTTCTCATCCTCGTCTTCTTCCTTCACCTGGAAAACAAAAATCTGAAATGAAGTTTCCTTGTTTGTGTTGCACAGTAGAGCTGCGTGGATTTTGCACGGAGCTGGCTACGTCTGCTTGGCTCGTCTGTCTGTGTGGTATTGATTCTGAACTGTTCTACCCAGTTAGAGCAGTGATCTGGAAGTGTGTTCCCAGTGGCTCCCATTCCTCCCTCCCTCCCACCCGCCTTACTCCTACTACCGTCACCTCCTGCTCCTCTCCCAGCTCTCTTCCACTGCCCCCTCTCACAAACTCCCTCTCCTCTCCCTTCTCCCAGCTCTCTTCCACTGCCCCCTCTCACAAACTCCCTCTCCTCTCCCTTCTCCCTCTCCTCTCACTCCCTCTCCCAGCTCTCTTCCACTGCCCCCTCTCACAAACTCCCTCTCCTCTCACTCCCTCTCCCAGCTCTCTTCCACTGCCCCCTCTCACAAACTCCCTCTCCTCTCCCTTCTCCCTCTCACTCCCTCTCCCATCTCTCACCTGCTCTACTCCCTCTACCTCTGGGATGTAGAACTGCAGCATGTTCTGGATTCCGCTTCGCAGAGTGACAATGGAGCTGGGGCAGCTGGTGCAGGAGCCCTGGAGCTTGAGCTTCACAATCCCGTCCTCAAACCCTCGATACAGGACATCCCCTCCGTCCTCCTGAACCGTGGGCCTGGGAGAGGGAAGAGAGGAAGAGAATGACACGCACGTTGTCAGATCTGCATGCAAACCTAACCCTAAACGCAGCCCTAACCACAGTAAACAGTAAAACAATCTGTATTTGTAATATTAAGTGTAAATGCATGCTGAGACTGAGTGTAAGTGCTGTCCCCAAGGGCACCCATGTAAAGGAGATGGTGCATCTCAAGGTTTAGTTTTGCTTACTTCTACTGCTAAATATTTAGCCATGCACTTGGTGTTGAAACTAGTCAGGTATCCGCCACTAAAATTCCCTGTCCAAGTAAAGACTGTATTGCTTGCTAAACGCGGAGCAGTGTTCTAGTAGCGCAATGACTGAATACACAGTATTGGTTAGTTTTGCTTTGCTCGCTGCGTGTGTGTGGCTCCCTTAGGTTGTGCTTCTTGTCTCTGTGATTTTGGCTCGATCAAAAGCACAGCGTAACTTGCACAGGGTCGTTTTCTCCACAGCCTCCGACTGTTATTCCAGGCAATCTCAAGCCAAATTTATTAAAAAAAAAAAAAAAAAAAAAAAAAAAAAAAAAAAGGATAAATTTACATTTTGATCACATCTTGCAAAACTGAACTGCATACCTGATCCGGGTGTCTAAAAGCTCCTTTATCATGGAGACGACCTCGTCATCTTCATCGGAGGGGGCTGGGGAGAGAAAGGAGAGAAAGGAGAGAGAGAGAGAGAGAGAGAGAGAGAGAGAGAGAGAGAGAGAGAGAGAGAGAGAGAGAGAGAGAGAGAGAGAGAGAGAGAGAGTCAAAGTGAACATACTGCATAGCAGGTCTGCGTTTCAATTTTCTGCTGGTCTGCTCTGGCTTTTCTGTTCCGTACCACATCATGGATCGTTATTGCTGGTTACCTGTTTGACAATGTGAGCAATAATCCTAATGCCATCAGTGCACTAGAGCAGACATTCTAAAAAGAGCTTTGAAACAGACTTTAAAGTTATGTAAAAAGTGTAAAACGTTCTCAGGATGTTAATGAAAAGAAAAAAAATCACAGGTACGTTATTTACACAGTTGCAGTAACACGTGGGGATGTGCAATGCTGTATTTTTCAAAACCCCGCTATTTACTCTTTAACTCCAGCACGGACTTACAGGCATCTAAGAACTAAAATTAAGCGCCCTCTTGTGCTCCCTCGTACCCGTGTCTGTCTGGGGGGTCCCCTCTGTCAGCACTGGCAATCCGGAGCTGAAGAAGTCCATGATGGTAGCGTACACCTCAGGCTTGATCAGCTTCCACTCCAGCACGGGGTCACCCTGCCGAGAGGAGGATCCGTGAGAGAGAGGAACGGGGGAATCAACAGAGCTAAGTGGGGTGTGCCAAGCCATGCCAAGCCAAGCCAAGCCAAGCCAAGCCAAGCCTGTAAATCAGGGCTGTCCAATCAAATCAAGGTCCTGGAGGGCTAGTCCGCTCCTGGTTTAACTGATCAGGGTATGGATGGAGGTTTCATTGGATTAATTTAGAACAGGGTTGGAGCAAAGACCAGGAGTGGAAGGGTTAACTTTGGCCAACCCTGCTGTGAATGAACTGGACCAGGTCTTCAAACTCCACCTGCTCTGCATCCAGTCCTGGGTTTCAGGTGTATTACTACAATGATCAGGCCCCTGGTAAATCTGCTCTGAACTTTACATGGGGACAAACGGACACAAACGGACGCAAACGCACAATGACCTCATATGAAGATGCCATTTTCTTTCTCCATACAAAGCAATATATTTATTACGTGTTCAAAACTGCTTTTCTTTTTGCAGCTATTTTCAATATTTCATGCATGAAAGAGTTATAGCTGAAAGTAATGAAACCTGTGAGTTTCAAGCCACGCCCTTTATCAGGCATTGATCACTTGAATATCCTAAATTACAACTAATAAGTTAAAATCTTACATGATCTTATTCTTCATCCTTCGAGGTTTTTTACCTTTGTGATGGTGATGAAGTCAGGTCCCAGAAAGACACCCTTTACTCCCTCGATTCTGAACAACTGCCTGCAAAGAAAACACTTTACTGCAAAATCACAGACTAGGTCTGCACCGTTTCCAAGAAAACGAGACAACGCAGTTTGCCTAGAGGATGACGATGTTAAAGCCTTGGCGCTGAATTCTTGAAGCCCTTAATTATTTTTTTTTTGCTTCTCTTTTCAATTCTTTTCGGCAATTACGAATCTTACCATTATGCCTTGCATAAAAACATTTCCTTGTTTGTGGTTTGGTTGTGCCGACTTGCACAGCCATGGAGACTTTGCAAGCTCGTTTGAAAAGCAAAATAAAACCAGCCCTGATGCTAATAAATCAGGTTCTCTAGGAGGCTCCTCTTGCTTCAAAATGCATCTGCAGGCCAATAAAGGCATATGAATAAGGAAGTGTTGGTCTGGTAGGGGAGACAAACATTTTTTTTGCCAAACTGGTCTGAAATCTGTTCTCAGTTTCCATTGTGTTCAGTTCTATTGTTTAAAAGCTACAGTAAGACAATCTGACGCATTCAAATAGTGAGTCGGTCTTGGTCTATCTGTTAGTGTGCTTTTCCACTGTGTTCTTAAACTTCCACAGACCTCGATTAGCACTAGTTTAGGACTTCACTTTAGACAGCAGGGATGGAAATAAGACTCCTATTGCATCGCAGTTTCACCCATTCCAGGTTTTCATTGCATCGGTAACAAGAGCAGGTGTGTGGTAAAAGTAAAACCAGGAATGGATCAAACTGCTATGCAATGGGAGTCTTATTTCCATCCCTGGATAGACCAAGATTAGCACTGGAACCAGACACTAATTATTAAGAAGTGTTCCAAATACAAAACACGGCATGCCACCAATCCTACAGGAGGTCATGCTTACCAGCTGTTACAAAAAAAAGAAATGCTTCTGAAAAGACTCGTCAGACAGAAGTGAGGCGGGGGAAGCATTTTACTGTTGCACAGGCTTCATCGCGCAATGGATCTCCAATGGGCTCCAGTGCACTGTGCAACGGCAATATGTTTCCCCTTAGAAAGTCTTTCCGGTAGCAGCCACACTGGAAACGTGTAAGAAAAAGCAGGAATTGGTTACTGAGAAGCACGACGAAAGCATTGATAGAGTTGGCTTAAAGTTAAGTTGTGTGTGTCTGTGTGTGTGTGTGTGCGCGCTGTTCCATTTACTTCAGGAATAAACTTTCTTGCCTTTTTTATAGCATTTAAATGCCAGGACAAAATCGGGTCTGATAATGAGAACAGCTCCTATGCCAGACACATTGTTTCAATGCAATTAATCAGCTCCAGATTCCTGAAGCTCTTGGAGCCACTTCTCAGAATAAATAAAACCCACATCGAGCTGCCAAGGGTGCTTCAGACAACAGTCACTCCAAACAAACTCCACTAATAAAGACTTCTACTGGATTACTGCAAAACAGCACTGGTCCATTCAGCGAGGAAGTCTTTATGATTAACAGTCAGAATCAGCCATTCTAAATGTAATCTAAGTGATCAAGTTTATGATTTTTTTTTTTTATATATATACAATACTGTATGTTCAGAGCAATGAAACTACTGTATGACGGCTTATCTTCATTCCAAATCATTTTTGTTTTCATGCTGTGGTCATGCTTCAAGCCTGCCCTGGACTGGAGAAACCGCCCTCTCTCATCAGCATGAGACAAACACCCGCCAAATTTCACATTTCTAGTTTAGGATTAATAGAATACCAGGTAGAATCTACACACCAGGGCCTGGATTTCACAGCTTCCCTTGTTCAGGTACACTGTTGAAATGCCCAGGTGTCTGGACTCCAATTGCACAGCAGTTTCACCCATTCCAGGTTTTCCTACAAGCTGCAGTGTATAGGCAGCAAGCTCATGTGCGTCTTATTAAACTTCTAGTAATGGGAGTCTTATTTTTATTTCCAGCTCTGGATAGGGAGTGGTCCACTTGCCTGGCGAGCGGAGAGCAGAAAGCCGCGCTGGGGAGAGAGAAGTCCATGGTCCCCGATTCCAGAACCACCCGTCCGGGAAGGAACTTGAGACTGTTTGGGTTCGGAGTGTCCTGGGTCTGGATAAACATCCATCTCGCTGTGGGGAGGGAGAAGCAGAGAGATGAACCCCATACTTCTGATCCTTTACATTACTCCTAGGACAAATCTAGCAACATCTGAACAAACTTGAAATGTATTTCATTTACCACACATACATGGGTAATGTGTCTCATTTCTGCAAGCATTTCCAGAAAGCGTCTTTCTCCAGCTTCGTTAGCGTTTGTGTCCACAGTCGTTGTCGACGCACTGTTGCTGTCGTCAGCCTTCTTAAAGAAGCAGCAATAGAAGCAGCTCCTGGTGCTCTTTGCACTGCATCGAGAGGACTGCTGACTGAATCAGACAGTCGTCCGACTCACATCACCGCTGGACAGAGTGCAGGGCAGTGTATGCAACTCCCTGTGTACAGTAATGACTCCCCTACCTGGAATAAGTGAAGCTGGCTGCAGGGGCTGCAGTCTCCTGGGTTTTGCATGCTGTGAATTCAAGGAAATTCCAGAGTAACACCGGCGCCCAATCAGTGACACGGGGGAGGATCTGAAAGGGGCACACAGCGAGGCTGAAATGTAATTCATGACGCACAAACGTGCAGTATGATGAGGCATTCTTTCTATTTAGCACACCTCTGCGTCACAAATCGGTGCTGCATTTCTCTTTACGTATTTAAATCATTTTAAACTACCTGTAAGTTTTTCAATGCATAATAAAACTGGTTATCAAAAAATATTAGTATTAGTTTTATTGAGACATTCAACCTAATAATAACCGAACAGCGTATAAGTGAATATGCTGAGAATGCTTTTTCTTAGGAATATAAAAAATATTACAGCCTTCTCAGAGTATGACAGTACTTTTCATTTTACGAAGATTGTGTTTATCACTGTTAGTGCGGCACGTCATAAAACTGGCGACAGTAAATGAAGGTCGAACAACTTCCGAGTCTTTAATAACAGATGTGATCTAACAAACCCGGCGTGGTTTGTGAAAATTCACAAAATAATATCATGGAATTATTTTAAACAAAAAGAAAAGCACCCATTTCTTATCTCTGTGGCGCACACGCCAGACCGATATAAACAACACGTTGCATGAGAAAGTTGAAAACTGACAAGTCTCGTGTGCTTTACACGGGCTTCCCCGGTTACAACCGAACAGGACACACCGACAGGACTTTGAAACCTCTATTTAGGAAAGGCACACGTTGTTAATGAAACTCACTGCGTTGGTTTGACGGCAGTAGATGCCAATTTTGCAAGACGCGTAAACAGCCTGCAGGACGCCATCTTTGTGAGTGGCACTCTTTGACTTACCCACAATGCTTTCCGCTGAGGGGCAAACTTGGTCACCGGAAAAAGAATTCGTAAAGGAGAGGTAAATTACGGGTGGTCGGCACTTTAATCTTAAAAGAGCAAAATGTAGAAAGTTTGAGGATTATTATGGACATTATTAAAGAAAAAAAGAAACTCCTGCCATATGAAGCACACACTTGTTGACACTGAAGTCCCAACAAGCGTTTACAGTTTAAACTTCAAATCCAAAACCTTAAAAGCTTTGCCCACAAGACTCCTCATGCTGTAAGTGCCTCTTCGAAATGGAAATAGTACCTTAGTTGCAGACTAAAATGACTTCAGTGCGATGAAGTATTTAGTCCAGTCCTCAGTCTGCTAATGAAAGGTTTATACGTTTTTTGACCATCACATTGCCTTTTAAAGACACGATTCATTCAAACCGGGTTTTAAAAGGTTCGTCTGGTTTGGGCTTAGTGCAAAGAAACTGCATGCAGGTGCCTGTCTGTCTGTGACCTTGAATAAATGATCAACTGTGACGCCGTAACACGGGGCTTGCTTTTTCATTAAACCAGCACCCAGACTGTTTGCATTTCTGGTTTTGAGGTTATATGCGTTATTTAAATTAATTAATGTTATAAAATACCCATTACCCATTTAACTGGTCAGGCTAGCTGTTGGATACTTTATTCTCAAACTATCTTATTCATAAAAATAATAATAATAATAATCATTTACATTACCTCATGAAATATTTGAGCGCAATATGAGAATTAAACTTTGTATCTGCGTCCCAACGCTTTAGGACATTCATTTAATTTTCAGATTAAGTCACAGGTTCCACTATTCATATCATACGAATCACCTACCCTTGTGATGGTGTAGTAGCGACAGATATCCACCTGGGGGCGACAAAAAGGAGCCACAGAACCATGTTTTTCACTTTTTTTTTTTTTTTTTTTTTTAAAACAAGGTCGTAAATTCAAATTGAAGACACAACAGCAAGATTATCTTTTGTTTTCTTGTTTATTTTATTTTCTATCTGACTTTCTTATTCTACACATTTTGCAATAACAGTACTTAACAAGGTCAAGTGCTTTTGGTAAATCAAGTATTTCAAGACAATAAAACAAGAGCCTTCTAAACAGGGGGGGTCCCGGTCCCTGCTACTGAAACGTCACCAGGTCCTACGGAGAAAGGTGTCTTAGTGTAAATGTAACAGAAAACGATGACATACAAACATGCACCACACACGCAGCACTGTCCTTCTGCAAAGCAACTCCCTGGAACAGTATGGGAGCATGTTCTTGCAGAAAAAAAAACACAAAACACTAAACCAAAATCAAATAAAAACAGGAGGAGTCTGAAAACCTGCATTTGCAATAAAACTACACATGGTCAAATACAGTTACACTGAGCTGCAGTATAATACGAATCACCAATGCAATTGGTTCCAGCACTGCACTGGTCTCTCGCTTCGCTGAAAGGATCTGCGTGGTTTATTTTAGTGATAATGCTTAAACCTTGCATAGAAATACAACAGTGTCTTAAAAGTGCACATGGTTTTGCTGCTAGAGATTCACTACCTGTGCTGTAGGTCAGATTCCTGACAAGTCGGATCATGTGACAACACAGGACGCGATCAGGCAAAAGCAGCAGGCAGTGGCGTTTGTCTTCTGTAGTGTTGTACTGAAGTTTGGGGGTCAATTCTCGTTTCTCAATTCCACATCCCCTTTTAAATCAATTCCAGCACATCGCTGACCAGAATTGCAACCAGCGGTATTCAGTTAAAAACGAGCCTCTCACAGTGGCGACAAATGACCTAAAATGTAAAGTCACTGTTCGCCAACGAAATAACAGCAGCTGATCAGAATCACACCAGCGATCAGGTCTCTAAAATATCTGCAGGCACTGGAATTGGAAATTGATTTTAAAAAAGGAATTGAAAGCCAGGAATTGAGCCCAGCCCTGGCTGTGTTAGCAGATCTAAAGAGTCAAAAAAAAAAAACAACCTTTCGCTGTGATCATGTGACTGCTCCCAAGAGGTAAAAAACAAACACTTTATAAAGGGGGTTAGCCCTCCTTTAATACCCAATACAACCCTGTAAAGGGTTTAGAAACATCAAGCCCTACTCCATGTTTTGCTGTGCAAAAAACAAACCACAAAGTGAAGACAGTTGACAGGAAAGCGTAAGGGACAGGCCTGCAGATCACAATGAGGTCAATGTAGTGTATTGGGAGAAGATTGCACGGTGCAGTTCACAGAATTGTCACAGGGGGCGCACTTCTTGATGGATTCTTCTCCCCCACTCCAGTGGACGGAGCGGGTGGCTTACCAGCCAGATGCTGATGCGGTATGAATTCATTCACAGTCCCTACTGCAGCAAAAGAATTGGACATGCAAGCGCACCTGCCGAGGTCTGCAGCGCAAGAGCACCATCTAGTGGCTGCAGGGAAGAGCGCTCCTCAGGTTGAGAAATTAAAATCCAGTGCCCGGTTTGAACAGGGAAAAACAAAAAAATTAAAAGCACAAATCAAATAGCATATTGCTGATTTTTTTTAAACTGGTCAGAATATTTAATTCCGCTCAGGATTCTGTCTCCAGTCCAAGAATCCACCTTGGCAAAAAAAATAAAAACCATCATCTAATCAATGACTCTGTCAGAGTTGCGTGACTCAGACTGAGGGAAAAAGGTCACCAATTTGGGGTAAGCCACTAAGCCCGAGGCCTTGGAGGAGCAACCATTTCTTGTTCCCTACGTGGATTCCTGCATGGAGGGTATTTAAAGATTTAAAAAAGGATCGGGAGGTAAGAGAATGCGCTTGAAAGCCTTGGTCAGCACTCCTAATTTAACAGTGCAATTCCATTCACTATCATGTAAGTGTGCAGTTATGAAAGAGACGAGATCTCAAACATGTACTTTCATTTTAAAAATACGGCCGCCACACTAGGTCAAAGAAAGTTCTCAGTTTGCTTGCCTTCCCTTCAACAAAATCTGTTTCACTTCCTGGGTTGTTTCACCTCAGCAGTGTCTTCGGGAGGGGGAGGGGTCAAGCGTCTTACTGGCTGCAAAGAATGTCAGTCATTAGGGGAAGCAGCTGATTGGTTTCAAACAGGACTAAGAAAGCAAACAGAGCGGTCTTTAACCTCGGGCAGTACCAGGATGTTAAAATGAAAAGACATGCTCGTCAAAACGTAGATCTCTCTCAAGACCACCCATTCGATGCCTAGATAGCGATGCGCGTGGCGAGGAACACGTATGGAATTATTTAGCGAGCTGCAATCTCTGCAAAGTCTGAACGCACTCTTCTCTAGGGCTTCTCCTTGGGAGCTTTGAAGGGGAAAGGCGCCGAAATGAAGGGGTCGGACGAGCAGACTTCGGAAGTCCAGGAGTGCAGAGGCACCACGGGGGCAGCCTGGCGGGCCACGCTGGAGACCACCACGGGCTGCTGCTGCCCCACAGCCTCCTCGGGGGGGGTGTAGTGCCGGGAGTACTTGGCGAGAGCTTGGGGGCGGAAGGGCTTGGGGGCCACCTGAGGTGGGGGAGCGCGAGCCTGAATCACGGCGCTGGGGGCCGGAGCGGAGCACTCCGCGAGCTGGGTTGTGGCGCCGGGGCGAGGGAGAGGAGTGGTGAAGGAGGCGGAGTGCTGCATTGGGATGGGGTAAGGTAGTGGCTGCTGCTGCTGGCCGGATTGGTGGTATACAGCTCCATGCAGCTGGTTCTTCCTTCCGAAAGGGGCGTGGAGGAAGACGTCAAATTCGTCTGCCGGCTGGGGGTCTGCAGTGGCTGGGCGATGGAAAGGGGCGCTCTGGAACACATCCTTGCTCTCCGCTCCCCTGGAGGAGTTCCTGAAAGGAGCCGAGGTGAAAACATCTGCTTCGCGGTCAGCCGCCTCCGAGCCTCCTCCCCCGAATAGCACAGAGGAGAATTCCGTCGACGGGGAATCCAGAGCGGAAGGACCCCCGTCAAGCAAGAGGAGGTCTGGCTGCTGGGGCTCCCGGCCTTCCCCTCTCCCTCTCTGCTCCGAGGAATCCGCTTCATCCGAGGAGTCTGTCAGCAAGGGCTGGGAGCCACTGCAGTCCAAGGAAGTCCCTTCCCCCCTGCCTCCCTCGTAACCCTCTCCTTCCTTCTCATCCTCCTCACTGTCCTCCTCCTCCTCACTGGAGTGGAAGGCACTGGCCCCCTGGATCTGCTGCCCCCCGGACCCCTCCGCGTCATTCAGGCTGCTGTACCCCAGAGTCGGGGCCTCTTGGCTGGGGTTGCTGTGGCTGTCCAGGGTCAGCCCCAGGTACCCGTTGTGCTCCAGCTGCAAGCCTGCAAGAGAAGGACAAGACCTGGCATTAGGCTGGAGTCCGGATTGGGGTTATGAAACTGTGCGGAAGCCTGGTTTATTGCGCCTGTATCCTGTAAAAGCAGTCAAACTCAATCTCCATAGTGCAGCCCCACGATGCACACCGAATAACTGAAGCCACCAGTACGGACGTCAACTCTAATCTAAAGCCGTGCTTGTTAATCTGCAGGTACAGATACTTCATTCTTCAAGTTGGTTACGGTGTTA
This sequence comes from Acipenser ruthenus, assembly GCF_902713425.1. NCBI lineage: Eukaryota > Metazoa > Chordata > Actinopteri > Acipenseriformes > Acipenseridae > Acipenser > Acipenser ruthenus. Next base: position 8,630,666 of record NC_081234.1, read on the forward strand.
AATGGAACAAGAATCTGTTGCAACGTCTGTTTTTAAAAAATAAAAGTAGGACTCAGCAAGAACTAGCAGCGACGGCTTCAAATTACTAAGCACTGCCTAAACCTGTCAGGAGGTGGAGAGTGCAGACAAAAAACCCATCATATCCCCTGGGAAAAAAAGAACCACCACCAGGGCTGCACCACGAACAACAAACACAAATACAACACAGCATGCAGAGGGACAGATCACGACAAATGCCTTTACACAGGTTACCAACGTACAGCCTTCAAATTACAAACAAACAAACAACTGAGCCAGACGTTTTCAACACAGACGTTCAGCAATGCATTCTCGGGGGGGGTTATTTTTAAAGCTTGGTAAAATTTAGGATGAGCAAATCTCTGCTATAAAAGAAACAAAAATATATCACATGGTGTGCATTTACCTAAACAACATTCGTCAACATGAGCGAAACAAAAAAAACATTTAGGTTAAAAAAAAAATAAAAGCATGAAAAATATACTTCAATATCTTTACTAAGCTCAGAAAAGAACCCCATCACATGAAAATGTAAATTTTTAGAGCATCTGGAACCTAAATAAACAGGTTCCGGACGATGCAGGTTCCAAATCGTACAGGTTCTGGTAAACGGAACAGAATATTGAGAATGGGAGGGGGGGGCTTATGTTAAAGTTTCTGTAAAGAATACAAGAGACACCTAAATCGTCTCTGGCTAGTATTAGCGTTCAAATTAGTTGAATCCCTTTAAGAAACATCTGCCTCGTCAAGATGTGCAGGACTCTACCGTTTGCCTGTGGAAACGAAGCATCATTTCAAAATGCAGATTCAAAAGTAAAAGATGACAGACGGACAGACAGACAGACAGACAGACAGCATCGGAGAGAAAGAGATCATTACCTTCTGAGCAGCAGGAGGGAGAAGGAGGAGGACGTTAGCCAGCGCAGATCAGGACAGGAGTTAGTAAGAGTGAGACTGGGAGAGACAGAGAGGTCCACGGGAGAGATCCAAAGAGAGGAGACGGTCGCGGGGGGTCCATCGAAATAATCCCAACACTAACTAAATCCTGAAGCAATCTAATCCTATAATCCACCTGGGATTATTGACCACATCCCCATATTGCTTTAATAAAAATCTTTCCTGAACAACCTGTTATAGTTTACCTTGAATATGAGACTGCTGTGTGTGTGAGGATTTATAGGCGGTGGTTGTAGCGCTGATGTATAGACAAGTTGTTATAAAAGTGTCTTGGTCACTATTGTGCTGGACAACCTGTCCAGTGCAGAGCACACCTGGCAGCAAGCTAACAGAGACGGAAATAAGACTCCTGTTGCTCTCGTTTGATCCATTCCTGGTTTTACTAGGAGTTTTATAAGACACACCTGAGCTCGTTACCAGCACACACTGGCTAATCAAGCTCATAGTAAAACCTGGAGAAAAATCAGTGAAACTGCTATGCAACAGGAGTCTTACTTCCATCCCTGCTGCCACTGCACTGTTGGGCTGTATCCGACACCTACAAAAAATGTTTTTGCATGAACTGTAGGAACAGCAGGCAGCAGTTAAGCAATGCATCACCTTCATCCCCCAATGGTATAGAACATCCAAGTGACACACTGCCCTTGCAAACTTTGTATGCTTCTCAGGCTGAATAAAAAAAAAAAACACACAAAACCAACACCAGCTTTTACATTCACATGTACATGTTTATTTAAGGTTTTTTTTTTTCTTTTTTGGTCGTTTAATAAAAATAGAGAAGGTACACATTGAATTACACATTGTTCCACACCAGGGAGGGGCGTTACTGCTGGATTTTTAAACACACTGGGTAACACTGTCACAGCAACACAAGAGTAAGTAAATCTACCAGCAAGGCTAGACCTCTACTGCAAACAGCATGGTGTCTAATAAAAATCACTAGGATTGCATAGGTGAGCCACACAGAAACCTGCTAGAAACTCACTGTACAGCTGAGAGAAGAGGGAATGACAAGACAGAATAGGGAGGGAGGCAGAGACATTGCAAGACTTCTTTATCCCTTTACCCCCTCAATCTCTGGTATCTACATCACAGCGCAGTGCTGCATGTTACAGATTTAGAAAGGCCAAGGGGTTTGTACTATATCTTTTTCAGGAGTTATCTTGGATTGGGAAAGTCATTATAAAAACACTGCAGATGTAATTCGATTATGCAAACACCCTCTGGTCCCACTTGGTTCTGATAATGGAGGTCTGGCCGCATATACATTTACACAAAAACCATCTAGGAAAGGGGTCGATATTAACAGGTGTTAACAGCATATTCTGAATCGTTTAACCTCCATCCAGACCATAAGCCGTTCTTTAACACGGTCACAGATGCACTAGTCATTTAATTACTACAGATCATTCAGCTATAGTGTTTGAATTATTTGAATCTACTTCCAAAGAACCACAGTGCTCCCCGTGCACTGCTGTGCAGCAGAGAGTGGGCTGCTGGAGTTGGTGTGGTACGCTCGGCAGTAACAGCTGGGACAGACGTGGAAAGTGAAGGCTAGGAAAAGATGATCTTTTTAACAGGGATCAGGGTGATTCTGGAGCAGCCAGTCGTAGTGCAGCTTTTTAAAAAAAGGGGAGAGGCTGGATTCTGGGTTCTTCCTTCAAACTGATGGATTTAAAGTCTGCGTCTGCTTGAAATGTAACGTGTAAAATACCCACCCAACCCAAACGCTTCATTTTAAAATAAAAAACACTGCATGGACTCCAGCCTGTTAACAAAAAACGAAATCAAAACCAACCCCTTTCCATGGATGTTCCTTATATAGGTTTAATAAACTGCCTGTCAGACTAACTGTATTGAATTAGCTGGCTCTCAGATCCCCAGTACAGCACTGAGTTCTCTATACTAAACTGTATTGAATTAGCTGGCTCTCAGATCCACAGTACAGCACTGAGTTCTCTACACTAGACTGTATTGAATTAGCTGGCTCTCAGATCCCCAGTACTGCACTGAGTTCTCTATACTAGACTGTATTGAATTAGCTGGCTCTCAGATCCCCAGTACAGCACTGAGTTCTCTATACTAAACTGTATTGAATTAGCTGGCTCTCAGATCCACAGTACAGCACTGAGTTCTCTACACTAGACTGTATTGAATTAGCTGGCTCTCAGATCCCCAGTACAGCACTGAGTTCTCTATACTAGACTGTATTGAATTAGCTGGCTCTCAGATCCACAGTACAGCACCGAGTTCTCTATACTAGACTGTATTGAATTAGCTGGCTCTCAGATCCCCAGTACAGCACTGAGTTCTCTACACTAGACTGTATTGAATTAGCTGGCTCTCAGAAATACAGAAGAGTGTAAACGTACTTGAAAACACTGGGTACCCCAGATAAGTGACGCCCAGACTGAGTGAAGCCCTCTGACCGAGACTTGAGGACATCAGGAATAAAAACTCCCGTCATCATCCTCACCCCACCACAAGGGGGCAGCGTCAGAAACTGTGACGCACATGGACGACTGTTCTACACACTGAAATCATAAAGAGAACAGCATCGTTTCCCTGCGGACGGGCAGCGTTTCAGGACGAGAACGAGGCAGGACTGCGGGGAAACACAGAAGCTCGGGTTTAGAATTTAGAAATGATCTTCGACAAACAGTTACAGAGCAGATCCAAATACTGCAAAGCTCTTTAAGAGGCGGACTGTAGATCTTTTACAATGTAACCGTCACGTGTCTGAGTGAGCCTCTTCCAGGAGCCCCTTGCAAATAAAACAGCAGAACACAAGGGGGCTCACCTCCCGGATACACAAGGAGATGGATAGATCTGGGCTGTGCTAAACTGTACAGTGATCTACGGTGGTGTGCCACAGTCTCACAACGCTCCCTGAAACACCTCCACCCACAGCTCAGGAAGAGGCAGCAACCATGCCAGAGCCTGAGAATGGCTACAGTCACTTAATTTACGCCAAGACGGAGAAAGACGCCCATTGCCAAGCAGTTTGACAAGCCCAGGTTTTTGCCGTGAGCTTCATTTGCGTAGATCTGTTTAAGAGAAGGCAAATCTAAAATTAACTGCAATGCCTCAAAACTGCTCTGCAATGTTGAGTCTTTCCAACCACACCAAACCAGCTACCACCTCTCATTCAACCCAGCCCTGTTGGAGAACTTTTACTGTAATATCAGATTTATTTGTTAAAACCACCAGATCAAATACAGCGATACACTGGCTCAGGGCAGTAGGGGGCGCTGTCAAGCTCTGCAATTGCAGAATCATCCTGACCTGTCTTGATTAGGTTAAGCTGTATTGTATTTGCAAGGATTCTTAAAACTTTTGCAAAGATGGAAACCACTGAGTCCATCATTAAACACAAGCAGAAACACGTCCATTTGGTTTACAATCCTTTGAGTTCACGGTTCTCCAAAACATCTCAAAATCTGAAAGTAGCACCAAGCCAAGCTACAAATGGATTTTAACAGCCTTGGAGTTCAAATTGCAAAGAAATTAAGTCATTTCAAGGATTTTTGTAAAAGCGGTGAATCAATCTTAAATTGAGAAGCCCAGTCGTTACTGTGCAGTAACGCACAGAACCAACCCAGCTCAACAGCGCCTCCTACAGTACAAAGCAACACACAGCAGCTAAAAGTTTAAAGCTCAACATGTTTGTTGCCATGAAACCCGGGTTTGAAAACGAGACCGAATGCAATAAATGTATGGGTCTGGAATTAAATGGGTTTTCAAAAACTCCAGGTCGCTCCCTCCCCTACTTCGGAAATAATTATATTTTATACAGCAGTTGAAACAAAAGCATCAGTATGCTGGCCAGTCATTTGCAAATTCAAAATCACTGCCCCCCCCCCCCAAACAGAGAGAGAGAGAGAGAGAGAGAGAGAGAGAGAGAGAGAGAGAGAGAGAGAGAGAGAGAGAGAGAGAGAGAGAGAGAGAGAGAGAGAGAGAGAGAGAGAGAGACTTGGTACAGATGCGACATAAAAAAAAAGAAACACCATTGTTACACTCTAGAAGTCACAGAAAAAGAAGTCTTAAATCTATAATATATAATATATATTGATACTCACTTCTTACATTCATTCTATCTATATATTCACATTTATTCTTACTGTGAGAGCTGAAAGTTTCTTAACACTATTTAGTTATTTATTTTTCATTTATTTATTTATTCATTCAGTTATTTAGTATTTACGTATGTATTTATTTTGAAAAGGAAAACAGGAGTCTGGATCGTTGATTTATACACCAAGGGTAAAGGACTGCTTTTGGGATGAAGTGCTTTCTGTCCGCTTATTAAAAAGAATAAAATATTAAACATGAAGGAATGTTACCATCACAGGACTGGGTCTAGCCCGGTCCGACCCGTACAGGACAACAGAACCGACCCAGTACTTGAGACACCTTTCTTTCCCTTTGAAAGTGTCGTCTGCGCGTCCCTTCGGACTTCACTGAATACTGCCACCTTGCGTGCTTATTGTGCCCCTTATCAATGCTAAAGCAGAACAGCTATTCAACAAATCACTTATTAAGGTGCTGATTTCAGAACGAGAAAGCAGTCCTTCCCTCACCCGAACGGAAGCCAATTTTCCTTGCCTTGATACAGCAGTAAAAATGTCATTGCCGCAGACGAGGAAACCTTGCTTCCAAAATCGTCTTAACACTCAGCGTGAAAGTTAAATCGCCAATCGACTGGTACCCAATTGTAAAGGAAAGGGCGGCTTGTCTTGTTTTGAAATATCAACAAAGGAATGGGTTTATTTAATACCAGCTGATACCGCACACACACACCTTACTGTCTACAGAAACCGGTCATTAACTAGACTGGACCAGTCTCTGTGTTAGTGACTCCGCAAAGCAGAACCTACAAAGCTAAGAATACGTGGATTGAAAATGTAACTTGTTGAGGGGTATTTTATAGTTTTTTTTGAGTGATCCATTAAGCACACAGATTGTCGTGTTTAGACCCCCCCCCCCATGCTCACAGAAGATGCTTTGCTTCAGAGTACAAGCCCCGCAGCACAGAGATCGTTTACCGCTGCAAGATTACACAAGCTTGTTCACGTGCATATCTCCAACTGGACATGTCAAAAGCAAAAACGGACAACATGAACACCACTATGGGTTTTGTTTCAAGCAATTGTTTGGTTTAGAAACACAAAATGAAACAACGAGAGAATGATGCACTGGCGATTTGGGGGCAGAGAGAGAGAGAGAGAGAGAGAAAGAGAACGGGAAAATGTATATGGTGGAATGGGCAGAGAGGGTTATGGGTAATGTGGGAATGTGAGAGAAAGGGAATGTGGGTATTGTAGGAATGGTAAGGGACTAGTGGGGGGATGTGGGTAATGTAGTCCCAACAGATCAGGAAACACCAAGCCTTGACAATTGTAGGGCAATGCTTTTCCATTGAGCAGCTACTGTAACTTGCCATGTTCTGACCAGTTCTTCCATCCCTACAAAACTCAAGTAGACAAATGCTTTGGAAAATGCCTTCACTGGTGAAACAAGACTTGCATTAAACTAAATTCATTGGCCAAAACATTTGCTTACTCGACTTTCTTATTGGCTTGACTCAGAGTGTCAGCTAGCCAATGGAAACAGATTATTTTTTTTAAACAGACCAAATCAGAAGCTTGTGGTCAGGTGATTGGCCGATGAGGGCCACTGCCCTAGAAGATTGCCATCAAGGCGAGAACAGTAAGACTAACAGAGAAGCCACAACAGAACAGGAAACTGGGAATGGTACAGCAGGAGATGTTCACAGATTTAGGAGTAAGATGTCAACAGAACTTCATGAGATTGCTACAGATCTGACCAGAACGGACTCTAGCCCCCTCCCGGGGCTCCCCAAAGTCAAGGTAGAACTCCACTTGTGTTCAGTCAAGGCTAAAACCAAGCTCACTGCAGTTAACAAAGGAGAGGCAGACAAGGTGAGTGGATGGCTCATATGAGTGTGAGGACCCACTAGACTCCAAGAGAGACCAGGGTTACAAACTAGTACTGGGTTTCAGAACTCCCCTAAATGATACAACTGAAATGACCAGGAGGAGAATTGAGGAATCAGCATCTCTCCTTATAAATAAATGTGACGAATTCAAAACGACAAGCGTCTCTACTGGTAGTCTAGCGGAAACGCTTGCAGATGAATTTATTATCCTTGGCGATAGAGACAGGGGGGGGGGGGGGGGGGAGGGTGGGGAGTGAATCACAGCGATCCTTCTTTAGACCGCTCGGATTGCCGTCGCGCTCCTGATCATTTGGGTCTCAACGGTTCCGGGTGCGGAGACAAGGGGATCTGTGCAGGCCATGCGGAGAGTCAGCGGGAGGGAGTCCTGGCGTGCCGAGAAGAGGAAGAGGAAGAAGAAGAGCGGACTCCGCAGGGATGAGGAGGAGGAGGAGGAGGCGGAGGAGAGACGAGTCACCCTCCTCCACCCTCCCCCCCTTACAGGTCGATCAGCTGGTCCACGAGGAGCAGAGAGCACGCCAGGGTTGGCAGGCTGGACTCCGAGCTGCCGCTGCTGTTGCGTGAATGACCACCTGGACGTGCGAGAGAGCAGCAGGGGTGAGAACCGGGCAGAGAGGGGGGGGGTCACAGGGGGCGTGTTTTCAAAACTTGGTAAGCAGATTTAGACAAAAACGTCAGGTTCCCCTTTTTTCAATCTACGCCGCGAATCAGGTCGTCGAGGTGCCGAGACCCTCCGGTGTTTTAGAAGTATCATTAAATAATGAACCGATTAAGAGTTGTGCTGAAGCAGCAGCTGCTTGAATTTGTGTGGAGCGCTGTCCTCCACAAAGACCAAGAAAAGCAGGCATCACCACAAACCCAAGCAGCTGCTTCGTAACTGGTTTCACTTTGAATGGCAAATCAGACCGATCGACACCAACGACCCTCACCTAATTGTCAGCACCTGATTTCTGTGGACAGCAACAATCCGAATAATAATGAAGACTTGGGAGTTTAGGGTACGGACCACGAGGAGCAGCCCCTCTGATCTGTACGATTTCTTCTCCAAAAAGCAAATCAGCTTCACGTAAGTTCAACTCAAGAAAAATCTCGGGAAGCTCTTGAAGACCGCTTTAATAGTTTCTGGACCAGATTCTGCCTATTCCCCGAGTCCTATGGAAAGCATCGCCACAAGGCCCTGATTCGAGCACGCTAGCGGGCTGCACAGAATCTGGAAAGCCGTGTTTTTGCCGCAAGTCTCTGGTCGCACGTTCTTTTCTGTTGTTCGCCACTAGATGGCGATGTATCGACTCTGTGAAAGCAGACACACGCCAGCCTCCAAAAAACAAGGAAAACAGCTTCAGGTACAAAGGTAAGCATAGCCTTTAGCCTGGCAGAGGTACATTGCTTTGCAGTTTTATAGATTCGGAAATTTTACGTAAAATTACCAAGCTTTGAAAACAATCCCACAGTTTAGACAGACATGACTGGCAGAAAAACCTGAAGAAGCAAGCGAGAGAGGGAGAGAGAGAGGGAGAGACCAGGCAGCAGCTTTGATTTCTAGCACCAGCTTACAAAACAGCAACTGTGATGCTAAAAAAAAAAAACAGGCAAAATGATTCATTCTTACACACAGACGTAAACAGACGCCCAGGACAGGAGACAAAATTGCTGCGATTGCCGTTTAACAAAAGAAACTACTAAACCACTGCAGTCCCTAGAAAGTCAGCCTCACAAGAAACAAAATCTAGAATGGGCAAGCTGGGGTAGCAGGGATAAGGGTGGAGAGGAGTTGCAGAGACTCTTAAAACAGAATGGAAATACTATAATTCACTAAGTTTTACTCTCTTAACTAAATGGGCTCTAGTGTGTTTTTGGGGGGGTGGGGGGGGTAGTTCTGATCGGATTATTGGATATGGGTCGTTCTCTGCTTCTCTAAGGGGTACATAAAGAGCGACTGTCCAAAGTAACATGCAAATGTTTATTAAAAAAATAATAATAAATAAATACAACTTTTAAAATCGACATGAACAGAAAACAAATGCAGGTACTGTAGATCGAATAAATCCCTTTTGATATATGAAGTTACCGGATGAAACACCATAATACATTTGACAAAAGACAAACTGCCTCCTTTCACTATTTCAAAGATCCCACTTTTCAGAATCTGTTTGTTTATCTTGCTTCTCTGTTTGATCGGACAGACGTTTTTTCCTAGCCCTCTAGCAGAGAATCACGATATGGGGCTTGGCTGCCGAGACCACTCCCACTCTCTCTCGGGGGGGGGGGGGGGGGGGGGGGGGGAGGTTTGGGGTGTGGTGCGGTGGGGGAGCGGGTCCCAGGCCTTACCTTGGGAGGAGTTTTTAGAGATGAGCACTGGGATGGGATCAAACTCATCCTCCTTCACTATCCCAGAGCTTTCAGGAAGAAGCTCAAACCCTGAAATCAGGTTCGTGGAGTCTGCAGCCAGAAAGGACAGATGAAGAGGGGGGGGGGGGGGCAGAGAGCCAGAGAGCGAGAGAGAGAGAAAGCGAAAGAGAGCGAGAAGGCGGGGGTTAGTGCAGTGGAAAGTCTTTTTTTGCAGAGCGATCAAGATTAAGTCCAGAGTGTGTGTAAGAGTTAAATCGATAGCAGAGACACAGCTAAGAGGCAATGGGCAGTTAGGAGTCTAGGAAACTGATCAGTTTAGAGAACCAAGAACAAAGCGCTTAGGTGGACTCGAATGCCAACTGCAACGACCCTTCAGGGCGTACTGTCACCGCCGCGGCAAGATCAGGCCTTTTACTCTCCTTTCGTTTAAATATTGGTAACGTTTGTAGACAATTAACAGGTTTATGGGATTATACCCAATGCAATCCGAAAGGTCTACGGGAGGCTAGGAGTTTATGATAAATCTTTACCATGTGTAGGGTGACAGGCAAGCAGAGACATACATCTTCAGAGCATTAGGATCCACATCTTGAAAAAATGATAAACTGCCTTGTCTTTTTCTGATAAATATTTTTTATTATTATTATTTTTTATTTTTTTTTAAATAGCAGCTATCAATGCCGACCCATTACAAGTCGGATCTTGATCACTGGTAAAGAACAGATCCATGAACCGGACACACTGGTACATCACTTTTTTTGAGACAGTATTTTACCATTTCAGGTTGAATCTTTAAAAACACCATTCTGGGTGGGAGCAGAAATCGGGCTCTAAAACTGCGTTAACACAAAAAAAAAAAAAAAAAAAAGAGAGGAGAGAGAGAGAGAGAGAGAGAGAGAGAGAAAGAAAGAAAGGAGAGAATGAATATCTTACCAGACTGAAGCGGAGCAGAGAGAGACACGGATGCGAATTCATCCAGGCCGAGGCCAAGGCCAGAGCTGGAGCCAGGGGCTTGAGTAGGGGCAGGGGCAGGGGCGGGGGCGCTAGAGCCAGGGGCAGCGGAGGGAGCAACTGGGGGGTGAGGAAGCAGAGAGCAGCCCAGCAGAGAGTCCTCCCCAGTCAGAGAATCTGGGTGGGGGATATCAAGGAGAAAAGAAAAAAGGAGGAGAAGGGGAAAAAAAGAAAAAAAAGAAATGAAACCCAAGCAGAAGTTGAAGCTCGGTGGGAGTCTGCAGCAAATGGAGACTCCTCACCCCTGCTGCTCCCTTTATTCATCCACGAATCCAACCCTTTTCTTCAAGGGGCTGGCGATTATCTCCCGGCCTCTGAAACGGCTTTTCAGCAATGTTGTTGGTCACACACAGAACAAATGAGGTCCACGGTCTTCAAAATGGGCTTTGTTGCAAGACTCTCATACGCAAAAGAAATGCATTTTAATTCTCGCTGAGTTTTAACAGCATTGTAGCGCCGGAATTCTGGATCCGCTATTACAACATCCAGCCAGAAGGGCGGCGCTATGTACAGGGCAAAACAATTCACAGTAATAGCAACCACAACATAAAAACCATGTTCACATTCAAGCAAGCTGGTAGCAGGCAGCTTCTGATGAATACAGTGAACGAAAGTGCTGAGGTTTTAAACACACAAAGTCGAACACAAGAAACACTGTTACTGAATCTCAAATATACAAAATGTACAGTTTGCAAGAGAAATACTCCACCTGCCCTATCACAATATCCATTCCCCAATACTCTCGTGATTCCCTCACCATGTCTCTTCACAATAGAACAGCAGCCAGACAGAATATTACCCAGCCACAAATCTGGAGGTACCAATTTCACTTCATCATGATATTCCATTCCCCACCCCTGAGATTTTTCTTGAAATAAACACTGCAAAAGGACCTACTGAACCTTCACCAATCACAGGGTACACTTTTACAGGAGACCCCCCCCCCCCGGATAGCTACCCTGGGACACACCTGTGAGGGGGGAGGAGAGTGAGTCAGTCTGGGAGAGGAGCCTCTGAGCCTGGGGGGCTTCCAGACCAGGAATCAAAGAGTCCACCATGGCATCCACTTTACCTGCGAGAGAGAGAGAGGGAGAGGGAGCTAATTAGCTAAGGATAAAGAAGAAGAATTGAGGAGTGGGCTTGATTGAAGTCTTTACAATCTTCAAAAGAGCTGACAAACCCTAGCATGTCACAGAAACCAGGACCAGAGGACGCCGTAGGAAATGGAGACAGACTCAGGACAGGGCAGGAGATACTGCGTGACACAGGGAGTGGTGAGGGCATGGAATGGGTCACCTAGCCCTGTGATGCTGAATCACTGGAGTCCTTGAAGACCGGACTTGACTAACGTTAGGAGTGATGTAAATCGCAGCTGCTGCTTATCCTGGACAGATACATTACAATAGGTCGATTACATCAAACCTCCAAGTCAAGCTGACAAAGGTTTCTGATGATCAGTGGTCAGCAATTCAATTTGACGGTGAGCCAAATGACCCACGGGCGGCCTCTTGCAGTAAAATAATATAGCAACTGTGTTGTAGCTATCAAGAGACAAATTAGTTTAGTTTAACATTCCGATAATTCACAGTGCTCGCTTTGACAACTTCAGCATTCCCAGGTACATAATCGTTTTCGCGATCCGTTTTCAAATCAACCCCGATGAGGATTTCTCGTCCCACGCAAAGCAAGTGCTTCCCAGCAATCCATGAAGCAGCAGCCAGAACTAGTAGTTTTTGCTGAAAACTGAATTCATTAAGAAAGCAAATCTGGAATCATTCTGGTCCGCCTATACATGTCCAGACAGCTACCGCTGGCTCTGTTTGTGCTCTCTATGTTCGGATCTACTTACACATGCCAAGAGGCTGATTCCACAATGAATGCAATATTAAAAACAGACGCACGAAATAGCCTGACACAAGAATCTTTGGAGGACTGCCTACGTATCGCCGGCACGTCGATCACACCTGGCGCTCTAAAGCTGATCGCAGAATGAAAGTGACATTTTTCTCATTAAAATTTGTCATAACAGAACGTGTTTTATGTTATTCTGCATTCTTGCCTAATCATAGGAGGATTCCAGTACCTTAGCGAGGCATAACTGTATCATCACAAATCAGCAAGTACTGTACTTTAGAATCGATACTGCAACACACTTAATTTTCTGCTTACTCAAAAGAAATACAGGAAGGTCATACGGAGAATCCCCCATGACAGCCCCCTTGCGGCAATTTTAAAATGAAGTTCCGCTCTCGCTCAGCCCTTGATGCAGCCCTGCCAGGAGGCATCGCCATTTACCGACCACTGCACTAGATTATTATAAAGAGAGACGTTCATGCAGCTATGAGGGAGAAACAGTACTTTAAAAAATAAAAATAAATAAAAGAAGCTTGAATCCCAAACTCCAGGCTCCTTTTCGATGGTATACTTGTTTGAGGGGAGTTCTGAAACCCAGGACTGGTTGCAGGGCTATTGTGAGTTTCTAACCCTGGTGGTGTGCATGCACTGTGCTCAAATCGTGCAAGAACCATTAATGGAGTCTCTGGTCTCGATACTTCACTTATTGTACAATTCAGCCAGCAACAACACGAGGAAACAGTCAGTGCAGCCAGCTACACTGTCCCTTAACCTCTAGGAACACTAGGGGCTGGTTTCACTAATCCTGGACTACCTGAGGTGATTTCAGGTAAGGCAGGGTCAGACAGACAGGCAGACACAGACAGACAGAGAGACAGACAGGTTACCGTTGTAGGAGCCCTCTGTGGAGCTGCCGAAGGGGTCAGCCAGAGGTAAAAGGTCAGGGAGCAGCAAGGGAGGCTCGGGGGATTTGAGTCCCTCAATCAGCTTTTCTGAGAGGCCAGCGAGAAAGAGAGAGAAAGATAGCAGAGAAAAAAAAAAGGTAAAATAAAGAATGACAAAGCCAAGCAAGCAGCAGTTAGTTCACAAAGCCTTGCTTTCATGTTAAATCCAGAAATGAAATCGTGCAATTTGTTTATTTAAAAGGGAGATTGTTTTCCGTCACCCATGAAAACAAGGCATTAGTAGTTGCAGTGTGTTGTTTCTGTTGGAGACGAACAGCACCCCACGCAGCATTTCAATCCAGCAGGTGGCACTAGAGTACAACTGTTCCATGCACAAGGCAGGTTAACAGGAACTCTAAGGCTTCAGAAGGGGTTTGCACAGCTCAACCACCACTGAGCAAGCACACAGAGCATCAGTGCTCCCTTCCCCCTCCTGTGCGATTAGACCCTGCGCAGCAAAATCTACACAGAAGAAACACGGGCTCAGTGAAATCACCTGCTTATTGCAAGATTCATAGAGAGACTAAATTAGAGCAGAGCTACTGACATCATAAAAGTACGTGCTTCTTAATACTGGAGATCCAAAAAATGTCCTTAGTAGTGCTGCACGAACCGATTATTGGATTACTGGTTTGGATACTCTCCAAGAAAAGGAATGTCCTTACCAAGCTTCCTGACAATTGGAGCGGCTCTCTGTTAGAGATCAGAACTTTAGTGTGGTATACGGTGCCTTCAGGGATATGCATCCATGCCAAAAGGCTGAACATTGGCATCACTGTTAGTAATCAAGGCTAGAGCCCTCTACAGCAGTCCATGCGTGTCAGTGAGACAGAGAGCTATTCTGCCCTGGTACTTACAGTCCTCAGGGGGCACTGGGGCGCTAGGGCACAGGGAGGAGGGAGGGGGGGGGGGGGGGTTCGGGGGGCTTTCAGAGGAGGACACAGCACAGGCTCCCGCTCGACCCCGTCACTGGGGGAGAAAAGGTCACGGGTCACAATAGACGTATGTATTTAAAGGCTTGAATTAACTAACTGAATTGCAGCCTTAAAAATGTCCAGCAGTACAGCTTTGTCAATTAGTAACGTTTTAATGATTCTCCTGTTCCTGTCATTAAATCTGTATAAAATCGCTCGTTTTTCTTTGCATTGCAGCATCTGCTTGAACCCGAACACATGTTTTTCTTTACCCTCATAAAATCGACTTCATTCATTTTGACCTGCTGATTTTGGTTTGTACGGCTGATCTGAAGCGAAATCGGTGAAGACGTTTCTATCCTTTTGCTAAAGGAGGCACAAGCGCGGTCCGATTATCTTACAGGGGTCTCGCGATAACGGTAGGTTCTGCAGATGTAAACTGTTGTGATTACTTTAGGTACAGTAGGGTTAGAGAGGATTCAAGAAAGAGTTCATATTATTGATGGAAATTTAGCCGATATCAGTTGTCTTCATAGGAAATTGTGTCTGCGTAGCAAAAAACAGCTATATTAAGAATGCAGAGTAGGGGTTTATGAAAGAACCGTGTTGTTGTTTGACATGAAAGGTGAATGTGAAGCGAGTGTCTGTCTGAAGGAGAGCACTTTGGCTGAACTCAAAAAACGTGCGCCCTGCTTACAGCGAACACTGCTGTTGACTACAATTAGGATGTTAATAACCAGCTGGCAACACACAAAGCTTACAGCTCACAGCTTCATGACGGCACAGGAGAGACACTGAGACACACTCCAAGTCCTCCAGGTGCCCTTGAAGGCATGTGCCAGATCACGAAGCTCTACCTTCATTTCAGGAACACCTAGCGCTGCATTATTGTGTATAAAGATAATGTTTAAATAATATCTAAATATTGAATATTGGAATCAAACAAAGGAACTATGTTAATTCTGAATTGCTGTTTGGACATGAATCGTTCCTAATTATAAAAGCACAAGATTCTCCCCCCCCCCAGTACTAAAGCAATGCATTACCTGGAGTGTCACAGAGAGGCAGAGGGGTGAAGGGGTCTGGAACACCCAGCAGAGAAGGGGGAGGGCAGGAATCCAAACCAAGAATATCACCAGATCTCTCCCCTTAGCAGACAGAGAAGAAAGACAGACCCACAAGAGAGAAAGAGAAAGAAAGAAAGAAAGAAGCAAAAGGAGATTTAAAAAGGTGCAATGCCCCATTCAGTTTGACAAAGTATATTTGATAGATAGATAGATAGATAGATAGATAGATAGATAGATAGATAGAATACACATATATACACACACACGTTTTGAAATGCACGCGGTGGCAGAAATGACCCTGTTCATACTCGTTCATGTAGCAGATTTAGTGAGGTATCGTGCAAAGGGAAACCGTGCACACCCGATGTCTGGACTACTGCACAGAAGAGCGTTTCTCTCTTCTTTCTAGGTCATTTGAGCATTGGGTTTATTTTACTCCTGAGATTTTTTATTTTTTTTTAACTGTAATATGGAATTAATTCTACTTTTGTTTTCCAACCAATTCAAAATTAAATTAAAGTATACAAATGTGAACGTTGAGAACAGGCCCCACTGACAAGGCCTGGGCAGCGGGTACCTACCTGCCCCGGGAGGGAAGGGCTTTGCCCCGAAGTTGTTGGCAGGCGGGGTGGGGGCTGGCTGCAGGCCTGGGATCAGATTCTCAGTGGAGGTGCTGAGCCTCTCCGCAGCCTTGCCTGTTGAATACGCAGGAGACTGATTAACTGTCCAGGGCTGGAAATAAGACTCCTATTGCATAGCAGTTTCGCCCATTCCAGGTTTTACCAAGAGCTTGATTAGCCCCAGTGCATAGGTAACAAGCTCAGGTGTGGCTTACTAAATTAAAAATCAGGATCAAACAGCTGTAGTTCCACGACAGCTGAAATAGCTTCTTTAGTAAATAGAGCATTTCAAGTTCGTCCTTCGCTGTCCTACAAAGCGTCTACATGGAGTTCCTTACTGTCACTGAGCTTGCCGAAGTCCTTGTTGAGAAGCTCCTCCGCGGTGAGTTTGGAGAAGTTGTCGTTGCCGAAGGGGTTCCAGGACAAGGATTCAGGGGGGGTGCTCACCGCGGAGGGGGGGTCCGCGGCTGGGGGGGGCTGGTACACACTCTGCTGGGAGGAGTGGGGAGAGCCAGAGGGAGTGGTGCTGGCAGACCTGAAAACGCACAGAGAGAGACAGAGACACACGTCACAAAATTACCTTTCAGCATGAAGATGCTTTACAGAACGACTATCAAAAAGGACACTATTTCAGGGTCTGACACTGAAAAAGAAAACAGGATATCCAATAGGTTTAGGTCCTCATACTGAAATAATAAATTCACACGGACACAGAATGGATTATCTTTTCTATGCTAGGCCGCTACATCGGAATTCACTCCTAAAAATATGTATCTGGCGTGGATTCCAACCAGCACTGCTTTCTTTTATGGAGTTGCATCATGACATGATTTTTTTTTGGACTTTTGCAATTCATACAGCTGTCTGTCCTGGCTCCTGTCCGCAGCCCTGCAGTGTCCAGAGTCTTACTTAGACTTGTTGAGTCCGGCCTCGGCCGCGGCAGCCTGCAGCAGCTGTGTGGACTTGCTGACCGGCACGCCGAACACCGCGCTGTGTGTGACATCACTCACGATGCGCCGGTGACCCCCCCGCTGGGTCTTGGGGGAGGAGGGGGGGGTGAGGGACCCCACTTTCTGCACCGGGCGAGCCCTGCCTTGGGGCAACACCTGGGGAGCACACAAAACCAGAGTAAGAACCAAGAAATGAGTCCACCCAGGCTTTCATTCACGAAACAGGACTGCAAAATCTAACAGCATTTTTTCTTTAAAATCGCGGTCTCAGCACTGCTCAGCTGACCTTGGCGTGCAGCTCATGGTTT
The DNA here is from genome assembly GCF_902713425.1 of Acipenser ruthenus. Classification (NCBI taxonomy): domain Eukaryota; kingdom Metazoa; phylum Chordata; class Actinopteri; order Acipenseriformes; family Acipenseridae; genus Acipenser; species Acipenser ruthenus. Next base: position 8,647,635 of record NC_081234.1, read on the forward strand.
GCTGAGCTGAGACAGCACGTGTCTGACACACTTTAGAAGGACAGCGAACGCCTGAAAACAGGTTTGTGATTCTCTCCTGGGATAGACCTCGAGTACCGTCAAACCTGTGCAGGGTGACCGATGCTGAATTCAAGTACAACACTGGACCAGATCTACTACAAAAAGTAGCTTTACCGTCTCCTCTGGCACTGCAGCGGGCTGTGTTTGCTGCGGTGGGGACGGCTGCTTGTGCTGCATGGCAGCTTGAGACTGCTGCTGCTGTTGCATGGGGAGCTGCGCGGGTGCTGCTTGCTGCGTTGCCTGTTGAGGAGGAGGCTGCTGTTGCTGCTGCTTTAACTGCACCACTGCTGCAGCCTTCTGCTGCATGGCTGCCTGCTGTGCCATTAGTTGCGCCTGCTGCTGCTGTTGCAGGTAGAAGTTCTGCATCATCTGCTGCTGCATCATTTGCTGCTGGGCTGCCGCCTGCTGCAGGACTTGGTACTGCTGCTTTCGGGACGAGACATGCAACAAAACACATGCGATCACCGATCCCCTCTCTCAGAGGTCGTGCGGCACTTTTAAAGCAGGACTTGAAACTTGCACTAGCCCTGCACCCAATAATGGATTACACAGCTAATGCTGTTCAGGTATATCATTGAAATGACCAGGTAGGTGCCAGGAGTTTGAACCATCAGCCCCTTGGTAAATTCTCATCACAGCGTGAATAAGTCACACTCGAGTCTGTGCGTTTATTAATAGGAGTTGTTCATGCAGCTACTGTGTAAAGGAGGAACTATGTATTCAACACCAAACTCCTGGCCCCTGATCGTTTCAATAACATACTAAATTGAAGGCAGTTCTGAAATCACTGGTCCAGGGCTTGTGCGAATTTCAAGCCATTAGAGAGAAGCATTAGTGTTTATTCTTAATGAAATCATTGAACAAAAGCAATGAGACATCCATAAACACAGTGTATTATTACACTGGAAAAGAAAGTGGGCAAGTCATACAGGAGACAGCAACAGCAAGTACAGAAACGAATGAATTACATGCAAGAACACAACACAAAAATATAAACGCTACGTAGCTAGCAGTGTTGGGACCACAATCATTACATTATAGATCCTTTAAGTATTTACCAGTTATCGGTATTGATTATTGTAACTTACTGGCTAATAATGCATTAAATTGAATGAAGTTAAATGGGGTGTTAACAGTAAAGAAGTCTACCGGAAGCCATAATAGTAGTCATGTTAGATTTTGAAATGCCACTTTTTTCAATTTGTCAGTTTTTTGTTAAGTGTATGGAAAACTAAAATCAGTCAATTCTATAGGGTGTGCAAAACTTCTGGCCACAGCTGTAGTTCCAACGAAATAAAAACTGATGGGATCTTCATAGCCCTAATAGTTTCTTAAAACCATGTGATCATAATTACTGCAATAACTGAAAACTAATTATAGCCCAACACTGGTAGCTACACTGTACAGAAATGAACTGTTATGTTGCAATGATAGACACAGCGACAGAGCAGTAAGAGACACAGGCAGCGTGTGGAGGAGAGGACAGTGTAGGAGACAGCACAGCACAGACAGTAACACACAGAGGACAGGACAGTGTAGGAGACAGCACAGCACAGACAGTAACACACAGAGAACAGGACAGTGTAGGAGACAGCACAGCAGAGACAGTAACACACAGAGAACAGGACAGTGTAGGAGACAGCACAGCAGGGACAGTAACACACAGAGGAGAGTTCTCTGTGCTTCTGCTGACACGGCTCAAATCTTGAATTTCGCATTCATCCATAACTTCAAAACACGCAACCCTCTATAAAGAGGCTGATGTCTTAATGCAGTTAATTGGGCCGAGCCCTGGGACTTATTATCTCCAGTGATGGATCAGGCACTTTATCTGGGTTGAAGTGCTTCATTTTTCCCCCCACAATATTCAAATGTCCGTGCTTGGAGACAGCTCTAGCTAAAGGTTTTGCATCCCCCTATAGAATTCATTTGGCTTTATAAAGTCAAATGAAACCTGCTGAATAATGTTACGTTGACATTCTGCTTTGTAGTTTCCCCACATAATTAAACAACTGATAAATTGAAACCCAATATGCAAAATTCTAGGTGATGCAAAACTTTTGCCCATAGCTGTACAGATGACAGATTCTAATAAAGATATCGCTTCCTCCAGTCTTGCAGAACAAACATAGAATCCCTGCTTAAACCAATCCACCTGATACAGGAATACGGCATTCCCTAAGCCAGAGCGATCCCACCTTTCTTGATTAAAATTCCCGTTGCACAGCAGTCTGATCCATTGCTGGTTTCCCTGGGAATCTAATAAGACACACCTGAGCTTGCTACCTATACACTGGCGCTAACCAAGCACATATTAAAAACCTGGAATGGGTGACACTGCTATGCAATAGGGGTCTTATTTCCATCCCTGAATCCACACAACAGTTTCTTGGAGTGATAAATCAGCCTGATCGACACCTGATTGATGTGGAGAGATCCATCCCAATATTGGGTTTGTGGAGCACGGCTGGCAACGAAGAGGATTGAAGGGATGAAATGAGCAGCTACTGGTCCCAGGAAGCACTACAGCTGCGTTAGCAACTCAGATTGCATGGCCAGGTCTAAAAACATTGAGGCATGAGGATACACCAGAGCCATGATAAAGAAAGGGCATGCCATCCACCATGCATGCACGTTTACAACACATGTCTTTAAGGTTTGCAACCACATGTACACTACAGTAAACTAAACCGCACTGCGCACAACTGGACGCTTCTTGATTGTGTCAAATTTACAAAGAATCTATTCCTTGCACAAAAAAGAAATGTGGAAATTGTCATTAGCACTGCTACAAAACGTTGCTACAGTAAGACACACTGAATGTACCGAGAAAAAAAAAACAACTATTAAGCAAATTAATAAGTAAGGTATCGAATGAGTTTAGTGGCTCGTATCTAATGTTTGATGAATAGCTAAATGTTTAGCAGCAGGGTCAGCCTCAAGTAATGTAAATAAGACTCCCGCTGCATAGCAGTTTGATCCATTTCTGGTTTGACGAGGAGTCTAGTAAGACATGCCTGAGCTTGTTGCCTATACACTGTGGCTAATCAAGCTCGTAGTAAAACCTGGAATGGATTAACCTGCTATGCAACAGGAGTCTTATTTCCTTCCCTGAAGTGGACCAAAAGGGGGTGGGGTTAGGGGTGGTGCTTAACCCCTAACGTCAATGGCTTATACTTCTTTAGTATTTGCATGAAATGCACGATTAAACTATTTCACATTTGATTTATGAATGAATCAACCACAAAATGACCAGGTAGTGAACTCAAACCTGGTTGTGTGTCTCTCTCTCTCTCTCAGTGTCTCCCTGCCAGGGAAAGGGACGCACCTGCTGTGTCTGAATAGCCTGCTGTTGCTGCTGCTGACTGAAGAACGCTGCCTGTTGCTGCTTCAGGAAGAGCTGCTGGTGCTGAGGCATGGCTTGGGGGTGAGCGGGAGGGGCCTGAGACTGAGAGGGCGTGGTTTGCGGCTGGGTGGGAGGAGCCTGGGTCTGGGTGGGTGTGGCTTGCTGCTGGGGGGTGGGAGCCTGGGGAGCTTGAGCCTTCTGTGATTGGACAGCTGGAGCAGGGGCGGGCTGGGCAGCGGCCAGAGTAACACCTGTGAAAACAGAGAAGGTAGCTTATAAAAATTCAATGAAACTTTTTGACTAGGTGTGTTCCTAATAAAGTGGCACTATTTTTCCAAAGCCGCTATATATTACATACCTACTGAGCGTATGGACACATTATTTTCTGAAGTCCTCTGCAATCTCCCACCGTCACTCACCGCATTTGAAGGGAAGAGCAAACAGCGATGAGGACGACTCCTTCACAGCAAGAGACTAATTTGATCCACTGGTTTTATGCTCCACAATTTAGGCCACACACTTACTGCAGTCAGCGCTCTGTCATTTTCTCCCCCCAGATAATCCGAGCAGCGATCCCAGTGGAATCGGAGCTGAACGCAACTGGAAATAACGGTTCACGAAATTCCCAGAAGGAGTCCTTGCTGCGTAAGTCCCTTTAATGGTTTCTTCCCAGACGTCTTTATTCGAAACTGCCTTTATCAGCTACAGTCCAGCCTGCTAACGTCACTCTCCCTCTGCTTGTTAATCAACAGAATACACTGGAGACAAGCACCCAATAATATCACTCTGGTTACCATCACACTCCAGTGAGTATCACCCTCATCTATCACTCATACAACCCCATTTAATATTCCGAATTGCACAGAGAAAACAGGCAGATTTATTACATCAACACGTATTCTGTGTTAACGGAGGTTATCCGTGAACAATATAGTCAGCTCCACTTTTTTTAGGCTGAGTCCCTTTGAAAAAAAGATTGCACCGTTAAAACATTTTACACAACAGCAGTTTCACACAGCAGCAGTCAAACTCTGCAGCCAACAGTATACCACATCACAGTCTGCCACTCTGGACTGCTGCAATCTACAGTCTTTCCTACACGGGTTGTGCGGAAGTCTCATTAAAGCTCTCCCCTCGCTCGTATGTTCTGCTGTCCACGGCTCTCCGTGGCTGTGGATTGTGGATAGCTCACCTTGTTGCTGGGCGGGCACCAGGGGAGCGTTGGCTCTCTTGCGGGGGGTGAGGGCTGGCTGGATGGGCAGGATGCCGACTGCGTTTGGCTGAGTCTGCCCGGCTTTGGGACGCTGCCGGGGGGCAATGGAGGTCTCAGTGGTGGGGATGGGGTCCGTCAGCCTGGGCAGGAGAAGGTACAAGGACATGGGAGGATTAAAACTTATCTTGCAAACATACTATCAAGGCTTCACTCTCATCTCAAAATAGCTATTGCATTGCATTTTATTACATAGCATTGCAGTGCACTGCTATTGGTATGAAACGCAAAGTTTAAAAAGCACCCCTAAGGCCTCAATAGAGCCCTCAGAAACATGTCTAATGAGTCAGTGTAGCCATTAACCAGCCCGCAACACTGCCCCGACAATACAGAAATACTCCACATTAATACAGACTTCCAGTCAAACTCTGGCTGTTGAATTGAAGTTTCTTTTAGTATTTCTCATCACACACAAGTTGCCCCGTTAGGACCGCTGCACATATTGTGAGCTGCATTGCCTTCTGACTCCCCCTATATACAGCAAGTGGTCTGCTCCGGTCGCCCCCTCCTCTCACCTGGCTTTGGTCTGGCTCTTCTTAGCTACAGCCTCGCTGGCTCGGACCGGTTCAGGAAGCTTGGCTGGGATTGGAGAGTTCTGAGAAAGGAACAGGGGAGTCCATGAAAAGGAATGTGTACAGTAGCAGGGATGGAGATAATGCATAGCATTCTCAACCAATCCAGGTTTTACTACGAGCTTGATTAGCCACAGTGTGTAGGTAAGAGACTCAGGTATGTCTTATTAAACTCTGAGTAAAACAAGGAATGGATCAATCTGCTATGCAATGGGAGTCTTATTTCCATCCCTGCAGTAGGTACCTCATTGTATCAGGTCTCAAAGCAAAGAGCTCACTCTTACACAACAGTGAGACAGTAAGTTAGATCAGATCAGATCCCATTTCATCACTCTCTCGAAGAATGCAACATCAGAAGCATTTCAACGCACTTCCCTTTTAAAAAGGCAATTCAGAAAAGCAACACTACACACCGTTATTGGCTACACAACATGAAGAGCCAACCTGCACGTTCTGCACGGAGCATTCCTTCCTGGCCAGCTTGAAGGCGAAGTACGAGACCTGGTAGATATCAGGGCGCTGGTCAGGATCAGGCTCCAGCATGTAACCTGAGGAGAGCGGAGAGAGGGGGACGGAGGAGGAGGAAGAGGGAGGGAGGAGAGGGGGAAGGAGAGAGGGAGAGAGAGGGAGGAGAGGGAGAGGGACAGGGAGAGAGGAGAGAGTGAGAGGGGTAAGGAGGGAGGAGAGGGGGACAGAGAGTGAGTGAGGAGAAAGTGAGAGGGAGGAGAGAGAGCGGGGAGTGAGGGACGGAGTGGGACAGAGGGACAGAGAGTGAGGAGGGACGGAGAGAGTGAGGGAGGGAGGAAAGAGTAAGGGAGAGGGAGGGACGGAGAGAGCAAGGGAGAGGGAGGGACGAGAATGAGAGGGAGGGACGAGAGAGAGGGAGGGAGGGAGGAGAGAGGGAGAGGAGAGAGTGAGGGAGGAGAGACAGAGCAATTGTTGTCTGATAAAGATTGCTTCCTGCGAGTCATATTCAGCTAAATCACTGTCTTACCCATACATGCGGGTGACTGGTGCGTTCTATAGTGTTATTATTATCATTAAAATGATTATCACTATCATACAAAGAGTGCAAGAGAAAGTACACTCTCGACTTGATCAGAGGCAGCCGCCGAACAGCAAGGATCATATTGCAAGTCATTAAACCCAAAACAAACAAACATATCTGTTTCTGTAGATTCTGTTGTGACCTCAATTGTCATTGTAATTAAAAAAAAAAAAAAAAAAAAAAAAAAAAAAAAGCTATGAATGTTTTTTTAGGAAGGATTTGCACAGTGATCACAAACATGACTACATTTTAGCAGTGACTCACTGCAGCATGACTCAGAATTTAGACCATTGTTACATTACTGCTGTAGGTAGACAGGAGTCATACAGGCACACACACACACACACACACACACACACACACATCTGCGTAATTGTAATTATACCATCTAATTGATCGATAACAGTTCAAGTACGCATGTATTTGTCATTGGATCACTACTCTCGTATTTTAAACCACTTTTGCTGACCCCATTTGTTCGAAAGAAAATTATATACTATATACTGCTTGGTCAGTTAGTATAAACAGGAGTAAACAAGCTAGTGCAATTGTAACTATGACTAATTACTGCAGCATAATTGGAACTGTAATTGAACAAACTAGCACTGTAATTGTAATTGTCCAGCCAACAATCCTGCTGTCATTGTAACTGTAGTGGAGCGCTGGTCTGCACCCCAGCCTGCGTGGTACGTACGGATCAGGCAGTGCATGTCGGGGGAGTAGCGAGAGTTGTCAGGGATGGTGAAGCTGCCGTCACAGATGGCCACCTGGCTTTCCCCGAAGGGCAGGGTGAAGAAGCAGAGCTTGTAGAGGAGGCAGCCCATCGCCTGGAACAGAGAGGCAGGGTGAGAGACAGAAACAGAGACAGCCTGCAGGGATGGGAAGCCACTGCGCCAAGTGCAGGGCGAGACACCCAATCAGGAGTTCACAGCTTCCAATCCTGCTTTTGCCAAGTTGACGGCCTTGGCTTGGGAGCCTGCGCTGGCCTCTGCGCTCCCATATACTAGCAATCTGCTGGCAGGGATGGAAATAAGACTCCTATTGCATAGCAGTCACCCATTCCAGGTTTTTTTTATTAGCTGCAGCATATAGGTAACAAGCACAGGTGGGTCTTATTAAACTCATAGTAGAACCTGGAATGGATCAAACCGCTGTGCAACGGCAGTCTTATTTCCTACCCTGGATTGGGCTGCAGCCCAAATTCATCTTCTGGTGCCCTTTACCTCGAGTACATCTTTTTGCAGCGGGATTATATACTGTGATGTGCGAATAAAAAAAAAAAATTAATCACAGTGATCAAACTGACTTTAAAATATAAAACACTGACAAACGACACAGGATGCATCAAAGGTAAAGCAAACGCTGTAAACGCTGCAGGTTCTGTAACTCTTGGACTCTTTCACCGTCTCTTAGCTTGTCATTCATTTTGCACATTTCAAACGAAAGCCTTAAAACAGCTGCTAAATGCTGCATGCTGTGCAGTACAACAGCTGTAATGTTTGGCATGCAATCCGCTTGAAAATCGAGAAAATTCTTCATCCTATGGATATTTCTGTTTTAGACAACGGCTATGAAAGAAAATCAAAGTGTGAAATATTTTAAAAACGCTATTAAAACACACAATGAGACACCTACCCAGATATCTGCCTTGGTAGTGATGATGTGCCCGCTGTACAGGTTCACCATCTCGGGAGCGCGGTAAGACAGGGTGGTGTACCTGACACACACAGAGAGGGAGACCGTGACTCTGGGGAGGAACGCGCTAAACCCCAACAGCTAAACCAGGGGGCGTAGCGACATGACCTAGGATCAGGGCTGGGGTCAACCAACCCCCCCCCACCCCCCCACCAATCCAAATTTTTAAAATCAATTCCCAAATTCCAATTTCCACTCCCTTTTAAATCAATTTCTTTTACACGACAGGCTTTATTGAGCAAACATACAGGTAGTGGCCAAAAAAATGGAAACACCTGGGTAAATGAGGGGCACCAAGTATATTGAAAGCAAGGGCTTCCACACAGGTGTGGCTCATGCATTAATTAAGCAAATAACATCCCAGCATGCTTAGGGGCATGTATAAAAATGCTGGACAGGCCTGGTTGCCTATAATTAAGGCTAGCATGGCTGCAAGAGGAGACCTCGGTGACTTTGAAAGAGGGGTGATTGTTGGGGCGCGTTTGGCAGGAGCTTCAGTGACCAAGACAGCTCAACTTGCTGATGCTTCACGAGCAACGGTGTCTAAGGTGATGTCGGCATGGAACTCCGAGGGAAAGACATCATCAGCGAAGGGCAACAGCGGGCGTAAGCGCATACTCCAGGATTGTGATATCCGTGCATTAATTCAAAGTGCAAGGCAAAACAGGCGAGCAACTGCTGATCAATTGACTGCAAATTTCAACCTGGGGCGCGAGCAGCCAGTTTCATCAAAAACGGTCCGCCGAGAACTCTACAGAGCGGGATACCATAGTGGCCCAACGCCCTATTAAGTGGGGTTTCCATTTTTTTGTCCATTACCTGTATGTACAACCTGTGAAACACGTGCACAACTTTGTCAACATCAACACATTTGTGTTGTAGTTGTGTAATTGCATGTGGTGCTGTTGACGAGTTGCACATGTTTGACAATGCAATGGGAATCTTATTTCCATCCCCGTTACTTCTAGAAAAACACCTGATCCAGCCTGTGTTACGTAGATCGAAGGTAGGTAACTAGCTCCTGAACTCTGGAACATTGTAGTAATAATGATGACAGCAAACATTATTAAAAGCTGCCTGCTCTTTAATCAATAATCAATGCATGCGATCGGGTTTATGGGATGGGACTCACTTCTTGATCTCGTCCTCCACCGTCGTCACCCCCTCACTTTGTGGGTTCTGGTATTTGTTGGTGGCGCTGCCGAAATCACACAGAACATAATGACCCCGGTCATGGAGCAGGATGTTTTCTACCTGGAGAAAAACAACAAAAAAGAAACACACAGAGAGAGACAGGATTAGGGACGACCTGGTCAGAACCACTGCCTCGCTTCCACGAGCACGGACTGACCGCCAACCATTCCTCCTGAACCCCCATCGATAGTCTAGTCGAGGGGTGTGGATTCCATGTTTACGCCCCCTCGTCGCTTGATTGGTCAGTGTTGTGACGTACTTCCACCCATCCCGCTTTAGGAAAGGGTCCGAAAAAAAAATCAGGGGCAGCTCAGATTGGCAGCCAACGCGGGTCAGATAAATGAACATGGAAACGCAGTATCAGGAGCAGCAGGGGTTCAGCCCGGGTTGAAGGGGGCACGGAGAAGAGGTTAATACTACTTATTTTTCTAGGATTGTGATCTGATCTAAGACAGATAAACTAAGCAGGGTCAGGACTTCAACCTGGACCGAGATCTGCTCAGATCTTTGAAGGTACACAGAGTTAGGCAGTTTGAACTCGGGGCGGTGGTACCTTGAGGTCACGGTGGATGATGGGAGTCTTGCACTGGTGGAGCCGCGCCACGGCCTCACACGTATCACAGAAAATCTGCAGCACCTCCGTCTCTGTGAAGCCAGTCTGGAGACGCTGGTTCATCAGGTTTACAACCTGACCCCCTGAGAGAGAGAGAGAGAGAGAGAGAGAGAGAGAGAGAGAGAGAGAGAGAGAGAGAGAGAGAGAACAAACAGCGGCCCGTTTTTAAAACAGCTGTGGAGGTTTCATGAACTACAAACTTTGATTTGAAAGAATTCAAATGGCTTTAGAAAAAAAACAGTCCTTGACAAAAACACTCCTTAAAAAACAATCCTTAAAAGTTTAGTTCAACACAGCTGGAGTCACTTACAATTACTCGTAATTAATCTCAATTACAGCCCCCTGCTCACCCCGGCAGTAATCCATGACGATGAGCACCTCCCACACGTCCCCCGCTCCCACAGGCGTGACGCTGGAGTCCAGGAAGCCCACGATGTTCCGATGGCCCACAAGATCCCTCTGCGGAGAAGAGAGAGACGTGTGAAGCCCAGGCTGAGAGAGAGAGAGAGAGAGAGAGAGAGAGAGAGAGAGAGAGAAAGAAAGAAAGAAAGAAAGAAAGAAAGAAAGAAAGAAAGAAAGAAAGAAAAGGAGAGAGAAAAAGAAAGAAAGAAGAGAGAGAAAGAAAGAAAGAGAGAAAAAGAAAGTAAAGGGGAGAGAGAGAGAGAGGGGGGAGAGAGAGAGAGAGAGAGAGAGAGAGAGAGAGAACACACACACACTCACCATGATCTGAATCTCCTGCTTGCACACTTGCAGGTCGTGTTCGTTGTTCACGTACATCCTCTTCAGGGCACAGCGCACGCCCTGGTGAGTTCGCACGAGGAACACGATGGCAAATCCACCTGGAGAGGGAGGGAGAGAGAGGGGCGGCACTTCAGAAGGGAAATCAACCAATGTGCTCAACCTGTACACTGATGAACCAAAGCCTTTGTTTAAAGCACTGACAAAAACGCCTGAGCATGAAGGAACAGAAGCTTGAAAATCTTCTGGTTTATTTTGTTTTTCACGACGCTGAACGTAGATTCACGCAGTGACGCATTTCAAACATTGAAAAAACACCGCTACTTACATTTTAATAGCATGTCAATATTTAACAAGGAAATGAGACTCCTGTTGCATAGCAGTTTCACCCATTCCAGGTTTTACTACGAGCTTGATTATCCACAGTGTGTAGGAACCAAGCTCAGGTGTGACTTATCAAACTTAGTAAAGCCAGGAATGGATCAACCTGTTATGCAATGGGAGTCTTATTTCCATCCCTGATACACGAGGATGTAAATAGAGCATCAGGGTGATTGATCAATATTTAAATGAAGGCTGACAAAATAAATCAATAATCAATTAACTGTTGCAATTGTTACAAAGTCGCTGAGTGGCCTTTGACTGCACCATTCAAATCCTTCACAATACTCACAGCAGAGTTAGATAAAAGACCCACCCAGTATCTTTTGTATCTGCTTCATGCATCAAAGATCCAAATGTTTTAATACCTCCAGGGGCAGGATAGGCTTGTTTAAAACAATACAGTTAAAGGTTGAAGCCTTTGTATAACTCCATGAACCACTTTCAACAAATGCACTCCATGCACTGTCAGCAATAACGACTGAGACCTTTCAACACAACTGGAAACATGCATGCGTTAGTAATACAATATATAAAACAGGGATGGAAATAAGACTCCTGCTGCATAGCAGTTTTACCCATTTCAGGTTTTAATATGTGCTTGATTAGTGTACAGGTAACAAGCTCAGGTGTGTCTTATTAAACCAGGAATGGATCAACCCGTTCTGCAATGGGAGTCTGATTTCCATCCCTGATACGCGAGGATGCAAACAGGGCACCAGATCAATATTTAAAATGACGGCTGGCAATATAAAAGTCATGGCGATCAATAATCGATTAATTATTGCCATTGCTACGAAGTCGCTGAGTGACCTTTAACTCCATCATTCAATACCTCCACAATACTCGCTGCGGAGTGGAAATCACAAACCACCACGAAGGATATCAAACACACAACTTCAAGGCTCGAAATATGACTCCCGTTGCACAGCAGTTTCACCCATTCCTGGTTTTCCTAAGAGTTTAAGACACACCTGAGCTTGTTACTGGCTAATCAAGCTCGTATTAAAACCTGGAATGGGGGAAACGGTTGTGCTACATGAGTCTTGTTTCCATCCCTGTAACTTGTGCCTTCATTCGAACTCCCCTGTATCAATATTCTGTAAACTGGCTACAAGCTGCACAGTTTTGCCTCAGTATCAAAGACTCCACTACAGACAATACTGCATGGTCTCCGAGACACAGGCACTGCAATTACACAGAGAAGGATCGCATATTGAACACAGAGTGGTCTGGTTACTGTCTGCTCCCCTGATAAAGAACCGATCCAGAGCAGCGCTGCGCTGTCTTCACTGTCAGGTAGAGCTAAACTCACAGACAGAACTGGGACAGCTGAGACTTTATTAATCCAGAGGGGACTGACTGCACTGCACAGCACAGCACAGCACAGCACAGCACAGCACAGCTCTCTCTCTCTGCAGACCCCTTCAGTTGTCACACATTGGCTCAGCATAATAAGTCTTCAGTACGGTTAATTATAAATTCAGCAGTGATCATTCAAGATTTCAATGTTAGGGCTGGTGCAATTATATCAGACAGTCGGCAAGGGTCCAATTTCTACCCTACCTTTTTTAAATAAGGGATAATTCTGCTGAAAACAATAGGAGCACATGCTACGGCAAGCCCTCCAGATTCACTGTACCAACTTTAATCACGGACACAATAATGAGTGCGGATCTAGACTTCTCTCAGTATATTCTTTTTTCATTTGGGACTGTTGGGGAAAGTTAATGAAGTATTTCATTTACAACTAACAGTACTCTTAATATGAGAGAGAACGATGGTTTTCAAAACACTGGACATTGGACCAGGTGCTCCAGTTAAAGCTCCGATGAGAAGGACGACTCTGGAAAACCATTCAACGGCAGACGGGACAGCATGCTGGTCTTTATACCAAACAATAAATAAAATCACACAGATTTATTATTCAGAGGCCACTTGCACTTTTGCACTCCTTAAAAGTACTGCTGGTAAAACCAGGCATTGATCACACTGCTATGCAATGGGAGTCTTATTAACCTGGTCCAATGGTCCAGTGTCAATTACTCTACAAACACCGTTCAGTAAGCTGGACAATAGCAAACCAGTATACTTCCTGTAGTATGACTATTGAAATCGGTGTGGGTTCCTGTTCATTTCAATGAAACTGTTGTCATGCTAGTACAGTGCAAACACAAAACTACAATGAATTTAAAAAGAAGCTGCCGAATGAAATATCAATTAAAAAACGCAGGGCAGACAGCTACTGGTGGAGCGAACAATCACTCGACAGCAGCTGATTACTGCTCTGCGCAGCTGTCGAGAGAAGAAGTTCAAAAATGACAACTGTTTGTTTCTGCTTCCCTACGTTCCCCTGTGAGCAAGTCTCAGGACTGCCCTGGACTGGAGGGAGCCCCCTTTCTCTTAGGGAGGTGAGGGAGGGAGGGAGCAGTTCAGTCTCCATGCCTCAAGCCTGCCCTGGACTGGAGGGAGCCCCCTTTCTCTTAGCGGGGTGAGGGAGGGAGCAGTTCAGTCTCTGTGCCTCGAGCCTGCCCTGGACTGGAGGGAGCCCCCTTTCTCTTAGGGGGGAGAGGGAGGGAGCAGTTCAGTCTCCGTGCCTCAAGCCTGCCCTGGACTGGAGGGAGCCCCCTTTCTCTTAGGGGGGTGAGGGAGGGAGCAGTTCAGTCTCTGTGCCTCAAGCCTGCCCTGGACTGGAGGGAGCCCCCTTTCTCTTAGGGGGGAGAGGGAGGGAGGGAGGGAGCAGTTCAGTCTCTGTGCCTCAAGCCTGCCCTGGACTGGAGGGAGCACCCTTTCTCTTAGCGGGGTGAGGGAGGGAGGGAGGGAGCAGTTCAGTCTCCATGCCTCAAGCCTGCCCTGGACTGGAGGGAGCCCCCTTTCTCTTAGGGAGGTGAGGGAGGGAGCAGTTCAGTCTCTGTGCCTCGAGCCTGCCCTGGACTGGAGGGAGCCCCCTTTCTCTTAGGGGGGAGAGGGAGGGAGGGAGGGAGGGAGCAGTTCAGTCTCCGTGCCTCAAGCCTGCCCTGGACTGGAGGGAGCCCCCCTTCTCTTAGGGGGCTGAGGGAGGGAGGAAGCAGTTCAGTCTCCATGCCTCAAGCCTTTCCTGGACTGGAGAACAAAACTATCACATCCTCACTTGCGTTGTGAAATTAGCTAATCAAATACAGCAGCATTCCACACTGTTAGAGAAATCAGTTGAAAGCTGCTGTCGTGGAAGACAATGGGGCAGGACTGTGAACGACTGCAGTCACCATGAACAAGTCTAGGAAAGACAATACTGTACAACCCAAACTGTGACCACAATAAGACCTTTAGCGAGCCGTCTGGAGGAAGGGCGGTCCGTCTAGCCACGGATTCCCAGAGGATTCATCTCCCCTACTAACCTGGCTAGGGGGCGTTTTGTTTTTCCTCAGACCACGCTTGCATTAAGCGAGCGAGCCTAGGTGGGCAGAATGTCCTTTCCTTGTTCTTGAGGGCGAGCTGAATTTAGTTATTCTAATCTAAATGCAAAGTTACACAGTGCTGAAAGAATACAGAAAAAAACCATTCGAAATGCCAACTGAAGCTCTTTGCATTTCTTCCTGAGGCTATTCTACCACCGAGATGAAAGACTTCCTCGCCACGTCAAAACCACAAGACCAAACCAGCCTGCAAATCCTGCACAGCAGCATGCCTTCACACCAGGACCATTACACTGGAGTGCAACACCAGACACTGCATACCAACGTACCGGATGCACTCCCCACACAAACCAACACAGCCAGGCTGGATTGATCATCCAGAACTTCGACCGCAGCATCCAGGAGTCTTGTTTATCTACGCTACCAAGTTCAGAAATAATAAAAGAACACACTATGAATTCAATGGCAAACGTTTCGACTAGAAGTCTTTCTCTAGGTCTTCAACTGACTTCTCGTTGAACTGGATTTATAAACGGATTTGAAAAAAATTATTTATGAGTTGGGATTTATGAAGGGAAGAAAAATGACTTCAAAGCTCTGCTTGACACGCCTTTTACTGGAACAGGAGTCAAACACTGTGACCTGGAAGCAGTAACTACCTTCTTTAGAAAGCCAAGGAGCAGCGTGAATCGGAGCTGCCTTTTAAACAAACAGCAGTGGCTAGGCCTGAGCCCTTTAAGTCAACAGCAAACCTGCAGAGCTCGGCTGGCTTTAAAAAAAAAATATCTAGAGACTTGGGTTTTTAATTTGAAAAAAAAAAAAAACAAAGCAAACACATACCCGCTTTCCCAGTGAGGGTTATTACAAACAATACTGTTGGCCAGTCCACGTTGTATAGACACCGTTAGCAGACCTTGTTGACAGTCTTCTTTGTTTACATAGTTAGACATTGCAAGTAGGGCCACTTCCTAGTTCCTGAAACCTGCATTTCCCATCGCGAAATTAGGAAATTCTACATAACGTTTTAAAAAATATTTTAACTGTGCCACGTCTGCCATTTAAAATACACCTGTACGCCTTAAATAAAAATAAAATCAATGTTGTTCTGTTATTTTGCTGACCTGTGCAAGACAGACGTCTGACTGACGATTCCTTGTTGCTTTCCGGATTCTACCAGTAAATTGCTAACAACTGTACCACCGCCAAAACGTAATTCTTGCTGGGATCATTTGTTGACAAACGCCAGATTCAGACCCGTGATAATCTAGCCCAGGGGTCTCCAATCCTGGTCTTGGAGGGCCGGTGTCCCTCCTGGTTTTTGTTCCAACTATACCCTAAATTAATTACATTAATTGGACCAATTAAGCTTCTAATAAACACTTAATTGGTCCAATTAATTAATTTAGGGTACAGTTGGTACAAAAACCAGGTGGGACACCGTCCCTCCAGGACCAGGATTGGAGACCCCTGCTCTAGCCTATGTTATGAAGCCAGGGCAGGCAATAAGACTCCTATTCCATAGTAGTGTCGCCCATTCCATGTTTTACTGCGAGCTTGCTTAGCCACAGTGTGTATACAGGTAACAAGCTCAGGTGAGTTACGCAACTCCGTGAAACCAGGAACGGATCAGAGTTGAAGAACACACCTGAGCTTGTTATCTGTACATATACACGGATCAAGCTCGTATTAAAACCTGGAATTGGCCGGACTGCTGTGCAATAGGAGTCTTATTTCCAACACTAGTACTGCTCCCAAAATATCATATATATATATATATATATTATATATATATATATATATATATATAGAACAATTCTCACCTTCAGCCAGGGTTTCTTCCACCGTGACCTGAAGCCGTCCGACGGCGAACACTCTTCCGATGTAACTGCCCCCGGAGCTTGAACCGCTGCCTCCCCCGCCGCCAGCTCCGGAGCCGGGGCCCGACCCTACCAACTCTCGGCGTGAATCGAAAAACTTCTTCATCTCTCCGGAGCGATCACAAAAACCAAGAACTTCAATTAAAAACGTCAAAGATAAAACGAAATAATAATAATAATAATAATAATAATAATAATAATAATACACAAGACTCCTCCTCGAACGCTTGGTTCAGTTTCAGGTCCAAAAATATTTAAATAATATACTATATTATTACTGTCCCAGAATGGAGCGAGGTAGGGTTAAACGTCCCGTAATTTTTAAGACAGATTGTATTTACTCAAAAACTGAAGCGTTAACCCACAACGTTAAATCCAATTGCTATACGGGTTAAATATTTTGGGGCTTCACTTTGTGTACACTAGACAAATCAAAGGCAACCTATTTTTTTTTTAATCGCGTTTCTGCAAAGTAGTATTTTCAACAAAAAAATATAGGTACTACAGATATGATTGAAACGATTGCATTGGTGTTAAAAAATAAAATCCGATCCCTGATTTGCTTTCTTTAAAAAAAAAAGTGTAACACTTGAAAATGATTGTTCCGTCCTCGGATTTCTTTTTTTTCTAACTAAGAAATGAATAAATAAATTTGACAACACTGCCAGGTTTGCAAACTGGCGCAGCCCCAGTCTGATTGAAGATATATATATATATATATATATTTATGTATATTTAGATCCCTTCGGGTCTGCCATTTTAATTCGTTTTAACAGACCCTCTCGATTTAATCCCGGGCAATGCCCGTGTTTATTTAATTGGTATAATTGTGATCCAGAGGCTGTTTTCTCCGGGTTTGCACGAATGTCTCTCCCTCTTGCAATCCAGCCAGCTGGGCTTCGCGACCCCACAAACCAGGAAACACAAACACAACACGAAACGGAACACCATTCAATCAAAAACTAGACATTTTTTTTAAAAAGCCGCCTGCCCGCCCTATGTTAAACCACGTTAAAGATATCTGTAAAATTAACAATTTAAAAAATAGATAAATTGTCGACATTTAGAGTCGCCTCGCGATGCATGTTGGTAGTTGTAGTCCTAGCGCAAGCCTCCCAGTGACGATAACAGAACTACAACTCCCAGTGACGTCGAGGTTTACAAATATAAGACATCTCGAACAAAATTTAAAAAAAACGAACGAGTTGTTTATTTCGTACTTATCGTATGATTTTATGACAGTGGGTTTGCAGGGTGTGTGTATAGCTCAGTGCAATGGTGTAAATGCGGTGGTGTTGCAAAGCATTGTGGTTGTTGTAGTTTTTTTAAACACCAGCGGCAAATTCGCTGATGTTGCTAAAGACAGATGATTGATGCTGCCCACCGCAAAATTACAGTGGAAAAATAAATAAATAAAAAGCCGTGGGATTGCATTTAAAAACGCCCTTATACTTTTCACATATACGATACTAGCCAGAAATATATAAGCTGCAATCTGCTTTATACAGACGTGTTTTGCGTGCCCGAGAAAACCTTATGATGAAATGCATGCGGTAAATGCAGGATTTGCTATGTCTGTGCGTCGACCGTCTTTAAACGACCTTGATGTGTCATCGCAGCACACGGGTGAAATACAGCACTGGGATGTGCGCACAGGAGAGAAGCTCTGTTGTAAAG
This sequence comes from Acipenser ruthenus, assembly GCF_902713425.1. Lineage (NCBI taxonomy): Eukaryota > Metazoa > Chordata > Actinopteri > Acipenseriformes > Acipenseridae > Acipenser > Acipenser ruthenus. Next base: position 8,665,501 of record NC_081234.1, read on the forward strand.
CCCTTGTGGCTGCAGCCTATAGCCAACAGTTAAAAAAAACCGTGTCAAAAAATCAATAGAAAATATTTAGAGGTTTCCCAATACCAGTAAGAAACCCTAAAAGCATTCCTTGCACACAAATAGGTACACTATATTATTATTAATTTTTTAGCAGACACCCTTATCCAGGGCGACTTACAATTGTTACAAGATATCACATTATTTTTACATACAATTCCCCATTTATACAGTTGGGTTTTTACTGGAGCAATCTAGGTAAAGTACCTTGCTCAAGGGTACAGCAGCAGTGTCCCCACCTGGGATTGAACCTACAACCCTCCGGCCAAGAGTCCAAAGCCCTAACCACCACCCCACGATGATGATGATGATGATGATGATGATGATGATGATGATGATGATGATGATGATGATGATGATGATGATGATGATGATGATGATGATGATGATGATGATGATGATGATGATGATGATGATGATGGAGCAAATTTAAGGCAGTTGTTTTGGTTTTTAAAACAACACATAAAAAAGGGTTTCGTTTATCGAGGTAACAGCCCACTCGGGACAGAGAGGATTTCAAAATTCAGTCCAGGGCAGTCGGTATCGTACTGGACAGATCATGCAGTTAAAAAACACATCGGAGATGAACAATATTTCTATAAGTTTAGAGAAAGTGAAACGGGCAAGTTATGTTCTGTGCAGCTACGTGTGTGTGTTTTTAGTCGCTTTGCGTGTTAACAAAATTGCTCTTCATAGCAATTAGTAGAGCTGGTCTTCAGTGCCATTTTCACTGCTCCCCTTACACTGTATAGCTGAATATGCGAGTCAACGTAAAATTTATTTTTAAAATGCAAAGATTTATTTTGCTCAGAAGAGGCAGACAAATGTGATTTGGTGTGATTAGCATTGCTTTGTCAACCATGTTACCGAAAACATAGAGGTACCGGTTATATCAGATCAGAAAACGAATGTCTCTTAAAGACATGTGAGGTGCATTGAGATCCGCAACATTTCTCCTTTGATTTATTATTATTAGTAGTAGTATTGTTGTACTTTTTTGTAATAAATCATACATTATTAAAATTGTAATAAAAAATCATTAAAAACGGAAGTGAAGACTGGACAATGTAACAATTCACTGGTGGTTAGACTGAATCTCGTTTGGTAACTCGTGGTGCAATAATACAGATCACCACCAGAGGGCAGTGTGGCTCGATGTAAATTACTATCTTCCAGTGCCACCCGTGCTGTCTTGTCAAAGCTGTCTCTAATGGCTATATTCGCCTGTGTTTAGGGCGTGTTATGTTTTCAATAAGTCAGCTAACTGTCCCGCGGACATGTATGCATGCTACATCATTAATATAATACAGTATTTATTTCTTATTTTTACAGGGAGCTGTGGTATAATAATAATAATAATAATAATAATAATAATAATAATAATAATAATAATAATAATAATAATAATAATAATAATAATAATTCATGCAGTTCAATGGTGATCAGTGCGTTAATGTGAAAGTAATTTACTGTTACAATAAACAGCATACATGCAATACTGATGCTGTGTGATCGAGTGGTTAAAGAAAAGGGCTTGTAACCAGGAGGTCCCCGGTTCAAATCCCACCCCAACCACTAACTCATTGTGTGACCCTAAGCAAGTCACTTAACCTCCTTGTGCTCCGTCTTTCGGGTGAGACGTAGTTGTAAGTGACTCTGCAGCTGATGCATAGTTCACACACCCTAGTCTCTGTAAGTCGCCTTGGATAAAGGCATCTGCTAAATAAACAAATAATAATAATAGTGAAAAATGTCATTAATAAAATATAATATACTATATAAAAATAGAATGACAATGGATGCATGAATTACTGTATCCATTATTCATTAAATGTATTGATTACCTGCCTGGTTATTAGTAATTGCACAGATTCGTTAACAATTTATAAATAATGATGAAGGCGCTGTTCCTATACGGCGCCCGACTATTGCTATCACGTTATTGGACACTGGCTGAAGCGAGCCCCATGTCCAGCGACGGGGGATGAAATATGAATACAGTCCGGGGGTCAGTTCGAGACTGACAGGATATTAATGCCAGGTCAGATATAGCCTCATTGTTTTCCTTTGAGCTCTTTCTGTTCCGGTCGGGCGTGCCTCAAAGTGCCGGGATAGTCCACGATACAAGATCGGGGTGTCCGGTGACACTGGCCGCCTCTGAGGGGTACCTGAGAACGTCTCGTGTGTTCTTGAGTCGCTCCGGGCAAATTAGCGTTACAAATACAGGGCTGAATCATCGATTAGGTGAATCATTTCACAAATTACAAAAAATACATGCTTAAAGCTGTAGGGTTCTGCAGGTAATCGATGCTGGACGATGGACAATGTGACGCAGGAGGTGTCTGGAGCGGTTTTTAAAATCAATACTCAAAGCAAACTGAAGCCCTGAAAACCCCCGTGTGCATCCATGAGTCTATTTGTTTAGGGGGGGTTAACCATTAATTGCAAACCCACATAGTATATTCTTCCTCATACAGACGCAGGTGTGCTGAAATCCTGAAATACCACCGTTAGCTAATCTCACCATTGAAAATAATACATACTGTATGTAAAAAAAAGCAGAACAAACTGCCTCACAATGTCTGTGCTTGTTTCTGAAGTCCATCCATAACTCCATAAACGGTACAAATTCAACACCCAATCACGAGATACTGGAAATTGAAATACGTGTTACATCCCTAGCCCTGAAGTAACTTTTCTGGCAAGCATGGTTTTAAAGAATGAACCAATGCCGGGTTTTTTTTGCCTCGAAGCAGTTGCTTTCACAGACTGTCCGAAACCCCATCATTTTTTAACACTGCAAAAGCAGAACAAATCGTTTGATTTGCAGATCAAAGGTGCTCTGTAATGATCTTAACAGAGGGGTCATTCAGATCTGTCAGGATCAGTTCAATAGACTCAATTGACATTCTAGTTTTCATCATTTGTCTCAAGCTCAGCATAGACGAGGAACAGTATCAGGTGTTTTGCATGTGCCCGCGTGGGTTGATTTGCATAGCTGGGGAGTTTAGTATACAAGGGTTTGTACTGCATAGCTGTGGTTACTCTGATTCGTTCATACTGCTCCTGGACGTGCCTATCTTCCTGTCAGACTGCTGAAAAGGAGACAGATCCCTCTCTTCCTTTGCCTAATCCCTGTTTTGAATATTTAAATAAACTTGCTCTGGGTGACACGTCAGTATCGTGCCACGCAGAAGCACCTGCCAACCGATCACCCCCTAGGGCGTGAGACGTGCTGTCCCATTCTGACTTGAACCGACGCACTTAAACAGCCCGCTACACCAAAGTATGTGCTAAATGTGGCAGGCGTTTACTTTTTTTTGCGCCCTGCTTATTTATCGAGCACATATTGGAATTAATTTCTTTCTAGAAATGCATGCGAATTGTATATTATATATCGCAACACACACAGTATACCAATGTAATCCACATACTCGAGTCTAATTCGAGGCATGCATTCAAATAGCCGTTGTTACAGGATGGTGGAGTACGCGGGCGCTTGTTGGAGTTAAATAGTTAGACAGGTGTGTTCTTAGATCTGTAGTGTCTGTCTGGGATGGTTGGTTGACTCGGCTGCTTTGCTGGGCGGTGCTTCTTTAACTGTATTTGTTATTTGAAATATGAGCGCACGCCCACTTCCTTTATGTACAAACGCAGAGAGCTCGCTTGCCACACGCACTGTCATCCTTGCTCGACTGGACGCACCCGAACAGGCGCATTTTCAACCGCACCGGAGACGGAACACTCTGCACAGGTGAGTGCACACGGACGGTGTGTTGTGTTCCCGAAGAGGCGTACTGTCTGTCTGTTTGATTTTATAAGACTTCAGCTTCTTCGTGGCAGGAATAAACGTAGGCTAAGTAAGCCCCCAAAAAGGCGGACACCGCTTAGAAAAATATAAATCCTTCTTGGGTGGGGACGCTAAGTTTAATACTCAAGAACTTTGTTGCACTTTTTCACGTGAGGTGCGGTAACGGTGTCAGTGTAAGTTTAATTTAGGTTTATTTGTTAATTTTATAGTTCCAAAACGAAAGCTCACCAGCTGTTTTTTTTTTCTTTCTTCATAAATCAAGTGATTCATCATCGCGACCGGCCAACACAGGGGCGGGTTTTTGGGCAACATCATTGCAAAACGCGTTTTCAGGTGAGGGAGCGTACATTTTTAACCCTTGCTGTTTCGTATTCCCTGTTCCAAACTAAACACCGCCACGGTTATAAAGAGAACTGCATGAGTCTCTTTCTGTTCGGTTCGGTTCTGTAGTGTAAGCTCCCGTTTCAACACTTTGGGTGTTACTGTTACAGTCTGCGAAACACCAGAACCACATCAGGGGCGCTGCACCTTTAAAAACTCCCATCCCCCAGGAAATCTCTGATGGGTGGGTGTTTGATCCTTTGTTGATGTTTCAATGGAAATTGTAATGTAACGGAGTTAATGACAGGCATGTGGATTCTGCAGTCCTGTTATTTTAATAAAGCCGGGGTAGTGTGCTCGGTCGCTGAGCTCAGCGCAAACTTCAACAAAGAGTTTTGCTACTTTTTTTTACCAAACATTCATTAAATTAAAGACAGCGCCGGGAATAGGATGCGCAGAGCTTCGCTTTTTTAAAAACCTATCACAGTGGATCCAGGTAGTGTAGGATAGGATGTGTATTTTAAAAATAATAAATGAGCGTTCCAATTATTTATTTATTTATTTATTTATTTATTTAAGTTCTTGTAAACAGGGGCGTGTCACCATGACAACTCCAAATTGTGTGGGTGCCCCGAGGTCTAGATCTGGGCTCAAACTACGTCACAGCTGTATAAATAGTTTTTTTTTCTTCTTGAGAGTGACTCAGTTCTCACGAGGAGGAAACTGACGATTTGGATGACGATATTAAACATTTTAAACCCGGTTCCGTGCCCCTCCTTGCAAAAATAAGAAAGCTAGCATCGTTTTGTTTTGCGGGACAGTGTTCACATTTTCTTGTTTCAGCGGGGTAAGAGGTTGAGAAAGTGGACCCCTTTATTTCTCCCGCATTTCTGTGGAGGGGTCTGGAGTTCTCAAACAATCTCTCTTGGCTCTTGAAAGTCAAAATCGTTTAGATAGGAGGTTTCAGTTCTCTTTTTAAATAAAAAAATGGAAACGTCCATTAAAAACCGAGGCACTGGTACAGCCAGCTGTGGGCAAAAGGTTTGCATCAATCACCCTGTAGAGTGAACTCATTTAGCCACAGAAAGTCGAATGAAACCTGCTGAACAATGTTACCGTTAACATATTGAATTGCATATAACGCTTTGTCATTTACCATATACTGACAAAAATAAAAAAAAATAAAAATTTCAAAATCCAACATGAAATACTGTACTGCTATTATGGCTTCCGGTAGAATTTTGCGATATCGTTTGGTAGTTTATTTGATTATGATGTTAAATAAAATACCTAAATTATATTATTATTATTATTATTATTATTATTATTATTATTATTATTATTATTATTATTATTATTATTAATTTTAGGATTGTCTCAATCCTAAAATTCTAGGTGCTGTAACACTTTACAGAAGTACTTAAACTTTTCGATATTCTGAGAATCGCTTATCTGATTGTGATGAAACCTGGCCTAACCCTGGCCACATTATTAGGACATGTCTACCAGCCTGGAGGGGAGGGGGAGAGAGATCTGGCCGCGTTCAAAAGAGGCATGCTACGCGAGCAGCGTCCACAGCGGTCAATGCACTGTATCAGCAATTCAAAGGGAGAGCATTGACCCAGCGTCACCAAGGGAGACGCAAACAGTTATTGACAACAGAGGGAAAAGACGGTTAAGGCCTGTCATATATGAAATATTAATGATTACCATCCCTTGAGACAACGCCCAGCACCTTAGGAGTCCATGTCATGTCAGGGTTGTGATCAGAACCGGCTGTGGAGGTTTTTGTGAACTATAAACTTTGAGTTTTAAGGAATTCAAATGGTCTTTATAGGCCTACAAAAAAATAGTCCTTGACAAAACACTTCTTAAAAGCAATCCTTAAAAGTTTAGTTCATCACAGCTGGGGTCTACAAGGAGGCTGTGTGGTCCAGTGGTTAAAGAAAGGGGCTTGTAACCAGGAGGTCCCCGGTTCCCACCTCAGCCACTGACTCATTGTGTGACCCTGAGCAAGTCACTTAACCTCCTTGTGCTCCGTCTTTCGGGTGAGAGGTAGTTGTAAGTGACTCTGCAGCTGATGCATAGTTCACACACCCTAGTCTCTGTAAGTCGCCTTGGATAAAGGCGTCCGCTAAATAATAATAATAATAATAATAGCAATTGTGCAACTCGAAGTCTCCATAATGTGTTTGTCATTCGATCATTATCTTTGTATTTTTAACCATTAATGGGGATCAACGTTTGTAAATAAGTTTCTTGTTATGTTTCTGTATTTGTGCCTGTGATTATTTGCTGGGTGATTCAGAACAGATAGTCAAACGTGTTAGTGCGTGTAGTTGTTTGTGTTACTTTTTTTGTGTAATTAGAATTGGATTTACTGCAATATAATTATAACTGCAATTGAATTAAATAGCATTGTCATTGCAATTTCCAAACTAGTGATTTCAGTAGCTTCAGTGGTTGCTGTACGGCTCTGGTTTCTGTCGTTCTGTTTTTTTTTTTTTTTTTTTACAAGGAAGTCTTTTTGTTTTACATGTCGTTTTACTTTCTCAGGTATCCCATCATCCCCAGAAGCTGATACTCCTGTTACCATGGCAGCGGTGAGTTTCTTATCTGTGTTGGCTTGACGTCAGTTCAGACAGTGGTTCTGACAGAATGATCTCATGATCTCCTGTGTGTGTCCGCACCCGTCGCCACCAGGATGATGAGGATTAACCCACATCCCATAGCATTCGATACCAGCCAGCCTACCTGCATTTCCTGTGGGTAGCATGCAAGGGGTAAACCTCCTGAGTCCCATCTGCCCCTCTGTTCAGTTTTTATATGACCCTCGAGACATCGGGTTCCTGTTTGATATAATTTTGTTACAATCCACGGAGATGGGAATAAGACTCCCATTGCATAGCAGTTTCACCCATTCCAGGTTTTAATACGAGCTTGATTAGCTCCAGTGTATAGGTAACACAGGTGTGTCTTATTAAACTCACAGTAAAATGGATTACACTGCTATGCAATGGGAGTCCTATTTCCATCCCTGAATCCATGCACAAAACCAGCGTACAGTGGGATGAATCAGAAATCATACAAAGTCAACTATCGCTTGCTATCCTCGTCCCTTGTTTAAAACCGAAGAAATTGAGAAAGAAATTGCCTTTCTCTGGGATGGTTGTAATGCTTCTGTCTCTGGTGCATTGTAGGACAGCTACGATGGGATTGTGTTTGTTTGATATCCGTGTTCCTGTTACCCCTGGCTGACCCCGCTCTCTGTCTGTCTGTCTGTCCGTCCAGATCGGGTCACGTGGCACAGTCACAGAGTTCCGAGGATTCAATGCAGATGAGGACGCCCAGAAACTGCGCAAGGGCATGAAGGGAGTGGGTGAGTGAGAGAGGAGAAGGGGAAGACATGAGGAGAGGTGGGAAGAGGGAGGTAAGCATGAAGGAAAGGGGGAGAGGAAAGCAAAGAGGACAAGGGAGAGAGGAGAGGAGAGGAGAGGAGAGGAGAGGAGAGGAGAGGAGAGGAGAGGAGAGGAGTGACAGGGGGGAAGCGATGTGAACCCGCTTGCTTGCAGGAAAGCACCGCGCTGTAACTGGTTCCATTGGACTCCAATCTGGGAAAGTGTTTCCAGGAGCGAGGACTGTGAATCCATTGTGTCTGGCTCACTGCTCTCAAGATCCGCAGGATTGCATTAAACTCCCGGTCGGAGGGGGTGGTCGCTGTCATGTGCTGAACGCAGGCACAGTGAGGCTGCTGTTCTGTTCAGAATGCTCAGCACAAACGGACACCAGCCTTCACTGTGTGTGTCTGAGCGTGCGACACGCTGTCTGCACGGGCGCATTCTCAAACCCAGTTACCTAGGGATGGAAATAAGACTCCTATTGCACAGCAGTTTCACCCACTCCAGCTTTTAATACAAGCTTGATTAGCCACCATGTATAGGCAACAAGCTCAGGTGTGTCTTATAAAAGTTTATTATACTAAAAGCATAGCAAAGTGTAAGAAACCATGGTGTAGTGTTGTAAAGCACAGAGAGGTACGGTAATGTATATTTAAAAAAAAACATGGGAAAGTGCAGTAAATGCATAGTATATAACCATGGGAAAACTGCAAAATTTACTGCAGTGAACTTTTCTAAGGGATAGTTGGCAACTATGGGTCTACCCATCTATTACAGCTGCCTTTGTCCTGCCATTGCCCCTTAGTATAACATACAGGCACTTAATTGTCCTGACAAGGTACGGATGGCATTTTAATCAATCAGTGTTAATAATTAATTATAACTGATATCCCCAGTGTCACACAGAGACAGACACTGACTGGTACTGGTTTATTGATCCCAGGCAGTTAAACGGCCGTTCAGCGCTGCCACAGTGTGTCTTATTTAACCAGGAATGGGTCAAACTGCTGTGCAGTGAGAGAGTTATTTCCGTCCCTGGGTGAGTATGTGTGTGATGTTTGCGTTTCGTTTACCATTGACCTAGACTGGAGCTGTGCAGCTTTTGTGAAAGAACCATTGTCAGACAGGTTCCATTAAACACGTAGTTTGTTTTGGCGCTTGTGACAGTCCAGCCTTCACCTCTAAATCAGGAGAGATGTGTTACTGAGCTTGATGAGCCAATAAAAAATAAATAATTGATGCAAGTCAAAGGGTCAAGCAACTCTCCCATAGCCCAGCTGCAATGACCCTGCTTTCTACCTGGAGCGACAAAAGCACTGAAACCGAGATCATGCCTTATTTATGAAGCTATTGGCTTTCAAGAGTCATACATATGGTACTATGTGGCCCCAACTGACCTCTTTGGTTCTTCTTTCTCCGATCAGGCACGGACGAATCAGCTATCATCGAGATCCTGTCTAAAAGAACCATCGCCCAAAGACAACTAATCAAACAAGCTTTCAAGAAGGCCGTTGGAAAGGTAAGCGATCGGCCCGGTTTCTTGTTGTTCAGGGGTGTCCGTGGAGAGCGGAGCTGGGCGGATGGATGTAGTGAAGTCCCGTGGGGCTGAATGACAAACTGAAAGACCAGGTTAGACTAAATCAGGCCACCCACGTGACCCACAGCTTGACATTAAAACCCACGGACCCGCGACAGTCATTGTACAACCCGCAAAATAAACATGTGAGACCCAAACTCAATCTGAGAGCGCAGCTGCAGGGATGGACATAAGACTCCTGTCGCATAGCAGTTTGATCCACTCCTGGTTTTATAAGACCTATCTGAGCTTGTTACCTACACACTGTGGCTAATCAAGCTGAAAACCTGGAATGGGTGAAACTGCTATGCAACAGGAGTCCTATTTCTATCTGACAAAATAATTCAGTAAATCATACCTGTAGTGGAGTTCCATTCCTGAGCTCAGATGTCCGGTTTTAATAGAAGCACACATGGCTCTGAGCTTGGTTTAGAACAGGAAGTGCACATTTGTGGACGCATGTTTTATGAGATCCTTTGTAAAGTTTTGAACCCATAAACCTGTGTGGATGTTACATTGCCTGACACCGAGAGGTACAGGCAAACGTGATCGGTTCCTCTTTCTAGATAAGAGCTCTAATGAAGACTAACTTGGCAGCGCTGGGTGGAAGTTGTGTTTAACTGCCTGGGATCAGTAAACCAGTACCAGTCAGTGTCTGTCTCTGTGTGACACTGGGGATATCAGTTATAATTAATTATTAACACTGACTGATTCAAATGCCATCCGTATCTTGTCCGGACAATTAAGTGCTTGTATGTTATACTAAGGGGCAATGGCAGGACAAAGGCATCTGTAATAGACGGGTAGAACCATAGTCTCCAACTATCCCTTAGAAAAGTTCACTGCAGTAAATTTTGCAGTTTTCCCATGGTTATATACTATGCATTTACTGCAATTTCCCATGTTTTTTTTGGTTTTTTTTAAATATACATTACCGTACCTCTCTGTGCTTTACAACGCTACACCATGCTTTCTTACACTTTGCTATGCTTTTAGTATAATAAACTTTTATAAGACACACCTGAGCTTGTTGCCTATACATGGTGGCTAATCAAGCTTGTATTAAAACCTGGAGTGGGTGAAACTGCTGTGCAATAGGAGTCTTTTTTTCCAGCCACTTTAATAAACTTTTATAAGGGATATCCTGTATTATACAGGACAAAAGGCAGCTACAATGGGACGAGGCTGCCATTGGTAGAATAGTGCCATTGCCAGTGGGAAGATGTGTAGATTTCAGTGATCCAATGGTATCACAATGGTATGAACTTACAGTAGCAGATGGGCAGTGTGCTACTGTATCAGGACCAGTCTGTACTGTGCAATATCTGTTCCAAATCCACTGGTATTGCTGGTGATGCTGTGGTGTGGTTCCTCTAGGAATTCTTCAAAGTAATACACTGGGATTGTATTGGGATCACAGTGGGCTTGTTCCAATCTTTGTTTGCAAGACTGTTTTCATTTTGAAGTCCACATCGGCTACAAACTGTTTGCTTTTACAGCGGTTATCTTGCTGTGCAGTGCCGGGATCACTGTGTCATAAAGGATCATGTCCAATCAAGGCTGAAAGTCCGTTAAGTGTTCTAAATCTGAAGCTGGAGTGGACGGGGCTGTGTTTTCTGGGCACAGTAGTTTACAAGCTGTCGGTTTTACGTGACAATATATTTTATTACACTCTGTTCGTGACTACTAAGAACGCCTGTCTACTGCATTCTGTAAGTTTTTATCTGGAAAAAAAAAATACTCTTAATTTTACAAAACTAGAACCAAACATCTTCAGCACTCTCAAGTGATTGGTCGCACAGGTTCTGGAACACGAATGTGTGTTTTTATCCTTTCAAACAAATAGGAGCTAGTTTTAAATTCAAGAACAAATGCTAAGCAATGACCAACACTACTGCAGTTGAAAGTGAATGGTGGCAGATGCTGGAAGAGGACGGCTGCAGAGGCAGCACCTGAAAAGCGTCAGACGCAGGCAGTGAGCCAGCGGTATTGACCAGACACCAGAGTAACAAAGGACTGAAATTCACAAGTTCTGTTAGAACCTGTTTTCACACTGCCCGTCTGTCTGTGTCTGTGTGTGTCTGTCAGGATCTGCTGGATGAACTCAAAGGAGAGCTGACTGGGAATTTCGAGAAGGTGGTTGTGGGTTTGCTCATGCCCTCGCCAGTGTACAGTGCCTATGAGCTGAGGAACGCCATCAAGGTCAGTGGTCAGAGGTCAGAGGTCACAGGTGGTTGTGGGTTCAGACAAACCAGAAAATGCTGCCTCAATCACAAATATACTAAGACCCTACCCCTTATAACCCAGGTGAATTCATCCGCACTGATGCTAACCAGTAAAGCACACCCTACTGTGTCATTTTACTCTGGGGCTCTAGTGAATAAGCTTCACTCTCGTGGGTTTATGGAGTCCCCAGACCCCCTCGATTAAAATGTCTGGTTGGATGCACCTTATTCCTGGTGTAATGACTCCTCCTCTCCATGGCAGGGCGCTGGCACAGACGAGGGCTGTCTGATCGACATCCTGGCTTCCCAAAACAACCAGGAAATGAGGGCGATCATTGCTGCCTACAAGAATGGTACATAACAATTGTCATAATAAATATATATGAATGCTGTAGAGCTTAATGTGCAGTCGTTCCCTCGGTAACAGGGCTCTGCTGCTTAACCATTCCAGATCTCTAGTGTTCTTTTTTGTCCGGAGTGTGTTTTTCTATTGTCCTGTGTTGTAATCCTTTGGGATGCTTTGTTTTGTCCAGAGTACGGGAAGAACCTGGAGGACGACGTATGCTCCGACACGTCCGGAATGTTCCAGAGAGTTCTGGTGTCTCTCCTCACGGTACGAACAACAATCCAGAAAAAAAACTAACGAAAACAGGAATGGCCTGTAAGAATGGGGCTTTGAGTCGGTCTGTCTGTCTCTCGCTAACGGGACCCCTCCCCTTTCTTCTGATTGGCAGGCTAATCGTGATGAGAGCGACAGCGTGGACCAAGCGCAGGCTGTTCAGGACGCCAAGGTGAGGCTCTGTCATTGGCTGGGGTGCCCCGTAGCATCGGGCTGTTCTGAGTTGTGATAGGCTGCTTGCCGATCCTGCAAGCTGATCACAAATTGATCATCCCGTTGTCTGGTGATTGATTTATCGGTTCCATTAGGTTAAAACTGAGAAACTCGCTATAACTGGAGACATCAATTTCAACCTAAAAACGCATTTAAAATAACATTTTGTTTTATAATACAGGGCTGGAAATAAGACTCCAATTGCATAGCAGCTTCACCCGTTCCAGGTTCCAGCTCAGGCGTGTCTTACTAGAATAGTAAAACCAGGAATGGATCAGACTGCTATGCAAGAGGAGTCTCATTTCCAGCCCTGTAACAGCATTACAGCCTGCGGTCATTACCTGTATGTAACTGACCTTCATTAAGAGACCTCGGATATTTAACTGTTGATGCTTTCAGTTGTCCAGCAGGCAATGGCCACTGCTCCAAACGTTTTCAATAAATCAAAACGTGTTGAAGTACAGTCGGTACGAGTAGTCATGATTTACATGGAGGGGTTTCACCCTTTATCAGTAACCGGTGATGTCATGATCACCCCTGTGTGCACTGGGGTACAGCGGTGTGGGATAAGAATATGAAGAGGCTGAACTCCCCTGGTCTGTGTGTCTGTCGCACCCTACAGGACATGTTCGAGGCTGGCGAGGCACGCTGGGGCACCGACGAGGTCAAGTTCCTGACCGTGCTCTGCATCAGGAACAGGAAGCACCTGCTCAGGGGTAAGGGGTGGAGCTGGGGTATTGCAATAGGGCAGGGGAGCAGAGGAAATTCCTTATTAAAATCAATCCCCAATTCAAATCCTCATGAGGTCGTCGTGCATTTGCGTTTTCCGTATGTCTGTATTTATCTGTCCCCATATGAGGTCGCCGTGCATGAAAGGGTTCAAAGAGAACCAACACCCCTAACCGCAGGAATGCGGGTTTGAGGGTTGACTTGACCATATACAGCCTATTGCACCCTTAAACAAACAAGAGACCCAGCTAGAGTCAGCAGGAGTGATCGGAGTGTTTTGGCTGGTTATTGAACTGCGCAGCGGATTCTGTCTGTGATGGTCTCCCGTTCCCCCCCCTCACAGTCTTCGAGGAATATCAGAAGATCTCGAACCGCGACATCGAGGAGAGCATCAAGAGAGAGATGTCTGGAAATCTGGAGGATGCCTTCCTCGCCATCGGTAAGAATCCGCGTTTGTGGAAAGCAATATTCCTCCTGTCCGGAATTCTGCTTTTGAGTGCGTTAACGTTAACCCAGACTGGAACCCTCCAGAAGCAGCGAACATTTATTCTATAAACATTAACTCATGACCCCCAGGTGCTTGTTTAGCATTTCCTCAGTCAGTAACACTCTTTTTTTTTTTGTCTCTTTCTCAGTGAAGTGCTTGAGAAACAAGCCTGCGTTTTTCGCTGAGCGGCTTTACAAATCCATGAAGGTAACTTCTTATTTTTTTAAAGGGGAGGAGTGACGCTTTCGACCTGTAGTGGGTCTTTAATTTAAACATGGTTTTCTCTTCCAGCTTTTGAGAGATTTGCCAGACCGTCTTGTTCCAGGGTAAAAAACCCTCTTTTGTGTGTAAAAGAAGTGAAACAGCGTGTGAGGCTTGAAGCTGTCTGCACAAAACCGCTCGCACAGATACACAGAGCTCCAGTGCTTGAAATCTAGCTTTTCAAATAGCGTCTTTTGATGGTCGCACAGGGCTGCGGGACACAATATTAAAAATCTTGACATTACGAGTAAGAGCTGGCCAAGAAGATGACAAATATCACCCCCAAATGCAAGTTCACAAACGGCATTGAAAAATATGTCAAACAAGATCAGATTTCTGTTTCGAGTCATGCAGGGAGACAGCATGGTGGTGAGTTTCAGCTCTTTGTGGAGATGGATCCAGCATCAGGGAGCAATGCAACTGAATGCTTTTTTTTAATAACCAATTTGCACTGCAAAGTCGAGCATGACCGAGGCCTGAGTTTCTAAGCACTGGTTTACCCAAAAATGATTTCATGGTGTCTCCCGGACGTCTCTTGCAGGGCCTGGGCACCACAGACAGTATTCTGATCCGGGTGATGGTGTCGCGCTGTGAGATCGACATGCTGGATGTCAAGGCTCAGTTCCAGAAGATTTATGGCAAGACCCTGTACTCCTTCATCAAGGTAAAGCCTCAAACACTTAAGCCCCCCAGATTGCCCAGCCCAGTGGTGCACGAACCCCAGACCTCATGCTTGTTAAACGTGTCTCCAGTCAGGAATGGTCTCTGACCGGCTTGTGTTCTTGTTTCCAGGGAGACTGCTCTGGCGATTACCGGAACATTCTGCTGCAGCTGTGCGGCTCCGACAGTTAGAGAGCCTGTCAGAGGGGCTGCGGTTTAACTGTGCCCGAACCACAGCAGCGCCCCCTGGTGCTGGGAGGCTGCCCTGCATGTCTTTTTGTATCATGAATGTGAATCATAACTGGATTTCAGTGTGGACAGGCAATCATGGTGCGTCTGTCCATCTTTTGCAATAAAACTAATTGAAGGATTGATTTGGTGTGTGTGTGTGTGTCTCATATATAGTCAATTTAGCTCTGCCCTTATGAACATTCCCTACAGTAAAAGCACAGCAAAGTGTGAAAATATGGTATAGCATAGATCAGCATTATAAAGACCCACGAGGTATGGCAAACCATGGATAAATTAAGGATTAGCATGGGGAATAAGCACAAAAATCCCATAGTAAATAAGGGTGGGCTTATTATATTATTATTGCTAGGATCAGGTGTTTTATTCACATCTGTCACACAATACATTTTTAGCTGCATGTTTTGTGATAGCACTTGGTATGGGCATTCCTCTGCACGAAGTATCGAGGGTATCAGAAGGCATAAACACTGACTGGTGTATGCCTCTGGTGGCCTGCTCTGTCAACGCAGATCCCTGGAAGGTGTTTATAATCTCGACGGTGGGATCTTTGCAAACCCTGTGCATCCAGCTCTGCCAGAGAGACATGCAGGTGCCTGGACTGTCCACAAGATGGCACCATTGCTCCACTCCCTCCAGCCACGCACAGAATCTGTTCCCTTGCTGGCAGTGTGGCGACCTCACTTCAGAACAGTGGCGCTCCAGCCATTCCAAGCCAAGACTTTGTTACAAGCAGCCCCTGAGTGACCTAATTGAGCACCAGGGTGCGCGGCTCAATTGCATACTGAAGGGTCCCGGTCTGGATTGAAGGGGAGACACAGGTGAGGAACTCTGCAGTCATTGGCCAAGCGCTCGTTCTGCATTACGTCATTTGATTTCTCAGTAACGGGATCTGGAGCCCAGCTGCAGAGTTTTACAATAACACGCACACACGTTCACTCCAAGAGGGGAGACCCGCTCTCCCACCCTTCTTTCTAGTCCCTCATGCACGCAGATTCAATTACAGGTTTTGGAAAACAAATCGGCGGCTTTTTAAACTGCTGCGTTCCCCAGTGAATTTGCATTCTAGTTCCAAGCAGTTATTTTTTTTGCAGATTGTGCAAACGCTGCCCTTGCCTCAGTGTGTGTGTTCAGTTCTGAACACGTGGGTATCCTGCAGTGAATCGCTAATTCAGGGGGGGGGGTAGACAATTTTGGCTGCCGGTGTCCATTCCATTGCAAAACTTTGTTCCAACCCTGTCTGCAATAATAATGAGCCCTCAGCTGCTGTGGACAGAATGCAAAATGCAGTGTCTTCAGTAATTTACGTTTAAATTGACGTTTTTTTGGGGGGGGAAAGAGTTTTCGGGATACAGCGGTAGGTGGAGCAGGAAAGAAAGAGTGAATGAAAGAAAGAAAAGGTTTTTTTAATTACAATTTGAATTCGAAAGGAGGTGAGGAGAGGGGAAGTGAGAGACAGAATGATTAATGATGTAATCTAATTCTTACTGGCAAAGTCTGCAAAATAAAGCTGCTCCCAACACCCTCTGCTGGACATTTTTGGAACTGCAAGCCAACATGCTGTCCTCAAGTCTCCTGACTCGGCGAGTGAACACTGAAGGTAAGAGCTACTTATTTGACTTTTTTATTGCTTTTCAAGTCTTTTAAAGGTCTGGAAAATATAACAACGCTTAAATGATTTGCTAAAAAAAATCAGACAAACGTGCATTTCACAGAAGCCCTGTCTCCATTTCTTAAATGATGTGATCCTGCGTGTGATGCCCATCTCTGATCTCTAGGGGGCACAGAGTCCTCGAATAACGCTCCGGCACTATTATACAGGCGTGCTGTTTGAGAAATGCGCTTTAATGGGCACACAGGACTAGTTGTTTGTTTATTTCTAAGCCCTTATCCAGTTGTTACAAAGTATCACAATCCAAAAATATCGCATCACAGATAAGAGCAGTTATAAAACACAATACAATCAGTAGTAAGCGCAATTCAAATGAGAGAAACTAAAAATACAGTAAATAATCGCGTTTTGAGAGCAATTACAACCAAGAGCAGTTAAACTTAAATATTTGCTTATAAGAGTACATTCCATTAGGAGCAAGTAGTAAGTACAATAAATGAACAAGAACGATTTCAAATAATAAAAAAAACGTGAATACGGTTTCCTTTAAGAGCAAAATCAAGTACAAGATACAGCAAGTGTAATTCTGATTGAGAGCAGGAGGAGAATACAGCAAAGTGTGGAGCAGTTCAGTGCAGGTACAAGATGATGCAGGTACTGGTACAGCTGGGTGCCATACAGTCCAGTATAGTCGAGGTTTACAAAAACAGCTGAAAATGCGTTTGACAATAAATGCTAAATGAAGCTGATACTTTCAAAAAGGCCGTCTTAACTAAAACCAGAAAGCACCTTTAAATATCCACCCTGATAAAAACTCCAGGCGTGTGTGTGTCACAGTGTGTGTGTGTCTGTGTGTGTCTGTGTCACTGTGTGTGTGTGTCTGTGTGTGTCTGTATCACTGTGTGTGTGTGTCTGTGTCACAGTGTGTGTGTGTCTGTGTCTGTGTCACTGTGTGTGTGTGTGTCTGTATCACTGTGTGTGTGTCTGTTGCACTGTGTGTCTGTGTCACTGTGTGTGTCTGTCTGTGTGTCTAGGGTCTGTGTCACTGTGTGTGTGTGCCTGTGTCTGTGTCACTGTGTATGTGTGTGTGTCTGTGTCACAGTGTGTGTGTGTGTGTATGTGTCACTGTGTGTGTGTCTGTGTCACAGTGTGTGTGTGTGTGTGTCTAGGCTCTGCTACGTGCTCAGGCCTGAACCCTGTGCTCGAGATGTCAGTGCAGACAGCAGTGAAGGTGCAGTGAAGTGGTTGTGATGGCAGGCAGGCAGGTGAATGGTTCTGGGATGTGAAGTGGTTGTCATGGCTGGCAGGCTGGCAGGTGACAGATTCCCCCCCGATCCTATCTCCGCTCCGCAGCGAGGAGACGTGCTGGTTTGGGAGTTCTGGATCAGGGTGTTGATTAGAGCTTTCATCACAGATCCCCTGCATCAGTATCAAAACCTTCCATGCAGGTGAGCATGCTGACTTACCAAAGACAAGCAGACGCTGCCGCAGGGAGAGCTGATCAATGCAAAAAAAAAAAAAAAAAATCATATTTGTTTAAGCAGGGCTGGCCAAAGCTGGCCCTTCCACTCCTGGTCTTTGTTCCAACCCGGTATATAAATTGTTTAATTGAACCAAATTAAACCTCCATCCTGACACTGAAGTAGTTCATCATATCACCTGTTAAACCTGGAGTGGACTGACCCTCCAGGACCGGGATTGATTGGATACCCCCGCTTATAAAGAGTTGCTTTTCTCTTACATTTGTAACATTGTTTTTATCATTGTTCTCTAAATCTGTCTCTACCTGGTTTTGAGCTGATTTGAGCTGCTTTGAGCTTCTCTGAGCTTGCCTGGAGAATTCTAAGTGCCAGGACAGAACAGCCTCCCTCTTTCCATTCAATTCATGTCAGCCCTGCCTACTGTGTGTCTGTATTAGTGGGGGGCTTGTCCTGCGTCTGTGCGTGAGAAGGTCTCTCACGTGAGAGAGGGGGCCCCCCAGCTCTCCTGAGCTCTTATCAGCCCTCTCTGCTTCCCCAATCAGCTCTAATCAGAGAGAGGCTCCTGGGAGGAGGGGGAGCAGGAAGAGGGGAGAGAGTAAACTTCCTGGAAACCCAAAGAACTCCCAGCCGCTGTTAACTCAGCCGCTAGGAGGAGATCCGTGCCATCGTGTGGCTGTGAAGAAACCCTAGCATAATCACGAACAGCATCCCCAGCCATCGCAGCTGGGTCTGGAGTTCAACCCAGTAAACCTAAAATAAAACTAGGAGGTTGATTTGGCTGGATAAACTGCAGCTGGAATTTTTTTAGAGCATTTTACAGCACAGGTGTGGAATCCAGCTGGATCGCATCAGCACCCTCTTCTGGGATTACCTGGGATGCAATCCAGGGGCGATTCCCAGGGATCTACTGTAGAGAATGATTTTTAATTGAAACTTTAATCAGGAATTTCCAAGCACCTTGCGTTGTTTATGAAGCTTATCTTTCTCCCAGGTAGTGTACCACTGGCTGTGTGGCGGCAGGTCGTTCCCCTGTTCAAGCAGAGCGAGGCTGGGCCAATCGGGTTAAAGAACCAGACAATGGAGTTGACCCACAGCACAGGAAATGATACCAAGGAGGAAGCAGCTGTTTAAATGCCAAATCTGCACAGCCCTAAAATTAATAGTTTAAAAAATGATCTTAAATCCTCCACACCAGGGATGGCAATAAGACTCCCGTTGCATAGCAGCTTCACCCATTCCAGGTTTTAATATGAGCTTGATTAGCCCCAGTGTATAGGTAACACAGGTGTGTCTTGTTAGACTCATAGTAAAGCCAGGAATGGATCAAACTGCTGTGCAATGGGAGTCTTATTTCCATCCCTGCTCACAGTGATAAGGGAATTATATTGTTGCTAATGGCAATAGGAGAAAAAAAATCAATTAAAACACAATGTTCCTTTTCACTCAATTGAGATTCTACTAGCAGTGCAAAATATGATGCATAATTGCCCAAACTGTCCAATTCACGGTCCTTAAAAGGTTTCTAAAAACTTTATCAAGGTGACAAAAAAAAGAAAAATCCAATTCTTCTGCTAATGGTCTTAGAATCGATACAAAAATAGACCGGTTTTGCTGCAAAACATAATTATATATATATATATATTTTTTTTTTGCAAGTGTTCATTTAAAGGAGAGTGTATGCTAACCCACGTTCTCATCTCCATACAAGTGAAGCAGTATTTCCTGGAACTTCGTGATTCGTCTATAGATAGCGCTCCACACTGACTGACAATCTGTGTGCATTAATCAATCAAATTACTGCCAATTCCTGTGATATTAATGTAATGAGTAGTGACGTCCAAATAATCACTGATGGCTCCTTCATTGCTGAAATTGATGCATGATGTTGCAGGGTTTAAGATATCACATTTTTTTAAATTATTTTTTAATGCACTATGCTAGTACCGGAAAATAAAATTAAAATTGTTACTGACTTTGCCACTCAAAATGAACCGATTGCTTGCAGTCATCTAGTGGATGATCTGATCATCATCCGATCATTCGGATGTGTTCTGGGAAGGAGGGGCTTGAGTTTTTTACACGCTGTTTTATGGTGCTCCATCACCCTGATGAAGGCTTTGCAACTGAAACGCTGGTTTCTTTCTCAATGCATTTGAAAAACGTTCAGGAGTATGTTTGAGTGTGCAGCTTCCCCTTTTCTTTGCACCATTAAGGTAAAGCACGTGCTGGCAGTGTAGAGTTGGTGACCTGGGCGGAATTAGAATTAAGATTGTTTGCTGAAATTCCAATTCCAATGCAATTTTGTTCAATTATAATTAGTTACAGTTATGCTGCAATAATTACAATTATACAAGAATAATGATCGAATGGTAGAGCGCTCTCTCTCTCTTTTTCTCTCTCACTCTTTTTCTCTCTCTCTCTCGCTCTCTCTCTCGCTCTCTCGTTTCACAGGACTGGCACGCCAGGCTGGCTCTTCTTAAGAGATCAAAACAAGACATTCATCTAAACACACTCTTGAAATCTTGGTATTTATGATGTCTGTTTACTCTGGGAAATGATTACAAATTCCTGTACCCGAACCATCTTTTCAGTAAACAGGAAGCCTTTATCTCGTGCAAACAAATTGTTGATTGCAGTGAAAAAGATGAGCCGTTGGTTCCCTGCCGTTACCCTGCTCAAATACTTTTATTTTTTAGTGAGTCTGTTGTCTTTCATAAGAACATCAATACTCATCTGTTTCCTAGTAACTGATTCATCTCAGACTGGGTGGCTTTTAAAAAAAATGATTGTTGCTAACAAAACAATTCAAATAACTCCCTTAAAACATGATGGCTAAATAAATCCCTGTTTGCAAGCCGATAGCGTTGCACTTTCTTTGTCATTTGGTAAAACTGATGCACTATTTTTAGTAATAAACACCATTGACATAACAGCAGGAAAAAATAAAATTCTGATTCAGTTACTTGGCAGCTGCACCCAGCCAGCCACAATGTCTCCCAACCGGGTGCCAGAATGTGGTAGTTACTGAGGTAGCCAATAGATGCTTCACCTCATTTACAAAGCTGGAATATGAGGTCCTGTTTCATCCTGCCTGGCTTTGCTGGCGCAGTTTGTTTGCACAGTAATATTGCAGTTAACCAGGCTCTTCTCGTTGGCCGTGCTTTACCCTGCTGTGGGTTCACCATGCTGCTCTGAGCTTTGCCATTCTTCTGAGATTCCTTTTACAATGCTTTGCAAGGCTCATGCTATGTTTCAGCAGAGTAAACTTTTCAAGAGTGTTGCCGTGTTCCGTACAGTGCAGACCTGAGGTGGATTACAATTGTAATTGTGCAATTCACAATGAATTGCAGTGAGTGGACAGTTACTGTATTTCAATAGCGCCGTAGCAGTAACTTGACAAAGTGTTGTATTTTTAGATTGCATGCTGCTCTTTGGTAAATCAAATACTTCAATTACCGTTCTTATGGTGCTCTCTCTCTCTCTTTCTTTTTCTTTCTTTCTCTCTTCCCCTCTTTCTCTCTCGCTATTTCCCCCTCTCTATTTCCCTCTCTCTCTATTCCCCCTCTCTCTTCCCCCTCTCCCTATTTCCCCCTCTCTCTATTTCCCATCTCTCTCTCTCTATTCCCCCTCTCTCTATTTTCCCCTCTACCTATTCCCCTTCTCTCTCTCTATTCCCCCTCTCTCTCTATTCCCCCTCTCTCTCTATTCCCCCTCTATTCTCCCCCTCTCTTTCTCTCTCTCTATTTCCACCCTCTATCTCTCTCTCTCTCTCTCTCTCTCTCTATTCCCCCCTCTCTCTATTTTCCCCCTCTCTCTCTCTCTCTCTCTCTATTTCCACCCTCTCTCTCTGCCTCCCCCTCCCTCTCTCTCTCTCTCTCTCTCTCTCTCTCTCTCTCTCTCTCTTGCAGAGCTGTGAGAGGAAGGTGTTTTGAAGCTTCCCTGCCTCTGGTCACTTTGCCTAACTGCAGCCAACGTCTCAGCCCTTCATCTTTCACAACCATTAAAAAATCAAGCGCTTTGAAAAAACTTGGCTTAGCAATAATAACAATCCAATGAGGGAGATTGGGGGCAGATCAGGCACACGAATTCATCAGGACTAAATGAAAGCAGCTGCTTAAAAAAATAAATAAATAAAAAATCAACAATATGTTTATTGGCGCCATTAGTGGCAAGAAAGGATTACTTGGGTGAATTATTGCCTTATTTACAGATGTCGAGTTGATCGGCTCCTTAGAGGAATCATTAAGCAGGACTGCCCCGTACTGTACAACAAAGAGTCCGTTCTCAATTCTGCTGCGCTGTCATTACTCGTACAACTTAATATGATAATGAACAATAATGTATTCCACTCTCAGCTCTGCAGCGCTGTCATTACCAGCACCTTAATAATAATGAGCACTAGTCTACACACTCCACTCTCAGCTCTCCAGCGCTGTCATTACCAGCACCTTAATAATAACGAGCACTAGTCTAAACACACCACTCTCAGCTCTGCAGCGCTGTCATTACCAGCACCTTAATAATAATGCGCACTAGTCTAAACACTCCACTCTCAGCTCTGCAGCGCTGTCATTACCAGCACCTTAATAATAATGAGCACTAGTCTACACACTCCACTCTCAGCTCTCCAGCACCTTAATAATAATGATCGCTAGTCTGAACATTAAATTCAAGCTCTGAGTTGAATGCATACTTTAGTTTGGAAAATGCTAACAGTGGAAATTGCCCTTCACCAACTACTGCAAAACAAGTTATTCTGAGTCAGTAAAATAACCCAACAGTTATGCAATTCTTCCGTGTGATGAAGCTGATTAAAATAACCCCTTCTATCCAGGGAGTACCACCCAGATTTCCATGAATCCCAAAACCAAGCCGGAATGTGGCCTTGGCTCAGCGGAGCAGGAATAGCAGCTGGCTGGAATACCGGTATTCCCAAAAGGAGCAGGGGTGCGGGGTTTGTAAGCAGGCGTAGAATGAGTCAAGGCGGATATCACCTTGATTAAGATAACCAGTTAATCAGCTAGATTCTCAGAATTTGTCAAGACAAGTTTCTCAAGCTGTAGCTAAAAAAATGCATGTATTATATTGGGTAACGGGAGGAGGAATGTGTTATGCACACCGTTTACAGCATGTTGCATTTTTGTTTTGTTTTATAAATTAAGACATTTTTCAAAATGTAATCGAATTCACGATTTCTAAGACATGGTCTTTCTTAGAGTGGCCTGTCACAAGCCAGATCTCATGAAGAACATCCCGTTTCTGTAACGGGCAGGGTCAGTGGGGTCACAGATATTATTATTTTTTTATTTATTTCGCAGACGCCTTTATCCAAGGCGACTTACAGAGACTGGGGTGTGTGAACTATGCATCAGCTGCAGAGTCACTTACAGTTACGTCTCACCCGAAAGACAGAGCACAAGGAGGTGAAGTGACTTGCTCAGGGTCACACAATGAGTCAGTGGCTAAGGTGGGATTTGAACCGGGGACCTCCTGCTTACAAGCCCTTTTCTTTAACCACTGGACTACACAGCCTCCCAACTTTACAGGGCTTTGTAAGCACAAAACTCCAAAGCTGTGTCTATTACCGTATCTCCACTGAATCCCTGGATAATACCACCACCGTGCACAGATATACAACACGGTATCATGCTATTTTAATCTGAACTTGGCTTAGATCTTGTAGCCTCAAACAATCCCTGTGTTTAACCCCCAGACAGGCTCTTCGAGCTGGGCTGCTTAGTGAACCCCAAACACTCTCCAGGTAACTGGGCTAACGCAGCATGGTGATGTGACCTGTCTTCAGCTGTCTACGTGGGGAGAGACAGGCAGCTAGCGATGCGTTCTCCAAATACACTACGAGTGGAGCGAGGAGAGTGACAGGAGGCGGGGAGCGGCGACGAACACAACAAAGCATGTTGAGAAGCAACTGTCCGGCAGACATCCATCAACGACCCAGTCCCAAGAGACACGAATGTGACATGCATTGAATTAGCTGGCTCGCTGATCACCAGTACAGCACTGAGTTCTCTATACAAGACTGTATTGAATTTGCTGGCTCTCAGATCCCCAGTACAGCAATGAGTTCTCTATACAAGACTGTATTGAATTAGCTGGCTCTCAGATCCCCAGTACAGCAATGAGTTCTCTATACTAGACTGTATTGAATTAGCTGGCTCTCAGATCCACAGTTCTCTATACTAGACTATATAAAGGTCTGGCTCAGGTTCCAGTGGGTAGAGCAGGTCAGGGGGATGTTACTGAGAGGGATTTGAGCCCACTCATACCTCATTTATCCATTCCCAGACTGACAGCGGGCTCAGAGCTTCAGGATTGATGAATGAAATGTTAATTTCAAATTGTTTTTCTTCACAAACAGATTGAGCAGCAGAGGGTGATTAATAAAGCCTTGGCACTCAATAAAAACACTCCTAATTGCTTCCATGTGCTTGTGTTTGGAGAACGCTGTTGTCTTAGGAAACACCAATGTGTGCACACACACACGCGCGCGCGCACACACACACAGAGAAATTGTTTTCTATAATGATATAATCATTAAGAGTGAAACATTGGTCTGTGCAATTGAAAGGGGCAACATTTTAAGTTTTCTAGGTCCAACAGCACAAATGGAAAGTCCCCAGTACTGAGTTCTGTATACTAGACTGTATTGAATTAGCTGGCTCTCAGATACCCAGCACAGCACTGAGTTCTCTACACTAGACTGTATTGAATTAGCTGGCGCTCAGATCCCCAGTACAGCACTGAGTTCTCTATACTAGACTGTACTGAATTAGCTGGCTCTCAGATCCCCAATACAGCACTGAGTTCTCTATACTAGACTGTATTGAATTAGCTGGCTCTCAGATCCCCAGCGCAGCACTGAGTTCTCTATACTAGACTGTATTGAATTAGCTGGCTTTCAGATCCCCAGTACAGCACTGAGTTCTCTATACTAGACTGTATTGAATTAGCTGGCTCTCAGATCCCCAGCGCAGCACTGAGTTCTCTATACTAGACTGTATTGAATTAGCTGGCTCTCAGATCCCCAGTACAGCACTGAGTTCTCTACACTAGACTGTATTGAATTAGCTGGCTCTCAGATCCCCAGTACAGCACTGAGTTCTCTATACTAGACTGTATTGAATTAGCTGGCTCTCAGATCTCCAGCACAGCACTGAGTTCCCTATACTAGACTGTATTGAATGTTGGGTAAATCTGTTTTTCAGTGCAGATTGCAGATTGCAGTGTAGTCATCCCTGTTTTCAATGCCGCGGTGTTCACCTGGGTCAAAGGCTTTGTCAGATGGAACAGGTGTTTTTCTCCTCTCTGTTCTTGTCAGGACAGCGCATCAATCGACGGCCTCCCTGCGGAGCGGAGTGATGACTGCAGGAGGCCCTGTCTGCCACGTAGACGCACTCGACACTGACAGGCTGTCAGGCTCTGGTGAGCTCACCCAGGCCTCCCGCTCGCTCCATTCCAAGGCTCCAATCAGCGCCCCTCTCGCCACAGCCAACAACACAGCTCCAGAAACCTGACAGTCTTGTGCACTTCCATTCACTGTATACTGCAGGTCTCAAATGTGCAGTTTTGAAAGAAACACGTGTTGTATTCCCATGCCTTAGTCCATACCAAACTATCCATAGGAATATTGGGAAAGTGTATTGGGGATCTGAGAGGCAGCTATTTCAATACAGTCTAGTATAGAGAACTCAGTGCTGTACTGGGGATCTGAGCGCCAGCTAATTCAGTACAGTCTAGTATAGAGAACTCAGTGCTGTACTGGAGATCTGAGAGCCAGCTAATTCAATACAGTCTAGTATAGAGAACTCAGTGCTGTACTGGGGATCTGAGAGCCAGCTAATTCAATACAGTCTAGTGTAGAGAACTCAGTGCTGTACTGGGGATCTGAGAGCCAGCTAATTCTGTACAGTCTAGTATAGAGAACTCACTGCTGTACTGGGGATCTGAGAGCCAGCTAATTCTGTACAGTCTAGTATAGAGAACTCAGTGCTGTACTCGGGATCTGAGAGCCAGCTAATTCAATACAGTCTAGTATAGAGAACTCAGTACTGGGGATCTGAGAGCCAGCTAATTCAATACAGTCTAGTATAGAGAACTCAGTGCTGTACTCGGGATCTGAGAGCCAGCTAATTCAATACAGTCTAGTGTAGAGAACTCAGTGCTGTACTGGGGATCTGAGAGCCAGCTAATTCTGTACAGTCTAGTATAGAGAACTCAGTGCTGTGCTGGGGATCTGTGAGCCAGCTAATTCAATACAGTATAGTATAGAGAACTCAGTGCTGGGGATCTGAGAGCCAGCTAATTCAATACAGTCTAGTATAGAGAATTTAGTGCTGTGCTGGGGATCTGTGAGCCAGCTAATTCAATACAGTATAGTATAGAGAACTCAGTGCTGTACTGGGGATCTGTGAGCCAGCTAATTCAATACAGTCTAGTATAGAGAACTCAGTGCTGGGGATCTGAGAGCCAGCTAATTCAATACAGTCTAGTGTAGAGAACTCAGTGCTGTACTGGGGATCTGTGAGCCAGCTAATTCTGTACAGTCTAGTATAGAGAACTCAGTGCTGTACTGGGGATCTGAGAGCCAGCTAATTCAATACAGTCTAGTGTAGAGAACTCTGTGCTGTACTGGGGATCTGAGAGCCAGCTAATTCAATACAGTCTAGTGTAGAGAACACAGTGCTGTACTGGGGATCTGTGAGCCAGCTAATTCTGTACAGTCTAGTATAGAGAACTCAGTGCTGTACTGGGGATCTGAGAGCCAGCTAATTCTGTACAGTAATAGCATAGACTGAAATGGCCAATTTCTCTCTGACTGCACATTTAAACGAATTAGCCATGAACAGCATTCCGATAACTTCAGAATGAAAGGACAGAGCATTTTTGAGATTCCACGAATAGCCGACTTCCATTATCCAGCCCGGTACAGAACGTCCTAATTGCTCCCAAAATTACACCAATTAACCACAGAGATCCGAGCTCCCTTCATTCCCAGATAAACTACTCGGATACCATTTAAAAATATACAGCAATCTGGATCTCCCGGTGATAGGCCGAGTTTCCTGTTTTTCCTGGAGTTTTCTTTCTGTTTAACCTATCTGTGACCATCCCAGAATTACCCTTACTATAATGCTACTGTTCCAGGTGTGTCTCCAGCTGTGGTCTAACCCAGGGGCGCGGGCTGATCCAACAAACCCCTTAGTCTTAGTCATATTAAGACTGCGAAAGGGAAGAGATTCTCCAGCACTGAGACAGTTCCTGAACAGCACAGCACAGCACAGAACACTGGCGATCTACATTGTTCTGTTTACAGTTCCCCAATAGCTTCCCTTTGCCTCAGGAATCACAAGACGTTCCCTGATATTTACAGAGAGATTCCTTGGTGTCTCTCGCAATGGCTGCATTTGAACCCGTAGCCTCGTCTGCAGCGTTGCTGCTTACAAAGACAGGTTCTTACTGTAGCAGCGCCACCTGCTGGGCTTGGATTGCTAAGCAGCAGCAGCAGCAGCAGGATCAGGCCTGATCAGGCCTTTAACGTGGACTGTGATCTGCTCAGATCTTTTGAAGGTAAGCAGAGGTGCTGCTAATCCTAAACCGCTGTAGTTTCCTACAGTAAATAACCAATATGATGGGGTCCTATAGTGATTTTGGTTGGTGCTGTAGTCTTTTTATTTAGATGGGAAGTCTGTGAGCAGAGTGCAGCGGTCGAATGATAACAGGGTCTGTTCTGCGTCCTGCACAGCGGGTTCAATAGTTTGGTAGGATCGCAGGGACGGTGAACAGAATAAGAAACTGCTGAAAAGAGAGAGTATCTGGATTAGGGTCAGTCAGTCATCACTCGGGGGCCGCTGGCTCTGCGTTGGGTTTTTTTGGAGGGATTTTAATGATATCAATATTTAATATAATCAGATGAAGATGAGCCTTCGAACTCCAGAATGCAAGCTGTGTATTCAATTGATCCAAACGGTTCGGGTCGTTTTCTCTGGGAGCTGTGTTCCGAGGCACTGCGACAGGATGGATGGCCGCGAGAAAGAACGTCTAGCTCTGAAAAAAAACATTACAAAATGGAACGAAAAGCCAAACAACTGAAAATATCATTTGAAGATTGTGAAACTTTTAATAAATGTAAAGCAAAGTGAAAAAAACATGTTATTTTAAGAGGGGCGTGCTATAATTATCTGCAAGCTCAAAATGATCCTTTGTTCCGAGGCCTGGAAATTCGGTTTTATTGGAAAATTCTGTGTCAGCCTCAAAAATGACCCAGGGGATGGCACCATGGCGAGCACAAAGCCTGAGAAACTGCTGTAAAAATCACGGGATGACAAGCAGAGAGGCTTCCACCACTCTGGGCTTTAAATAAACCCGACCCAAAAACCCAGGGTTTGATTTGCCTTGTGTGAAAGCATACCTCTGATCCCCTCGGGCCTACCCTCTGGAACTGACAGCCCTGCCCGGTGCTGGCCTCTCATTGGCTGAGGCAGGGTTCCCACAGCCTGCCATTGGCCGGTGCCCTCTCTCAATGGTTGTTTTGTTTTACAATTTGCAATTAACTCTCCGAGTTCACATCCAATAAAAATGCTTGCGATGCTGATAAACGCAGTAATAATAATAAGAGCGATCATGATAATCCCCAGGCCTTGTTTGCTTAAGTTATTATGAAGCAATTGCCGTTGAATAGCCCTACTCACAGTCTCTCCCTTTCTCTCTCTCTGGCACTGTATGTAGCAGTCTGGTCACACAGTTACAGGCCAGTTACATTACGTCATGGCGATTTCCTTTTCTGCTTACGATTCATTAAAGCGAATTGAGCAATCACCCTGTCAGCCTAACTGCCACAGATTGCTGGCTACATTCCCGCAAGGTATATTCTATGGAGTTACAAAAAGTGGCACAAAGGCAGTTACAATGGGATGAGGCTGCCATTGGTAGAATGGAACCACAGTGTGCTAACTGTGCCCTTCCCAAATAATCTTCAATGTCCATGCAGACAGACGGACAGTGGCAATGGCAAAGCGTCGGGTCTGTATTGTCTAAGGGTCAGTCGTAGCAGAAAGGCAGTTACAATGGGATGAGGCTGCCGCTGGTAGAATGATACAACAGTACGTTACTCTATCTTCTCAAATGATTCTCAGTGGCAACGCAGATAGACAGACAGTGGCAATGGCAGTGCAGTGGTTCTGTATTATATTGAAGGGTAATAGCAGCACAAAGGAAGCTACTGGACATTGGGATGGCAGTATGCTGCTCCAATAGGTTACCTATACCCTTATTCTCAGTGGCACTACAATGGCGATGCAGTGGTTCTGTATTATAAACAAGAGGCAATGGTAGCACAAAGGCCGATGCTATAAGGTGAGGCTTCCATAGGTAGACTGATGCAACAGTATGCCAGCTAGCCCCTTTCCAAATGCTCTTCAATGGCAATGCAGACTGACAGACAGTGGCACTACAATGACAAAGCAACAGTTGTGTATTGCATTAAGGGGCAATGGGAGTGCACAGGGGCGGCTACAATGGGATGAGGCACCAAGCTATTGTAGACCTTGTGGAACTCTTCAGACTTCAATATGCTCAAGCTGTTTTGATAATTCCTTGGGACACTTTAGCCTCTCCAGTGTATTGGGAAATGCTCCCTACTAAATAGTCCAAAGTCCAAAGCTCTGCGGTGCATGCTGATCCCGCACCAACGCTTTATTTATTCTGATTCAATATTCTTTCATGGTTGCCAAGGATATTAAACCCAGCTGGGGTCCAGTCATCTGCGTCGATGCCATCTGTGCACATCAGAGGACTTGCAGCTGTGGCAACTAGGTTTGTGATCTCCAAAGCTAAGTAGCGTTGGGGCTTGCTTAGTGCTGTGATGGAGGAGCCAAAAAGATCATGCTAGGATCACGCAAGACCATGAAATGCAATTTAAATATATATTTTTTAATTTAGCCTGCCCAGTTATTTTACCCCCGATTTTCTCCCCAGTGTAGAATGTACAATCATTTTTTCATGCATGCCTTGCACCAGCTTGCAGAATTCTTGCAGTCATTTTTCTGCTAAGTTCAAATCCTGCAAATTCCCTGTGTCACCTGTGCACCCCCTGCATCATCCAAGTCTAGTCCTTTTAATACAAGACATGCATCTTTTCCTTGGCCTTGTATTATCCATTGCTTTAAACTTTAAGTTTTAAGCATTTACGGTCTTGCATGTCCTGCTAGACCCTGGCATGATCTTTGCGTTTTTTACTGGAATGAGGATGGAAATTCAGGCTGTGCAGAAACCAGTTGCAGATAGACTATCCAGCTATAAAGTTAGCTACTGTGTCAGGTCCATTGTGCTGTTCGGAAATTAAACAGTACAATGGAGGTTAGACTTTCAGTGAAGTGTCTCTAATTGCTGTGCATTTACATAGTAGTTACTTAGTAAACACATGTGTACTTACACATAATTGCAATGTTATTATTATTTATTTCATATTAGAAGCCCTTATCCAGGACGACGTACAATTGTCACATTATTTTTACATACAATTACATTATTTTTTACACATTATTTTTACATACAATTCCCCATTTATACAGTTTTTTTTTTTTTACTGGAGCAATCTAGGTAAAGTACCTTGCTCAAGGGTACAGCAGCAGTGTCCCCAACCTGGGATTGAACCCACGACCCTCCGGTCAAGAGTCCAGAGCCCCTAACCACTACTCCACACTGCTGCCCAATTATTATCCATTATTATGCATAGTTACAATGTGCTTAAGGCAAGGGAAAGCCCTGGCCAGTGAGCATTGCTGTCAAGAGACGGAAATAAGATGAGGTTTTTAGATAACGGTGGAATACGGGCAGAGATCCTGGCAATTTTGGAAGACGATTTTTAAAAGACAACAAACCTCGCCAGTGAACTTGAACGCACTGAAGCGAGACTCTAGAAAAACAAGCAAGATACTAAACTATAAAAAACCAGCAACAGAAACGCCACAGCGATGCCAAGAATACGGCAGTCAACGTTCATCTTTGTAATTGGGTGATTGTAGTCATTTTGGCTGTGTTGTAAAATGCTAGAATGGCAGGCATTGTTCAGCTGAAAACATTGCAGTAGAAAGGTGTGCTAATTTTTGTGCCTCTTATTAACATCAGCCACTGACCTCCCTTTAAGTGCGTGCTAACCAAAGCTTATTAACATCAATTTTCTAACCTCTTAGCATAATTACTACACTACATTATCACTGTGCCCCTTTTATCTTGTGCTGGAAAACATTTTTTTGTTCTTTTAAGGGATCTTTCAAACTACTATAATTATTATTTTATTATTATTTCTTTCTTAGCAGACGCCCTTATCCAGGGCGACTTACAATTGTTACAAGATATCACATTATTTTTACATACAATTATACAGTTGGGTTTTTACTGGAGCAATCTAGGTAAAGTACTTTGCTCAAGGGTACAGCAGCAGTATCCCCCACCTGGGATTGAACCCACGACCCACGACCCTCCGGTCAAGAGTCCAGAGCCCACTACTCCACACTGCAAGGCTTTAATAATATTTCCATGCCTGAGCATTTCACTGGAACCCTAGGACACCGTGCTGTGTCGGAAGGTGGCACCCTATTTCCTGTAACACAGGAAGGAAGTGGTTGAGAATGGGGAAACCAAGTACTTCCCTCTGACTTATAGTGTGGTGGCAGGATCCAGGTATAACGAGAAAGCTGTGGCTGTCTTGTGAGGGTGTGTGTTGTGTTTGCGAGTGTGTATTTGTGCGTTGGCGTGCAGCTGTGCTCATGCTGTAGCCTGACAGGAGCCTGGCTCGGTTGTCATTTTTGCAAAACACTCCGCAGGGAGCTATCCGATTGGCTCAGCTCCAGGAGTGATGTCACTCAGAGGGCCCATACCGGACAGCATGGACCACGGCCTGCTCTCTGCTTTCTGTGGAGAGAATGGAAGGGGGAGAAGATAGAGGAGAGGAGGGAAGAGTGAGGGTTGAGGGGGGAGAGTTGGGAGAAGGCAAACTCGATTTTTAGAGGGGAAGGGAAGGGGGGAGAGGGAAGAGGGAAGGTTGCCATAGTTCCACATTTAATGATGTTTACATTAAACATGCGACCCCATACATTTCAGATGGCCTTACAAGATTAGTGTTAATAAGATTCTAAGCAGTGCCAGGGCTTCATACTGCCAGCATAGTCCACAGTCTGAGACACGCAGGACGTGTGTTCCTATGGAGCAGAACTCCCAGGAAATTATTAAGTCCGCAGATAAATTATAATCAGTGACATTCGAGCAGCAAACATTAGCATGATAGAATTTGTACCGATTTAGCAGGGAAAGAGTTGAGGAGTGGATAGAAGACCTAATTAATATTATATTACCAGCAAAAATTAGATTCTGTAATATTACATTATATTATATCAGAGACCATGCAGGAGTCTGGGAGTGAGGGCGGAGGAGTAGACTATCATACAGCATTATTTTATATTACTGGATGGTATTATATCACAGACAATGTTTTAACATGCATCTATATACACACACCTCTCTCTCGCTCTGTAGATAGAGAGAGATCGATAGATACGGGTGTGTGTGTGTGTATATATATTTAAGCTGCGGTATGTTGTCATGCTTTTGTTTTGACTTATCAACAGGTCTACAGGGAGTTTCAGCTGATAGTATCTTAAGCAGTTGGCGCTTCTCTCTTTTGATTGCTGAATTCTCCTGATGCTGTGCTTTTTAGTAGTAGACCCAGTGTTCACTCTTGGTAGCTCTAATAACCATGCACTCGTTCCCTTGAGGCTGTATAATACAGCTCTCCCTCATTATCAAGCAGCCCTTCATTCCTGCAGAACCAATTATAAGGCTGTAAGGTTGTGGCCTCCGTTAGCCCCACTATGCCACTCCACTAGCTCTTGTATTCCCATTATAAAGTGAAATAGCACATTCTGTTACCTGTGGCCCCCTATTACAGTGTTA
This sequence comes from Acipenser ruthenus, assembly GCF_902713425.1. Classification (NCBI taxonomy): domain Eukaryota; kingdom Metazoa; phylum Chordata; class Actinopteri; order Acipenseriformes; family Acipenseridae; genus Acipenser; species Acipenser ruthenus. The sequence goes on from NC_081234.1 coordinate 8,698,167, forward strand.
TATAGAGGGGCACTGTAGCTGTTTATTAACCCAGCTGCTTTTGCCATTATCTACAGAATTCGCAATAGCACCATGGTGTACAAATATACCTGAACAGACAAACCATGCTAGTGTTACCATGTGGTCTGGTGAAGGCTTAGCAGTGTTGGCTGTTCTCTCTCTCTCTCTGTCCCTCTCTCTCTCTCTCGCTCTCTCTCTCTCTCTCTCCCTGTCCCTCTCTCTCTCCCTCTCTCTCTCCCTCCCTCTCTCTGTCCCTGTCCCTCTCTCTCTCTCTCCCTCCCTCTCTCTCTCCCTCTCTCTTTCTCCCTCTCTCTCTCTCCCTCTCTCTCTCTCTCGCTCTCTCTCTTTCTCTCTCTGGCGTAGTGTTTGTTTATTTGTAGAAGGACAACTCGTTCTTCTTCTTCTTCTTCTTCTTCTTCTTCTTCTGCTTCTGCTGTTCCTTGTTTTATTTTTAAATCGTCTCTCCAAAACATGCCTGAGCGCGCCGCCTGCCCCCATGCACTCCTGACAGAAATGCGAAGCATTTGCCGGCGCGGTGGAAGGAGGCTGCGGAGATGTTATCAAGCCTCTTGTTCTCTCCGAACTTCCTCCACCAACCTCTCGGGCCCCGAAAGAGCCCTTCCTTATCAGCCTGTATCGCCACAGCGGATCTGCACACTCTGAACCCTGGCAGACAAGCTCTGTAGACGCCCCCTGATTGTACAGGTATTACCATATACACTATAATGTACAGAGCACTATAGGCACCATTGTAAGGACATATACATAGCACATACTGAAAACAATGGATTATATAACCTACTTAACTTTTAAATAGACAGCAGATAAGCAGGTGCTTTTTATATAATTCTCTCAAAAGCTTTGAACCACTCCACACTATTATAAGTACTGTACTACTTAGCTTTAATCACTAAAAGCATGGCATGTTTTTTATAAGCAAAGTACCTCCTTAACATATTGAATTGCATACCACTGTGTAATTTTCCATATACTCAACAAAAAAAAATGACAATTTAAAAAAAAAAGTGAAATCTAACATGAAATACTGTACTACTATTATGGCTTCCGGTAGACTTTTGAGATATCATTTTGTAGTTTCTTTGATGTGGGAATGGGGCTTGCTGGTACAGTACATGCATAGACAAGTGCATGCGAGTTATACTCGGTCATGTCTCTGTACCTATTTTTAGGGAGGACGTTGTTTTTTGTGTGTGTGATCAAAGGCGCAGGTCGGAGCAGTAGAATGGAGCCACTCGTTTTTGTTTTTTTTTATCAAATTGCTGCACTAATTGGCCTGGGTCCTGGAGTTGGCTTGATTGTCCTGTGATAGGGAGAGGGTGAGGGAAACCAGAAAGTAAATACGGGCTATAAATGGGCATTCTCGGAGTTTGCAAACAAATGATGAAAGAGGCGCGCAATCAGCCGGTTGGCGGAGCAGACCACCGGCGTGCTCAAGATACAGCACGCTTGCTTCAGGTCCCACGAGCCCCACAGCTACCGTGCTTTTGTTTGCTTTGGAGCAGAGATGACTGCAGTCAAACCTGCTTGTAATAACCGCTCGGGGGACCTACTAAACGGGGTCGTTATAGACTGGTGGTCTTTCAATACTGGTGGTCTTAAGGGTATGACTGGCTGTGCTGTATTGTGAGGTCTTTTAAAAAGGTCTAAATATTTCATGGCGTGGAGGTCCAGTTATATACTGATGGACAATGGTAGCAACAAGGGCAGCTATAGTAAAATCAGGGTGTGTATTAACTAATGATCTTTAACGGCAATGAAGACAGATAGGCATGGTGCCACGATGGCAATGCAACGGTTCTGTACTTAAGAGAAATGGAAGCACAAGGGCGGCTGCAGTGGGACGAGGCTGCCATTGCTAGAACGGTACCACAGTGTGGTAACTTCCCAAATGATCTCCAATGGCAGACAGACAGACACTGGCACTACAATGGCAGTGGTTCTGCACTGTGCAGAATGGGTGAGACTGCCATTGATAGCATGGTACCACTTTCAGTAACTCAGCGGTATGATCACACAATCCACACTGCTGGGGATCCATTGCAGGGCCATGGTGCCCTATCAGTACCAGACAGATTGCATGCTAATGTATTTTATTTATTGATTTATTTATTTAACCAGGAGATTTACCCATTGAGACCAGAGGCCTCAGTTACAGGATGGTTCTTGTAAAAGAAAAGAAAAAAGTACAAACAACAGAATAAAAACATGTGCGGTTCAAACTTAATCAGCAGCAGACGGAGATCAAAGGACAGAATAAATAAGACATGTCTATGTGTGAGTGCGGACTGAAGGAGAAGCATTGGCAGGAGGTTCAAGGCAATTGCCCAACTCAGATCTGCGTCTTGGGAGTTGATATGCAAAAGAGAAATCTCCCGGCCGTGTTCGAACAACCCAATGAACAGTCTTGAGAGCGTAAACGTCAAGCCCTTATCAAACCCAGCTGCTGTGGCTGCTGATGCTGTGCCCATGTTTCTGCAGGGTAATATACTGGGGTTAGAACTGGATCCCAGTAGGACTGTGTACAGGGAATGTTTCCTTGAAGTCTCTGAATCGGGAGAGCTGGCTGTGATCCTCCACTGAGGAGGATCGTGCGTGCTTGATGCCTTTCTTAAATATTTACTTAAGCGATAGAGCTTCCCAAAGCGCTGAGCCGCTGCAGCTAAAACGCCATTAAGAGGAGTAAACAAACACAAGATCACACAATAATCCAGTGCGCTATAGCAGCTGATATACAATGCAAGGTAATGAAATCCCAGGCTGAACAATCACATGGAGATCCCAAACCACAGCTAGCAGGGCCACTAGCAGCCTACAGCTCTCTGTACCCAGTCCCTGTCTTGAAGAAATGGACTCGATTCCAGGAGGTTCAGGTTCAAATCCCGGCTCAGCCATTGACTCACTGGGTGTGACCCTGAGCAAGTCACTTGACCTCCTTGTGCTCCGTCCTTCAGGTCCTCTTGTAAGTGACTCTGCAGCAGCAATTCTTGATGCATGATTCACCCTCCAGTGTCTGTAAATCGCTTTGGATAAAAGCCTCTGCTAAATGACTCGTTAGTAATAATAATAGTGACGTTGCAGGAAAAGCAGGTTTCGGTCAAAGTAAGTGAAAACAAAGTCTGGAAAACAGAAGTGCTTTATTGGCAAAAAATAAAGACCGCTCTGTCCCTCCCAAGACCCCTTGCTTTACACTGGCACTGTGCTGGAGTATATTGATCATACAGACAGGCAGGGCTTTAGGACCCTGGGAGGATATTAAGGTTGTAAGGGAAAGTCTGCCTTCAGGTTGAGTACAGGTGGTAAGTTTGACAGAGCGAATTAGTTCAATAGTTTCACGTCTAGCTCTGCCAATCATCTCTGCCTGTCCTGGCTTTTGTACGCACCGAACACTTAAAAGTATATTATAAGTCATTAAGTCTAAATAAAAAAAACAGATGAAACGTGATATTAACGCACGTAAATTGTTTATATAGAACATGTTGTGGTTGAAATGTTTCAAATGCTTTGTCGTTGACATTCTGAGTGTGAGATATTATTATTATTATTATTATTATTATTATTATTATTATTATTATTATTATTATTATTTATTTATTTCTTAGCAGACACCCTTATCCAGGACGACTTACAGTCGTAAACAAAAATACATTTCAAGAATACACTGTACACTTATGAAAGTATAAGTGTAGCTAATACCTCAGGTAACTATACCCACACAAGCTCTCCCTTGATGTTCCTGTCTCAGAGATTGTGAGCTCCTGATAAAGTCTTGGTATGGTATGAAGGAATGGTGTTGGGAGAGTGATAAGAGAGAGAGAGAGAGAGAGAGAGAGTGGGTGGAGAAGGCACACAAAGGTGAGTCACTCTCCAGCCAATCGGAGAAGAGCGTTGTTGATACCTGCTGGTTTCGTGTGGCTTCTATTAAAAGACAAGGCCCCTCGTTATCAGTCTTCAATCAGCTGATTGATCTGTGAGTAACTACAAAAGATCCTGGAAACTTTCTAAAAACTAATTTAACATGTAGTCGCATACTGTGATCACTGGGTTAGAATGAAATCATTACCGGGAAAAATGGGCAGCAGTGTGGAGTAGTGGTTAGGGCTCTGGACTCTTGACCGGAGGGTCGTGGGTTCAATCCCAGGTGAGGGACACTGCTGCTGTACCCTTGAGCAAGGTACTTTACCTAGATTGCTCCAGTAAAAACCCAACTGTATAAATGGGCAATTGTATGTAAAAATAATCTGATTTCTTGTAACAATTGTAAGTCGCCCTGGATAAGGGTGTCTGCTAAGAAATAAATAACTAAAGAAATTAATTAATAATAAACACTGCATTCTCAGCTCTGCAGTGCTGTCATTACCAGCACCTTAATAATATTGAGCCCTAGTCTAAACACTCCATTCTCAGCGCTGTCAAAACCCTGCACCTTAATAATATTGAGCCCTAGTCTAAACACTCCATTCTCAGCGCTGTCAAAACCCTGCACCTTAATAATATTGAGCCCTAGTCTAAACACTCCATTCTCAGCTCTCCAGCGCTGTCAAAACCCTGCACCTTAATAATATTGAGCCCTAGTCTAAACACTCCATTCTCAGCGCTGTCAAAACCATGCACCTTAATAATATTGAGCCCTAGTCTAAACACTCCATTCTCAGCGCTGTCAAAACCATGCACCTTAATAATATTGAGCCCTAGTCTAAATGAAAACACTGTGTTCTAAAACAGAGCTCCAAAACCTGAAGAGAGTGGAAAGATTGCGTCACAGCATGCTGGATCTGAAGCTCCTGTGCTCAATGGACTCTCTGTTTATGGAAAAACAGGGAGTTTTAGTTGTTGAACTGCATTTGTTGTTGAGATTTTCCGTCAACATATTTATTTCAGGGCTCACGGCGTTCTTTTTTTGGAAGTGACACCCTGAACGGTTGCGATCTCATTGTCAACGACTGAAGAAGCGGCTTTTTCAGGTACAGATAACGTTTCCATATGAAAAGGCTGATTTGTATTCATAAGAACGAAAGCAGGGCGGTTCCTAGCAGCTGAATGATCTCAGAACTTTGTCAAGTTAAAGGACTTGAAGGATCCATGTGTTTCTGCCTCAACAACATGACTAGACAGCCCGTCCCATGCCCTCACCACTCTCTGTGTGAAGAAGTGTGTCCTTGCCTCTGGCCTGTCTACCTCGATTTCCAGCTGTGTTCTCTGGTCCGGGTTTCTGGGCTGCGCTTACAGTATTGGCTCTGGTTAACAATGTCAAGTACTTTTTGAGATTTTAAATACTTCAGTCAATCTCCTTTCCCCTATTTCTTATTTGTTCCAGGCTAAATAAATTTGGTGCAATCGGACTGGAATTAGCAAGGGAAATGCACACTTCAAAACAATCTATCAAACTTTTAAGGTCAGACGTCAACTGGAGAAGCAGTTCGGCGAGTTCTGTGTACTAATAAAGAACGGTTTGTGCTTGTATTTATACATAATTGATGTTTTTTCCTTTTGGACAAAATGCGCTAATGACCATTTGGAGTAAATAGCCATTAGTATTTCTCTACAGCTCTGGCCAAAAGTTTTGCATCACCTAGAATTTTAGGATTGAGACATAATTAAAAAAAAAAAAGATGTTAGATCATGTTAGATTTCAAAAAGTCACATTTTCCTTTTATTCAGTTTTTTGTTAAGAAAACCACAAAGCACTGTGCAATTCAATATGTTAACGTAAAATTATTCAGCAGGTTTCATTTGACTTTATGAAGGTAAATTTGTTCATTCTATAGGGGGATTGCAAAACTTTTAGCCATAGCTGTAGATTTAGCCATAGCTATTAAAAAAAACAAAAAAAACAGTAGCATTTAATTTAGAAATACTAAAAGAAACTTTAACTACAGCAGCAGAAATACTTCTATTGAATTTCTTAAATTTTGATGAAATAGTTTCTTAAGCATTGCTAGATTGACCACTATTGAATGTTTTATAGTTAGAGAGTTATATAAGAAAAAGTAGCCAAGAAAGAGAAAGCAAAGAAAGAAATGGAAATACAAAAGTGGGCAAAAGAAAACGAGATGATCCAAAGTGTTGTGGTGTGCTGATACTCGTGATAACATTATCATTGTCAGTTCACAGCCTCGAGACGGCAGTAGAAATGCCAGCACCTCGGATGGCAGGAAAATTGGCTTCCAAATGGCTTTTAAAACACTCGGCGCGGAAGATAATTGCCATTGATTGGTACTCGATTGTAAAGGTGGGGGAAGGACACATTTTCATGTTTTGATCAAAAACACATTAAAAGTAAAATGTTAAACTGGGTGACTGTCATAAGCCGAGTTGCTCAGGTAAGTTGGGTTAAAATGATTGAGTGATCAAGCATGTGCGGAAATATAACAGAAAGAAGGAGATATGGTAAGGAATTAACCACAGTGATGTTGTAAAGGAGAGTAGTTCGTGGTTGGTTGCACTTGAATGGAATAACAGCTGATGAACTGATTTCTATTTTAATTGATAACATAAATACACTGTAGTCACATAGTATCTGAACCTACTACAGTATAAATACCAGGCATAGAGGCAACACAGACAGAGAAGCTCCCAAAACCTCCAGGATCATCTGTGTATCAGTCTGAGGCTGGCTCTCCAGGGTTCAGGTAACTTGATCAATTCCCTGTCTCTGTTAATGCTAGTGGCACGTATTGTATCTGAACAATAACGTTCAATGTAGAATGTAATGTGGCTGTTTGGAACTGATACATTGTAAACATTGCTAATTTAAAACATGGTCTGGTGTGACTCACAATACCCTGAAGGCTGGAGCTGACAAGTGTGAATATTTATCTTAGTTTCTTATACTTCTTAATGCAGAGCGTGCCAGTGATTGACAGTAAAGACATGACGCAGCCTTTGGAAAATGGTGTGCTTCCTGCTGGCATTCTGGGAGACCTTGTGTGGGTGAATGGAGTGGAGTGAGGACATTCAGTCTTGAACAAAGAAGACTACACGGCGATCTGATTCAAGCATTCAAAATCCTAAAAGATATAGACAATGTCGACCCAGGGGACTTCTTTGACCTGAAAAAAAGAAACAAGGACCAGGGGTCACAAATGGAGATTAGATAAAGGGGCATTCAGAACAGAAAATAGGAGGCACTTTTTTACACAGAGAATTGTGAGAGGGTCTGGAACCAACTCCCCAGTAATGTTGTTGAAGCTGACACCCTGGGATCCTTCAAGAAGCTGCTTGATGAGATTCTGGGATCAATAAGCTACTAACAACCAAACGAGCAAGATGGGCTGAATGGCCTCCTCTCGTTTGTAAACTTTCTTATGTTCTTTTGTTCTTATGTCTTAAAGCACAGTAGATAATTAACGAGGAGAGGGCAGTGCGAGACAGTGCTGTTTTGGTCAGGTCTGGCAGGGATGCAGATCTATTTGGTTTGTTTTAAGCTACAATATCTCCAAGTTTCTTTTCATTACTAAATATTATTCCATTGATTAATGGATGACGTGCTATGGATCATCCCACTCAGTCCCTTTACTTGCTCTGTACATACCCTGGTATCTCCTGAACAGATAACCGTCTGATCTTGAAATGCAGAGGCAGGTGAAACATCCATTTGAAAAACCGCTTTCTGCAGTGGTGACTGACTGTCAATGCCGTACCAGTCTTTGCAATCAAAATTGCAGAAAATTGTGATTACATAGCTCCACGCACATTCATCGCAGGTCTCAAATGTGCGGTTTTGAAAGAAGCACATGTTACAGCACTTACGTATTTTCATTTCAAAACATGATCCCTGGCCTTACACTAGGGTAAAGAAAACTCTCGTTTGGAAGACATGCTTTCAGATAACTTGTACTTCCTGGGTCATTTCACCTGGTGCGTGAAATTGTCCCCACCCCCTGACCGGCTTCTTTCCTGTCGATAGCCAATCAGCCGCTTCCCCAATTGACTGACATGCTTTCAGCCAGTAACATGCTTTATCCCAGGGAGTGTAAACGGAGGACCCGAGAATAAGGCATAGAAACTGAGAGCTTCCTTTAACCTAAAGTAGTACCAGAAATCATATTTTATTCATGTGTGCTGTAATGTGTGTTTCTTTCGAAACTGCACACTTGAGACATATGTAGCTAATGAAAGTGTAAAAATGGCTTAGATTTATGGAATTATTTTGTCAACTACAATTACTTTAAAAGTCCTCAGTCCTGATACGCACACTCAGTTTGGTATGTCTACAAAGTCTGTCTCCTATTCTGTACACATGACTACAATTGCCGTTCACCTAGTTATTACAAAACAGGGGCCCCCTCTGGGCATGCTGGTGCCCTGCCCGTTGCCCCATACAGAGTGACTTTTAGATAGACACTGCTATCAGACGAATACCACTGACAGGCCAATAGACACCAAGGTACTGAGCTCTGTTGACGCACAAGCACACAATTACTGACTCTGTTTCCAGTAAAGAGACACATTTTCAGTAAAGATGATTGAATTAATTGGAAGGTGACACCGAGGTTATCCTGCTGCGTGTGGCTATCTCTCTGTCTGTCTGTCTGACTTGCTCTCCCTCTCTCTCTCTCTCTCTCTCTCTCACCTGGCGCTCGTACAAATGCAACAAGCCCTCAGTTTTTTTCTCTCTTACTGTGATACTCGCTAAAACAGTGAATTAACAGAAAAATCAACCCTGCCTAAGCATGAGAAATAACTTGACCCAGAGCTGAGAGAGTGGGAGGGAAGCAGTGTGGCTCTAGTGGTTAGAGCTGAGGGACTGGGAGGGAGGGAAGCAGTGTGGCTCTAGTGGTTAGAGCTGAGAGACTGGGAGGGAGGGAAGCAGTGTGGCTCTAGTGGTTAGAGCTGAGAGACTGGGAGGGAGGGAAGCAGTGTGGCTCTAGTGGTTAGAGCTGAGAGACTGGGAGGGAGGGAAGCAGTGTGGCTCTAGTGGTTAGAGCCGAGGGACTGGGAGGGGGGAGGGGGGAGGGGGGAGGGGGGGAGGGAGGAAATGTGGCTCTAGTCTAATCTATATATTTTTTTTTAAACACCTTTATTTTTCCCTCCTATTCTCTTTCAAAGCATCTGGTTACGCTTACCCTACAAGAAGTCATTATCTCTCCGGGACCAGGGATCTATAATTGAGATGCTGTGTGAGTGGGGTGCTTCACAAGTTCTCTGACCTCACTGTAAATAGCAAGAGGTCCTCCTGTGATCTCTCACAGAGAGGAGAAACCAGCCTGGCTTCGGACTCTGGCTCCTGTGCAACATCCCAATGGCAATGAAATCAATCTCAATTATACGGGCCGATTTTTCCACTGCCAAATACATTTACCATGGAGGGGGGCAATTTCCCTGCAATTTTCCCACAGTGGAGTATACATACAGAGGCCTCGGTGGCGCAGTCAAAATGCCAGCGCTCTGGAGGAGAGAAAAGCTGGCTTCCAATCGGATTGGTCGGTACTCCATTGTAAAGGCGAGAGAAGGACAGCTTTTCTTTTTTTTAAAGATAACAGAAATAAACTGCAGTACTGGAGTATAAATACCAGGCGTGGTGGCATACACAGACAGAGAAGCAGAGAAGTAATGCATATCTATATACTGCATGCTATCCTCTTTCGTGAAATAACAGCAGTACTCCGTCAGTGTTAACTGGGTATCCTTTATCCCTGTTATCAATGCTGAAGGAACAGTTTTCACACACAGTAGGCTCTCGCGAATTTGACCTAGCTCGGAGAAGTGGTTTGTACGGATTGCAGTCTGTACCACGTTAACAAGGCCTTGTCTAGGCTTTTGTTTTATGGTTTTGACACTCACAGCAAAGATCAGCAATAAACCTTTGAATGAACCGCTTGTAAAAGGATTACACACTGTAATGGATCTCCTTCTAGCGGCTGAGTTAACAGTACTGACAGCAGTATAGGACCCGGGCTTGCCACAATGGTAAGACGTTTGTGTTTGAAGCATGTGGTCCGGGTTCAGTTCCTACTGAATACTGAGGTTTGGTTTTAACAGCTGTGTTTTGGATTGTAGGTCAATTCTTACTCGCAGTGTTCGATTTGAGGCGAGTCTCCTATATTGTATTTGAAAAGGCTGGTGCATAACACAATGTCATTTTATTTAGAAAGGAAAAGCCCTCTGTTCCTAGTTTTAAATTCTTAAATCACGCTGGAACCTCCCCTGGGTAGAATCAAAGGCACGCTCAAAGTGCATGTCAAAGCTTCCTTCTGTTGCAATGAGATAAAAAAAAAACTGTTTTAGAGTCACCCTGGCCTGCGAGAAGGGAAGAAACATTGAGATTTCATTCAGCACTGAAAGGGTTAATAACCTCCCGCTGCTGAAGGCGTTAGCAGGAGCGTTACTAAATTACAAGAAGCTTCCGAGAGAGAAAACCAGCCCTCCAGCCCGAAACTACATTTTAGGGAATGTAAACAAACTGGAGCACCAAACGGGTCTGCTTTCTAGCGCAGTACAGAAGGAAATAATCTCACAGCGCTTGTAAAAGAGGCCCGCCTCTTCCCCCATACAGGTTTATCTCTGTTTGCATTGGCAGAACCTCACCCGAAACACTGCAGTGAAATATTGCACCAATAAAACAAACCATCCTGTCAGGGGGCGGTAAAGAAAACCACAATGGAAAGAATGGTGAGTTTGAGAGTTTGCTCCAGCTAGCAGAAACGCTTGGCTTCTGGAATGCGACTACCACCAATTTGAACATACATGGACGACATGACAACCATGACTACAACAGTAGCCTGCACTAATCGGTTATTGGGCAAATTAACCAATAACACTGAATGGGCAAGAATGCAATTCAAGCCAACTAAATCAAGGAGCATCTCTATAAAGGTAAAGTAGAAGATAAAAGGTTCTACATTAATGGTGAGGCAATACCAACAGTGTCTGAGAAGCCAGTGAAGAGTCTTGGGAGATGGTACGACGGGGATCTAAAGGACACAGTTTGTGTGGGAGAAGTTAGACAACAAGCAGTGGAAGGGTTGAAGAGCACAGACAGCAGCGCTTTACCAGGCAAACTAAAACTCTAGTGCTTTCAGTTTGGTCTACTGCCGAGGCTGCTGTGGCCGCTGACTGTGTCCCAGCATTACACTTCAGCCATCAACACCAGGCAGAAGGATATCTACATCATCAGATGGAAAGAAACACAGATGGATGGAGACACAGATGGATCACATTAGTTAACTGTAAAGCTATGTCTTAGTTGGTGCTTATCTTGGCGAGAGCCGAGTTCAAATCAGCATGAAGTTTTAACATCTACTCTCATGTAATCGAAATAATTTTTTAGCAGACCACAGCATTGCAAGCAAAGACAACTTCACACTGGATTCAGACCAGCACAGATGGTGGTTCTTCTAAGGTTATTACTGAGTTGGTAGCATGATTAAATTGTGGGTTGTGTGTGCATACCATTGTGTTACAATTGCATTGCCACTGCTGTCCTGCTAAAGGCTTTTCCATTAAACCATGCATAGTTAATCATGTTTACCAATCCTCTCTGTGCTTTACAATGCTTACCTGTGCTGCATGCTTCCCCTGTGCTTGATTGCCCTTTGCTGTGGGAAACTTCTATAAGGTCTGCTAATGGTTCTGCTGGCCGGGGTCTGTGCAGAATAATGCAGTGGTGTTAGAATGGGACCCCAGTGGTTTTCTGTAAGGAATGGGTTTGTTTTTACGCTGGCTGTATCAGCATTGCCTGCATCTAATGGGAGGATATCCTGTGCAAAACATTTGAAACTAATAGAAGTGATTAGAGGCTGTCACGAGAACATATGACGGCAACGCTTTGTGTCTGTTCTCAATCTTGATTCGACTGTGTTCTAATGCTCTGAGTTCAGGAGCTGCTCTTCAGTTCTAGCTGCATGCCATAGACATACGTGACATAGGCTAGATCAGCTGAAGTGTCTTTCTAGAAGTGACAGCCAGCGCCATCTAGTGCTTAGCTTCTTTAGATCAAGTATCATTTTGTATTTCTGGCAGCGCACCGCTGTGCTCTAGGTGATTAGCCCAACTGTTTCCCCTTTACCGAGCCTCGGTCTATTTCTGGTTTGTTGTTAGTTTCTCCTGTTCCCTGCAGAATATCCCAAACCATCGGATTTCCGGCCAATCCCTGCGGTTTCGGCTCTGTGTGTCCCCCGTGGGAAACGAAGCTACAGGATTCGATGATCCAGAGTTTTATAAACAGGCAGACTGAGGAAGTGGTGGGGAAGTATCACTGCTTTGTAATCATAGATGAAAGCACCCAGCTCTCACTAACAGGGAGAGGGAAGGCAGGATTCCCTTTCTCCTTTCATAGGCTGTGCTTTCCAAGTGTTTCAATCTAGTCAAAAATGATAATTCCTGCATTTGAATTGCACCATAGTAATAGCTTTACAAAGCGCTGTATTTTTAGATTGCATGCTGCTGTTCAGTAGCCTCTTCAATCACCGTTGTAACTGAGCCGATGAATTCTGCTTAATCAGGACCGTGGCTGCCAGGATTCTGCAGGCAGGAACCCAGGACGCTGACAGCTGTTGGGTCTGCAGGGACTTCAGGTTTGGAAGCAAGAATGAACTTTGACAGTGGACAGTGTGATTTGGAGTCGGACCACATCGAGAGGAAACAAGATTTCGAAAGGATCCCATTGTGTGCCAAAAAAAAAAAAATCCATCTGGAAGCCACTACTGTAGGCTCTGGCTGAGGCACACAATGTAGAAAATGAGCCTTTTCAGAAAACCATTTGACAGCCATGGGTACAAAGGCGAGGTTTTGTCAAATCTGGTGCTGTGATGCTGCCATTTTCAAGGCGTTCTGGAACCGATACAATTAACCACATGCTGAAGTGTTGATACATGCATGGTATGCAGCCTTACTGATATTAATACAGAAGCTAGCCAGACTACCTACATAATGCATGTTTAAACCACATGATTGCCATTCACACTCAGTTTTCAAATTGTGATGATCACATGAATAGGGCATGTCCCAAAAAAACATACTCAACATGCATAAGAAATATGAGCTCACATGACCGTCTAATGATAGATACACGCACATGCATGGCACAGCTATTGAATGGTTATAAATATGTAACTAAACTTCAGCGAATGGTTAACTGCATATTAATGAAATACTTAGTTATGACATTAGAAATAAGGTATTGCCAAATCCCTCGCTCTCTCTCCCCCTCTCCTCTGATCTAAGCATTTCCCCATTAATTCCAGATGTGTTAAGCTGCTTTGGTTTTTTAACAGAGGGCAACATCCCATAACAATGGAAAATTTGAAAAAAAAACAAAACAGCAACTGGCCTTTTTACAACACAATGACTTCACCAGACTTGCTCCAATTCGATGCCGCGATGCTGCCGTTGTCAACTCATTTTGGAATCGATTCAACAGGAAACCGTTGATTCACACCCAAATCAAGCTTTCAGTTCAATTATAACTTTCATTCGCTGTGCGTTTCAGCTGCACTGCCTTTGCACACTACAACAGCAACGCTTCTGTGTTTGTACAGTAACTGATCATGCTTGCCTGTGCTTTACTGAACTTGGACTGGAACTGTGAAACAGGAGTCTTGCTTTCGTCTCTGTGGTTAAGAGACTTCTTCGAAAAATTATACCCAGGAAGAAATGTGCAAAACAAGTTGCTGAGTCCAAAAGGAGTTCAAGTTTGCAAACCAATTCAAGTCCCAAGGGTCTTTTTTTTTAGCGTGATCAGTCCAGGCTGATAACTACCATCTGCCCCCTACAGCTGAATCCTACCTCCTTCAACGCAATAAGTGCATATACCTTGAGAGTAACTATCAACAGTAATTATAATGATGATAACAAGTTGCGATTATTACAGCAAGGGAATGGAATTCTTCTGAGCAACCTCCTGACACCAAGCACAGGGCAAAACAAAATCTAAACCATTCCCCCGAAACACGCCAAATATTTCTTTGAATGTTTTCATAAACTTTTTCCTTGTAGAAGCAGCAGCAAGTCCCCATCAGCCAGCAGCTGGTAAAGTTATATTGAGTTTTTTTTTAATTCTCGCACGGCGAGGGGGAGTGGTAAAGAATCCGGGTTTTAATTATCACAGTACCTGCCCCCGTCCTGTCCCAAAACCCTGCTGCTTCTTCCTGCAATGTCAAGATATGACGTTACCACCACAGCTGTACCATGCTACCAGCTGCAGCCTTATCCCATTGTAGCTAGGACCACTGTTCCTTGGTGTAACGCAGAACCATTGCATTATAGTGCAAGTGTGTTTGCATTGCCACTGAAGATAATTTGGGTAGGGCGAAGTTAGTATATTGTGGTACCAATCTACCAATGGCAGCCTCATCCCACTGTAGCTTCCCTTATGCTACCATTGCCCCTCAGTATAATCCAGAACTATTGCATTATCGCATTGTAGCCAAATGGAACCTGAAAGCTGTGGGAGACTGTGCTAAAAGTTCATTATAAAATACAGTGGTTTATATAGCGCTGTTCATGCAGAGCATTCTGGGGAACTTGACAATAAAAATTAAAAAAACGCCGCTGGCCAATCAATCCAGCTCCAACATAAACCGAGGCAAACCGAGGATGTTTGTAAATGTGATTGGAAAGATTCTACTGTGCCAGCGTTCCTGAGGTGACTTGGGATGAATTTCCAGAGGCAGGGAGCAGAGCATCTAAAGGTCATCGCTCCTGCTGATTTTAGATGACTTCAAGGAACTACCAGAAGTTCAGCACTCACTGATCTCAAGGTGCGACCAGGTGCATGAGGCGCAGCAGTTCTGTAACGCGCACGCACGCACACACACACAACGTATATCAGCTATTCACATCAGTGGCCTTTGATCACTGTGTCCTTTTTTTTCTCTTCCTTATAGAAACTAACCATGGTACATTTGCACTGGCGCTTTTTTTTTTTTTTTTTTTTTGCGGTTATAAAGATGTTTTAACACGTTCCCATCCTTCCACGAGCTTTACCATATCTTCACCATGCTTTAGCACACTTTGTCAGGTTTTTACCCACGTACACCACAGCAGACGGGGGGGGGGGGGGTCATTTCTTTCTTTCTCTTTTTCTTTCTTTCTTTTTTGCTTTCAAGTTTTCTTTACGTGATAAAAAAAAAATTCTGGAACAAAAACTGAAAAAAAATGTAGGCAGTGTATGTTAAAACAGTCAACATTTTCAGATACATAATAGCATTGTCCTACATGTTATTATTATTATTATTATTATTATTATTATTATTATTATTATTATTATTATTATTATTATTTATTTCTTAGCAGACGCCCTTATCCAGGGCGACTTACAATCGTAAGCAAATACATTAAGTGTTACAATACAAGTAATACAATAAGAGCAAGAAATACAATAACTTTTGTTCAAGCAAAGTACAAGTGTGACAAACCACAATTAAATAATACAGCAGATAACAGTGATAGTTACATCAGGATATGATTAAATAGTGATAGTTACATCAGGTTATGATTAAATGCAAAGTACTACAGGTTAAACACTTGGCAGATTACAGTATTCTGAAGTACAGGATTAAATGCAGTAAAATAGGGGGCAGATAAGAGCAAAATAAAGCACATTTACATGAAGGGTGATAATGTTAATATCTATATAGTTTGATACATGCATTAGGAGTCGATTGGACCAAGCGTTAATCTTCTAAGCAGTAACTGGATTTTTTAGAGCATTTTACAGCACTGGGGAGTCACTCTGGATTGCATTAACCTATTTCTGTATTCGTGGTTTTACCCCTACAATTAAATGGTTACTAATGTGCAGTTGTGTGCATAAACACAGCATTGGCTGTATACAAACTAAAATGCTACAGTGCCACTGTTTATATCAATGCCGTCGATCCTGCTGTATGTATTAATGCGTAGACAACAGCAGCACTCTAAATGTTTACGCTGTTGAGCCAAGGGGAATTTAAGAACTAACTCGCGCCATGGTAAAGGAAAACAAACAGAGCTTCCAATTCAGCAAACAAAGCGGGGTTTCAAAATAAACTGTTCGAGTTACAAAAAACAAAGAAAATAAACGAATCAAAGTTTAGGGGCTGCTAATCTCGGAGTGCGGCTGAAACTCTAACCCAAATCACAGCACGCCTGAACCGGAATAAAATCCGACCCATCTGGGAGCAGTTTAAACCAGCATCAATTGCTTTCTTTCTTTCTTTCTTTCTTTCTTTCTTTCTTTCTTTCTTTTTTTCTTTCTTTCTTTTTTATTTTCCTTTCATTCTTCCATTCAGCCTCTTAAACGAACTTCAATATCATAATTCTAAAGTGTGCACAGCCCATACAAGGACAGCAGTGTGGAGTAGTGGTTAGGGCTCTGGACTCCTGACCAGAGGATCGTGGGTTCAATCCCAGGTGGGGGACACTGCTGCTGTACCCTTGAGCAAGGTACTTTACCTAGATTGCTCCAGTAAAAACCCAACTGTATAATTGTATGTAAAAATAATGTGATATCTTGTAACAATTGTAAGTCGCCCTCGATAAGGGCGTCTGCTAAGAAATAAATATTAATAATAAAATATATTGTCATAAAAGGAGGGGAAAAAAATAATCAAAAACATAAAACAAAGGCCTGTCGATTCGAGTACCGTTACAGATTCCGACCTGAACTTGAATCTGAACAGGGTCCCGTACGATAGAGCAAACTGGCTTGTGTGCCAGCCCCTCCCACTCCCCTCGACCCTGTCACTTTAAATGTAACATTGCCGAGCCACGTATATTGACTCCTCCCTGTTAGCTGTGAGTGTGATTATTAAAGCTATTGCAATCGGGGCAGCAGACAGTAGAGAACCTCTGTCTGCTGGAGTGCTAACATTGAGAGGAGAGAGAGAGAGAGAACAGGGGTCAGGAGGGGAGGGAAAACTACTCTCTGGACTCTATCAGTGCTGTTATTTGCGCACGGACTCTGATTCCAACTCTCCAGCGTTTAGGACTAAAGAGAACAATTTGAGAAGGAGCAAGAGAAATTGAAACTAGAAGGATTTATTATTATTATTATTTTATCTGACAGTTGGAGGACTGCTTGACATTTAAAAATAATATTTTTTTTTTGAAAAGCATCTGCCAAAAAATGTTATTATATTTGTATTATTTAATGGGAATGGGAATTCGGACAGATGATCAAGTCTGGGGTTAAGTAAACGAACATTTTTTTGTTTTTTGTTTTTTGTTTTGGTAAAGAAAAAATTGATTAGAAAGAAAAGAAACATTTGGAAGATTCTTTAAAGCACATTTCAAAACAAACAAACCAAAAAAAAATCCTTAGATAAAAGCATCTACATTTTGTTGAGAGTGCGGACGAAGGTGTTTATTAAGAAAAATAAACATGGAGAAAAAAACTTGCTTTTTAAAAAAAAAAACAGATCCAAAATAATAATAATAATGATAATTAAAAGAATAAAAAGATGATTGCCCTGGGAGCTTTAAGAACACACAGGAAGACGGAATAACACAACTAACCCCGATGGGACTTATATACTTCTAATTTTCATTAAGATAAAAAAAAAATGTTCAGTGGTGAGAGCCAGACACCAAACGCCACCCCAACGGCGATTACCAACACGTCCAGCGCTGGCAAGACTGACCCCAACTCTGAACTGCTGCGTCAGTCCCTCCTGACCACCATGATGACCTTTATAGTCTTGATAATCATTATTGGCAACCTGCTGGTCATCATAGCCATTGCCAAGACCTCTCGCCTGCAGACCATCACCAACATCTTCATCACGTCTCTCGCCTGTGCCGACCTCATCATGGGGATAATGGTGGTGCCGCTGGGGGCTTCCTTGGTGGTGTCCCAGCACTGGCTGCTGGGGACCACAGCCTGTGAGCTGTGGACGTCGGTGGACGTCCTGTGCGTGACGGCCAGCATTGAGACTCTGTGTGTGATTGCGGTGGACCGCTACATCGCCATCACGGCGCCCCTGAGGTACAAGGTCCTGCTAAGCAAAGCACGCGCCCGGGTCATCGTGTGTGTGATCTGGGCCGTGTCTGCGCTCATCTCCTTCCTGCCCATCATGAATCACTACTGGCGCGACGAGGCGGACAAGGAGGCCCGGATATGCTACCAGGACCCCACCTGCTGCGACTTCGTCACCAACATGACCTATGCCATCACCTCCTCCGTCGTCTCCTTCTACATCCCCCTACTGGTCATGATCTTCGTCTACGCCCGCGTCTTTGTCATCGCGTCCAAGCAGGTGCACCTGATCGAGAAGAGCCGGGTGCGTTTCCAAGACAACCTGGGAGATGGCTGGGGGGCCAACGTGGCCCCCGGGAAGCATGCCAAGCGTCGGCCTTCCAGGCTGGCAGCCATCAAAGAGCACAAGGCCCTCAAGACGCTGGGCCTCATCATGGGCATCTTCACCCTGTGCTGGCTGCCCTTCTTCATGGCCAACATCATCAAGGTCTTCGTCAAGGGCATCATCGACAAGCACGTCTTCCTGACGCTCAACTGGCTCGGATACGTCAACTCCGGCTTGAACCCGATCATCTACTGCCGCAGCCCCGATTTCCGCGCGGTCTTCAAGAAGCTGCTCCGCTGCCCTTGGGTTTCGGAGACGTGGCTGCGCGCCTTTTCCAAGGAGCTTCAGATGCGGTGCCCCTGCCTCGCTGGGGACGCGGGAGGTAGCAAGGATCCAGGGGGCCCTTACCAAACACGTGCTCCCATCCCGCCGGGGCTGGAGGCGGAGGAGAGCGTGGCTAGCAGCCGGAGCAGCAGCCGCAGCGACCAGCACTCCCCCAGAGCCCCGTGTCCCAATGGGAATACACACTTCAGTGAATTCGCTACGACGGAGACAGAAATGTAAGCGTCTTTTTAAATTAAATTTGTTATATAGGTGTGCTATAGGGATGTCATCTGGGCTCAAGGTCTGGAACCAACTCCCCAGTAATGTTGTTGAAGCTGACACCCTGGGATCCTTCAAGAAGCTGCTTGATGAGATTCTGGGATCAATAAGCTACTAACAACCAAACGAGCAAGATGGGCTGAATGGCCTCCTCTCGTTTGTAAACTTTCTTATGTTCTTATGTTCTCATGGATCATAAGGCATTTTATAGTTGCCAATTTCTTAATAAAATAAATCTTACATCAAAAATGACTTATCAAAAGTCATTTTTGATGTAAGATTTATATATTAGAATTTTCTTAAGAATTGTTTTTAATGTGGCTTTTCCAGTTCCAACGAGAAGGTAGCACAATTGAGGAGCCAGATAAGAAATGTGTCTTAAATAAGTTTTAACGCAGTGAGATTTATTTGTAAACTTTATTTTTGACTTTCTTTTCCTTAACGGAAAACACATTAGGCTACTTGTCAGAACTTTCTACGGTACTAAATGTAATGGCAACGCTTTCCAAAAAGAGTCACCAAGTCAACTACGAGTTCAAATGAGTTCAAATACAATTTCCTGCTGTTCCTACAATTCCACAAGAGTCGCGTCCGATGCAACTTTCTCCAGCTAGTGCAAGCGCACGGCATACGACAGGACATACATTTGAACTCCTTGAGATGAATTTGGGAAAGAATAAAAAATAAATAAATAAAAATATAAAAGGGAGTGCTGAGCGCCAGGAAAATGTGTTTTTGTGTCTTCATTGAGAAGGCTCGGGCTGGCTATCGCTGCCTTGCACGCAGCTGAAAACAGATAAAGTTTATCTCTCCCTGAACAGATTCCCTTCACAGCATGCGCTTCATACTGCTGTGACAGACACCGGTTAAAAAAACAGCACACGAGAGAAAATTAAAAGCATGCTGAAAAATGAAATGTTCAAATTAGAAAGAGCCAGGAGCCTCCCGAACCCGTAAAACACAAACAGCAATTCATAACTAAGTTTGGCTGACTTCCAATTACATGTAAGGAAACGTTTTCAAAACTGTCAACCTACATGCAAGTAAATGTACGTGTATTAAACATTAACTGACATTATGAAACATTCGCAGTAAATAACATTATTATTATTATTATTATTATTATTATTATTATTATTATTATTATTATTATTATTATTATTATTACTACAAAATATCACCTTATGTTAATAATGATTAATCGATTGATAGAAAATGTCAAGATGAAAACTAACATATATATATATATATATATATATATATATATATATATATATATATATATATATATATATATATATATATATATTATTATTATTATTATTATTATTATTATTATTATTTATTTCTTAGCAGACGCCCTTATCCAGGGCGACTTACAATCGTAAGCAAATACATTTCAAGTGTTACAATACAAGTAATACAATAAGAGCAAGAAATACAATAACTTTTGTTCAAGCAAAGTACAAGTGTGACAAACCAAATATATATATATATATATATATATATATATATATATATATCTAGTGGACCCCTTTATAAATATTTCGATATGTTAGTGAACTAGTTTGATCCTCAATTTAGACGCATTTGAAATAAGCGGACTATTTTATTCATAAAATAACATTTTTGGGGATCCTTACTGTATTTGGGAGCTTGCCAAGTAAATTTGACGTGTGTGTCAAAGCTATGAAACACTCAACAGTGCTACATTTAGTAAAACTCAAAGAAACGCACTTTCACAGACGCCCATTTTGACTGGAAGACATGCAGAAAGATTTCTTGTCAAAACGGCTGTTGTTGAATTTATTAAGATCACTACTTAGGTCAAAGTCCAAAAAAAAAAACAACCAATAAAAAACACCTTGTCCTCTTTATATGTTTTGTTTTTTTCAGGAAGTTATACCAAAGTACAGGTAAAAAATGTTCCAAACATAAACGCTTCCTCTTATCAACTTCAGAAACTAAAAAAAAACAAAAAACAAACAGACAAACATTCACTTCTGTACAAAACCATACTGCAGTATCAGGGTGTTAAATACAATACAACCCTCATAAACCTTCCCCACAGTAAAAGCACAGCAAAGTGTACTAAAACATAGCGAAAGCACGGTGAAGCATAGGGAAGCATTATAAAAACACATGGCAGCCAATGGTAAACTTTTTTTAAAAGAGTCTACAGCTGGACTGTTTCTGTTAGGGTTGCATAGTTTAATAATCTCAGCAAGTCTAACACTGGAAGGCGAAAATAATTTTATTTATGGAGCAAATGTCTTGGCAATGAGCATAGACATGGTAATGCTGATGAAACAGAGAGCACATACAGTCTGTATTTGCATGTATTTATTATTATTTATTTCTTAGCAGACGCCCTTATCCAGGGCGACTTACAATTGTTACAAGATATCGCACTATTTTTACATACAATTCCCCATTTATTGAGTTGGGTTTTTACTGGAGCAATCTAGGTAAAGTGCCTTGCTCAAGGGTACAGCAGCAGTGTCCCCCACCTGGGATTGAACCCACGTCCCTCCGGTCAAGAGTCCAGAGCCCTAACCACTACTCCACACCGCGGCATGTCTGTATCATGTATAACATATAGATGAAATGATTTAACACAGGTTACATGTTCTATGTACATGCATGTGTTGCATACAAGGTCACTATACAGTATATGGTCATTTTTTTGTGGTATATATTATACCTTATGTTCCAGGCTGCAAAATCTATATGTAAATATCTACGGAATCTATGTGTAAATAGAATTCCTTTGTAAAAGTTTACCCCGGTAAAATTGCATGGTGATTTAAAAGTTTTCCCCATCTGCTTTCATTATGTGTACCGTAGTTTGCCATGCCTTTTGATAGGCTTCACCATACATCTCCTGGCTTTGCAATGCCTACCTCTGCTTTCACTGTGCTTTATTACACTTGGCTATGCTTTACTAGGGGAGACTCTGTGTAAGGATTAGCCTGGCTGTGCCTGTGCATACAGTATGAGTTTTTCTTTGCAAGGATTTTCTTTCCTATGCTTGTGAGAATTTAAATGAGGTCTGTGTTAGCTTAGGCACTTCGAAGGATGTTATATAGAAGCAAGCTTTCAATGCGGAACCACAATGTTTCGTTTAGCTCTTACTTTTATGGTGGTGACCCTTGAAATCATAGAATTTGGAACAATAAATCTGCTCTTAATGTGAGCCAATGCAGATACCTTACAAGTATAAACAATGTCGGGCTGTGTGTGTATGTGTGTGTGAGAGAGAGAGAGAGAGAGAGAGAGAGAGAGAGAGAGAGAGAGAGAGAGAGAGAGAGAGACAGAGACAGAGAGAGAGAGAGAGAGAGAGAGAGACAGAGAGAGAGAGAGAGAGACAGAGACAGAGAGAGAGAGAGAGAGAGAGAGAGAGAGAGATGCATATTTATGTGTTTCAATAATGGCTAAATATAACTGGAAATACAGTAAAAAAAAAGCTTGCATCTAAAGCATGCAATGCTGCAGGTATATAGAGGATATATAGAGAGATGGCAGGCACTATGGTATATAATGATGTAATTCCATCAAGGGGATCTGATGGAGAAATAAACAAGAGGTTTCTTTTGGAGATCCCCCGAGATGAAATTACACATAAACACGTCATTGTTTTTATAATATTGTAACTTTATGCATTTTAGAAAACACATTACACTTGATACTTGCATCAGTGTTATAAAAGTTTAGCACTGTCAATTTTCACAGTAGTCTTGCACCTTTCCCATGCATTTTCTATAGTTTATCATGGTTTGCTCACACCTCTCTGGGCTTTACAATGCTTCCCTATGCTTTACCATACTTTCACTGTGTTCTATTACAATCTGATGCACTTTTACTGTGAGAAACTTTTATAAGGGAAATTACGCAGTAGCATAATATAGGTCGCATTTTTTGTAAAGGTCATGCAGTGATCTGTATGTATTATTATTATTATTATTATTATTATTATTATTATTATTATTATTATTAATGTTATTATTATCCAGGGCGACTACAAAATATCATAGTACAAAGTATCACATTGCAAAATATCACATTACACAATATCACATTACAGATAAGAGCAGTTATAAAGTACAGTAAAAATCAGTAGAAAATAAGATCACATTCAAATAAGAGCAAAATAAAGAGTTAAAATACTAACCTGTTATCCAAACTAATTGAAACCACTGTCTGTAAAATAAATGTGTCTCTACGAGCTATTTAATACTGTAGAGTTATAAGGTTACGTTTTTCCCACTGATACAGGAGCATGCGTATCTGTGTCAGGTTTCAAAGGGGCAGAAAGCATGTGTCCCTGCAGCTAAAGATCAATTCACTTTTAGGGAACGTCTATTTTTTCTCGCATTTTGTCAAAACAGAAAAAAAACCCCAATACGTTACTTATTACAGTACAATTCAAGATACTGTAAAGTGCTGTTGATGTAGACAGTGCAGAGTAAGTGATCCGCAGCAGGTTGAGAAGGAGAGACAGCAGCGGGATTAGGGAACAAGACAAGGCTGTTAGCTGTGAATCTGAGAAGGTGTCATCTCTTGAGTAGATGAAAATGACCTATGGTGAATCGCTTCCATTCACCACGGTGATTGCAACCATTATCTTCCAGCAACTGTCCCTTCCCTGCAGCTCAATCCCAAAGAGGATGCCCTGGCGCTATCCTGGGCCTCTATTTGACATCTGCGCTAAGATTTTACAGAGGAATTCTCCGCACGTAGATATTTACATAAAGATTTTGCAGCGTTGTACATAAGTTTAGTATACTACACAGCCAAACATGCTGTAAAATTACTGTGTACAGTACAGTGACCTCATAGGTGACAAATGCATACGAGGTCAAACGTTTTGCATCACCTAGAATTTTAGGACTGAGACATAGTAAAAAAAAAAACTATATGAACATAATTTAGATTTTTTATTTAATATCATGTAATCAAAGAAACTACGAAAGTCTAATGGAAGCCATAATAGTAGTACAGTATTTTGTTAAGTGTATGGAAAACTCCAAAGCAGTGTGCAATTCAATATGTTAACGTAACATTATTCAGCAGGTTTCATTCGACTTTATGAAGCAAAATTAGATAACGCCACTCAAAACCGCAGACCGGCAAACTAATACTAATAACTACACCCGTGTCCATTTATCTTTTATTTCTCAAACACAGTGTTTTCAAAGTTAAAAAACAACACCATCACTCTTTATATTTCCTGGAAGTCCAATCAGCGATTTGTAATTTGTTAATACGTTGTGTAGTGCAGGGTGTTTGGTTTTGATCACTTTTAGCATTTTGCACAGTTTGATCAGACAGCTGCACCAGACTGTACATTTAGTGGCACCGATATCAAAAACTATAACTGTGTGCAATTGTTTAATGCTAACCTCAGCATTCAAATGATATTGTATTGGTTTGCTTTGTATTGGTTGTTAGCATACTGTGGTACCATTCTAACAATGGCAGCCTCATCCCAATGTAGATGCCCTATACCTGTGCTACTCTCTCTCTCTCTCTTGCTGTCTTTGGAGTTAGAAATAGCTGTCTGTCTGTCTGCCATTGTAGTGCCACTGTCTGTCTGTCTGTCTGTATTGCAATTTTATTTGGGAAGAGCATAGCTAGCATACTGTGGTACCATTCTACCAATGGCAGCCTCATCCCTTTGTACCTCTTCTATTCCTGTGCTACCATTGCCCCTTAGTGTAATACACAACCACTGCATTGACATTGCAGTGACCCGTGTGCTGAAAATTTGGAGGATCAGAAGCAGAGAAAGTCATTCAAGGTTGCCTGCAGCAGTCAGTATGTGCTCACTTTAACGTTCCAGGGTTTGAATGTTTTGTGAGTCAACACCTGTCTCTAAAAGATCGCCTAATTTTTTTTTTTAAGTGTTGGCTCAGTGTGTTTGAAACCCTTGTCCAGTTCTGCTGTTGTTATGTATTCTCATCCGCAAACCAATTAAAAAATATGAAACGTTGCTCAACGCACCTTTTATATCTGTCAAGGGAAAGCGTGCTTGACAACAAACAGTGGAGGTACTTCTAGGCTTTTGCTGCCATGGTTATTGCATCATAAGCTAGCCGACGTTCTGAACTTTGGTAATAAAGCTGCTTGTGTATAATTGAATATGTATTTGTGTTTTGTTTTATTTTTACAACTGTATGTACACAGCATATTAAAAAAAAAACACCTTCCTGTGTTACAGATAACAGGACCCAACCTGAGCCATTTGGGTTCTATATACCACACATAGGAACTATAGGTGGGGTCAGGAGTTGAGGATCCTGTTCACTGTAACACAGGAAGGAACCGATACCCCTTTTCCACTGTACAACCGTGCAGCGCCGGGGCCGCACTGAGCCAGTCCGGCACGGGCTAGGAGGAGCCAGGCTGTGTTTCCACTGCAGCTGACGCCACACGCAATGAACGAGTCGAGTCTCATGTAGTTGATGCGGTGTTAAGAGGCGTTGTGTTTGAGTTGAGAATGGCGGGTTCAGAGGTTATGCTTGTGTTTTTCTTCATTGTCGTTCTTCATATATATATATAACTGAAACGCAGCCATGATTACACAGCGAGGATTCAGTTGTGCTGTGAGGCCAGAGTTTCACGGTTTGGTTCTTGCGTGGTTTGACAAATAGCCAGTGGAAAAACCACCCGCACCGTGATGACCTGGGGGCCCCGTGGCTCGGACGAGCCAGCGGAAAAATGGTCAAATTGAATAAGAGCAGGAAACCAAGTGCTATCTCCAAACTTACAGTGGGATGGCAGGATGCATTCGGGCAAGGTGCGGGCCAAATCACACAGGATATCTGTGTTTATCCCAGGGTTACCTCAACAGCACCACCATAATTCAAATGTAAACTCCGGATTAAGAATTGAAATAGTTCCAGCCAATACTTTAAGTGCAGCATAGAGACCAGGACCAGAGGACACAGTTGGAGTGGAGGCTTACTTAGCACAGAGGGTAGGGCACACTTCTTCACACAGGGAGCGGTGAGGGTATGGAATGAGAAACCTAGCCACGCTGCTGACGCTGAATCACTGGTATCCTTGATAAGGTTCTGAGATCAACCAGCTCCTGGGAATTGGGCGATCATTGTAACATTTTTATGTTCCGCAATTCAAGATCTCTCAGGTTCGTTTATCAGTTTTGTTACACCAACGTGAAACATCCTTTTTTCAGAAAACAACAGGGGTTTATTGGTGCAAACCCTTTGAAAATGTGGCCTCTATGGAAATGTTTTTAATGTGTGGAAAAGAGGCGAGGGGGCGGTAGATAGGGGTTGTTTTGCTTGTGTGTGTGTGTGTGTGTTTTAAAGGATAAAAAAGCCATCTTGTTTATCTTCACCTGTCCCAACACGCGATGGTTGATAAGATCGCCGTTTTGGTATCTAAAGAATGCTAGAGTGAGAGAGAGGCAACGGTTTTAGACAGGGGTTCATTTTTAAACAAAAAAGGTACCAGATCTTATCATTAAGGAAGAAGGATAGCATTTTTGTTTATGTCGCTAAAGTGCTGACCTTGGTTGACTTCCCTATAGGCTTCAGGCTCTCCTCTGCTTGTGGGTTTCGTGTCTTATTGCTGGTGTCGGTAGCTGCATGCTGATCTCTGCCTAGCTGTCTGTTAACATAGTCTTCAGGTTTGAGCAATCGAGGGGGCGGGCTGTTTCTCTGGTGAACAGGAGCGACGACACTGTTGTTAAAAGCGTTCGTTTTTTGGCGATTTGCCACTTGGTGTGTAAAAACAAACGAGTGCTTTTCTGACTCATGGACGTCGCATCCTAAAATACATTGTTACAGAACACTTCTGTCATTCAAGTCATGGAACAGGAAAGCCTTGTTTTATTGTACAGCTCATGTGTATAGATTTTATCATTTGAAAACTGTATAATTCTTCAGACAAAAAAGGTACCCGAGCTGGGATTCTAAGATTTTCTAAACGCGACAGGCGCTGTATAAATATCTGTTTCATTTGACGGTCTTATTTTTACACTGATTACAGTAGGGATAAAAATGACAAGTGCATGCAAAGCTGCCCAGGTCATGGTGCTGTTTGCAGTGCAAAGCTGTGCCCCTGCATGCTAATTATTATTATAGAAACCTGCATATAAATGACATTCCCCATCCTTCCTTCCTTCCTTCCTTCCTTCCTTCCTTCCTTCCTTCCTTCCTTCCTTCCTTCCTTCCTTCCTTCCTTCTCCAGTTGTCTGTCATCACACTGCATTTTTTTTCAGTGCTCCCCCAATGCTGACTCTTGTAAAACTTCTCTGCTGTGCACCATTGGAAAGCGACCTTTAGTAAAGCACAGTGGATGCATGGTAAAGCACAAGCAAGCGTGATGAAAACACATGGAGGAATATATAATGAATCACATGCCGTATGAGCTCAGACCGTCACTGTCAAAATCACAGTACATCTTATCCTGGACGTTTGATGTCATCTCCTGCACAGAACATAGGGCGCAGTGCTTGTGTTTTAATAGCAGCTTGTGAGTTTGATCTTTGTTTGATCTCCAATCCCATTTGATCCGGGTTCTCCTGCTTTTCTCCTGAACCCCCGTTGCCAGTCAGGGGCAGCAGGGTTTTCAACCCGAGTGGTGCATGGAAACGAGGTAGAATGGTTTTTAATACAGCATGAGTAGGACGTCTCCTTTTACAGGAGTGGTCAACAGGGATGGAAATAAGACTCCTATTGCATAGCGGTTGCACCCATTCCAGGTTTTACTACAAGCTTGATTAGCCACAGTGTGTTTAGGTAAAGCTCAGGTGTGCCTTATTAATCTCCTAGTAAAACCAGGACCGCATCAAACTGCTATGCAATGGGAGTCTTATTTCCATCCCTGGGTCAGTTTGAGCAGCCAAAAGCAATAAGACCCACTCTGCACACAACATATTAACTTGCATTAAAAACACAGTGAATTCATGTTGTAATCATGGAGAAGCCTCAAAGTGCTAATTGCTCTCCTAAATTGTTTTCAAAAGCATACAGGGAAATGGATAAAGAATCTCTGCTTTGCAAATGTATGTTAACCAGGTACCTACATTGTCAGTTTCTGTTTACAGTCAGAAGAAGATGGCCAATCAGAAATAGGCTGTCTGGAAGTGGACTGCATTCCGGTTGGTTAACCTGAGGAACGCATCATCATCATCATCATCATCATCATCATCAAGGGACGGTGATTGGCTGATCAGACGAAACAGACGTTGGCGATTGGCTGGACCTAGCTCCACCCCCCCTGAGAAGCAGCAGCAGCAGCAGTCACCCTGCGGAGAAGCTCTCCCAGTGCATTGTGGGGTAGATATCGGAGCAGCTCTTGATAGGGATGCACACTGTCTGTCTGTCTGGTACTGATATGGTACCATGGGAATGGATTACCAGCAGTGTGGATTGTGTGTCCGTACTACAGTGACACTGTTAGTATGTCAAACTGTGAAAATGTTCTCATTGACTATTCTTCCAGCCTTATCTTATTGTAGCATAGTGCAGGACCATTGCACTGCCATGGAAGATCATATGGGATTTGCCATACAGAGAGTACTGTGGTACCATTCTATCAGTGGCAGCCTAGTTGCATTGTAGTTGCCCTTGCGCTACCATTGTCCCTCTGTACAAGACAATTGCATTGGTTCTCTCTGCACTATCCCTGAAGATACTTGTGTAATGCAGCTGAAAGGAAACCCAGACACTATGATATGAACTACCATTGGCTGGGACTGAGGACTCAAAAGCTGCGCTGTTGTGACGGTGTGACTCTAAAGGACAGAACTCGCTCTCAGAGGACGCATGAAACTCCAGTACAGATGTGGTAAACCACCTGGATTGAAAAAAAAAAAACGGAACTCCCTGAAAACGATTTTACATTCCTGTTGAAGTCCTGCTTTTTCGAAGCTGTCGCTGCAAACGTGCGGCGAGCACAAAGCAGCCGCGTGACACCTTTCTGTTCTTTTGCAATTCTGATTCCGTGCGAAGTAACAAGCATTTCTGAGGGAGTGCGCCTTTTAAATGAACCCTTTGTTGACATGTTCAGGAATATTGTGCCTAACTTATTATTTTAAAATCTTAGCTTTGCTTTTTTTGTATTGAATATTGTATGTCAGTATTTAAAATAAGGTATGAATAATGTTGATTTTTATTTTGATATAGTGTTAGGGGTTATCTTTAAAAATGTGAGGTGGAGGCGAGTGGTGTGGGAATCTAGTGATAGCAGAATCACAGCTGTAGTTGTGCTACCATTGCCTCTTAGCCAGCACAGAAGCGTTGCCAATGTGGGGGCCACTGGTGACCGGTCATTGAAGAGCATTTGAGGAGCTCCTCTATGACTCCATGTACACTGGGACAGTTTAATCCAGTTCAGGCTTTTCAACTCATGTCGCAATGCATTCTGGGATGTTTTACCTGTCTCAGGTTCCTTTCACAGCAGGACTACACTTACCAGAATGCAATGGGGTTTAAAAAGCCTGAATTGCCCTAAACTGTCCTGGGGGTCATATGATAACCCTAACCCTGGACAATGGCACGCATTCTCTAAACAAACCGATTAGTGTGGAAACCTGGATATTCCAAGTGAAATCAAATTAAAATAAAAAAAATGCTTTCAGTCTAGATGTTTAACACAGGCAAAATAAGCTGATCCCTGGAGCCAGCATTACACTTCAGCCATCAACACCAGGCAGAAGGATATCTACATCATCAGATGGAAGGAAACGCAAATGGATGGAGACGCAGATTAATCACATTAGTTTATTATAAAGCTACGACTTAGTTGGTGCTTGTCTTGGCGAGAGTTCAAATCGGCATGAAGTTTTAACATCTACTCTCATGTAATGGATTTTTTTTTTTTATATACCTATTGTTTCCCCAGAGCAGGACTGATATACACATATTAGACCCCCCATATTCAAACTACCATACACATATTAGACCCCCATATTCAAACTGATATACACATATTAGACCCCCCATATTCAAACTGCCATACACATATTAGACCCCCCATATTCAAACTGCCATACACATCTTAGACCCCCATATTCAAACTGCCATACACATATTAGACCCCCATATTCAAACTACCATACACATATTAGACCCCCATATTCAAACTACCATACACATATTAGACCCCCCATATTCAAACTGCTATACACATCTTAGACCCCCATATTCAAACTACCATACACATATTAGACCCCCATATTCAAACTGCCATACACATATTAGACCCCCCATATTCAAACTGCCATACACATATTAGACCCCCATATTCAAACTGCCATACACATATTAGACCCCCCATATTCAAACTGCCATACACATATTAGACCCCCATATTCAAACTGCCATACACATATTAGACCCCCATATTCAAACTGCCATACACATA